>NC_136059.1:119666046-120866046 GCF_964261635.1 Lissotriton helveticus
GATAGAATAAGTGAGTGAGAGATAGAGTGATTGCACAAAAGTGAGGGCCTTATTTAAGAGGCCTTGCATCACTTTTACGCTGCTGGTGCGTCATATTTTGTGTCGCACAAGCAGCGTAAAAAGTGCGCCATGTTGTGCCCTATTTACAAAGTGACGCATCTAGGCAGATACATCATTTTATGAATCCCTGCGCCACATTATACCTGTGATAGATAAAATGTAAGCAGGGCGGGCGTTCCCCCCGCAAAAAGCCTTGTAGAAGTGGCGCATTGAAATCTATGAAATTTCAGTGCACCACTTCTAGGACGCCATTGCGTCAATATGTTGCATCTGCAACTCCTTGCTACATGATGCGGCATACAGTAAATATGATGCATCCATCATGTCGCAAGGAGGGCCCAGTGAAAACTGTTGCATCGCTGTTTTCAAGCAGCAATACAACAGTTTTCATAAAAAGTAGCAGTAAGTGAGCAAGTGTGGATGAATGAGATAGTGCAACTAAGTGACAATGAATGAGTTAGAATGTATGTGTACATGAGTGAGTGAATATAAGTGAGTGAATATAGGCAGCTCTTTGCATGACAGACACCTGTGTCAAAATGGTAGTGAATGAGGGCACACTAAAGGTTTTACTTCGATTTGCATATGGGTATATGCCCATGACAAATGGCTGGCATTGGCATACTGCATGCAATTCTTGGCATAGGGGTACCTGTTGCATACTGCTGCTACGGATACTTTGAAGGTAATTAGTTTATGGCATAAAGGAGTACAGCCATGGTATATAGAAGGGGCATTCAGAACAAAATGCTGACCCTGAGATGATTTTTGACCTAAGGGTCACCCATGGTTTATGGTACCCACAAATGGAAAAATGCTAGTAGTGGCATACTGTATGTGATTTTTGGACTAAAGGGTCGCTCACGGCATATGGGATGGACCCATGACAATATGATTATGCTGACACAATCTAGGACATATTTTGACATATGAGGGCACTCCTAGCAAATTTTAGAAAAGTGGCATCAACTCTTTGGAGTGTCAGGTGAAGTTGTCATGCAACACCATGAAAGACTTCAATATTTAATGAGTGTTCTTTCAGATCGTGTGGCTTTATAGCAAACTACACTATCTTGTCCCATTTGCTGATAATTTTCTTGGGCGGAGAACTCTCCCTAGATGATGTCAGGTTCAATCACAGGATAACTACTACGTCCCACCACTTTAGAAATTAGGAAGCGCTCACTCCAAGAACAGAAGTTAAACAGAATCTTGATGAGCACTGTTTACTTTCTGTAGCTGCCACTTGGACTGAGACTAGGACATTACATATTAGGTTTTGTAAAATTAACAAACTCAGCAATGCAAGGTGCATTCTTTTAAGATGCACATTTTCTCTCCTTCTAAGTTACTCTTGTGACACTTCTCAGGAGGTGCCTGGCTCCTGCATACTGAATGGGCACCACATTGTGCGGGTTTTACCCGCTTTTGCATTAGTTTATGTTTTCCTGTTTCGCCTTTAGTCTTTGTTTGTTTTTTACTTTGATTGTGGAGTGTCAAATACTCCCTTAGGTCCCAGGTAATTTTGCCACTCTGAAATATATGAATGTACATGTAATTAAAAGCTGTTACAAACTTTGACCTGGCATAAGGCCAGTTGTGAACCTGAGTGCAAAAAGAACAGTTGATGGACAGAATGCTGAACAATGTCAAACTTTTACCCCAGGATATAGATCTGTGCCTAAAGCCATAGTTTTTTTCTCCCCATGCCATTCCAAGTTTAGACCCAGCCATATGCCAAACAGTCTTGACCATGTTCCCATGGGAACAGTCCAGCCCGAACTGCCAAGCCAGGTCCTCTCAGGACTGGAAACTAGCATCCTAGGACCGGTTTCGGGGTTTCAGCCCCCATTGGCCAGGCTAGTTTGACTCCAGTGGCATGCAGATCATGGGAGCCACGTCTCGGCATGCCCGGCGGACTCGGGGTGACAAATGAAAAAACAACAATTAATGGTCAGAATGCAGAACAATGTAATACAGTCACTCCACATACAGCAAAACCTGCATGCAGTGTGGAAAGAGACGCCATTTCAGTAGTGTCTGCCGTGGCTCAGACAGAGGACATGGAACACCAGGAAGAAAGTACCTCAGCAGCCCGCAGTCTACACCTAGAGAGAGGAGAACTGCACAGTGCAGACAACCATACTACATGGACCTATATAGCGACCAAGTGGCAGACGCTACTGGTAGAAAGAAGGTTTTCCCCATCCCCTACACCAAATTACCAAGTGTAACAAAAATACCAGCCGATGAGTCAGATAATGGTGACAGGCTCAGAAATCATGGCCTGATTGACATTGGGGAATTGGTGAATGTCACGAGTGAGGAGCAATACCAGCGGCTGAAGACACAGCTCTCATTAATGCCCATCAAAACAAGAATCGACCCCTAAGGAGGTCGATGACCGCTCTCATTAGCAGGAGCCTTTGATGTAGTAGTGCGGCATGGTAAAGGTGACGTCCCCACCAGATTTCTCATCACTGGACAAAGATAGGAAACGAAGATAGGATGCCATATGGAGGATGATCTTAAACTAGCCTTTTTCGTATGGACATTCGAAGAGAAACCTGTCAAACTACACATAGATAAATCAGTGAAACTAATAGCACTCAGTCACAGGAGGCTGCCATTATATCCCAACCCCATGGTAGAGAAAGAACTGGAAGAGCTGGAAAGCATCAAAGTCATTGAAAGGGTGTCAGTCCCACCCAATGGGTGTAGCAAATGGTTATAGCAAAAAGAAACAATCAACTGGGAGCAATCCAGTTGTGGAAAGACATGAACTTACCACACTAAGCAATTAAAAGACAAAGGCACATAACCCCAACTATGGATGATATCATAGGAGACCTCAGTGGAGCTCCAAGTTTTTCAAAAAGTGGTCCTCAATTCGGGACACTATTAACTGATGTTAGACCCAGAGATTGGTAAAACACTACCATCTCAACATATCTTTATGACTTTACTCTCAACACAAGGCCAGAGCAAGAGGCAATGACCTCCGGACTCAGTGATATTAAAGCATGCCTAATCAACTGTAGCGATGTCTGCCAATCCCTTGAGGATCATGCTTGGGATATTATGTTCCTCACTGAGACTTAGTTAAGGGAAGAAACTAACCCTGACGTGGCCTTGGCGATTCCCTCGGGCTATTGTATGGTGAGTTCCAATAGAGGTGGAGGTAGGTATGGGGGTGTGGTGGCAATTATCCGTAAGTACTCTTGGGAGACTTCCACCTCTAACTTGGGCCAGATCGACAACATGGAAAGCCTAATCTTTGGTATTAAAATAACCCCCTCTTTCTCCTTTGCTGGGCTGCTGCTCTACAGGCCACCTGATTGTCCACACAGTCACAGGCTGAAACTGGTAGACTTCATATCCACATGCTATGCCAATTTTTCTGTGTTGTGGGATCTTAATCTCCATGTCGACAACCCCAACTGCCTTCATAGTGCTCATTTTATAGTAGGACTTACTAGCTGTAATTTAGTCCAGTTGGTCTAACCCCCTACTCTTAAAGCTACCCATGTCCGAGACCACATCTGCTCAAACATGCAGGAGCTGAGGGTCGATGAGCAGCTGCACATGGTCTGAACAAACGTTTTTTTGGTTCCGTTTTGGTTTAGTCTTAGGACAAAGTTGGGGCAAATATAAAATCTAGTGAAGCCAAGAGGAACTGTAGCAGGGTCTCTACTGATATACAATGGTCAGTCCTTGATGGATCAAGGCCTCAATTATCTTATAACCCCAATCGAGACACCACCTAGTTTAATGCATAGCTGATGTCTGCACTTGACAAGATTGCCCTGCTGAGATCTGTTACCTCATTCAGAGAGGCTCCATCAGCCCCTTTGTTAATGGAGGAGATTAGACAGGAAAAAGGTAGCTGCAAAAGTCTGGCAAGTGAGTGGAGAAAGTTCTACCTTCTCGATGTAAAAAGTGCGTACAAAGTGGGTCTGAAGAAATACCAAAAATTGCGACGATGCAAGATGAGGGAATTTCTGGCTGACCTTTTCGCTAGGTCAGAAAACACCATGAAATAAGTCTTTAGGATCCTGAAATCCTTGACTAAAACCCACCCCTCCCAGACCTTACGCTCAAGCCTATCGGATTTCTTTGAAGATAAGATAGTGCAGCTATACTCCTCATTTACTCCGGTAACGGAGTCCAGCAAAAGCAAGGACTCCCGTGTCTCCCGGAACGATCCACACGCATTCTTGGAATTCCTCCTGATTTCTGCTGAGTTGACTTTGACTGAACTCAGGAAATATAAATCAGGATCTCCTGGAGATCCATGCCTGGCGCAGTGTTTCAGATTGCTGGCCGAATGGCTTAATCCCATCCTAAACCAAATCTGCACTGCTTCTTTCAGGATAAGATTCTTCCCAGCCACTTGAAACAAGCCAATTTGTTACCACTATTGAAGAAACACAATTATTACCCTGAAGTACTCAGCACCTTTAGACCAATCTCCCTGCTATTGGCATCGGCTAATGTGCTAGAGAAACTGGCTCATCAACAGTTAGCCAACTTCTTGGAAGCCAATGATCTTTTACACGACTCTCAATCAGGCTTCCGGTCAGGTTACAGCACTGAGGCTGCCCTGGTAGAAGTAGCAGATTCAGTGAGAATGTCAGTGGATTGCGGATCCTCTTCCATGCCAGTGTTGTTAGACCTTTCAGCAGCATTTGACCACGTGTTGCATACAATTCTGCTGGAAAGACTGAAACAAAAAGGAGAGCAGGGTTTGGCACTTGAGTGGAATCATTCTTATCTTAAAGACCATGGCCAACAAGTTTTTGTCCACCCTTTCTCATCATCAGTTAAACAACTTATATGTGGAGTGCCCCAAATCTCTGCCTTAAGCCGGCTGCTCTTTAACATCTACCTTGCCCCACTGGTGGCCCTCATTACCAGGAGGAGGGACAAGGTACTCTCTTATGCGGATGACACCCAGCTGGTGTTCCCCTTTAAAGAACACTCACTGGCTGGCTTTTATCATTTTTAGGACAGCCTGAAGGACGTTGCTGGCCAGATGAACATAAACTGCTTGAAACTTAACACCAATAAGAGGGAGGTCTAATTTTTTAATCAACGATCGCCTCCCCCACCAGGCCTTTCGTGGCCTAGGGAGCTGGATATCCCACCCTCAGCAACGGACTCCGTTAAAAACCTGGGAGTCAGATTGGTGAAGGGCCTTGCCCTCAAAGCACAAGTCTGGCAAGTTTCTAAAGCTTGCTTTGGAAAAATGAGATCCATCAGGACATTTTAGGCTTCCTGCCTGAAGAGAGCCACAGGATCACGGTTCACAGTTCACGCTTTAGTCACTTTAGAACATGACTATGCCTACTGCCTCTACCTGGGTCTGCCTGCTTACCAGATCCACAGGCTTCATAAAGTGCATAAAGAGGCGGCAAGGCTCATCCACAAGGTCCCAATGTGCCAGCACATTTTCCCTCACCTTAAACATCTCCATTGGCTTCCCGTACCCCGGAGGACTGAATTCAAGGTCCTTACCCTTGACTTTCGAACCATCCAGGGAAAGGGCTCCAGCTATCTCAGGCTGAGGCTTAGCCTTTACCACCAGGAGCGTACATTAAAATCTAAGCACATCGTCTCCTTAATGTCCCTCGGATTGCTAACATGAGACTAGGGGCAGGTCCTTCACTGTTAGGACCAACAACTTTGGAATTCCCTGCCTTATCACTTATGTATGCTGAATTCAGAGTTCGAGTTCAGAAAGGCGTTAAAAACCTCAATCTTCAAGCAAGGGGAATAGAAGATCGAGCATCAATCTCTCTAATCCGCTTCCACTAGCGCCGGTTCACCTCTGCGGAGGTAGCTGTACGCTCTATAAAAGGCCTTGATTGATATGTAGGAAATGCAAGTAGTTCAGTTTCTGGGTTTCATTGGTCACAGAAGTCTTTCAGAACACTATTCAGGAGACTCTCCAAGGACTTCAGGGGGTAATGAACATTAGTGATGAGATAATCATCTACTCAACAACCCTAGAGGAACACCATCAGCATCAGCAGGCCATCCTGTGACATACGATTGATCATGGTTTGATCCTGTTCTGCAACAGATTCTCCTTTTTTTGGATACATGTTCATTAAAGACAGACAGAAAATGGACCACTGGAAGTCTGAAGCCTGAAGTCTGAAGCCATCCAGTAAGCAACTGCAGCAAAGATCTGTAGTTTCTCAGGTATGCTCACCTACTGTTGACATTCCCTGCAAAACCTAGCAACACTCTTGGAGCCACTGAGAGGCCTAAAGAAGTTGGCAGTCCAATGGGCATGGGAATCTAAGGAAGCTAAGTAAGAGGTAGCATTTGAGAGCATTAATCTGGCACTTCTGACCAAAACCACAAATTCCTACTTTGACACCCATAAATCCACAGAACTAGATAATGGATGCAAGTCAAGTCGGTATCAGAGCAGTGGCAACACATGAAAAAGCATCAGGCTGTTGGTCCCCCTCACTTTGCCAGCAGAACCCTCACAGCCACCGAGACCAGAATCACCCAAATTCAGAGGGAATATCTGGCTTTATGGTGGGGGTGCACCTATTTCCATTTGTAAATAAGTATAAGGAACTTCAAGGTGATCATGAATCACAAGCCACTTCTCAAGTTGAGCAGTACAGATGCAGCCGTACAGACCAGGTTCAAAGAACCCAGGAGACTTCCTGACAAGGCACCCCATCCCACTGAGTGTTGATCAAAGAGACAAAGAATCAGCGTTAGAGGACTGATGCAGATGATTAGCCACAGTGCATTTCTCAAAGTGTTCACCACTGACGAGATCAGCAGATTAACACAAGATGATGTAGTCTTCCAAAAGGCCATCACCACCATCCAGGTTGAGTTGTTGTGGAAGATTCTTTGTGATGTGAATCAGTGGGTAGAAACAGACAAGGAAAAGCCGTCACAGATGTGGAGAGTTCGAGATGAACTGAGGGCCTCGTTTATGAGGTTTTATCATACTGCAGAACTGCAGAAGGGCAGAAAAGGGCAGGGATGTGCTGTATCTATGAGTTACAGCGCATTCCTGTCCTTTTCCCCTGCACCGGCGCACAATGGGCTGCCATGCACCAACACAGACACCTTTGCACCATGGTGCAAGGGGAACCTTCCTGCACAAAAAACAATCACAAGAGGGTTTTCCTTTTTCTTTGTGTGCTGCAGAATGCAGCACACACAGAAAAAGGAAAAACTAGGAGAAATAAAGATATTTCTACTCGTGCCTCCCTAACACCTCCCCATGGGAGGCAAACGTTTTTGGCACTGCCTCATTTTTCTCGGAAATCTGGGGCAGTGTCAAAAAGTGATGTTCAGACAGTGCAAGGGGCCTCATAAGTGAGGCCCTGAGTTTTTACAGCAGCTGACCTGCTATTGAGGTGCCACTGGATCATGATGTAAAAAGCGCTACACTAGAGGGTAGTAGAGTTAGCACATGAAGGCCATCAAGGAACCACAAAATCCAAGTCTCACCTAAGTGAAAAGTTATGGTTCCCTGGGCTTGATGTCCTGTCCCCCGTGCAGCAGACATGCGCAGCGGGCGCGCCGCAGGCGTGCCGCCGGCGCGCGGAAGGCACGCCAAAGGCAAGCCCATCCGCGTCCGTCTGCACTAAGAACGCACCAGGGGCCAAGGATGCTGCCTCTCTGCCACCAGTCTCCTGCCCTAAGCTAAGGTACTCGAGGGGGGCACTTTTAGAACTGAGGAGGAGGAATCGGCCGTGCTGTGACCTTATTTTAAATACTGAAAGGCTGTTCAGAAAGGGGCCCGCTTCTTGTACGAAGTATGGCTGGTGCTGTTTGGGCGGAGAAGTGAACAACCGCTAGAACAGAACAGCTAGAGAAATCCCTATGGGGAGGAAGAAGATGTTGCAGGGCTTTCTTATTAACGTTAGGTCCCTGATTAAAAATAATGTGGCTTTTAAAGATTTTGTTCTTCAGCACTCTCCTGACTGGGCATTTTTAACTGAGAAATGGGCTAATGAGTTTTCCGGTCCGGAGCTCGTAGAAGCCATCCCAGCAGGATTTTGTCTCATTAGACTGGATAGGAAGGGACGACGGGGGGGGGTCTAGGGATCCTGGTTAGGGATACCTTCACCTTTAGATCAGAACCGCTCACTTCGACGCTCGATTCTTACCAGGCTTTATATTTTTTAATAAACTCTACCCCTGCGGAGAGTTTTTCAGGGGTCCTCTGTTATAGACCCCCGGGGCTCCAGGGCCTCGTTTAGCCAGGACCTGTGTAATAGGCTAGAACCCTATCTTGAGAAACTGAATTTCACTGTTCTTGGGGATTTTAATTTTAATTTAAAAAATATAACGAATCATGACACGCAAACATTTATGGAATGCATGAATGGTTGTGGCTTTGCACAGCTGATTGAATCCCCTACACACAAAGCGGGCCACACCCTGGACGGACTTTTTTCCAATGATCATCGGGTGGAGGTGGGGGTGCCCCTCCCGTTAGCGTGGTCTGATCATTGTGCTATTCCTTTTCAACTCAGGGGTACAATATCAGGAATATCTAACTCTGCTAATAGGAAGGCGAGGGATAAGCAAAATCTTAACCTGGTTATTAATGAAGGGGTCACTGCTGCTTTGGCTGATTTTCAACATCAGGAACATCTAAGTGCTAACTTAGCTGCCGCTACCCTTTCTAAGAAGATTTTAGCTGTGATGGACATTCTTGCCCCCAAAAAAACACACTACTCGGCTAGAAAGAAGCCTTCTGCACCCTGGTTCTCCGACCATTTGCGTGGGATGAGACAAGAATGCAGAAGGAAGGAAAGGCTCTGGCGGAGGGATCTGATGCCCCGGGGTAGAGAACTACACAAGGAATCCCTGAAGGCTTATAGAGCGGCTATCACTGAAGAGAAGAGAAGTTACTACTCAAAGTCATCAGAGAGCCTGACGTCACCTAATGAGCTCTTTAACATCTTCAACTCCCTTGTGGCTCCCACGGTTTCGGAGGTGGTGGAGCCATCTCAGGTGCTTTGTGATAGGTTGGCCTCTTTTTTCTGTTCCAAGATATGGGACATTTATGTCCAGCTGGAGATGCTAAATGCCAATCAGGTACTCGGTGGTCTGCCAGAAAACTATCCCTGAGATAGCCTGAGAAATATGGCATCTGTAAGTTTCTCTGCCTTTCCAACGCTTACTCCGGAAATTGTTGGGAAGCTACTTGATGGAGTTAAGTCGGGGTTGCCCCTGGATCCTTGTCCCCTTAACCCCTACGCTGCGGGGGTTATTTTCCCGCTGTGCTGGGGGGAGGGGGCACGAACGGCGCCCGCAAGCTCATGACGAGCTGAGCTCGTCATGAGGCACGCGCTCCTGTGCTCATGACGAGCTCAGCTCGTCACAGGTGCATTACCTGCCGTGGAACGCTCAGCACAGCAGGGGAATTATCCCCACATGCGAGCGTTCCACGGCTCATGACGAGGTGAGCTCGTCATGAGCACCGGAGCGCCGAGGCTCATGACGAGCTCAGCTCGTCATGAGCATGGGAGAGGTTAAGGTCCTGAAAACAGCTAAGGCGGCGCTGATCCCACACTTCACCACAGTTTTGAACCTAGCTATTTCACTGGGCCAGTAACCCCTAAGTTGGAAAGCGGCAGTGGTTAGGCCTCTTTAAAAAAAGCCTTCGCTGGACCCGTCAAACTTGAAATTTTTTTGTCCCATCTCCCTTTTGCCTGTCCCAGCGAAAATCCTAGAAATCCATTTGAACTCACATTTGAGTGCCTATTTGAGGAAACATCAGATTTTGGATAGCTCGCAACATGGCTTTAGAAGGTTCGATAGCAGGGAGACTGCAGGTCACACCACTCTTCTGATCTTACTTGATCTTACTGCAGCATTCAATACCCTGTCTCCCCAGGGACTTGTGGAGCGCTTCAGGGAGATAGGGGTCGGGGGCTTGGCTTTGGATCTTCTGACTTACTTCCTGGAAGAGCGTTCCCAAAAAGTCAAATTGGGAAGCTTCTACTCGGAGTCTATCCCCCTTGTCTGCGGTGTGCCTCAGGGCTCCTCCATGAGCCCCACTTTATTTAATATCTATGTGGCCCCGCTGGCAGGGGTGGTGAAGTCATTTGGGTTGGAAGTGTTGTCTTATGCGGATGACACCCAAATCATGGTGTCAATCACGCAAAATGCTATGGACTTTAAGAACCGCATGTTAGCAGTCTCGTCGTGGATGGTTCAAAACTATCTTAAATTGAACGGTGAGAAGACGGAAGTCCTGATTTTTGGAGACAGGTCTAACATCTGGTCGAGGGAATGGTGGCCTGACACCCTAGGCTCCTGACCAACCCCGGTATCCCACGGGAATAATCTAGGAGTGGTGGTGGATGTCGCCTTAGCCATGAACTTGCAGGTTTCTAGGACAGTGGCCACTTGCTTTGGGCTTATCTGGATCGTAAGAAACATTTCTCAGTTCCTCTCACTTGAAGCACGCAAAAAAGTGGTGATTGCATTAATATTGTCCAGATTGGACTATTGCAACACCCATTAACAAAGGCCAGCTACATCGTTTGCAGATGATGCAAAACACCGCTGCCAGGCTGGTGATGGACATCCCCAAACATCATTTGGGCTCATCCTCCCTCAGGTCATTGCATTGTCTCCCAGTAGACCGGAGAATTGTGTTTAAAACTCTTTGCCTCACTCATCATGCATACAATGGCCTGGGCCCTCCGGGCATAAAGACCATGTTTCAACAGTATGTGCCCTCCAGAAACTTGAGGTCAGCAAAAAAGAATCTCCTTGTTGTTCCTAGGGTCAAAAAGATGAGATGGGGCGGAAGGGCCTTTTCATTCGCAGCTGCGTATGTTTGGAACTCTCTCGGGCCAACAAGTACACTCTATCTTTTGTAAAGCTGTGAAGACATGGTTGTTCCCTGAAGGTCGGGTTTGAGTAGGAATCGGTTCTCTCCTGTATGTTATCGGTGCTAGCGCCTTGATGCCCTTGGGCTAAGTCAACGCTTTAAAAGTCTCATATTCATTCATTCATTCATATCATGTTTGATAACACAATCAGGAGCTGGCAGGCTTGCAGAATGACTGGGGGCATGATTACTCCAGCACCTGTAGCCACAGACTGAACAAAGGGTCAGCTCAGACTTTGGAAGTTTCCCATGTGGTCACCTAACCTTGGTCATAGTGGATGGATACTCCAAGTACCCTGTAGTGGAAATAGATGAATCCACACCATTCAGCAAAGTAGGACCAGTGATAGAGACAATCCTCCTACGTGAGTCCCGTGCTCACTACGCCACTGGGAGTCAAGCTGTCCTGGCTGATGACGGCTGATAGCCAGAAACCGGTCCTAGGATGCTTGATTCCGGTCCAGGGAAGACATGGCTTGGCAGTTCGGGCTGGACTATTCCCATGAGGTACAGGGTCAAGACTGATTTGAATATGGCCATGTCTGAACTGGGGTGGCGTGGTGATCAAAATAACGATGGATTAAACCCAGATCTGTGACTGGGGATGAATGTTTTGCCAATGTGCAGCATTCCGTTCGTCATCTTGTGTGTTTTGCTGTTCACCCTATGTGGGAAGAGTATGCCCAGATGTGGGACCCATGCTCACTATGTCACTGGAGTCAAGCTATCCTGGCTGATAATGGCTGATAGCCAGAAACCGGTCCTAGGATGCCTTATTCCAGTCCAGGGAAGACATGGCTTGGCAGTTCGGGCTGGACTGTTCCCATGAGGAACAGGGTCAAGACTGATTTGCATATGGCCATGTCTGAACTGGGGTGGCGTGGTGAGAAGAATAACAATGGATTAAACCCAGATCTGTCACTGGGGGTGAATGTTTTGCCAATGTGCAACATTCCGTCCATCTTCTTGTCTGTTTTGCTGTTTGCCCTATGTGGGAAGGGTATGCCCAGACGTTGGTCCCGTGCTCACTATGCCACTGGAGTCAAGCTATTCTGGCTGATGACGGCTGATAGCCAGAAACTGGTCCTAGGATGCTTGATTCCGGTCCAGGGAAGGCATGGATTGGCAGTTCGGGCTGGACTGTTCCCATGAGGCACAGGGTCAGACTGATTTGCATATTTCCATGTGTGAACTGGGGTGGTGGAGTGAGCTAAAGAATGATGATGGATTAAACCCAGATCAGTTGACTGGGGGTGAGTGTTTGATTGACTCACTCGTTCCATCCATTATCCACTTTGGTAGAAGCAGATCTTTGGGCAGGGAAACTGGTCATAAATAAGTATGAGGACCGTAGGGTTAGAGGAGTTTTTTGGTGCAATTGTCGAGGACAGCAGACAGGCCTGCAGGGTTGGTGCCAAGTCAGTTGTTAATCTTCTGTTCTTGCAAGTCTTCATGTCTGTATTCTTCTTCCAGGTCAGAAGAATATGATTTGCTGGTGCCAGGCTTAAATGCCTGGTTTAGTGAAGATCTAGGGCAGCATAAACTTCGCTGCAAACAAGCAGAGCGTACATGGAGGAGGGGGTACGGGGAACAGGATAAGGCGGCTTATAAAGTGGCCCTGCATGAATACAAGGCCCAGCTAAGAAGTGCAAAGGCCAAGTTCCTAGAAGACACTCTGGCGAAGGCCTCTAATAAATCACAGACCCTGTTCAGGCTTGTTAAGAGTCTGTCCGACCCATCTTGTATGGCGCCTACAATACCGGCCTCGCAGGAACTGTGTGATTCCTTGGCCCTTGCATTCGAGGAGAAAATCAGGAATATCTTGACTGGACTTACTAGATCTGAACAGTCTTTGTCACCTACATCCCCCTTTTCGGAGCCTTCTCATACTTTGGGATCCGAGGGGGCAAATGTCGGAAATGATTTGCCTCAGCTGTCCTGCTTTCCAGTTCCCTCGCTGGAGGAATTTTGTACCCTGGCCAACGGCGTATCCTCAGGGTCGCCGCTCGATCCAATGCCTCATAATATCTGGAAGGCTTTTCAAGATGAGCTATTTCCCCCATTGCATTCCATCTGCTGCCAATCATTGACAACTGCAACAGTTCCGGACAGTTGGAAGATGGCAATTGTAACACCTTTGTTGAAAAAGGCTTCTTTGGACCCTCTCTGCTCGGCCAATTATAGGCCGATTTCGCTATTACCATTCGCGATAAAAATTCTTGAGAGATGGGTGACAAGGGCCTTATCCAACTTCCTGGAAACTAATCTCTGCCTGGATGCTGTTCAATTTGGCTTCAGACCGGCTCACGGCACCGAGACTGCCTTGGTCACCGTGTTGGATGAGCTACGAACGCGGGTCGACAGGGGCAAGTCTGCATTTTTAGTGCTACTTGACATGTCGGCCGCGTTCGACACGGTGAACCATAAAGTACTACTAGGCCGTCTTCGGAGTGCGGGAGTGAGTGGTCTGGCTTTGAATTGGCTAACCTCCTATTTGGATAATAGGCAACAAGCTGTGGCACTACCACCTTTTCGATCAGCCACTCGGCAGGTGAATCAAGGAGTCCCTCAAGGATCGGCAATTAGCCCAATCCTATTCAACATATATCTCCGTCCCTTGGTAGCACTGATAAAGTCATTCGGCATATCAGTCATCAATTATGCCGATGACACTCAGTTGCTTTTTTCCTTTGAGGGACCGGAGACAATATCAAGGGACTCTTTTCACCGCTGCATGTTGGCAACAGCAGCATGGCTGCGAGCTAATTCATTGCAGTTCAATGGGTCGAAAACGGAGGTACTCTACTGCTCCTCGGACCGAATTTCTCGTACACTACCGGTTGACTTTTGGCCATCTTTTATCCCGGGTTCGGTAGAGGCGGCAGAATCGGCTCGCAATTTGGGAGTTCTGTTCGAACCCAACTTGCAGCTGGATGCTTCCGTAAATAGGACGGTAGCGACATGTATGGGCCTGCTTCGTGCGCTTAGGAAAGTCTTGCCACTTCTTCCCCGGGGCTCCAGAGCAGAGGTAGTGCGTAGTTCCATCCTCAGTAGGTTAGACTACTGTAACGCACTACTTCTGGGAGCCCCGAAGATCCTGGTCCTTAAACTCCAAAGGATTCAGAATATGGCCGCTAAATTAGCCTTGTCTCGCCCGCGCTCCTCTTCTTCATCGGCAGCTCTTGCCGATCTTCACTGGCTTCCGGTCCAGCAGAGAATTACATTCAAGGCCTCGTGCCTTGTCTTCAGGGCCCTGCATGGACTGGGACCACTACCCCTTCAGAGTCTCTTTTCTTGGTATCAGGCCACTAGACCTCTGAGATCCTCCTCGGCGTTCCTGGTTAGGGTCCCCAGGATACATAGAGTGAGGATGGGCGGACGTGCTTTTAGTTTTACGGCCGCCAAGTTGTGGAACACTCTTCCTCTGACATTGAGGAGTAGCCTTGATCTACTCACTTTTAAAAGGGACTTAAAGACCCATTTGTTTCCAAGGGTAGTGTAGTTTATGTAATAGATGGTTCTGGATCGGTCTCAGCGCCAGGATGCCCTTTGGGTGACAGTTGCGCTTAACAAGCAATAAAATACATACAATTTAAAGGTGTTAGGGGAGTGTAGGTTAGTAGCCGATGGGCTACTTACCCCTAGGGTCACTCTACCCCCTATATGACCATTTCCTATGGAAAGTGGGCATAACCCTGTCCCAGAGTTCCTAGGTTTGCCATAACAAAGTTGTATCCACTTCAGGTAGCTCACCTTAGGTGTGACACTAGCCTGAGTGTGAACACTCCTGTCAGACTACTAATTTTCCCTACCGTCCAGGTGCCAAAAGGGCTCTGGTTAGAGGGCTCTACTTTTTCCTCCTGTGAGGGATACCTGATTCACATACCAAAGGCGGTGGGCTCTTTGAAGCTTCATGCCTTGGAGTGCTAATTTGCCGGTCATCCCGTGGGAGGGGGTGTAAACACCCTCTGCCAGAGCAAGCTTTATTCCTGACCTCCTGGGAGCAAAGGGCCTCTCCCCAGGGGGAGGACTCAGAAACTCTAATGTGGGGGCAGACTGACTCTAAGGTGCCCTCTAGGAGCATGTATTAATAAATCAGTGTAGGTTTATTAATATGAGATTTAGTATGCCTGGTTTCCATCATTTAGATGGGGAACTTGTTTTTACCAGTGCCCAGCATATGTTTAGAAATGGCTTCCTTGATCACTTTTATTGGCAGTAATGGAACTGACCAACCTGACCAACAGCTTATCTGCTCATGCAGATATGTCCTCACGAGTTCTATAATGCACCCTGCCTTACAGCTGTGAGGCCTGCTGTAGAGGTGGCATGAATATTACATACAGTGTTAGGGAACATGGCACACAAATGTGTGATATGTTATGTTTTTACACTTTAGAGCACCTTGTCACACAGCCTCCAGTGGCAGTCTGTGAGAGTTTGTGCTGGGTCCCTTACAATGCAAAAGAATAAAAGATGGATGGAATGCTGAACAATGTCAAACACTCACCCCCCAGTTTAGAGACCTGTACCTATTTTCATTATTTTTTGCTCACCACACAATTCCAGTTCGAGCCCCACTATATGCAAATCAGTCTTTGGCCTGCTTCCCATGAGCACAGTCCAGCCCAAACTGCCAGGCCAGGGCTTCCCTGAACCAGAATCAGGCACCCTAGGAAATGTTTTGGGGTATCAGCCAGAATAGATTAACTCCAGTGACATGGTCAGCACGATGCCCACATCTCTGCATACTCGTCCCACTTAAGGTGGCAAACTCAAAAAGAACAAATGATGGACGGAATGTTGAACAATATCAAACTCTCACCTCCTGTACAGAGATCTGGGCCGAAGTCCTTTGTTTTGTTGCTCATCACACCATTCTTGTTTGGAGCCAGCCATATGCAAATCAGTCATGACCGTGCTCCCCATGGGAACAGTCCTGCCTGAACTGCCAGACCTGGTCCTCCCTGCACCGGAAGTAAGCATCTTAGGACCGGTTTTGGTATCACCTCTCATCAGCCAGAATAGCCTGACTTTGTGGCATGGTGAGCACGGTATCCACATCTATTCATGCCCATCAATTTAGGGTGACAAATGCAAAAAGAACAAATGATGGAAGGAATGCTGAGCAATGCAAATATTCACCTCCAGTACAGAGTACAGAGATATTGGCCTAAATCCATTGCTGTTTTTTTCTTGGCAGTCCATTCAAGTTTGGAACTAGCTGTATGTAAATCAGTCTTGACCCTGCTCCCCATGGTAACTGTTGAGCCTGATCTGCCAGGCCATGTACTTCCTGGACCGCAAAAAAGCATCCTAGTTCCTGTTTCAGGATATAAAACTTCTTCAGCCAGCTTAGCTTGACTTCGGTGGCATGATGAGCACAGGACTCACATCTGGGCTTACCCGTCCCACTTATGGTGACTAATGCAAAAAGAACAAATAATGAACGGAATACTGAACAATGTCAAAACACTCATTCCCAGTACAGAGCTCTAGGCCTAAGTAAATAATTTTTTTGCCCTCCATGACAATTTGGATCAAGACATATGCAAATCAGTCTTGACCCTCTTCCTATGGTGTTCCTTAGAGTTGCACAAGATATATTGCACTTCTTGGGGACCCTCTTTAGTACCTATCCCCTAGATACCAGATGTAGCACTTACTTGGGACTTACAGAGGTGCTGAAGGCCTGGCAACTTGGGGATACCACGCAAAAAGAGGGGGAACTATTGCAACAACAACCTAGTTTTCTACAAGGGTTTCCTCTCTTTCCCCTCCATGGCGTCCTGGTGATCAGGGTATCCCTACCTTGCCACTTATATTGTTTTTTAACCTGTTCAGGACAGGGAGCTTAATCCCTGAGTCCAGTAATAGCTATCAGCAAAAAAGAGTTTCATGTTGCTGGCAGCCAATCAGAGTGCTCGCGCTCACAGGATTTTGACTCCTGTGGGAACAAGATGGATGAAGGGAAATAAACCTCACATGACCCATCATAATGCTCTATTTTAAATTGCCACACCCACGAGGATGGACTCTCACAGACCCAATCATCCAGATACACAACTATTTTATAACCTTCATTTCTCAAAAACGACTGAAATTCCGTTGACCAGTTTTTGCTGTAGCCTTGTCTAAAAAAGTCTATGGAAAATGCATGGGAATTTTGAATTTTTGTGACCCCCTTTTTTCGCAACCTCAGCTTGACAGTCCATCCCAAAACTTTCCATGCACAAACTAGTAAAAAAAGTAGCACCTTTTTGGAATGTTATGTAGAGAATCATCAAACTGAGACAATTTTTTTAGCAACTCAAAAAATGCTTTCCTTTAGAACAGGTGATCTAACTATACACCCCGCGAATCAATTTCGCACAACATAAAAGGAATGTCATTGCACAGATTTCTTATCTTGTCTGTGGAACATGACAAGAAATTAGAGTACTTGAAGTCCTAAACCAAATCTGGAATGCTTTTTTCAGGACGGGAATCTTCCCAGCCACTTAGAAACAAGCCAATTTGTTACCACTATTGAAGAAACCCAATTCTTACCTGAAAGCACTCAGCACCTTTAGACCAATCTCCCTGCTATCGGCTTTTGCTAAAATTCTAGAGAAACTGGCTCATCAATAATTAGCCAACTTCGTGGATCCAATGATCTTTTACACGACTCTCAATCTGGTTTCAGGTCAGGTTACAGCACTGAGACTGCCCTTGTAGAAGAAGCAGATTCGGTGAAAAAGTCAGTAGATTGCAGATCCTCTTCCATGCCAGTGTTGTTGGATCTTTCAGCAGCATTTGACACAGTGTTGCATACAAACCTGCTGGAAAGACTATAACACAAAGGAGTGCAGGGGGTGGCATTTGAGTAGATTTATTTTTATCTTAAAGACCATGGCCAACAAAAGTTCCTCCACCCTTTATCATCATCAGTTAAACAACTTATATGGGGAGTGCCCCAAAGCTCTGCCTTAAGTCCACTGCTTTTTAACATCTACCTGGCCCGCTGGTGGCCCTCATTACCAGGAGGGGTTCAAGGTACTCTCTTATGCGGATGACACCCAGCTGCTGTTCCACTTTAAAGAACACTCCACGGCAGGCTTTGACATTTTTAAGGGCTGCCTGAAGGACATTGCTGGCTAGATGAACATAAACTGCTTGAAACTTAACGCCAATAACACAGAGGTCTTATTTTTTAATCAACCATCGTCTCCCCCGCTAGGTCTTTTGTGGCTTAGGTAACTGGGTTCCCCACCCTCATCAACGGACTCGGTTAAAAACCTGGGAGTCAAATGGGAGAAGGACCTTTCCCTCAATGCACAAGTCCGGCCAATTTCTGAAGCTTGCTTTGGAAAAATTAGATCCATCAGGACATTTTTAGGCTTCCTGCCTGAAGAGAACTGCAGGATCACGGTTCACACTTTAGATACTTCGCAACTTGACTATGCCTTCTGCCTCTACCTGGGACAACCTGGTTACCTGATCCACAAGCTTCAGAAAGTGCAGAATGCGGCGGCAAGGCTCATCCACAAGTTCCCAATGCCAAAGCACATTTTCCCCCACCTTAGACAACTCCTTTGGCTCCCTGTAGCCCGAAAGACTTAATTCAAGACCCTAACCCTTGACTTTCGAACCATCCAGGGAACGGGCTCCAGCTACCTCAGGCTGAGGCTTAGCCTTTGCCACCAGGAGCGTACATTAATATCTAATCACCTTATTGTCCCTCGCTTTGCTAAAATGAGGCAGGGGGGCAGTTTCTTCACTGTTAGGACCATCTAACTTTGAAATGCCATGCTTTATCGCTTACACATGCTGAATTCACAATTTGAGTTTAGAAAGGCGTTAAAAACCTGGATCTTCATGCATTGGGAATAGCAGATCAAGGATCAATCTCTCTAGTCCGCTTCCACTAGCACTAGGACACCTTCTGCGGAGGTAACTGTGCTCTCTATAAAAGGCCTTTGATTGATATGTAGGCCTTAGGAAATACAAGTGGCTCAGTTTCTGGGTTTCGTTGGTCACAGAAGTCTTTCAGAACACTATGCAGGAGACTCTCCCCGGACTTCAGGGGGTAATGAACATTAGAGACTTTATCTATTTATTTATGAGATTTATAATGCGCTTGAATCACCCCTGGAGGGGTATCTCAGCGAAAAGACATTGCTGGCAAGAGCTGAAGAGCAGGTATCTAGAAAAGGAAGGTTTTAAGTAGCTTTCTAGAGCGCAGGTAGTCAGAGCATTTGCGCAAATGGATGGGGAGCTTATTCCAATACGACGGGGCCAGGCGAGAGAAGACCTTCCCTCCTAACCTTGCGCTCCTAATACGTGGAGCCCTGAGAAGGGCTTTAGTGCCCGAGTGAAGGGTTCTACTAGGGAATCAACTGATGAGCCTTCCAGCCAGGTAGGAGGGGCCTTTATAATGTAGCGTCTTGTGCACAGTACGAAAAGAAACAACAATATCTCAACTGGTATCATTAAGGGAGTCAATTAGACAAGTATGTGCAATACATTACAAGGAAAAGAAGAAGGGAGACTTGAATATGGTTCATAAATGTGCACATGGCATCATATATTTGAAGTAACAAATGAAGGTACAGTTGTAACAGCACTGTAGGCATAGAATGCAAAGTCAGCCCGAATTGGACTTGGTGCACAATTGTGATCGTGACACAAAAAAGTGGCGACGCAAGTGATAATGTGAAATAAGCAAGAAGGTGCAAGCTGACAAAAAATCGTGAAATATGTACAGTAAACTTTGTGGTTCAAAGGAATGATTTACAATATTAGAATATGTAATAACTCAGCGATTTGATTGAACCACAAGGGATTACACTGAGGAGTCGACGACATTTCGATCTTAGTCAGTCAGGATAATCCTCAGGACCGAGTAGGCAGATGGGCAGTGCTCGTGGTCAGGCTGGGTGGAGAGAACAGGGTTGTGGCCGGTCGAGGCGGAACGCAGCAAACAACATCTGCGGGAGGTTGAGCCAGTGGCTGGGGGGGTGAGAAGAACACGGTCCTGTGTCCACATGCCAGGTGGGAAGTCTGTTTGTGAGGGGCGAAGTAAGGCATTAGAGGCTCGGGTAGATGCACGGAATCCTTGAGGAGGAAACTGGGTGCCACAGAGTCGGGGTATCAGACTTTTGGGATGTCAATTGAAGAGCTCAGTGTGGACAAATTGAGAGCCTCGACATGCACCAGGAGTGGTGTGCGGTAGTGGTGGTATTGATCCAAATGCGAGGGAGAGGACCAGTCGGGAATGATCTGGAGCCTCAAAATGTCTCAAGAATTGGGTACAGAGGGAGAACCCGTGAATATGGAGTAAATCCAAAATGTAGGGCGACAGTCCTGGACCCGTCCCAGTCCGGTTTCCGCAGCAACTACAGCACTGAAACGGCCCTCATCGCCACCACCGACAAAATCAGGGCCCTGCTGGACAATTGCGAGATCGCGGTCCTCATCCCCCTGGACCTGTCAGCTGCCTTCGACACTGTCTGCCACCGTACCCCACACAACCGCCTCCACGACGCAGGAATCCGAGGCAAAGCACTGCACTGAACGACCTCCTTCCTCTCCTGCAAAACACAAAGCGTCCGCCTCCCTCCCTTCCGATCCACAGCCACCAAGATCAACAGCGGCGTACCCCAAGGATCCTCCCTCATCCGGACGCTGTTCAACATCTATATGGCCCACTCGCCCACGTCGCCAGATTGCATGACCTCAACATCATCTCCTGCGCAGATAACACACAACTGATCCTCTCCCTCACCAAGGACCCTCTCACCACCAAAACCAACCTCAACGAAGGTATGAAAGCCGTCGCCAAATGGATGAAGAACAGCCGTCTGAAGCTGAACTCAGACAAAACGGAGGTCCTCATCCTTGGCTCCACACCTTCGGCCTGGGACAACTCCTCGTGGCAGACCACCCTAGGAGCAGCTCCAACACCTACCGACCACGCACGCAACCTGGGCTTCATCCTCGACTCTACACTCACAATGACCAAGCAAGTCAATGCCATCTCATCCTCCTGCTTTAACACCCGCCGCATGCTCCGAAAGATCTACAAATGGATCGCCACCAACACCAGAAGAACGGTCACCCAGGCCCTCGTCAGCAGCAGGCTGGACTACGGAAACACCCTCCACGCGGGAGCTCTGGCCAAACTGCTGAAACGACTACAACGCATTCAGAACTCCTCCGCCCACCTGATCCTCAACATCCTTCGCCACAGCCCCATCACGCCCCACCTGAGAGACCTGCACTGGCTTCCCATCAACAAGAGGATCACCTTCAGGCTCCTCACCCACGTACACAAAGCTCTCCACAACGCCGGACCAGCATACCTCAACAAACGGATCAGCTTCTACACTCCGAACCGCCAGCTCCTCTCCACCGACCTCGCCTACATGCCACGCATCAGGAGAGCAACCACCGGCGGCAGATATTTCTCCTAGCTAGCCTCCAAGTCCTGGAAAACCCTCCCCATCCGCCTATGGCAAACCGAAGACCTACTAACCTTCTGGAGGCTACTCAAGACCTGGCTGTTCGTACAGTAGCAGCACCCCCTCCGCTCCCCCCCCAGTGTCTTGAGACCCTCACGGGTGAGTAGCCTGCCTTACAAATGTCTTGATTGATTGATAGTTGGGCCCCCAAACCGCACACGACTGTGGCGGCCCCACTCTGACCTGAGCGTCGCCCTACATTCTGGATTTACTCCATAATCTCGGGTTCCCCACTCCTGGTGCCCATCAATGCTCTCAATTTGTCCACACAGAGCTCTCCAATTGACATTCACAGTGTTGATTAAAGAGGCAAAGAATCAGCTATAGAGGACTAATACAGACAATTATCCACAGGGCATTTCCCAAAGTGTTCCCCACTGCCGAGATCAACCGATTAACACTAGATGATGAAGTCTTCCGAAAGACCATCACTACCATCCAGGTTGGGTTGTGGGGGAAGTTTCTTTGTGATGTGAATCAGTGGATAGAAACAGACAAGGAAAAGCAGTCACAGATGTGGAGAGCTACTTAATTCCCTTTGGTGTAATTGTGCTGAAAAAGGGCTTTTCATGAGCAGGTTATTGCGGAGTGTTGAGTACTCCCTTAGGCCACAGGTCATTTTGCCGATCTGAAATATTTGAACGTACAGATTGAGTGACACCTCAAATTAAATGTCGCAACAACCTTTGACCTGACTTGAGGCCAGCCCTGAACCTGAATCACTGAAAGATTTACAAATATTTAACATTTCAGTAAGGTCTTTGAAAATATCTTTTCTAAATCAATAAACCTGACAAGTCACTCCTAGTTTCCATTAACAATGACTCACAAACTGCCTTTCATGCATTCACAGATATTTATGGAGAATTGGCTTCTGGCCAGCCCTGTACTTGAGAATGAAGAATGAAGATAAAGGTAAAGATGAAGAAAAAGTGATTAACAAATATTTAACAGTCGACAAAGTTCTTTTGAAGCCTCTCTGTTAAATCATTAAACAAATCTGTTAGTCATATGCCTCTAAAGCAGGTTTTTTTTAGTAATCTCTCAGTTAAACCATATACATTTGTGATATTCCTACAAAGCAGTTTCCATAGAAATGTTGCGCAAACTGCTATTCATGAAAGGTCCAGATGCTTCTGAAGAAATGCCCAAGTCCTGCTGTGTCGCTTTTCCTTTTGGGTATCAGATGTCCTGCTGCTCTAATTGCTGTATTTGGAAGGAGTGCCCCAGGTTTGATGCTGCCTGGCTGCAAGGTCGTCGCTTATAGAAGAAAGTTGTTCATCAGGAGTGCTAATGACTGTGCCCAACAGAGCACAGCACTCCCCATGCTTTCTACAAGGAATGAGCAGAAGCAGATCCTTGAGCAGTGAAACTGGTCATAAATAAGTATGATCACCCTAGGGGGTAAAGGAGTTTTTTGGTGCAATTGTCGAGGACAGCAGACAGGCCTGCAGAGTTGGTGCCAACTCAGTTGCTAATCTTCTGTTCTTGCGAGTCTTGACGACTGTATTCTTCTTTCAGGTCAGAAGAATCTGATTTTATGGTGCCTTGGGCTCCCCTAAATAAGAGATTTAGAGGTGTTAAGGGAGCATAGGGTAGTTGCCAATGGGCTACTTACCCCTGGGGTCACTACACCCCCTATGTGACTACTTCCTGGGGGAAGTGGGCATAACCCTATCCCAGAGTTCCTAGGTTTGCCATAACAAAGTTGTATCCACTTCAGGTAGTCCACCTTAGGTGTGACACTAGCCTGAGGGTGAACACACCTGTCTGACTACTAATTTTCCCTACCATCCAGTTGCCAAAAGGGCTCTGGTCAGAGGGTTCTACTTCTGCTCCTGAGAGGGAAGCCAAATTTGCATACCAAAGGCCGTGGGCTCTTGAAGCTCCATGACTTGGAATGCTAATTTACAGGTCATCATGTGGAAGGGGTGTAAATACCCTCAGCTAGAGCAGGCTTTGTTCCTGACCTCCTGAGAACAAAGGTCCTCACCCAGGGAGAGGGGGGGGGGGTTTCAGAAACTCTAATGCGGGGAAATACTGACTCTAAGGTGCCCCCTGGGTACATGTATTAATAAATCTGTCCGTGGAATCAGTGTAGGTTTATTAAGATGACATTTAGAATTCCTGGTTTCAGTAAAGACATCATTTAGATGGGACACTCGTTTTAACATTGCCCCGCCGTA
Organism: Lissotriton helveticus; assembly: GCF_964261635.1. Lineage (NCBI taxonomy): Eukaryota > Metazoa > Chordata > Amphibia > Caudata > Salamandridae > Lissotriton > Lissotriton helveticus. The sequence goes on from NC_136059.1 coordinate 119,689,695, forward strand.
CTAAATGGGCCACTCGTGTGGGCGAGTACCCCATGATGACAGTCCACTATCACCATCTCAGATTAATTGTAGTGTGTTATTTCATTCAATCATATTGCATATGCCTGCCTAGTGAAAATAGTTATGAAATAGGGCATTGTCCCTTTCTTTTGAGACCTTACTATTGACTTTGACACAGTCTTCAGTCAATTTTTTTCTTTACTCTATCTTGCTTTATGGCAGTGTTTGCTATTGGCTTTGACATGATCTTATGTTACCTTGCATACTAATTTAGTTCTTCTTTAGCTTCTTTAAGTGCATGACAACGCTTGCATAACTGACTCCCTTTTCTTGACTGTTGCTATTTTCTGAGCTTCACAAGGTGGGGAGGGCATGTTTTGATCTTCACTTGTTTTTCGCACCTCACAGAGCTGAGCGGACTGGATGTTATCGAAGGAATGTACAAACTCTGCCTCGAAGAGAAAATACAGAGGCTTGGCCAGCTTCTGTCTTGGCCTTGACGCAAACTAGTAAGTGCCAGCCCTGGGTTAACTAGATGAGAGGGGGGCGAGGTTTCTAGAAGCTTCGTTTCATGATTGAAACAGTATTAAAGCAAGAGGCCTCCGTGGGCCAGATGGACGTTCGCCACAGAATAGACGTACTGCTGTGGGATCGATTGGAACGTTGTGTCCTGTCTGAACTCTCACCTGGCTGCAGTACCAGACTCCCCTCAACTTAGTTGGTGAGAGACGGATTGGAGGAATCAGTCGGTGAGGTGTTTCTAACCACACTGTTTACAATTTTCTTTCTATTCTTGCTATATCTTGTTGTCTTTCTTTCTGTTAGTTCTCATTCTTTTAATTTATTATGAAATGTATATATTGCACTTTATTTTTGGTATCCTATTGTTACTTGGGAGTCTGCCATGACTAATGCATTTGGCTGCCCTTGTTGAAGTAGTGTATAAATAAAAGTCATATGTGTTATATTTCATATGTTTGGATTTGCATTATTATCTCGCCATAGGGGAGTGCTGAGTTTTGCCTTGGCCTGAGGGAGAAGTGTTGGAAATATCTGTCCTTTTTAATGAAAAGCAGATTCCAGAACACCTGCACATATTTTAAAATGTCTTCCTTAATCACTTGTACTGGCAGTAATGGAACTGACCAGCACAGGGGCTTATCTTATCTGCTCAGGCAGATATGACCTCACATGTAATATAATACAGCCTGCCTTAGAGCTGTAAGGCCTGCTGTAGAGGTGACATAAATATTACAAGCAGTGTTAGGGGACATGGCTCACAAATGTGTGATATGTTATGTTTTTACACTTTAGAGCACCTTGTCACACAGCATCCAGTTGTAGTCTGTGAGAGTTTTGTGTTGGGTCCCTTACAGTGCAAAAATACTAAAAGATAAATGGAATGCTGACCAATTTCAAACACTCACCCCCCCCCCCATACAGAGATCTGTGCCTAATGTCATTGTTTATTTGCTCACCACACTATTCCAGTTTGGCCCCACTACATGCAAATCAGGTTTGAGCCTACTCCCCATGGGAACAGTCCAGCCCAAATTGCCAGGCCAGGGCCTCCCAGGACCGGAAACAAGCACCCTAGGAAATGTTTTGGGGTATCAGCCCATATCAGCCAGGATAGCTTGACTCCAGTGGCATGGTGAGCACAAGACCCACATCTCTGCATACTCGTCCCACTTAAGGTGACAAACTCAAAAAGAACAAATGGTGGACGGAATGCTGAACAATGTCAAACTCTCACCTCCAGTACAGAGATCTGGGCTTAAGTCCATTGTTTTCTTGCTCACAACACCATTCCTGTTTGGAGCCAGCCATATGCAAATCAGTCATGACCCTGCTCCCCATGGGAACAGTCCTGCCAGACCTGGTCCTCCCTGCACAGGAAGTAAGCATCCTAGAACCGGTTTTGTGGAGTCACCTCTCATCCGCAAGCATAGCCTGACTCCGCGGCATAGTGAGCATGGGATCCACATCTGTTCATGCCCGTCAATTTAGGGTGACAACTGGAAAAAGTGAACAAATTATGGAAGGAATGCTGAAAAATGTCAAAAATTCACCCCCAGTACAGAGATATAGGCCTAAATCCATTGCTGGTTTTTTTCTTGCCAGTCCATTCAAGTTTGGATCCAGATGTATGTAAATCAGTCTTAAACCCTGCTCTCCATGGGAACAGTTGAGCCCGATCTGCCAGGCCATGTCCTCCCTCGACCGGAAATAATCATCCTTGTTTCTGTTTCAGGGTATCAATCCTCATCAGCCAGCTAAGCTTGACTTGGATGGCATGGTGAGCACACGACTCACATCTGGGCTTACCCATTCCACTTACGGTGACAAATGCAAAAAAAACAACAGATGAGCGGTATGCTGAATCATGTCAAAACACTCATTCCCAGTACAGAGAGCTAGGCCTAAATCCATCATTTTTTTCTCACCATGCCATGAAAATTTGGACCAAGCCACATTCAAATCAGTCTTGACCCTCTTCCCGTGGGGTCCATTAGAGTTGCACAAGATATACTGCACTTCTTAGGGACCCTCCTTAGTACCTATGCCCAAGGTACCAGAGGCAGCACTTTCTTTGGACATACAGAGGTGCTGAAGGACTGGCCACTTGGGGATCAAGTGATCAGTTGTCTTTTTTAGAGTGAAGAACACTGGCACTGGGGACCTAGTAAGTAGGAACCCAGTGCGCTTCAGTCAACGTTGCATCAAATACCATGCAAAAAGTAGCGGTACTACTGAAACAACAATCTAGTTTTCTACAAGGGTTCCCTCTTTGTCCACTCCATGGAGTCTAGGTGATCAGGGTATCCCTACCTCGCCCCGTATATTGTTTTTAAACCTGTTTAGGACAGGGGGCTTAATCCCGGAGTCCTGTAATGGATTCCAGCAACATTTTTTTCATGTTGCTGGCAGCCAAACAGAGTGCTCGCTCTCACAGTACTTTGACTCCCGCGGGAACAAGATGGATGAAGGGGAACAAACCTCCCTTTGCCTATCATAATGCTCTATTTTAAATTGCCGCTCTTGTGAGGATCGATTGAGCCTCTCGCAGATCCAACCATCCAGATATGCAATTATTTTCCAACCCTAATTTCTCAAAAACTACTGAAAGGGTTATACCAAATCACAAATTGCACAATCTGTGGACTATGTTTTAGCTATGTGACAAATTTGGTGAAATTCTGTAGAGCAGTTTTTGCTGTAGCCTCGTCTAAAGAAATCTATGGAAAATGAATGGGAATTTTGAATTTTTGGAACCCTCTTTTTTCTCAACCTCCGCTTGATGGTCCATCCCAAAACTTTTCCATGCACAAACTAGTAAAAAAGAAGCACCTTTTTGGAATGTTTCATGGACAGTCATCAACTGGAGCAATTTTTTCACAACACAAAACAATTCTTTCCTATAGAACAGCTGATATAACTATACACCCCACTAATACATTTCTCACAACATAAAAGGAATGACATTGCACAGATTACTTATGTTGTCTGTGGAACATGGCAAGAAACTAGAGTACATGTAGTCCTAAACCAAATCTGGAATAATTCTTTCAGGACAGTAATCTTCCCACCCACTAGAAAACAGCCAATTTGTTACCACTATTGAAGAGACCCAATTCTTACCTGGAAGGACTCAGCACCTTTAGACCAATCTCTCTGCTGTTGGCATCGGCTAAAGTGCTAGAGAAACAGGTTCATCAACTACTAGCCAACTTCGTGGAAGCCAATGATCTTTTAAATGACTCTCAATCGGGCATCCGGTCAGGTTACTGCACTGAGACTGCCCTGGTAGAAGTAGCAGATTCAGCGAGAATGTCAGTGGATTGTGGATCCTTTTCCAATGCCACTGTTGTTAAATCTTTCAGCAGCATTTGACACAGTGTTACATACAATCCTGCTGGAAAGACTAAAACACAAAGTAGTGCAGGGTGTGGCACTTGAGTAGATTCATTATTATCTTAAAGACCATGGCCAACACGTTTTCCTCTACCCATTCTCATTATCAGTTAAATAAATTATATGTGGAGTGCCCCAAATCTCTGCCTTAAGCCTGCTGCTCTTCAACATCTACCTGGCCCTGCTGACGGCCCTCATTACCAGGAGAGGGGTCAAGGTACACTCTTATGCGGATGACACCCAGCTGGTGTTCCACTTTAAAGAACACTCCACAGCAGGCTTTGATAATTGTAAGGACTACCTGAAGGACATTGCTGGCTGGATGAACATAAACTGCTTGAAACTTAACACCAATAAGACAGAGGTCTTATTTTTTAATCAACCATTGCCTCCCTCGCTAGGCTATTCGTGGTGTAGGGAGCTGGGTTTCCCACCCTAACCAACGGACTTGGTTGAAAAACCTGATAGGAGAAGGACCTTGCCCTCAATGCACAAGTCTGGCAAATTTCCGAAGCTTGCATTGGAAAAGTGAGATCCACCAGGAAAAGAGAGCCAAAGGATCACGTTTCACACTTTAGTTATTTCCCAACTTGACTATGCCTACTGCCTCTACCTGGGACTGCCTGGTTACCTGATCCACAGGCTTCAGAAAGTGTAGAATGCGGGGGCAAGGATCATCCTCAAGGTCCCAATGCGCCAGCACCTTTCCCCCACCTTAAAACATCTCCATTGGCTGCCTGTAGCCCGGAAGACTGAATTCATGACCTGTACCCTTGACTTTCGATCCATCCAGAGAAAGGGCTCCGGCTACCTCAGGCTGAGGCTTAGCCTTTACCACCAGGAGCGTACATTACGACCTAATCATCAGCGTCTCCTTAATGTCCCTCGATTTGCTAAAATGAGGCTGGGGGGCTGGTCCTTCACTGTTAGGACGGACAAACTTTGGAATGCCATGCCATATCAATTACTCATGCTGAATTCAGAGTTTGAGTTCAGAAAGGCCACTATGCTAAAAAATGTAGTTATTCCTTATCTGAACAGAAATTTTTTCATTCTATTGACCTGGCATTACATTCCTCAATGCGCTTAGCACTGATGAAGTTGGGGATAATGGAAATTCAATCAACCTTCCCTGAATTCATACATACTAGCTACTCCACAAGCCACAGACCCAGGATAGAATTAAAAGCCAGCCTTTAAAGGTTATCTATCTTAACACCCGCTCAATGGTAAAACATCAAATGGACATATATCTTCAATTAGGGTGGGAACAACCAGATATACTGTTACTAACAGAAACCTGGCTAACTCAGGATTCCTCCCCCGATATCTTAGCAGCACTACCTAGCGATTTCTACATATTACAAGCTAATCAATTACAGGGAAGGATGGGAGGCCCAGTAGCAGCTATAATACGCCATGACCTTAAATTCACAGCACTAACTTCTCTCGACCTACCATCAGTAGACAACTTGGTGATTAAAATTGAATCCGACTCCCCCCGATGGTCTGGGTTCTACTCTATAGGCCACCCCAGAATATGCCTCAGTTTTCACATATTCTGTGTGAACACTTAGCCCATCTGATAACAAGTCATGCAAACATTTTGAATATTGGCGACTTTAATTACTTGGCTTATGAAATATCTGATGGCCTCCAATCTGCTAAGCTTACTGACCTACTTTCAGGGCTCAATCTAAGTCAGAATGTTTCAGTGGCCACACATAATAAAGGTCAAATAATTTGGATATAACTAATCCAGTGGTCATTCCCTGTACATTGTTTGACATAATCTTACTAGGACAAAACTTCCTACCCCTGACAGTGGCTTAGTCAGGGGCTTGAACATTAACAACAAGAATCAGTTTGCTGAAACCCTGACGAATACAGTACCGCTGGCCCAACCATCAATCAATCATAGTGAGAAAGACCTTTCGGATTGGCTGCTCACTGCCAGCAAAAAACATGCCACTCTGAAAAGAGTACCTCGAACCCGTCCACAAGATCTGAAGATATTAAAACTAGCCCTGCGACAAACCGAAAGGAAGTGGAGAAATAGAAATTTACCCGAAGACACAGAAACTTATTTGGCCGCATTAACACATCATAAAAAAGCTATCCAGACCTCAAAAACTGCTTATTTCTCTCACAAAATTAGAACTTCCACAAATCTTACAAAAGAAATGTCCTCAATAACGAATGAATTGTCCAACCCCGATAGAGTGACATTAAAACCTACGCCACTATGTGATGACCCTAAATCATTTTTTTATTGATAAAATAAAAAGTCATCAAGGCCAGCATTCCCAAATGTCAGTATCCGGTACATGTGCTGGTACCTATGAATCCTTACTCTCTTAACCAGTTCCCCGCAATAAGTGATGTTGCCTTCCTGGACCTGTTGAAAAAAGTTAAATCAGGCTCCCCAGAGACTGCTGCTCCCTTTGGATCCTGAGAGAGGCCTCTTCCACTCTCCCTGGTCCAGCCTTATCTCTGCTGAATGAATCATTGTTTCAGGGCAGTGTCCCTGACACTTTCAAGGAAGCTACTGTTATCCCCCTTTTGAAAAAGCCGGGCGCGGATCCTGGAGTACAGCCTAACTACAGCCCAATATTTTGCTGCCTTACTTGGCCAGGGTATTGGAAGCCCATGTGGCTAGAAGTTTATCCCCCTTTCTGGAGCAAGCTGAATGGCTTGACCCCCATCAAGCAGGCTTTTGGCCAGCCCATTCTACAGAGTCAGTTGTTCTGATGGTACTGGATACCCTGCAGGAGGAGGCAGACAGGGGTAACTCACAGGTTCTGGGACTCTTGGATCTCTCTGTTGCGTTCGACACGGTTGACCATAATATATTGGTCGACAGTGCCAAGAGAGCTGGAATCCAGGGCTCGGTTCTTAAATGGATTCGTTTGTTCTTGGAAAACCGAGCCCAAGCAGTTCGCCTGGGCCAGTTCACAACACCCATGGCAAATACCGCTTGCGGTATGTCACAGGGGTCTTCACTTTCCCCTCATTTGTTAACCTTTATCTCTTTACTTTGATCCACGCCCTTAAAGAAAAGAAAGTTTGCCCCTTTAGTTATGCAGATGATTTCCAACTCATGTTTCCTATTAGTAACACCAAAGAATCCATCCTTGACTTTCTGACTACGATGCTGTTCCTCCGTGATTAGATGAACAGCAATCACCTGAAGTTAAATCCGGACAAGACGGAGGTGATTCTAACAGGGGGCTCTATGAATCCCTGGAATACCTCCTTCTGGCCTCAGGAGCTGGACAGTCTCCTCTGCCCTCGGATTCTGCCAAAACATTGGGGGTCATCATAAACAGCGACCTTACAATGTAGTCTCCAATTGGCGCTGCGATCTTCACATGTTTTTTTCCAGATGAGGAAAATAAGGAAGATTAGCAGGTTCCTCACACAAGAAGCTAAGATACAGGTTGGTTTAGCTATGGTGATTTCGCATATAGACTATGCCAGCTCTCTATATTTCAGCATTCCAGCTAACCTCCCCCACCGACTGTAACTGGTACAGAATCAGGCAGCAAGACTGATTTTACAGGAAAACTGGCACCAACATGTCACCCCTCTTCTGAGGAAGCTACATTGACTCCTAATAACTCAGAGATGCGCCTTCAAGGTGGGATGTATCATCTTTAAATCGCTGAATGGTAGAAGCCCTAAATTTATTGACAGGATCATTAAAAGCTACATCCCTACTCGCAATCTGCGATCGGCCCACATGCAACTCCTTGCTACCACATCATTCAGGCTGAAGCGTAACGGCGGAACTAGATTTGCCGTGCAAGGCCCCAGATACTGGAACTCCCTGCCCTTATAAATTAGATCCTGTATGGATTTTATGAGATTCAGGAAACTCTTAAAAACATAACTATTCAGACAGGCATTCGAGTAATGTTCAGGGTTATGGCATCTTTCTATATACAAAATGGCCACACCTCAAATGACCTGACATGGACAGTGATTGAACAATTTCAAACTGACCCACAGAACAATGAGAAAATATTATTGGCCAAGGAACAGCGGTGGATCTACTGCTTATCTACTGACCGAGATGGCCTTAATGATTCCATACCCTGGCACAGCCTTAGAACCTAAAATAGGACAATTCACATTGTGGTAACCCCTCTGCAGATTAAAGAAGGATCATGCTGCGCACATCACACGACCCCTAGACATGAGGGCACCCCAGTCAGTATTGCTTTTCTGAATTTTTTTTTTATTCTTCATTTCTTGTTCTTTATTCTTTTTATATTTTATGTTATGTTATGTTATGTTAAAATGGGACTTTTATAGCGCAACGGCTACTCCAAAGGAGTGTCCCGGCGCTTTGAGCTCCAGACCATGGAAAAGAGCAAGAAACATAACAGTAACAGAACAGGGCCCAAAGAAGGGGAAGAATTAACATAAACTTACTGTACATTCTGCCAATCTACCCTGAGTTTATCAATACAAGCCAACACCCAGTTTGGGCTTCACGAACCGACGCCTTCACAGGCTTCCGACACAGCGTTAAAAAACTAAACATTTCCCAAACACCATGGCATCGCGCACCCGTGTGACCTACACATCATCACGGGGTGCTAGGATCTGTTAGTCTGTTGTCTGTTCCTTCCTCTCTCCCACACGTAACAGGCCACAATGAAGAACAGCTGCACACATTGCGTGGAGTATTTAAAAACGGCGCTCACGAAGGCTCATTCCTACGGAGAACCGCTGCAGCCACACAGGTATCGAGAGGGTCCAGACCTACCATAGTGTGAGTAACTGTTAAGAGATCAACACGACTACCGGGTAAGACCTTCTCTTCCTACAGGTCACAAATAGCCCAGGGGTGCTACCTTTTTCTTCCAGGGTTCTGACGTCTGCCGGGCATCTCTATAGGGGCATTCGCTTCAAATTGACAGCATAAATATATACCTAATAGTATTTACCTTGTGAGTGTTGATGAAGCAAAGCTTCGCATATTTTGCGACCTTGCCGAAGTCATGAACCTCGTCTATGTGTAACAAGGTAATAAGTGTACGTCTTACTAACGTTTATATTAAGTTTGAATAAGGAATAAGAAGCTTGCCTATGTGTATTCCTAATGATTTTAATCCGTGTCCGTAAAATATGGCCGCCGCTTGTATTTAGTTACTGCGCATGCGTCAGCCACACTCACGTGTCCTGACGGGTCTGCAGAAGTGGAGGGAAATTTATGCGCATGCGTAATTCATAGCTTTGCCTACAACGTGGTACTGCTCGTGCCACTGCTCTTGTGTATGTATATATGTAGCTAACATTTAGACTGCATAAGTATATTTCTTAGTGATAAGTTGAAAGTACAAACCCTGTGATGTGTTTTCATAACGTTATTTCTATGTATTAATTTGTTCTCGCTTACTTTTCATGTACCGCGGGGAATGGGGGTCTGTCTGTACCGAGAGCCATCTTGGAGGTCCCTTCTGCGCATGATCGCCTTTCCAGGGACCTGACAACTTTGGCTGATGGAACTTAGCCAGCTGGCAGTGATGGGCAAGATGCTCCTGAGAACTGACCTGAAAAACCCAGGAAAACGGAGCCAATTGTCCTAGCTCGGCAACAATGTAAATTGTCACTCGTATTTCTGCACAGTTTCTCATGGGAACCCCAATCTCGCTAGGCGGTACCCAAATATGTAAATGTAGTATCCAAATAGACTGTTATGATTGGTGTGTTACCCAAATCCTACCTTAGGACCAATCGAAATTGGGGATTCTGACACTTTGCAACATTTGGGGGGTGGTACACTGACCCAAAAGAGTATATCTACCCTGGGTTCACCTAGGGAATTTGTCCGACTTGTCTGGTTTAGCTGACCTGTCACTGACCCATCGTACTCAATAGGTGACTGAAGATACAGAGCGCTGCGGAGCACTCTGTCCGAAATTGACCATAGACTAAGGTTCTACTGAACCTTAAAGTGCTGGCGAAGCACTTTGCTGGGAGTTCGCTGACCCATTCGGGGTCTTGATCGATAGCTGCAGAGAGGGTGGAGCGCAGGCGTTGCTTCCAAACTGCGGGTGCGGTCCTGTCCTGAGCGGTCCTGTCCTGAGGGTTTGCTGTCCTGTCCTGAGGTCCTGTCCTGATTCCTAATCTGAGGGTATCCTGTCCTGTCCTGGGTGTCCATTCTGCACCTGCTGTCCTCTGAGGGGTATCCTTCCTTGAGGGTTTCCTGTCCTTAACTGACCCGTGGCCAGGGTTTGGTTTCCACACCAGTCTAGGTAAATACTGGCTCAAAGTTCTTTAAAACTTGCACCTTTCTATATTTCTGTCTTTTTGCTTTAATAAAAAGACATCTTGCACATGTTGATTTTTCCATGCTTTTGCCGCAAACTATTTGAAACGTAAAGTCATTTGCATAATTTTTCTTGATATGTTCCCATGTTACCCTACCTTTTAGAAATCATATTTTTCATTGCAATTTGTCATTTTCTGATATGGTCTAGAACGGCCTTATTTAGATTTTCTAAAGAATTCTTGCCTTGAATGCATAGTATATTTCCTTTGCATCTCATTATTGCATTTAAATGATTACCCTGACTTTATTTCTCTATAGTTATATACTTTTCATTATCTTGGTCATTGATTGCCTTATCTTGTAAGTCTGATGCTTGATGATAACGAACTTTAGATAAACATTTTAAAAACTTCCAGTTGTCCGTGGTCATTTACAACAGTATTGAATGTCATTTTGAAATTGTATTTGCTGCCTTTCCTTTTACAGCTAGGCCCCTGATCCATTGAAGTCATAGGTACCCGTGTCGGTGGATGGTAAGTCGGGTACACTAAGTAATAACAGTAGGGAACACACACAATTGGTAGCAGCCCGTGAAGTCGCCTGGTCAATGAATAGTGTGAATTGAAAGTATATGGGCCCTGAAGCCGGAAACGGCGAAATCATTGGCTGGGTGACCTCGCGCGCTCTATCAGTTTTCTGGTAGATCAGAGGATGGTTAGGGACTAGCTAAAGGTTAGGTAGAACTAGTTAGACTAGTTAAGTCGGGAGCTGCTAGTACATTAATGCTGCTATAAGAGCGGCTGTTCCGAGGGGACTGATCACTCTCTTGTGAATACGCTGCTGAAATTCATGAATTGTTGTATTGTTATTATTCTTGTTCTTATATTGTTATATGTATTAATCCATGCATTTGTAAACCGTATTGTTTCTTGTTGTCCGAACTCCCCGGGGAATTGAAAGGGCAAGTGGTGAATAGAATCCATTGTCCTGAGGTCACAGGCTTAAGGAAAGTTAGGTGCAGGTTAGGATAACCGGGAAGCACTAACTAGGGTTTTTCTGAATACGTGTGTGAATAAATGTCAGTAACGGGGTTCATTGGCAAAATTCCCATAGTGGCGTAACCTAGTAAGGGTCACATCGGAAGAGTAGCAGGTTCCTCGGAGCTTGGGTGAAAGCAGAGGGGTCCGCTGGGAAACCTTAGACTCGGATATATCCCGGAAAGAAGTGGATGAGTTTAGGGGAATAACAGGTGCACCGATGCTAGAGTGAAGGGTAGGCGGAAGAGATCTACCCGCAGCACGTGAAAAGTAAATGGAAGTAGTTTACTTGCAGTAAAACAAAGCTATCCTGTCTAGACACTTGAGCACTGTGGCGAATGTGTATTCGTTGTAAAATAACCAAGCACTGAGCACTTTAGAAAGAAAGAAAGTTTCCGTTACCTTGTGAAGGGAGGGAGTCAGCCGCGAAGCGTCTCTGACGTCACTCCGTGCCGCGCTGGGATTGGTAGAAACAGCGGGCGGGTAGCGGGGCTGGAATTGTAAAGGAGGGGTGAAGCGCCGAGGAGTGAGGACAGTCTCACGAAGGGGCCGCGCACCCATTGGCCGAAATTATTTGAACGCGCGCACCTCATTGGTTGCACGGAATTGCAAGACGCGTTCTGATTGGAGGTGATTTTGTAAACAGAGTTAAGCGTAGAAAACGTATGTGGCACTCTTATAGTCCAGAGACTAGACCCGATCCAAGAAACCAAGGGTTCGAGAGGGATCAGTGGAAAGCTAATAGATACGATATCATGTACGGAGCAAAGAGAAAGATGTCCCTTGTAAGTAGGGTAAAGAATTTCTTCAAAACGGACAAACCGATTAAATCTAGAGAGGGTGTTACTATCCCGCCACCGAATACTCCTGCCTCATTCATGATGTTTGACCGAGGGTACAATACATGTGTGTGGTTGGAGAATTGGGTAAGGTACACAGAAGATGACGGAGTATTGGCTTTTCCGTTAGACGGTACTTTCAATGGCAGAATTTTATTTAATTTGAGGACCCGCATGAATGAATTGCATCCCAGACCAAGACTAACGCAGTATGAGGCATTAGAGGAATGGGAGATTGAGGCTTTTGAAAGAGAGAAACCCCGAATGGACAAAGGTCTGACCAAGTGGTACCCAAGGCTGAAACAGGAGACTAGGGACAAGAGGATGAAACAGTGGAGACAGAGCATGATTGTTGAGGGTCTGTTTCCAATGATGCCAGCAGGAAACCCTTCTGGGGGAGAGAAAAGGACAGAAAAGAGTAAGCATTGGGGGGGCCTTGGGGAGTCAGACGATGAATTGTTAGATGACATCTTTACGAGAAGTCCGCCCCCTTATAATGAAGGAGCCCGACCTTCCAGTGCAGGAGAGAATCTCCAGCGTCCAACTATTAAGGAGGAGGACAGATCCCTTTGTAGGAGGGGAGGTGGCCAGGTGTTGCCCTATTTTGAGAACCCCGGACCCGCAGAGGTACGCAATATATATCCTAGAATGCCCGAGAGCTCAGAGGAAAAATATTCCCGTGAAAGAACATTTTTTCCCAGACCTCTGTATGAAAACGAAGAAAAGCCAGTAAGTTCAGGAGTACCCTTTTTGCAGCCTCCATATGGGGAAGAGCGTAGGTAATTTGGCACAGGAACTTTGTTCCCAAAACCAAATTATGGCGGAGGACCAAGTGAAACGCATCCTACTGCCCCGAGTCTTACCCCTCACCTGACCCCACAGATGATACCTGACCGGACATTAGGAAGAGTACTAGATGAAAGGGAGCAAGAAGTCCTAGCTAGACAGAGGACAGAAATAATTCAGAAGATCTCCCAGTTAAATACCAGTCCTGAAGCTTTGACTATTCCGGTAACAATCGGACCCGTGGTTGCATTGTACGGGAATAGTCAAGGAGGTCCGAACCCTCCAGTTATGAACCCGATAATGGCCCCGCCGAGGCAAGAGCCCCTACTGATAGACGACCAGTCCAGTGAGTGCGAGTCCGAAGTTGTGTTCTTGGACCTGCCAAACAAACAAGCAGGGAAGGGAGTGCAGAAGAGGCATAATCCTTTTGATACAAAAGAAATTAAATTAGAATCAGCAACGGGTACCAGGAGTGTCTCTTTGGTAACGCCGGAAGAAATTGAAAATTGGAGTCGTGAGTTAGAAAAACAGGCTCCGCAAACGAAACTTTTAGATCTCTACAAACTGAGGGTAGAAATAGAAGAATTAATGGCAGGAAATGTGGGATTAGACAGATTGAATACTTATTCCGAGAAAGAGTTGCTGTTTATGTGTAAAAGCCTTACCCGGAGTACTAGGGTGCTCCACGAAAAACTGACCGACACCGCAGCTAGTATGGGGATAGATATATCCAGATCAAAGCCCTTGCAAAAGCCATACCGAGCTGAGTTCTCAGATAAGGATTTGGAGAACTTGAATGTGTCAGGGAGGAAGTTGCAGATTAAAGAGTTGCTTGCAGTTTTGCAAAAATGGGGAGACGTGGAAAGGTGGAAAACGAGGTGGGCACATAAGAAAGATGAGGCCCGATCGAGACAAGCTACCCCTGAGTTCCCTTTAAGATAAGTAGACAAGCCTGAAACATTATGCCCCATGCGTGAAGTACCAGGTGGGAGGTATGTGCACGTTCCATGGTCCAGACAGGATATTGTGTCCTTTACTAACGATTTTCCGAAACTGCGTGAGAAGCCAGTTGAATGGTACCGGCAAGTGGAAAGGTTCGTGAAGGTGCAGAAATGCCTGTGGAAAGACCTGGATGGGTTTTTCGACATTGTGGTCCCGGTCGATCTATGGACCGAGTGTAAAATAGCCATAGCATGGCCCAGTGAAGAGTACACAAGAGATAAAGAAACAGGGGAACCTTCGAAGGAAGTCATGAGAAAGTATGAACAAGTAATTCAGCATCTGAAACTAAAGGTGCCAGCTAAGGAAACTGATTGGACCAGGATAGATAGAACAACGCAGGAAAGAGAGGAGACAGTGCACTCCTATTATGAAAGGCTGTTGCAGGTGTTTAAAACATACAGTGGTATAGATAACATCGAGATGAAGGATATGACGCACTTTATTTACAGGTTTGTAAACGGTTTGAGACCTGAAATTTGTTAGTGGATAAAAGATAATAAAATCTGTTGGCACTCCAAAAAGGTAGACGAGGTCCTGCGGTACGCAAAGTATTGCGAGGACGAGATGGCAGAAAAGAAAAAGGCTCTCAAGGAAAAAGTGATGTGGGCTCAGGTGAAGCTCGCAGAACAGCAGGAAAAGCAGTTGAGTAACATGGTCAAAAATGCAAAGAACGAAGGCCCTGGGGGAGGGGGTGGAGCAAAGCCCCGGCCCAAAATGAGCAGGGAAGAGGCTATGAAGAAATTTCCCTGTCATCAGTGCGGCGAAATTGGACACTGGCGCAACGAGTGTCCTTACTTGCCCGAAGATAACCCCAAACCTCCTGATTTAACTCCACAGACGCAGAAAGAGAGACCAAGAAAGACTCAACCACAGGTAAAAACGGTTCAGGTGCCCCGAGCACCAAAGCAAGTATACAGGGGAAAACAGGCAGAGGGAGATGAGATAGAAGTCTGGGAAAGCCATGAGAACAGAAATGCAGCAACTTCGCAGTATCTTTTAAATGATACCTTCCTTTGTGATGACCAGTACTGACGGGGCCTGAGAGGGGAGGACGAGGAGTGCGTACTTGGCGCCTCCTTGCCGGTGGACCAGTCCGGACCATACATTGAAGGAAAGGTTGACGGGAATGATGTCACCTTTCTGTTGTACACTGGCGCTACCCGTTCTACTGTGAGAACAGTGGACGTTCCAAACCTACCCCTCTCGGGAGAAGCCATCCAAGTAGTGGGTGTATCTAATCAATTGATTAGTACTCCTGTTACCAAGCCCATGGAGATTTCAATTGGAAATTTTAAGGAAATGCATAGATTTGTCGTTTGCGACACCAGTCCAGTGAACTTACTGGGACGTGATTTGCTGTGCAAAATGAACTGTACCATCTTTTGCACACCAAAGGGTGTTGAAATTCAGACCCCAGATGAAGACGGCATTTATAAATTAATGTTAGTCCGCCCTGACTCGGAAATTAAACGAATGACCATGCAGGATTTACCCAAAGAACTCCAAGAAGCAGTGAAGCCAGAGGTGTGGGACTTTACTGGGAAAGATGTAGGGTTAATGAAAAATGTGGACCCCATACAGATAGCCATTAAGGACAATGCAGTATACCCCAATACTAAACCCTACAGAATGAATGCAGAAGTGAAAGCTGGTGTTACTGTGGAAATACAGAAATTGCTAGAAGGAAACATCATACAGGAGGTGATGAGTAGCCCATGTAACTCTCCGATTATGGGCATCAAGAAGCCTAGTGGCAAGTACAGAGTAGTACAGGATCTACGAAAAGTCAACAAAATAGTAGTTCCCTGTTGCCCTATTGTCCCGAACCCAGCAGTGATTCTGTATCAGATTTCCTGGGATGCTGAGTGGTTCACTGTGATAGACCTGTGTCATGCATTCTTTTCCATTCCCTTGCATCCAGATAGCAAATTTCTTTTCTCATTTGCCTTCGAAGGTCACGTGTATTGCTGGAACCGGGTCCCTCAAGGGTATACAGAGAGCCCATCTATCTTTAATCAGATCTTGAAAAAATGTTTGGAAACTTTAGTCCTACCTGGGAACTCTGTCTTAGTGCAATATATAGACGACCTCTTGGTGGCGTCTAAAAGTCATAAGGATTGTGTGATTGACACCATTGCCCTACTGAATCACCTGTGTGAAAAGGGACATAAAGTGTCCCCTGACAAGTTACAGTTTTGTGCAAAATCGGTGAAATATCTGGGGCACCAGATAGAAAAAGGTGTCAGAAAAGTGACATCGGAGAGAGTGAGGATAATTCAAAAGATGCAGTTACCCCGTACTCAGAAAGAGATCAGAATGTTCCTGGGCGTGATAGGATACTGCAGGCAGTGGATTCTGGGATTTGCAGTCCTAGCCAGGCCCTTGATAAAAATGACTAAGAGAGGAACACCCGAGATTGTAGAATGGGATGATGAAAGCTTAACAGCCTTCACCAAACTACGAGATTGTCTGTGTACTGCTCCTGCATTGGGGATGCCAGACTATTCCAAAGAGTTTGCCCTATTCTGTGACACTCGCGATAATTGCGCATTGTCAGTCCTAACTCAAGAACATGGCACAACGAGAAGGCCTGTGGCATATTTCTCTGCCACCTTAGATCCAGTGGCTGCTGGATTACCAGGTTGTCTGAAAGCAGTAGCTGCTACCTGTGCCAGTTTAGAACAGAGTGAGTCAATTGTCATGGGACATCCGGTAACTGTGTATGTTCCGCATGGAGTGGTAATTTTGTTGACCAGAACAAAAACTCAGTATCTCACCCCTAGTCGGCTGACTAAATATGAGAGGATTCTTGTGGGTGCTGCAAATGTAAACATTGTTAGGTGCAGTATTCTGAACCCAGCCACCTTACTCCCCGACCCAAAGGATATGGAAGGGGGGGTGGATGATGAACATGATTGTATTGATCTAACAGAATTCAATACCAAGCCACGCCCAGACATAAAAGAAACGCCATTGCCTGTGCATGATAAAGAACTATTTGTAGATGGTTCATGTCTAAGGCATGAACAAGGAGGCCTGAGTGCTGCCTATGCAGTAGTGTCCCTAGAGAAAATTGAGGAAGCAGGTTATCTATATCACATCAAGTCTGCACAAGTAGCCGAATTGATTGCTATGATAAAAGCGTGCCAAATTGGGAAGAACATACGCATAACAGTGTATACTGACAGTCAGTACTGTTATGGGGTCGTGCATGACTTTGGCCAGTTGTGGCTACAGAGGGAGTTCCTGACTTCATCAGGTACCCCTATTCGAAATGGAAAAGTTGTTCAGGACCTTTTAGAGGCAATCCAGTTACCAAAGGAACTGGCAGTGGTAAAATGTGCTGCTCATAAGAAGAGCATGGACAAGGTATCACTAGGAAACGATTATGCTGATCGAGTGGCCCAATGGTGCGCAAGAGATCGGTATATCGTAAATCCAAAACGAGGGGGGCCAGGAACCAGCTGCCAACTTCAGGTGTTTGAAGAAGTGCCTACATGGGATGAAGTGAAAGAGTGGCAGCAGGCGGCACCTTGGCAAGAAAGAGAGAAGTGGAAGGACGATGGGTGTAGACCAAGACGTGTGGATGGTGTCATTTTAGGTCCAACTGGTATGCCTGTGTTGCCTAGACACCTACTTAGCACAATGGCGAGGTTGATACATGAAGGATCACACATTGGTAGGGACGCCATGATTCTAGTGTTCCAACAGACTTGGTACAGTAAAAAGTTCAGGAAAGTAGCAGAGTCCCTCTGCCAGAGGTGCCTGTCATGTCAAAAGATGAACCCAGGGAAGAGGACTGTGGTGGAACTGGGGAAAATTGGGAGGTCTGGGGGTCCCTTTGTAAGGATACAGGTTGATTTCATCACCATGCCCCGTTGTGAAGGGAAACGATATGTCCTTGTCATGGTCTGTTTATTTTCAAAGTGGGTGGAAGCTTTCCCTACTCCCCAAAATGACGCAAAAACAGTAGCTAAGTGTTTATTAAAAGAACTGATACCTAGGTTCGGGGTTCCAGTCACTATTGAATCAGATCAAGGCTCACATTTTCAGAATGCAGTGATCGACGAACTCTGTAAGGCCTTTGGAATTTCACAAAAGCTTCACTGTGCCTACCGTCCAGAGGCTTCTGGAGTAGTGGAACAAATAAATGGAACTATCAAGAACAGACTAGCAAAACTGTGTGATGCAACTAAATTGACCTGGGTGAAGGCCCTGCCTTTGGTCCTGATGGGACTCAGAAGTATTCCCGATCGCAAGACAGGCCTAAGTCCCCATGAAATCATTATGGGAAGAGTGATGAGACAAGCATGGGTACCAGGAAGCAAACTGTTGAGTATTACTGATGATTTGGTGCTTGAATACTGCAAGAGATTGGGTGACCAAGTGTGTTCTATCTCTCGCCAGATCGGAGAAGACGCCATCCTCAATCCAACGACTCCTCTCCACAAACTGGTCCCGGGGGACTGGGTGAAGATAAAGAAGCATACTCGGAAGAGCTGCCTGGAGCCAAGGTGGGGAGAAAAACGTCAGGTGATCCTGGTAACTACCACAGCAGTAAAGTGTGCAGGAGTTCCACGCTGGGTACACGCCAGCCACACCCAGAAGGTACCACCAGACGAGGTGCCTGAAGCAGAAGGACGTCCAGCAGAGGACTCTGCAGGAGCCAGACCGGAAGTAGCTGACGACGTACAGCCCAGTACCAGTCGAGCTGCAGAATCAGCAGACGTTGGCCCAAGGATAGTTGATGACGAACTACCAAGAGTCCAGCCTGCTGAGGGGTCCAAGAAGCTGAGCCAGAAGTAGCTGAAGACGAGCTGCCAAGCATATGGCCAGAAGAGTGGATTCCATTGATTGATCTCACTGAGGACCCCATTCGAACGAGTGAGCGACTACAAGAAGGTAGAGAGTGGGCTAGTGAGGAAAAGCAAGGCACAGGCGAAGAACCTCAGAATCTTGAGATTCACATCAAAACTGAGGAAGGAGAAGGTCAGACAGGGACAGAGCACGTGATTGATACAGAACAAGTGAATAAGACTGAACAAGTGCCCGATACTGAACAAGTGAGGAATACAGAACAAGTGATTGATACTCCTCCACTGACTCCTGATATCGGGAAGGGACAGACTAGACATAGTGTAATAGTTCGAGCAGAAGAAAGTCCAGAGATCGAAGTGCTTGAACAGGATCAGATAGAATTAGAAGAACGTGTTCAGGAAACAGAATCAGAGACACTTGAAGAGCAAACACATAATTTACCTGAACAAGGCCAGATTAGTAACCAGGCAGAAGAAATAAATACGAGTCCTGGTATTAGTCAGATAGAAGAAGAAGAAACTGAAACAGAATTACCAACGGTAAATGAGAACAAAAGGGCAAGAGAAGGAAACGAAGTCCAAGTACCAACTAAAAGACTTAAGAAAAGAAAGCATCTTGAACCCAGATTCGTAAAGAAATTAAGACTAAGGATAAAAACAGTAGAAGAAAAACGTGCAGAAGAAAGGAGAAGTGCTCGCATAGCAGAACAACCAGAAGACACTTCCAAAAGAAGGAGTGATCGGATAAAGAGACAAAACAAAAAGTACAAGGCACCTGAATGGACACTTGTGTTAGAAGAGCTTGAAGATCTCGATATCACTGACGTAAGCGACGGAGAGCCCGTCCCCGAGTACTCTGACGAAGAAGAAGACGAGCCACCGTGAATTTGCACAAAGTAAGATACTCGTGTAAAGTCACAAAGAGGGGTTGAGAAACTTCTTCTGAAGCCTAAAATGTCTGATTCAAACGTGAGTGGTAGACCTAGTCGCAGCTGTTGCAAAACATGCTGCAAGGTATGTGTCTGTAGTATAGTTGTCCTGATATTACTCTGGATAGGACTAACAATTTTCATTCCCTTTGCTGTAAGCAAAGATACTAATATTGTCCCTACTGAAATTGTAAATACTGACAGTGAGGAGCTAACAACACAGAGTGTAGCAAGACATGAGAGAGCACTGAGACAAACAAAACAGAACTTAGAAGCATCAGATGAGGGAGAACTACATTATCATAGAATTAAAAACAGGACACGCTTAAATGTTTTTGCAAACTTGTTAATACACTATGTAGAGACTATGGAAATTGAAGATTGCTATGTCTGCATGAAGCTACCTACCTCTGTAGCTGAAGGCGTGACATACCATCACTTACCGCTGACATATGGAATCTCCTGTAGCATTTTAGCTAGTTTATTTTACAAAAGAGGACCATTACAGTACTATTACTCTAATAATGACGTGATCTTTTCTGAGCTTCCTATACGTGGGAACTTGAATCCTGTACATACCAAAAGTGACGCAATACGATACATGGGAGATTACTTCCTAACCATAGGTAATATCGACATAGCTGATGCACACAGAGATAACTTGACTTGTTCTTTGCATGAGCAGGAAAAGATGTTCCTAAACATGGCAGAGAAAAGGAGAATTAAAATACAAAAGAAGGCTAATGACGAAAGTCAGAAAAGGCCAAAGTGGGCAGAGAACATGGAAGGCACCTCAACTGGTGGGGCGGGTCCTGCTCTGTTGCTGGATTTTGAAAAGAAAGGCAAGCTATGTCTTCACCGCGAGAAGACTAGCTATTATAATAACATTTTCATTGGTTCCAGTGAATGCGAACATAATTACAAGGTAATTGGAGGTTGGGGTTTCAAAAATGGGTCAGAGCCTGTGTTTCCTGGAATTTATTATATTTGTGGGGACAAGGCTTATTTCAAATTGCCGGATCACTGGTATGGAAGTTGCTACTTTGGCATTGTCTTCCCGAAAATATACCATGTGAATGGAGTTGCTGGAAGCAGTGAAAATACTAATGGCTTAGTGCGTAGTAAAAGAGAAAGCATAGGTGAAATAATGGGTAGTATTTTCAGTGCACTGATACCTGGAGTGGGAGTAGTTCTGAATACTCTTCGAATTTGTAAATTGTCCACTATAGTGGATGTATTGTCTACTGAGACAGCTCATGGATTTCTGCTAGTCAACACCGAAATGGTTGCGATCAGATTAATGGTTTTGCAGAATCGACTTGCTCTTGATACCTTATTAGCGAAAGAGGGCGGAGTCTGCCGGATGTTGAAGGCGCAACATTGTTGCACTTATATTCCGGACAAAAGTGTGCAGCTCAAAAGATATGTGAGAAACATTACTAATTTGGCAAAGGAACTCAGACCACTCGAGGTTGATAGTGCCTGGAAAAGACTGGTAGATGGTCTCTCAAATGTAGGTCATTGGTTCGCTAGTATAGGTAAAGGCTTATTGCTCAAAGTACTGATGCCAATTGGAATTATAGGTCTCATCCTATTTTTCATATTTGTCTGCTGCAAGTGTCGTAAACACACAAAGAAGTATGAAGTGAATGCAAGAGAAGTAAATACAAGAGGAGTGAAACGGAGTGTGGATGAGTTTGATTTAGAAGAGATGAATAATCAGATCTATAAAAAGGTGAAGAATTCTCACCCTACCAAAACTGAACGAGAAAAGCTGGAGCGATTGCTAGAAGAGATAGAACTGTATAAAGTGTGAAAGAAAAGTTGGCATCTGGTTCCATTTATTTTGTGATGATAGTAAATATCATCAAAGAGGGGATTGATGAAGCAAAGCTTCGCATATTTTGCGACCTTGCCGAAGTCATGAACCTCGTCTATGTGTAACAAGGTAATAAGTGTACGTCTTACTAATGTTTATATTAAGTTTGAATAAGGAATAAGAAGCTTGCCTATGTGTATTCCTAATGATTTTAATCCGTGTCCGTAAAATATGGCCGCCGCTTGTATTTAGTTACTGCGCATGCGTCAGCCACACTCACGTGTCCTGACGGGTCTGCAGAAGTGGAGGGAAATTTATGCGCATGCGTAATTCATAGCTTTGCCTACAACGTGGTACTGCTCGTGCCACTGCTCTTGTGTATGTATATATGTAGCTAACATTTAGACTGCATAAGTATATTTCTTAGTGATAAGTTGAAAGTACAAACCCTGTGATGTGTTTTCATAACGTTATTTCTATG
Source organism: Lissotriton helveticus (assembly GCF_964261635.1). Classification (NCBI taxonomy): domain Eukaryota; kingdom Metazoa; phylum Chordata; class Amphibia; order Caudata; family Salamandridae; genus Lissotriton; species Lissotriton helveticus. The sequence goes on from NC_136059.1 coordinate 119,711,603, forward strand.
TATTAATTTGTTCTCGCTTACTTTTCATGTACCGCGGGGAATGGGGGTCTGTCTGTACCGAGAGCCATCTTGGAGGTCCCTTCTGCGCATGATCGCCTTTCCAGGGACCTGACAACTTTGGCTGATGGAACTTAGCCAGCTGGCAGTGATGGGCAAGATGCTCCTGAGAACTGACCTGAAAAACCCAGGAAAACGGAGCCAATTGTCCTAGCTCGGCAACAATGTAAATTGTCACTCGTATTTCTGCACAGTTTCTCATGGGAACCCCAATCTCGCTAGGCGGTACCCAAATATGTAAATGTAGTATCCAAATAGACTGTTATGATTGGTGTGTTACCCAAATCCTACCTTAGGACCAATCAAAATTGGGGATTCTGACACTTTGCAACATTTGGGGGGTGGTACACTGACCCAAAAGAGTATATCTACCCTGGGTTCACCTAGGGAATTTGTCCGACTTGTCTGGTTTAGCTGACCTGTCACTGACCCATCGTACTCAATAGGTGACTGAAGATACAGAGCGCTGCGGAGCACTCTGTCCGAAATTGACCATAGACTAAGGTTCTACTGAACCTTAAAGTGCTGGCGAAGCACTTTGCTGGGAGTTCGCTGACCCATTCGGGGTCTTGATCGATAGCTGCAGAGAGGGTGGAGCGCAGGCGTTGCTTCCAAACTGCGGGTGCGGTCCTGTCCTGAGCGGTCCTGTCCTGAGGGTTTGCTGTCCTGTCCTGAGGTCCTGTCCTGATTCCTAATCTGAGGGTATCCTGTCCTGTCCTGGGTGTCCATTCTGCACCTGCTGTCCTCTGAGGGGTATCCTTCCTTGAGGGTTTCCTGTCCTTAACTGACCCGTGGCCAGGGTTTGGTTTCCACACCAGTCTAGGTAAATACTGGCTCAAAGTTCTTTAAAACTTGCACCTTTCTATATTTCTGTCTTTTTGCTTTAATAAAAAGACATCTTGCACATGTTGATTTTTCCATGCTTTTGCCGCAAACTATTTGAAACGTAAAGTCATTTGCATAATTTTTCTTGATATGTTCCCATGTTACCCTACCTTTTAGAAATCATATTTTTCATTGCAATTTGTCATTTTCTGATATGGTCTAGAACGGCCTTATTTAGATTTTCTAAAGAATTCTTGCCTTGAATGCATAGTATATTTCCTTTGCATCTCATTATTGCATTTAAATGATTACCCTGACTTTATTTCTCTATAGTTATATACTTTTCATTATCTTGGTCATTGATTGCCTTATTCTTGTAAGTCTGATGCTTGATGATAACGAACTTTAGATAAACATTTTAAAAACTTCCAGTTGTCCGTGGTCATTTACAACAGTATTGAATGTTATGTTATGTTATGTTATTTATTTATTTATATAGCGCTCGGCTACTCAAAAAGAGTGTCCCGGCGCTTTATTGGAGAAAGGAAACACTGCAACATAATAACATAACACCAGATAAAAAGAAAGAAAGAAAACCGAGATGCCTGATAAAACTCACAATAAACAGACTACTGACTGAACAGCCAAGTTTTAAGGCCTTTTCTAAAGGCCAGCAGGCTAGTGGCTCCCCGTAAAGCAAGCGGCAAAGAATTCCACAGCTGTGGCGCCAGCAATCCAAAAGAGCGGCCTCCGAGGCGCGCTTTCTTTACACGAGGAACAACTGCCAAGTACAGGGATTCCGACCTCAGAGACCTGGTCGGTTGGTAAAAGACCAGTCTCTTTTGGAGGTACTTGGCTCCCCCCTTGTGAAGAGCCTTATAGGCCAAAGTTAAGGCCTTAAAGGCAATCCGCTTACGGATGGGAAGCCAGTGCAGAGTTTCTAACAGGCCCGACGCACTGGAACGCCTATTCAAACCATAGATTGCTCTTGCAGCGGCATTCTGCACCACTTGAAGCCGCTGCAGCAAGTACTCTGGTAGGCCCAGGTAAAGAATGTTGGAATAATCCAACCTGGACCCAATCAGAGCCTGGACTGTCAATCTCCTGTGCTCCTCGGAAAGCAGGGGCAGAAACCTCCGCAGCATCCTAAGGATGCCGAAGCAAGTGCCCGACACCCCCAAGATCTGGGATTTCAAGGTTAGCCTATTATCCATCTTGACCCCCAGATTCTTGGCAACCTGAGAGGAACAAGACGGGGGGAACATATTCGATGGCCACCAGGCCTGCCAGTCTGGCTCTGTGTCACACCCAAAGAAAAGTACCTCAGACTTATCAGAATTGCACTTGAGGCTGTTCAGATGGAACCAGTGAAAAACAGCCCCAAGGCAATCCCGGATACTCTCCCCATCAAAGTCACCTCCTCTCGTACAAGAGAAGAGGAGCTGGGTGTCATCCGCGTAGGATACGATCTGGGCGCCAAACGACTCCACCAGCGCCGCCAGAGGGGTCATAATGATGTTAAAGAGGGTCGGGCTCAAAATAGAGCCCTGTGGGACCCCGACTCCCAGAGGCGGCATCACGGCGGAATCCGGCGGCGCCCAGATCGTTTGCCGGCGGCCGGCTAGAAAGGAAGAAAACCAATCGAACACCGTCCCCCGAAGGCCTATCTCAAAGAGTCTGGCGAGCAGACCATCGTGGGGAACGGTGTCGAACGCCGCCGACAAATCTAACATCACCAGCATGACTTTGCCCCCCGAGTTCAGAACCCCTTTAATGGTTTCTGAGACCTCGATGTCATTTTGAAATTGTATTTGCTGCCTTTCCTTTTACAGCTAGGCCCCTGATCCATTGAAGTCATAGGTACCCGTGTCGGTGGATGGTAAGTCGGGTACACTAAGTAATAACAGTAGGGAACACACACAATTGGTAGCAGCCCGTGAAGTCGCCTGGTCAATGAATAGTGTGAATTGAAAGTATATGGGCCCTGAAGCCGGAAACGGCGAAATCATTGGCTGGGTGACCTCGCGCGCTCTATCAGTGTGTGCACCACAACGTAGCCCACCACACTTACAAGCGCATATTCTGCTTAATTCAGAGACTCTGTCCATCACCACCCCTTGTTGTAAATATTTTTGTCCACGCTAAGAATTGGCTTTTGTAGTCTGGTCTGCCCTGTTCCCATGATGCACTGGGCCAGGGACAGACTAATTTGCATACAGCCAGGTTCTGAAACTGGGATGGTGCAATGAGCTAAAAAACGGTGTTGGATTCAGCCCTGATCTCTTGACTGGGTGAGAGTATTCTGCTTAATTCAGAGACTCTGTCCATCACCACCCCTTGTTGTAAATATTTTTGTCCACGCTAAGCGTGGAAGGGTATACTCAGATGTGAGTCCCTTGCTCATTGCACCATCAGGATTCAAGCAAGCCGGGCCGAAGACGGCTGAAATGCCAGAAACCGGTCCCCGGAAGCTTGTTTCCTTCCCAGTGTAAGAATTGGCTTTTGTAGTCTGGTCTGCCCTGTTCCCATGATGCACTGGGCCAGGGACAGACTAATTTGCATACAGCCAGGTTCTGAAACTGGGATGGTGCAATGAGCTAAAAAACGGTGTTGGATTCAGCCCTGATCTCTTGACTGGGTGAGAGTATTCTGCTTAATTCAGAGACTCTGTCCATCACCACCCCTTGTTGTAAATATTTTTGTCCACGCTAAGCGTGGAAGGGTATACTCAGATGTGAGTCCCTTGCTCATTGCACCATCAGGATTCAAGCAAGCCGGGCCGAAGACGGCTGAAATGCCAGAAACCGGTCCCCGGAAGCTTGTTTCCTTCCCAGTGTAAGAATTGGCTTTTGTAGTCTGGTCTGCCCTGTTCCCATGATGCACTGGGCCAGGGACAGACTAATTTGCATACAGCCAGGTTCTGAAACTGGGATGGTGCAATGAGCTAAAAAACGGTGTTGGACTCAGCCCTGATCTCTTGACTGGGTGAGAGTATTCTGCTTAATTCAGAGACTCTGTCCATCACCACCCCTTGTTGTAAATATTTTTGTCCACGCTAAGCGTGGAAGGGTATACTCAGATGTGAGTCCCTTGCTCATTGCACCATCAGGATTCAAGCAAGCCGGGCCGAAGACGGCTGAAATGCCAGAAACCGGTCCCCGGAAGCTTGTTTCCTTCCCAGTGTAAGAATTGGCTTTTGTAGTCTGGTCTGCCCTGTTCCCATGATGCACTGGGCCAGGGACAGACTAATTTGCATACAGCCAGGTTCTGAAACTGGGATGGTGCAATGAGCTAAAAAACGGTGTTGGATTCAGCCCTGATCTCTTGACTGGGTGAGAGTATTCTGCTTAATTCAGAGACTCTGTCCATCACCACCCCTTGTTGTAAATATTTTTGTCCACGCTAAGCGTGGAAGGGTATACTCAGATGTGAGTCCCTTGCTCATTGCACCATCAGGATTCAAGCAAGCCGGGCCGAAGACGGCTGAAATGCCAGAAACCGGTCCCCGGAAGCTTGTTTCCTTCCCAGTGTAAGAATTGGCTTTTGTAGTCTGGTCTGCCCTGTTCCCATGATGCACTGGGCCAGGGACAGACTAATTTGCATACAGCCAGGTTCTGAAACTGGGATGGTGCAATGAGCTAAAAAACGGTGTTGGATTCAGCCCTGATCTCTTGACTGGGTGAGAGTATTCTGCTTAATTCAGAGACTCTGTCCATCACCACCCCTTGTTGTAAATATTTTTGTCCACGCTAAGCGTGGAAGGGTATACTCAGATGTGAGTCCCTTGCTCATTGCACCATCAGGATTCAAGCAAGCCGGGCCGAAGACGGCTGAAATGCCAGAAACCGGTCCCCGGAAGCTTGTTTCCTTCCCAGTGTAAGAATTGGCTTTTGTAGTCTGGTCTGCCCTGTTCCCATGATGCACTGGGCCAGGGACAGACTAATTTGCATACAGCCAGGTTCTGAAACTGGGATGGTGCAATGAGCTAAAAAACGGTGTTGGATTCAGCCCTGATCTCTTGACTGGGTGAGAGTATTCTGCTTAATTCAGAGACTCTGTCCATCACCACCCCTTGTTGTAAATATTTTTGTCCACGCTAAGCGTGGAAGGGTATACTCAGATGTGAGTCCCTTGCTCATTGCACCATCAGGATTCAAGCAAGCCGGGCCGAAGACGGCTGAAATGCCAGAAACCGGTCCCCGGAAGCTTGTTTCCTTCCCAGTGTAAGAATTGGCTTTTGTAGTCTGGTCTGCCCTGTTCCCATGATGCACTGGGCCAGGGACAGACTAATTTGCATACAGCCAGGTTCTGAAACTGGGATGGTGCAATGAGCTAAAAAACGGTGTTGGATTCAGCCCTGATCTCTTGACTGGGTGAGAGTATTCTGCTTAATTCAGAGACTCTGTCCATCACCACCCCTTGTTGTAAATATTTTTGTCCACGCTAAGCGTGGAAGGGTATACTCAGATGTGAGTCCCTTGCTCATTGCACCATCAGGATTCAAGCAAGCCGGGCCGAAGACGGCTGAAATGCCAGAAACCGGTCCCCGGAAGCTTGTTTCCTTCCCAGTGTAAGAATTGGCTTTTGTAGTCTGGTCTGCCCTGTTCCCATGATGCACTGGGCCAGGGACAGACTAATTTGCATACAGCCAGGTTCTGAAACTGGGATGGTGCAATGAGCTAAAAAACGGTGTTGGATTCAGCCCTGATCTCTTGACTGGGTGAGAGTATTCTGCTTAATTCAGAGACTCTGTCCATCACCACCCCTTGTTGTAAATATTCCAGTAAACCAGCACAAACCCGTACCACCAATACGGTCACTCCATTTACTGCAATAATACCGATCCCTTCCCGCACATCACCAGATATGATACCAGTACGCTGTCGATGTGACAAATTTGCTAAAAACGTTTCTCTATGCTTTGTTTGTCATTTGTGTTGTATGTACAGTTATGTCTGGAGAGGGAATACCCACTCCCACATGTATGGCACCTTAGCGCGTGCAACACATTTTAAACCACGTACTCACCACTAGTACAGCATTCACATATTTTGGTCCTGAGGAAAGGAAGTTTAACAAAAAGGCCTTGCTGAAACATGTAGACCTATCACTGGATGCAGGAGTTCATATTCACCACTCCACCTACATCCACAGCTTTGTTTTTAACACTACCAGAGGCCCAGATATTAAAGATAGCCCTTAGGCATTGGGACCTCTGTATATATTTTAACCTGTTCACTTATCACTCCACCATCACTGCACTCTCAGCAATATACCTTCTCCACTGTAACTCAGGCGTTGAAGCACACCCGGGACACATTCGGAGTCCCTGGGTAGGCCCGATGATGAAGCATGCCACAAACTAGGTTGGAACTAGGAAGGAACACAACCTGTTCTACGATGCATAGAGGTTTGAATAAATATTTCCTATAATTATTCCTAACAGGCCAGTCCTTTTTGATTACATATGGTCTTTAGAGCAGCGCCATGAAAGCAACCTGGTGTACGTGCACTTTGTAAGTGATATATAATATATGATATAATCTATATAAATAAAAATGTAAATGTTCGTTTGTTCAAAATAGTAAATCTCCGAAAGTTCTTCACCAATTGCTTTGAAATTTTGACACTACGTTGGATTCGAATACGCCCGCGTTTTTGTATACACAACGTTGGATTCGGATACCCGCGTGTCGAATACGTGCGTGTTTTTAATCGAGAGCCCGAACAGACACATAAAAATGTCAATGTTCGTTTGTTCAAAATCTTAAATCTCCGAAGATTTCACAGATTGCTTTGAAATCTTGACACAACGCTGGATTTGATTAAGCGCGTGTTTATATATACACAACATTGGAATACGCGAGTGAACAATACGCGCGTGTTTTTAATCGATAGGCCGAACAGACCCTATCGATTTGGTTGCTGCGCAACAACTACAAGGGACGCATAGAGACAGTAGTCTACATATATTAGGATTGACAGTTGGTGTCAGGATGGCAGACCGGGAAGTGGGTGGAGGGAGGGGGGAGGTGTTGGTTCACTTTGCAACATTAAGAAGGGACGCATAGAGACAATAGTCTACATATATTAGGATGGACAGTTGGTGTCAGGATTGCAGACCAGGCAGTGGTTGGAGGGAGGGGTGAGGAGTTGGTTCACTTTGCAACATTAGCGCATCTTTATATATACACAACGTTTGATTCGAATACGTGCGTGTCCAATATGCGCGTGTTTTTAATCGAAAGTCCGAACAGACCCTATTGATTTGCTTGCTGCGCAACAACTACAAGGGACGCTGTTAGACCTGGCATCATTGGCGTGAGTCTCCCTTCCATTTTCTGACGGATTGCCTCCTCAGTTTTTATATGTTTTTGCTGGATTTATGCTTTGGGCACTGTGCCACTGCTAATCAGTGCCACAGTGCAAGTGCTCCCTATGTTAAATTGATATACTAATTGGATTCTATGATTGGGTTATTTGATTTACCTGTCAGCCCCTAGTACAGTGCACCATGTGTGCCCAGGGCTTGAAAATCAAATGCTGCTGGTGGGCTTGCAGCACTGGTTGTGCCACCCACAGAAGCAGCTTGTAAAATGTGTCTCAGGCCTGCCATTGCAAGGCCTATGTGCAGTCTAGCACTGCCATGTCGACTTGGCCAAGTGCACCCACTTGCCAGTCTCTAAACCTACCTTTGCTTCATATTAGACACACCTATGGTAGGCCCAAGGGCAGGGTGCACTGTAAGTATAAGATAGGACATGCTCTGATGTGTGTATCATGTTCCAATAGTGAATTACAGCCATTTTCGTTTTTCACTATTGAAGCCTACCTGTTTTCATAGGCCAGAATGGGCAGTTAGATTATTAGATTCTTATAATCCTAACTGACTCAGGGAACATGGTAGAAATTTGTATTTAGTATGCCTGAACTCAGAATAATAAAATACATCTTTTAGTAAAGTTAATTTTAATGTTCTGTATTTGCAAACACCACTTTAATAAAGTAGGTATTTGCTTGCCTAACCATTTGAGCCTGCCTATGCTGGGTTGTGCCTTCCTTGTCTGGGTTTGTGTGTGACAGGGCTGCGGGATTCCAGGAGACAGGCTGGGGCAGCCCTGTGGTGAATAGAGAGATCTGCATCTAGATGGGAGGGAGTAGATGCACCTGGGACCTGAATAGGGCTGGGCCTTTCCTCTACAATGCTGGCTCCACCCCCTGTGGCTTGTCTGATGTCTCTGCCCTGCATTGTGGAAGGAGAGGAGGAATCATGTCAATAGAGTGCTCCAGAGCTGTATCTTCCCTCCCCTGTGCTGGCTCCACCTCCTGTGGGGCGGCTGATGTCTCTGCCTGCACAGTGAAAGGAAGAAGAGAGTCATGTAAACAAAGTGCTCAGGAACTGGTTTGGACTAGGCAGGGGCTTCTCTGCCTTCAGAGAACAAAGGATTTTGCGGTATAAATATTGGGACCCTGATCCCAAGAAATTAGATCACTTCTGGAACAAGACACCTTTCTGCCAAGGAGAAGAACCAAGGAAGCTGCAGGAGTTTGGACTGCCCCTCTGCTAGTGTGCTGTTTGCTGGGCTGGTCTGCAGTGTTTGCTTCATTGCCAAGGGAAAGGAGAAGGAACTTTGTAAGGACTTTCATCTACAGAATATTCTCCAAGGGCTTGAACTGTTCTTGCCTCCTACTGAAGTCTCAGGGACAAAAGACTTCACCTCCAGCTCCCTCCTCAATTTCCTTGCTGGGAATTCTGACTCCAGACACTTGCGTGCCACTGGGAGCTGGAAGCGCTACGCATCGAGAAGAAGTGTGTCGCCGCTGCAGCTAAAATCATCGCAATGCCGGAGAAGCGAGCCTTCGTCGCAACTCCCTGGAAGCGTGTGTTCATCGAAGCTGCATGCTGTTACATCACCGGAGTAGCGTGACGCCATCGAGAGAGTCGCCATCGCATCATCGGAGAAGCGTGTCGCAGGGCCTATCGCGGCTCCAAAGTACAGAGTCATTGCAAGGCTGCCAGGGCATCATCGCATCGTCATCGCCGCATCTTCTCGCATCGCAGCTGGATCATCACATCAAGGCGCCATCTTGTGCACCGCAACAGGTTCGCAGGCTGAGAATCTACGCATCACCTCCGCACCAGTAAGGCTCACGACGACGAGTCCCCTACTCTGCGCAAGCATTGAGGAAGGATGCAACCATTCCACCGGGGTCATGGAAACCGACGCATCTCCCCGTTTGCAGGCCTTTTGTTCACTTTGCGTTACGCATCCAGGTACTTTGTTGAGAACTTTATCGCACTTAACATCAACTTGAACTAAGAGACTTTAATCATCTTTTAAGTAATCTTAAGTGTAATATTGTGGATTTTTGTCGTTTGTGGTCTTGTGTTAAGTCTATATAAAGAATACTTATTTTTATCATACCTGTGTTGTGTCCATCCGTAGTGTTTTCACTGTATTACTGTGTATATTCACAAATGCTGAACACACTGCCTCTGAGATAAGCCTGTCTGCTCGTGCCAAGCTACCAAGGGGCTGAGCAAGGGTTATCAAGGAGTGTAATCCTCTTATCCTGACTTAGAAGTAAGGGTCCCTATTTGGACAAAGGTGAATACTATTGCCAACTAGAGACCCCCAGATCTAACAGACGCATAGAGACAATAGTCACAAAAACATATTGCATAAACACAAGCATTGTGAAATTAAACATATTACAAACAAGCGCTTACTTTTTTCTTTCTCCTCCATTTAACCAGACTGAGCCACAGCAACACGTGGCCGGGTAGAGCTAGTAATATATAAAACCATAGATCTTCAAGCAAGGGGAATCGCAGATCAAGAATCAATCTCTCTTGTTTGCTTCCACTAGCACTGGGACACCTCTGAGGAGGTAGCTGTGCACTCTATAAAAGGCCTTTGATTGATATGTAGGACTCAGGAAATACAAGTGGCTCAGTTTCTGCGTTTCGATGGTCGCAGAAGTCTTTTGGAACACTATGCAGGATACTCACCCAGGACTTCAGGGGGTAATGAACATTAGTGATGATATATTCATCTACTCAACAACCCTGGAGGAACACCACCAGCATCAGCAGGCCATCCTGTGACATCTGTTCAATCATGGTTTGATCTTGTCGTGCAACAAATACTCCTTTTTTTCAGATACATGTTCATGAAAGACAGATAGAAAATGGACCACTGGAAGTCTGATGCCATAGGAAGATTCGTAGTTTCTTAGGTATGGTCACCTACTGTGGACATTTCCCGCAAAACCTAGCAACACTCTGGGAGCCACTAAGAGCCCTAAAGAAGTTGGAAGTCCAATGGGCATGGGAATCTAAGGAAGAGGTAGCGTACGAGAGCATCAGGTAGGCACTTCTGACCAAAACCACAATTTCCTACTTTGACACCCATAAAGCCACATAACTAGATACTGGATGCAAGTCAAGTCAGTATCAGAGCAGTAGCAATACACAAAAAAGCACCAGGCTTGTGGGTCCCCCTTGCCTTTGCCAGCAGAACCCTCACAGCCACCAAGACCAGAATCGCACAAAATGAGAGAGAAGATCTGGCTATATGGTGGGGGTGCACCTATTTCCATCTGTACCTATGTGAAAAGAACTTCACGGTGATCATGAATCACAAGCCACTTGTCACGTTGTAAGCCACGCGCTACCTCACATGGAGAGGTGAGCAGTACAGCTGCAGCGGTACAGACCAGGTGCAAAGAACCCAGGAGACTTCCTGACAAGGCACCCCATCACACTGAGTGTTGATCAAAAAGAAAAAGAATCAGCGGTAGAGGACTAATGCAGATGATTAGCCACAGTGCATTTCCCAAAGTGTTCACAACTGCTGAGCTCCGCCGATTAACACAAGATGATGTAGTCTTCCAAAAGGCCATCACCACCATCCAGGTTGAGTTGTTGTGGAAGATTCTTTGTGATGTGAATCAGTGGGTAGAAACAGACAAGGAAAAGCTATCGCAGATGTCGAGAGTTCGAGATGAACTGAGGGCCTTGTTTATGAGGTTGTACTATAGGGCAGCACCGCAGAAGGGCAGAAAAGGGCAGTATCTGAGATACGGCGCATTGTAGCCCTTTTCCCCTGCACCGAAGCACAATGGGCTGCCATGCGCCAACACAGACAGCTTTGCACCATGGTGCAAGGGGAACCTTAATGCACAAAAACAATCCAAAGAGGCTTTTTCCTTTTTCCATGTCTGCTGCAGAATGCAGCATACATAGAAAAAAAAAACAAGGAGAAATATAGATATTTCTCTTTGTTGTGCCTCCCTTTTATGTTTTTGGCACTGCCTTAGTTTTTAGATTTCTCCTAAATCTGGGGCAGTGTCAAAATGCCATGGATGTTGCTTGGGAACACCCCCATCAACACCCATTACACAACCCTTTAATGCAGAAAACTGTGTAAAAGGAGACAAAAAAAGTGGCTTAGAGCTGCCTCATAAATATGGAGAAGATTTCTGTGCCACGAACACCACAAAAAGTGATGTTCCGGCAGTGCAGAGTTGTTACAGCAGATGACCTGCTACTGAGGTGCCACTGGATCATGAAGCGAAAAGTGCTACAACAGAGGGTAGCAGAGTTAGCATATGAAGGCCATCAAGAAACCACAAAAACCAAGTCTCACCTAAGTGAAAAGTTATGGTTCCCTGGGATCAATATCATGTTTATTAACACAATCAGGAGCTGCCTGGCTGGCTGACTGACTGGGGTCAAGATTATTCTGGCACCTGTTGTCACAGACTGAACAATGGGTCAGCTCAGACTTTGGAATTTCCCGGATGGCCCCCTTATCTTGGTCATCGTGGATGGACACTCCAAGTAACCAGTAGTGGATATAATTGAATACACGCCATTCAGCAAAGTAGGACCAGTGCTAGAGACAATCCTCTTACATTTGGTCTCCCAGTGGAAGGGGGTGAGTTCAGTGACTGAACAGTTGAGAATAAAGAATAGGAATATCACAGTGCCCCAGTGGCCACAAGAGAACAGGGATCTTTAACACCTCATGTATATGCTGAACCACAGATGGAGAATCGGATCCTGAGACAGCCTTGCAAAGGTTCCTGAGAGCATACAGGAACAGGCTATACTACACAACCAAATGCTCTCCTCTCGCATTGGTAAGGAATTGGTGCAGTCAAGACACCATCCCAACAGGACAGAGTGGAAAGTGTCAAATTTTGATGCCAAGAGCAATCAAGACAGAGGTAAAGACACCAAAGAGAGATCCAGTCGATGCCGGGGAACCTAAACATCCACTATCAAGCCAGGAGATCGCGTCCTAGTAAGAGACAGATACCCAGGGTCGAAGTTCTGCATTCCATACGAACATAGTCTGTGGACAGCTAACACAGTGAATGGTATCCTGGTGGTAGCCACCCGAGGCACCGAGATAGTGGCTAGAACTGTGTCCTGGTTCGAGAGAGTGGAAGCCAGCCCCATGTCACAAGACAGGATGAGTCAAGAAAGCAATCTGGAGCCCTGGGTGAGCCATGAGCCTAGGGACCAAGAATGGCACAGCCTACAAAGTGGAGCCAAACAACCCTGCCGGTGACAACCAACGTTGCATCGATAGCGAGCCCCGGCTCACCGCCAGCAGAACCAACAAGAAATGAAGAGGTCAGAGGACCGGAGCAAACTCTGGTGGTACCACGAACCCAGAGGTATGGCGTATAGCCCAAAACAGCTCTCAGCCAGAAGTTGAGGCATTTTGTTTGTGCTATTGGCCGAACTGTGACCCTGTCAGACTATCGTTAGATGGGATGTAATGAGCCATACTAACAGCTAGGCATAGCCAGAAGGAGAGAAATAAATGAGAGGGTGATTCGTCAAGGACCCAGTCCCAAATCAAGATTCACCATCTGGTTCCCTCATTTACCACCACCATAGAAACCCTTCCCACGTTGCAGCCTCCCATAATATTGCAGGTTTTTGGGGATATTAGAAGACGCCTCTCCCACAATTTTTTATAGCATTAAGAGATCTCGACAAGGTGGGCGCGTCTTCAGCTATGAAGCAGCCTCTCTTTTGAATTTCCTTCTCTGGGCTTACAAACGATGAATGAAATCACTGAAAACCTGGCTACTTAGGTTACAATATTCTACTTCTTCCTTTGTGTACTTGCACTCTTTTTAAAACTACAAGAAAAAAGATAGAACTAACTATCAACCCTAACGAGGAAGCCCATGATCAGACTCAGCTCAGTTCCTTGCTCAATTTCCCCTAGAAAGCAACATTTCAAAGAGTACCAGGTCTGACATGCATGTTTGTCCCTCCAGAATGTGAAATGGACGCAAAGGCACTTGTGAAAAACATCAAATAAATAAAACTAAATGGGTAGGCCCTTACGTGGAAGTCCTCTGCATTAGGAGCCCTTTTTACTTTTACCTTTCCTCGCCTTCCCCTCTGTGTAGCTATTTCTATTTCTTCTCCTGTGTTTATATTGTGAGCACTTGTGTCTATTTTTGTAGCTATTATTCTTTGAGTCTTCTCTATACCATTTGTTCTGTCTTTGTGTGGGACTTGTATGTGTGGGACTTGTAGAGCGTACGGCTGCCCGTAAGCGTCCCGGCGCTGAAGACCGCTGGGGAACCCGTCCTGGCTTTCCCTGTGAGATGGTCCCTACTGGGTATCTCCATGGTAAAACCAGGCATCCCCGGCGTCTGTGGGGGGCCGTTGTAGAGATGAGGCAAGCTTAATGCCCAGAGTTGCCGAGTGTGATCCCTGGTTAGAGTAGGAAGCGAGGCGAGAATTGTCGAGTCCGCTGACCCTGGTCCATGACCCTGCCGCGTCGGGAATGAACCCTGGTCCCGGGCCGTTCTCTGCTTTCTGGTCTGCCGCCTCTAACCAGTGAGCCACACCACTCCACAGGTATTATTCTTTAGTCAATAGCCCTGTAAAAGACAGGTGAATGCAGATTTCCAATAACCCAAGGAAGAGACTGGGTCTGAACTACCGAAGCAGACACTTTGGAAGCAAAGGCCTCTGGGATTCTAGAGAGATGTGACCTGTAATGCAGTACTGCACAGATGTATCAGTTTTTTGGTGCTCTACACAAAGCGGCTACTACGATAAGGAGACAGTCAAAGAAAATTCTCAAGCAAGACTCACATCTAGGGTCAATGAAAATACAAAGCGAATTCAGCGAGACACCTCCTGCCACATAGTACACAGTTGCCAAATACATTTCAGTTGGTGAAGTATTCTACTGCGCATGATAAAGTAATTTTAGATTCAGTTGATCTTACACAAAAAGGGCAGTATGGCAGAGGTCTGTACAAATGTAATGAAGCAAACTTGTACTAACCAACTCATTGCAGGTTATCACAATAAAAGACGATGGAATCTGGCCCTTGGCCCCCCTGAAGCATCCACAGTCCTAAACAGTCTGAGTACATTTTCTGTGGCCCTTTGATGAACTCCCACTATAGAACTGCTTGACAAAGGCAACTTTGAGATAAAGAACAGGGGGGCTTATTTATAAACCCAGGCAACACTTTTGTTCCGCATTTGCGTCACTTTTCATGACGCAGCGGCGGCGTAAACAATGCGCCACATTGCACCATATTTACAAGGTGACACATCTAGGCAGATGCGTCTCCATGTAAAGCCCAGCGCCACAATTATAACTGCATCAGGTATAATACACAGAGGGTGGGCGTTCCCCCGCAACAAAGACTCGTAAGATTGGCGCAGTGATATCTATGAGATTTCACTGAAACACTTCTAGGAAACCATTGCATCAAAACCTTACGCTTGCCTCATGACAGGCATAAGAGCGATGCAGTAAATTAAAGATAGGACTCCCCAGTGCATTGTTGGAGTTGCGTCACACTTCTGACACAACTCCAGCAATGTGTCAGTTTTGCGCCGTCAGATACGTAGGAAATACTGACATATCTGTCGCTCCTTGTGACATGATGCACCATACATTAAATACAGCACATCCGTGGTGTCGCAAGGAAGGTGCAGTGAAAACTGGACCAGAACCAAGGACTAAAGAACGGGCTACCCACACAAACCAGCACAGTTTTGGAGAACGTGGAAGGTTTGTTTAGGGCCACTTGATTCGTTACTTTACTCTCTTTGGTGTAATTTTGCTGAAAAAGGGCTTTTCATGAGCAGGTGATTGTGGAGTGTCGAGCACTCTCTTAGTTCCCAGGTCATTTTGCCAATCTGAAATATACAGATTGAGTGAAACCTCAAATTAAATGTCGTAACAACCTTTGACCTGACACTACTACCCATATGGACCAAGATCATCAACAGCTCACTTCAACAAGGCTGCATCCCAGACTCCCTGAGGGTAGCACAAGTGTCTCCCATCCTCAAGAAACCCACAGCTGACCCCACGGACCTCAACAACTATCGCCCAATACCCAATATTCCCACTCTGGCCAAACTTCTGGAAAAATGTGTTCACCACCAAGTGACTAAGCGTATTGATCACTTCAAACTGCTAAATAAACACCAATCCGGCTTCCGCGCAAATCACAGTACAGAATCTGCCATGACACACATCATTGATGATGCACTTCAACTACTTGATCGTAACGAAGCATGCCTCCTCATCCTACTAGACCTCACCTCAGCATTCGACACGGTCAAACACGAACACCTGATAGATCTGTTGAAACACAGAATGGGTCTCTCCCTCTTTTCTGCATAACCGGACTCAAAAATTTAAGGTCAACAACACACTGTCCAAACCAATGCCTGTTACGCTAGGAGTCCCACAAAGCTCCTCATTATCCCCTACTCTCTTCAATCTCTTCACGGAACCACTCTCCGATCTGCTACAAACTTCCAACGTGCAGTTCCACATGTATGCAGACGATACCCAACTCTGCCTCAAGATCAACACCTTGGATGACATTAGACTGCTCAACAACACTCTTAAGACCACCCAAACATGGCTGGCAGTGAATCACCTCAAACTGAATGCGTTAAAAACTGAATTCCTCCTTATCGCCCCACCCGCCTAAGTCCCCACTATGCACAATCTGATAAAACACCTTACAGCACTCGATGTTCAACCAACCATTGTCGACTCGGCGAATTCACTTGGTATAATTCTGGACTGCAACCTCAATATGCAGAAGCATATTAGTAATGCAACAAAGGGAGCAAACTTTCAGATCAATACACTAAGGAAACTAAAGCCCTTCCTACCTCCCAATGACTTCAAGTTAGCGGTTTAGGCTCTAGTTCTACCGCGGCTGGACTATGGTAGCGTTGCGTTATATGGTCTCCCTAAAACCACCACAGCTCCTCTAAGAGCATCCACCAAAGCAGCAGCGAGACTCATCACTGGCTCGAAAAAAAGGGCCCTCATCTCCCCTGATCTAAAGTCTCTTAACTGGCTGCCATTTGAAGCCAGAATCCACCTGAAAATAGCTTGCATGACGCACAAGGCCCTACATCATAGTGCACCCAGCTATCTCACACAAAAACTCACAATATCAGGAGGATCAAGATCAACAAGAAGTTCAAAAAACTTCCTTCTGAAACCACAAAAATTCAATAAGGAAAAAACCTATAATCGCTCCTTTTCAGGAATGGCACCCAGGATTTGGAATGCCCTACCACCACAAATAAGACTTAACCCCTCCTCATCCGTGGGGCGTGGCTTTACTGCGGAGCGGAATGGCTGCCTGAAAGCGCAGCTCCGCCGATCGAGTGGATTAATCCATCATAAATCCGCTTTCTACTGACTCTGGGGCTCGGGACTCGGGCCCCTTGCACAGGCGGAGCATCCCCACAGCGTTTCGTGATGGATTGACGAAAATACGCCCAACCTATCGGTGAGAGTCACATCCCGGACCTTCATGCGCTGTGAGGCCTGCTGTGGCGTGTGACGCCGGGGACTTGCGCTAGAGCTGGCCGGCCGGAAGTGTCTGTGTGCCCGGCGCCGCGCCTGAAGACTGAGTCGCCGGGTCAGGTGGCTGGAGGCTCGGACCGCACTCGCTGGTTGGCGGGCGTCTGGTGAAGGCGCCTGGTGGAGGCGACGACTGCGCGCACCCTCTGCCCCAGACCCAGGTGCGAGGGCGTCTGAAGAGATAGAGGCGCCGATCCGCGCCATGCATGGTACATGCCGCGAGGTCGTGGCGCAGGACGAGGCACGGACGTGTAACCGTCGGTAAGGAGCTGGTGGGGTACCCGATGAACTGCCTGTCCGAGACTACGACCACTGGGAGGAATGTTACTCTGACACGTATGGCGCCCATGGACCCCCCCCCGTTCGTGAACATTGTCGTAGAACGCAAGTTGACGGTGAATGGGCGCATACCGCCATTTTGTCCCGGAGTCTGAGCCTTGGCGCCGCGACGATAGGGGGAAGCGCCAACAGCGAGATACTACCTCTGATTTACTTAACTGCGTGACACTCTTGAACTATATAGACATATGGTCTGAGGCGCATTGGGATTGTACATACAGACTGAGGGAACTTGCATACAGTGTGGGAAACAACATTGATGTGCCATTGACTGCCACGCCTGCTAACTAGTGTCGCTGATTCAGGGGCCAAGCCACGCTGCTGGGGACTGGCGCCTACACGTGCCGCACAGAAGTCGCAAGCGGACGCCGCTGTGCATTCCATTGCCCAGGTTGGACGATATCGGTGAAAGTTAGGCGCTCCCAGACAGCAATAGCTGGATGCGACGAGACCGGACGTCGTCATGGGCAAACCAGACACGCGACAGCCCAAAATCATGTTCGACAAGACGACCAAGAAACCGCCGAGCCAAGAAGCGCCCGATCAGGAACCATCCGGGGCAGGCCAGCCTGTGCTGCCGGCGGACGACATCAAGGCAATGTTTCAAGATCTGAAATCAAGTCTGCAAGGCATAGATGGTAAGATGGACGCATTGGCTGCACGGATGGAGGGCATGACAACGAGAATGGACAAGCAAGAAGTAGTAGTCGGGGTACTGGAAACGCGTGTGACGGAAACGGAGGAATGCCAATCAGACCTGGACAAGAAACTGAGAGGAATGGACGAAGTGCTCTCCCTGATCCAAATGAAGAATGAGGATTTGGAAGCGAGGTCCAGACGAAATAACGTTCGCATCACGGGAGTGGCAGAATCGACGGATATTGCGAATATGGAACTCTATGTTGAGCAGATGATGAAAGACCTTTTTGGAGAGAGTCTCTCCCCTATGTTTCTGGTGGAAAGGGCGCACCGCACGTTGGGTCCAGTGCCCAAGCCTGGAGCTCCACCTAGGACAATCCTTGCCCGCGTGCTGAACTATAGAGATAGAGACTCGATACTGCGACTGGCACGCAACATGGCAGATTTGCAATACAAAGGGAATCGTATTGCTATGTACCCTGATTTCACGCTTCAAGTACAAACAGCACGGCGGGAATTTTTGCCCGCTAAAAAGGTGTTCCAGCAAACCGGCACGAAATACTCCTTGATTTACCCGGCAAAACTGAGGGTGCAGGGACCGGGTAAACCCACCTTCTTCACGGATGCCAAAGCGGCATTGAAATTTGCCAAGCAGCTTGCTAAAGACCAGAGGGGGCAGGCGGAGGCCGGAAAACAAGGGGACTCTGACCAGCTAAGTGATATTGAATAATGTCCAGTGTTGTTGAGTATAGCGTCACTGGGGCCTTTTTCCCGAGGGAGGGTCTGTGCAGCATTGCAACCGGAAATGATAGGGCGCTGAATGCTTAATTGGGGAGGTATCGTACTTATTACTACATAATCCAGAACGGTGTTGTGAGATAACTGATGCTCCGCTTGGTTTGGGGGTCGGGAGGCCCTGAAGCGCACAGAGTCGGACCGCGCTCGATCGCCCTGTCAAAAGTACAGGGTTAGAGGGCAAAAACCTGCGCACCCCAAGGTATGACTCCCAAAACATGGTTAGACCATCTACTACTGTTGTTGTTTGGTTTTGTTGGGATGGTACAGGGGGGGATGACTGCACGACCTGATTGGGGGGTTGGAGCGGGAGGGGTGGGTGGGCTGTGGTTTGGTTCTGTTTGGTTTGTACTATTAACCTATGAAAGCTCTGTGTTATATATGTCACCGAAGATCTCCCGCATGGTAGTAACTGGCAGTGACGTGGGGAACTTGGGATGGGGGCGGGCATGGCTGCGTTTACAATTGACTATGGGGTTGGGGCCTCTAAGCCGTAGTCGGAATACATCGAACACTCTGCAGATCCGCTTGCACCTTCATGTTTTGGTGTTATTATGGTCACTGGAAATGGCTTAAAGGCTGGGGAGCACAATAACTCAGATGGGCATGCCGTGGTGACGTCAATAACATGCTTATCTTGGAATGTGAGAGGAATGAATGACAGGAGGAAAGCGAGATTGGTACATGCCTATTTGTCGAGGAAACATGTGGATATTTGCATGCTTCAGGAGACACATTTAAATAACACAGATGCCCCGCAACTCAAACACACCAGATGGGGAGAAGTGATACATGCCCCATACTCGAATTATGCCAGGGGGGTGGCAGTCCTGATCCGCAGAGGCCTACACTGGGTGACACAACGGGTGCTGAAGGACGAGGACGGGAGGTACACATTGATCCTGGGAGTGCTGTGTGGAATCCAGTTGTTGTTGGTGAATGTATATGGCCCGAACGATGATAATCCTGATTTTTATGAGAAATTATGGGGTACAGTGCGTCCCTTTAGTGATGCAGCTATACTGTGGGCGGGTGATTTCAATGTAGTGCTTTCTGACGCGGTGGATCGACAGGGCGCTGCCCGAGAACACCAGCCAAGGGCGGCTGAGGCACTGGGAGGCATTATCATGGAGGCATCCCTGGTAGACTCTTGGCGGCAATTGCACCCCCATGCGCGGGCGGGTACTTGCATGACAGCCCATAGGGCCGCATGGTCGAGACTGGACTACTGGCTGCTGTCCAGGGATCTACACGCCTCGGTTCTGACAGCAGTGCACAACCATTCAGCTGGAGATTCCCATCGCAGGCCTTACTAGATCAGGTGTTTAAAGAAGAACTGAGAGAGAAACTGGAAGAATTCTTTGAATTCAATGAAGGAACTGTGGACTCGCCTGGTACGCTTTGGGAGACCTGCAAGGTGGTAACTAGGGGACACTGTATGGCTATAAAAATTGGAGTGCTCAGGTCCATCAGAAACACACTGGAAACGCTAGAGAGGGAGTTGGCGGCCTTAGAGGTTGAGCTTACTGGATCGCCTACTGCTGGTGCCCGGGCGGCTTTCAGGACGAAACTCACTCAGTATCAGGAGGAAGCTGAAAGGGAGGTGAAATTCTTGCATAAATACGCTCAGGCTCGGAGATATGGGGAGGGGGACCGCCCTGGGAGGACGCTAGCCACTATGCTTCGTAAGCCCAGGGGTGCGGAATATATTTTGGAACTCGTCACTGAGGCTGGCGAGTCTGTCAGGACTCCGGACGATATCTTGCACACTATGGCTACCTATTACGAGAACCTATACACCTCCAACATACAACCGAAGGATGAGGTGATAACGGAATACTTAGACACAATTGCACTGGCTTGGTTCAATAACGGGGCATGCGAATACATGGACTTACTGATAACGCAGGATGACATACGAATGACCATAGCTGGCATGCCCTCGGGTAAGGCACCGGGACCTGATGGTCTCACGGCATCATTCTATATAGAATACGCTGATATCCTAGTCCCCAGGTTGCATAGGATGTACATGGAAGCGATCAAAACTGGGAACCTTCCCCCATCGCTCCGTGAGGCCATGATAATAGCACTCCTAAAACCGAATAAAGATCCCACCAGTCCGGATTCGTATAGGCCGCTTTCGCTGATAAACCTAGATGCCAAGATCTACGCTAAACTCTTGGCGGAACGACTGACGCCGATGCTGCCCCAAATAACGCTATCAGATCAGTCGGGATTTGTGGCGGGCAGATCAACCTCGCACAACTTGCGCACATTATTTGGATTGCTTCATTACCTTGACCCAAAAGTCCAGGCCGCTGCTGCTCTGTTAGATGCCACTAAGGCATTTGACTCTCTCGAATGGAAATTCCTACACGCACTGTTCACAAGAATGGGATTCAGTAAGCTATTTATTCAGAAAATATGCATCCTTTACAACTGTCCTATGGCACGAGTAAAAGTCAATGGCCAGATCTCGCAGCCTATATATATCACTAGAGGGACCAGGCAGGGCTGCCCCTTATCGCCACTGCTATTCGCCATCGCCACGGAACCGCTTGCGGCAAGACTAAGGCAGCACCACACCCAGCGAAGTATTCACCTCCAGAGGATTGTTGGTGTTCTTATATGCTGACGACATGACGATATTTATGCACGACCCGTCCGAAAATTTTGACCCCCTCATGAAGGAACTAGTGCGATATGGTGGCCTGACGGGCATTAACATTAACTGGACTAAGTCTACGTTGCTTCCGTTGACGGATGACACGGCAGAGTGTCATACAGAATTCCCCATTACCTGGGTAGCGGAAGAGGTAACATACTTGGGTATCCACATAAGCCGCTCGATTCAAGACCTGTAGCTATTGAATTATGGCAGGGCAGTAGAATGGCTAGAGACCAAGGTGAGAAAATGGGTCACCTTACCGCTGTCAATGACAGGCCGCATAGCCATAACCAAAATGGTTGTACTGCCGAAATTCTTATACTTATTTGCAAACATACCCCTGCCACTAACGCTATCCTTCTTCAAACGCGCACGCTCTGCGCTTTTGGATCTAGTGTGGGCGGGAAAACAACCAAGAATCCAGTGGAAGGTACTAACGCTACCTTTTCGACAGGGTGGGCTGGCGGCTCCGGATATTGAGCTCTATGCATACTGCGCCCAGGCCCAATACCTGCACTTCTGGCAACACCCGATCCCATATCAACCTCATGTGGCGATCGAAAAAGACGTATCGGCCCCCACCCCATTGCACAAAGCGGTCTACCAAAAATATAAACGTTCACCGGAAGATGTGAACACGGTGGAAACGGTTAGGTGGGCCTGGCAAAACATAGCAAAACGGGCGAACGTAACTGAACTATATGCACCGTCCATGCCACTGGGCGGTAATCCGCTACTGGGTCCATTGCAGGACAAAGCGATAACTGAAAGGGCACGCAAGAGCGGACTTCTGGTCGCGAGTGACCTCTACCCAGACGACACATTCATGGAACTGGGTGACATCTGCGAGTCGGAGGTGCCTACGGCGTCTGAGTTGCTACTCTATTATCAACTTCGAGCGGCATGTAAAGCCAGATACCCGACATTCCCAGCAGCGCCGCCATCGCTCTTGGCGCTGGAAGACGTATTAGTGAACAAATCCCCGAACAAACTGATTACCAGGATCTATAAGATAACACAGAACACGGCGCCGTGGGTGCGACCCAGTTCGCAAACACATTGGGAAGCGGAGATGGGAGTAAGCATAACGGACAACCAATGGACCTTCTGCTGCAGTCAATTGGAAAATCTTTCGCCTAATTACAGGCTGAGATTAATACACTTTAATTTTCTGCATTGAACCTACCGCACGCCAGCGCAGCTCTTCAAAATGGGATTGCTAGCTGAATCCCGGTGTTGGCGCTGTGGTTCTATGGATGCAACTTTCTTTCACCTCACGTGGACATGCCCTCCCGTGCAGCAATACTGGGTAGAGGTGTTTTCGAAATTGGGACAAATAATAGGGGAACAGCTGCCTCCTGATCCACTGATGGCTCTGCTGGGATTGGTGGCCACTATACCCAGTGCCTCAAGGAAATTGGTCGCTATGTTGCTCCTCTTGACGAAGAGACAGATTGCATTGCATTGGAAGCAAGGGGTAGCTCCAAGGGTGAAGGGCTGGCTTAGCTCGGCCCTGTACTGTCGGGATCAACTAACTACATATTGGGAACTCCTACCACAGAGATCTAGACCTACTGATATTTGGCAACCCTTGACGACCTGGCTGGCTGGCTGGCGAGGAGATGGATGAGTAGATACGGACCGTGGGATGGTGTGACAGCACTGAGATAGAGTGGAACTGACACGTGAGAGATTAAAAGCTATGGCACGGTAATTGGCGAACAGAGGACTGACTGACTGTGTGATTGAATGAGAATAAATCCTAGCCCTATGACTGCTTATGGCTGGCTGAGTGAGATGCTAGATGTGGATTGCCTATTGAGACACTTCCTCTCCCCCTCCCCCCCCCCCCCCCCGACCCCCCCTTACTTCGACGTGAACCACCGGACTCGCTCCAGTAATGGTGACATGGTACTCTATGTACTGCCAAGCTTGACGTAACAAAACACAGAACGCTATTGGTTTGGTTATTAATGTTTGTTTATCGTTTTCTTTCTTACTACGTTATACACACAGCCGTGTTGACTGTTATGTACAAATATATACGGGATGGGACCACATGATGAGGTCAAATTGGAAATACTGATGCTGCCTGCCTCCGGGTTGTTGGCTGAATAGCGGTGTACTGACTTGTAACTCTGAATAAAAGTCTTTAATAAAAAAAAAACCCTCCTCATCCTCATTCAAACTGGAAGTAAAAGGCATCCTTATGGCGAAATTTACGTAAACATTGCCTCACATGACTGTTGAAGAACCCCTATTCCACCCTTTCTACCTACCAATCGAATGCCTGGCTTGTTATATGCAAAACTTTGGTCCATATATTTTGATGTTCTCATGTTCTATTTATTCCCATCATCCCTCAACACCGAGCCAGTTTCTGCACCCTATCTGATTTTGTCTTTTTATCTAGGATTTTCTCTGCCACCTTGCTCTATGGCCTTGTTTTTACTTCTTGCACGTTTCTTGTATTTAGCTCTTTGATGTTATTCTGACGGCCCTTTTATTTCTATTTATGTTTTGACTATACACACTTGTTGTAGAGCGCTCTGATACCCGCAAGGGTCTTGTTCGCGCTCTATAAAACTTTCAAATAAATAAATAAATTGGCCAGCCTTGAACCTGAATAATTGAAAGATTTACAAATATTTAACATTTGAGTAAGTTCTTTGGAAATATCTTTCCTAAATCAATAAACATGACGAGTCACTCCCAGTTTCCATTAACAAACTGCCTTTCATACATTCACAGATATTTATGAAGAATTGGCTTCTGGCCAGCCCTGTACTTGAGAATGAAGATAAAGGTAAAGATGAAGATAAAGTGATTAACAAATATGTAACAGTCTACAAAGTTCTTTGGAAGCCTCTCTGTTAAATCATTAAACATATCTGTTAGTCAAATGCCTCTAAAGCAGTTTGTTTAGTAACCTCTCAGTTAAACCATATCTATTTGTGATTTTTTTACAAAGCAGTTTCTATAGAAATGATGCACAAACTGCATTTCATGAAAGGTCCAGATGCTTCTGAAAAAAACCCAGGAACTGCCGTGTCGCTTTACCTTTTGGGTATCAGATGTCCTTCTGCTCTAATTGCTGTATTTGGAAGGAGTGCCCCAGGTTTGATGCTGCCTGGCTGCAAGGTTGTCGCTTACAGAAGAAAGTTGTTCATCAGGAGTGCTAATGACTGTGCTCAACAGAGCACAGCACTCCCCTGCTTTCTACGAGGTCCAAGGAAGGAGCAGAAGCAGATCCTTGAGCAGTTAAACTGGTCATTAATAAGTATTAGCACCCTAGGGGGTACAGGAGATTTTTGGTGCAATTGTCGAGGACAGCAGACAGGGCTGCAGGGTTGGTGCCAAGTCAGTTGCTAATCTTCTGTTCTTGCGAGTCTTGATGTCTGTATTCTTCTCTCAGGACAGAAGAATCTCATTTTCTGGTGCCAGGGGCTCCCCTAAATGTGAGATTTAGAGGTGTTAGGGGACCATAAGGTGGCAGCCAATGGGCTTGTACCCCTGGGGTCACTATGCCCCCTATATGACTACTTCCTGTGAGAAGTGGGCATCACCCTGTCCCAGAGTTCCGAGGTTTGGCATAACAAAGTTGTATCCACTTCAGGTAGCCCACCTTAGGTGTGGCACTAGCCTGTGAAGGAACACACGTGTCTGACTACAAATATTCCCTACCGTCCAGGTGACAAAAGGGCTCTGGTTAGAGGGTTCTCCTGAGAGGGAAGCCAGATACCCTACCAAAGGCAGTGGCCTCTTTAAAGCTCCATGCCTTGGAATGCTAATTTACAGGTCATCCTGTGCGAGGAGGCATAAACACCCTCTGCCAGAGCAGGTTCTGTTCCTGACCTCCTGAGAACAAAGGTCCTCGCTCTGGGGGAGGGGAGGTCAGAATCTCTAATGTGGGGGCAGGTTGACTCTAAGGTGCCACACAAGAGATGACCCCGCACTCTTCACCAAGTCGCTACCAAGTCAATGCAATATCAGCAATATATATTAGTAAGATACAATGATTCTCATCGATGTTCTCCCAAGAATACGTGAGTCAGATTT
Source organism: Lissotriton helveticus (assembly GCF_964261635.1). Taxonomy (NCBI): domain Eukaryota; kingdom Metazoa; phylum Chordata; class Amphibia; order Caudata; family Salamandridae; genus Lissotriton; species Lissotriton helveticus. The sequence goes on from NC_136059.1 coordinate 119,736,893, forward strand.
TCTTCATCAGAAAAGATTCTTTTATTCATACATGATGATAAAAAACATTAGCCAACGCGTTTCGTCCGTGACCGGACTTCTTCAGGGCTTAAGCAAAGTTCTTGGTAAAGCTCGTTGGCAGTCCTAACACAAAGAATTCAAGTATTTTCTCAAAATGAAGTAAACGTTATGATGCCATCGTAACAGGAATTCAAATAGTTAATGTATTTTGTTGAAAGTATAGGCCTCAGAGTAACGGTGTGTAAAGAAAACATCAGAACTTCAGGTTGCATGTATTAATAAATACATCAGTGGAATCAGTCTTGGTTTATTAATATGACATTTGTTATCTCTGGTTTCAGTGGTCATCATTTAGATGGGGAACTCGTTTTAACAGTGTCCCGCATATGTTTTTAAATGGCTTCCCTGATCACTTGTATTGGCAGTAATGGAACTGACCAGCACAGGGGCATATCTGCTCATGCAGATATGTGCTCACATGTAACATAATGCACCCTGCCTTAGGGCTGTAAGGCCTGCTGTAGAGGTGACGTAAATATTACTTGCAGGTTTAGGGGACATGCCACACAAATGTATGCTGTGTTATATTTTCACTTTATAGAGCACCCTGTCACACAAACTCTAGTGGCTGTCTGTGAAGGTTTTGTGCTGGGTTCCTTTCAATGAAAAGAATAAATGATGGATGGAATGCTGAACAATGTCAAACACTCACCCCCCTGTATAGAGATCTGGGCCTAAATCCATAATTTGTTTGCTTACCACACCATTCCAGTTTGCCAAGCCAGGGCCTCCCTCGACCAGAAACAAGCACCCTAGGACCTGTTTTAGGCTAATCAGCCAGGATAGCTTGACTCAGGTGGCTTGGTGAGCATAGGACCCACATCTCTTCGTGCCCTTCCCACTTAAGGTGTCAAACTCAAAAAGAACAAATGATGGACGGAATGCTGCACAATGGGGAACACTCACATGGGGTACAGAGATATGGGCCGAAATCCGTAGTTTTTTTGCTCACCACACCCTTCCTGTTTGGAGCCAGCCATAAGCAAATCAGTCATGGCCCTGCTCCCCATTGGAACAGTCCAGCCCGAACTGCCAGGCCTGATCCTCCCTGCACAGGAAGTAAACATCCTAGGAGCGGTTTTGGGGTATCACCGCTCATCAGCCAGAATAGCCTGACTCTAGTGGCAAGGTGAGCACAGTACCCACATCTGTGCATGCCCGTCCACTTAGGGTGACAAATGCAAAAAGAACAAATGATGGAAGGAATGTTGAACAATTTCAAATATTCACAAACAGTACAGAGATATGGGCCTAAATCCATTGTTGTTTTTTTGCTTGAAAGTCCATTCCAGTTTGGAACCAGCCATATGTAAATCAGTCTTGACTGTGCTCCCAATTGAAACAGTCGAGGCTGATCTGCCAGGCCATGTCAATCCTTGACCTGAAAAAGCACCCTAGGACCGGTTTCAGGGTATCAACCTTCATCAGCCAGGTTAGCTTGACTTCGTTTGCATGGTGAGCACAGGACTCACATCTGGGCTTACCCGTCTCACTTATGGTAACGAAATTCAAAAAGAAAAAATGATTAACGGAATGCTGAACAATGTCAAAACACTCAACCCCAGTACAGAGATCTAGGCTTAAATCCATCATTTATTTGCTCACTGTGTCATGACAGTTTGAACCAAGCCAAAAGCTAATGAGTCTTGACCCTCTTTCCATGGGGTCCCTTAGAGTTGCACAAGATATGCTGCACTACTTAGGGACCCTTGTTAAAACATATGCCATAGGTACCCAAGGTAGTACCTACTAGGGTCTTACATAGGTGCTGACGGCCTGGCAACTTGGGATCAAGGGACCAGTTGTCTTTTTTTTATGAAAGAACACAGGCATGTGGGACCTAGTTAGTAGGAACCCAGTGTGCTTCAGTCAAAGTTACATCAAATACCAGGGAAAAAGTGGGGGGACTTCTGCAACAACAACCTAGTTTCCTACAAGGGTTCCCTCTGTGTCTCCTCCATTGGGCCTAAGTGATCAGGGTATCCCTACCTTGCCTCTTATGTTTTTATTAAAACTTGTTCAGGACAATGGGGCTTAATCCCTGAGTCCTGTAATGGCTGGCAGCAACATTTTCTCATGTTGCTGGCAGCCATTTAAAGCACTCTCCCCCACATTAGTTTGACTCCTGCGGAAGCAAGATAAATGAAGGGAAATAAAGCTCCGCTGGCCTACCATAATGCCCAACCATCCAGATCTACAATTATTTATCAAACTCAATTTCTCAAAAATTACTGAAAGGATTTACACCAAATCACAAATAGCACAATCTGTGGACCAAGGTCCAGCCTCCTAATAAATTAGGTGCAATTCCGTTGAACTGTTTTTGCTGTAGCCTTGTCTAAAGAAGTCTATGACAAATATTTTTCTCAACCTCCGCTTGACCGTCGTTACCGATACTTTACATGCACAAACTAGTAAAAAAGTAGAACCTTTTTGGAGTGTTTCATAGACATTCATCAACCTGAGCAAATTTTTTTAGCAACACAAAAAAATATTTTCCCTATAGAACAGATGATCTAACTATACACCCCGGAAACCATTTTCCCACAACATAAAATGGACCACATTGCACAGATTGCTTATGTTGTCTGTGGAACATGACAAGAAACTAGAGTACCTGAAGTCATATGGTGGTACTTGCCATGATAAAATTAAAAATTCTCAGTATTGATTAATCTTTTTTGGCTAACTACAATATTAGTTACTATATAAGTCACTTGTTAGTGGCACTATGCTTTTTTTAGGAATTATGCTGTGTTGTAATGTGATTTTACTCTGCTGGGATTCCATGAATGATGCTTTTGTCATAGAGGTTATGGAAGGTGCTCCAGAAGCAAAAATTAGAGCATATTTCTGTAAATTCACACTATCTTCCTCAGCCATATGAGAATAATACATGAAATTATCAGTAAATCATGTATACTATGTCAGGACCTGAGGCGAGGATTATACATTACTTTCTTTACTCTTAATTCGCAACAGATTCAAAGGTAAAAGTAAAAACAATACTACAACTCCCACAGGGAGTAACCATGGCCAACAATAGCCCAATCATGTAACAGTCTGAGAGTCTATGTAATACAGATCATTCCAAGTTCTTCCGCTTTCTTCACTGCTCTACATCAGTTAAGTCGCATTTTCATTGCTTCCTGAGCAAGGGCGGGCATAGTTGCCGTTTCATTGCTTTCTGAGTAAGGGTGGGCGTAGTTAGCGCAGTATCACTAAGCGGAATTTTGCAGAATTGATGAAAAACTCTGTGAACTCCGCTCAGCAACTCAGTTCTGTCTTACCCCAATTTACAAAATAAAACCCTCACATACCCTTGATAATACAACATGTAACTACCAATACATGCAAAAATGCATATATCCATCTCACAAAAGTGTAAATGAAAACTCAGTACACAGTGAGAGAGGTGATGATTTTGGTGTCCTCACTAAGCTAGGGACCTCCACCGACTACATTCTCCTCGGACCTGAACTTTAATCTGGAGAACAACAACAACAGCAACTCCTCCACCCTGATAGAAAACCTCGTCAACCTTGGACTAGAACAGCTCGTCACATCGCCGACCCACATTGCAAGACACAGGCTTGACGCCATCTTCTCTTCAAGCACACACATCTCCTTCAGCCACATCTCTGAACCCACCTGGACCGACCACCAATGCATCCACTTCACCCTCCGGAAACCCGTCGCACATCACCGCAACCTACAGATCCCCAGTCGCTGCTGGGGCAAAATCACTGAAGTACAACTACAGACAAACCTTGCACTCAACCCACCGACCAACCCCTCCAACCCCGACGATGGTGCGCGCACCCTTAGACGATGGATTGACGACTGCGCCAACACCTGAGCCCCGTTGAAAAAACAAACCCACAAAGACGCCATCTGCCACAACTACCACCTCATCAGGACCGCCAAGAAGAACTCCTTCAAATACCACCTCGACAACAACACACACAACAGCAAGGAGCTTTTCAACGTCGCGAAGGAAGTCTCCAACCCCAGCTCCAACGCCAACGGCATCCCACTGTCGCAAGCACTGTGCGACTCCCTCGCCACCTTCTTCCACTGAAAGATCACCAACATCCATGATAGCTTCAAAGCCCGTATGATCCTAACAGGAACCACCTCACCCCACTGACTGCGACCCCCTGACAACCTGGGCACAACGTGAGCATCAAAGACACAATCAAGGCCATGGGCACAATCCACTCCGGCTCGCCATCTGACCCTTTTCCACACCACATCTTCAACAAAGCCGGCAGCTCCATCGCACCCCACCTACGCAACATCATCAACCTCTCCTTCAAGACCGCGACCTTCCCTGAAAGCTGGAAACACGCCGAGATCAACGCCCTACTGAAGAAACCGAAGGCGAACCCGAACAATCTATAAAAACTTCCGGCCCATCTCCTGCCTTCGTTCCCAGCTAAGATCATCAAGAAGATAGTCAACATCCAGCTCACCCACTACCTCGAAGACAACAGCATCCTGGACCCCTCCCAGTCAGGTTTCCGCAGCAACCACAGCACTGAGACCACCCTCATCGCCGCCACAGACGACATTAGGATACTACTGGACAAGGGCGAGATGGTGGCCCTCATCCTCCTGGACCTCTCCGCCGCCTCCGACACCGTCTGCAACCGCACACTACGCACACGACTCCACGACGCAGGGATCTGGGACAAGGCCCTGGACTGGACATCCTCCTTCCTCTCTGGCAGAACCCAGAGAGTCCACCTCCACCTGTTCCGATCCGAAGCCTCCGAGATCATCTGCAGCGTCCCACAGGGATCCTCCCTCAGCCCGACGCTGTTCAACATCTACATGGCGCCTGACGCACGCATCGCCCGACATCACGACATCAACATAATCTCCTACGCTGACGATCAGCAACTGATCCTCTCCCTCACCAAGGACCCCCTCACAACCAAATCCAACCTCCACCAGGGAATGAAGACCGTCGCCGACTGGATGGAGGATAGTCGCCTTAAACTGAACACAGACAAGATGGAGATCCTCATCCTCTGGCCCAACTCCTCAGCCTGGGATGGCTCCTGGTGGCCCGCATCACTGGGGACACCCCCGACACCCACCAACCTGGGAGTCATCCTCGACTCGAAACTCACCATGACCAAACAAGTCAACGCTGTCTCCTCCTCCTGCTTCAATACCCTCCGTATGCTCCGGAAAATCTACAGATGGATCCCGACATACACAGGGAAAACAGTCACCCAGGCCCTAGTCAGCAGCCGACTTGACTACGAAAATGCCTTCTATGCCGGAGCCCCGACCAAGCTCATCAACAGACTGCAAAGAATCCAGAATGCCTCTGCACGCCTGATCCTGGACGTCCCGCGCCGCGACCACATTACCCCCCACCCGAGGAACCTGCACTAGCTTCCTGTCGACAAAAGAATCTCCTTCAAGCTCCTGATCCACGCACACAAGGCACTCCACAAGACCGGCCCAGCCTATCTCATCAGTCGACTCTCCTTCTACGTACCCAACAGGAAACTCCGCTCCGCAGACTTCTCCCTGGCTACCGTCCCACGCATCGTAGAACCACAGCCGGAGGCAAATCCTTCTCCCACCGCGCCACCAAGACCTGGAACACCCTCCCCCTCATCCTACGACAAACTGAAGACCTTCTAACCTTCAGGAGACAACTCAAGACCTGGCTGTTCGACCAGTAGCAACAGCACACCCTTCCTCCCCACCCCTCAGCGCCTTGAAATCCTTGCAGGTATGTAGTATGCTTTACAAATTACATGATTGATTGATTGATTGAGAGAACCAAGCAGATGCCTTGAACATCTTGAAGTCCTAAACCAAATCTGGAATACTTCTTTCAGGACAGAAATTTCCCAGCCACTTGGAAACAGTAAATTTGTTGCCACTATTGAAGAGACCCAAATCTTACCTGGAAAGATTCAACACATTTAGACCAATCTCCCTGCTATCGGCATCGGCTATAGTGCTGGAGAAACTTGCTCATCAACAACTAGCCAACTTCGTGGAAGCCAATGATCTTTTACACAACTCTCAATCGGGCTCCCGGTCAGGTTACATCACTGAGACTGCCTTTGTAGAAGTAGCAGATTCAGTGAAAATGTCAGTGGATGGTGGATACTATTCCAATGCCACTGTTAAATCTTTCAGCAGCATTTGACGCAGTGTTGCATACAATCCTGCTGGAAAGACTAAAACACTAAGGAGTACAGGGGTGACACTTGAGTCGATTAATTCTTCTCTTTAAGATAATTGCCAACACGTTTTCCTCCACCCATTCTCATCATCAGTTAAACTACTTATATGTGGAGTGCCCCAAAGCTCTGCCTTAAGCCCGCTCCTCTTCAACATCTACCTGGCCCTGCTGGCGGCCATCATTGCCAGGAGAGGGGTCAAGGTACACTCTTATGCGGATGACACCCAGCTGGTGTTCCACTTTAAAGAACACTCCACAGCAGGCTTTGATAATTTTAAGGACAGCCTGAAAGACATTGCTGGCCGGATGAACATAAACTGCTTGATACTTAACACCAATAAGATGGAGGTCTTATTTTTTATTCAACCATTGCCTCCCTCGCTAGGCTTTTTGTGGCGTAGGGAGCTGGGTTTCCCACCATCCCCAACGGACTCGGTTAAAATCCTGTGAGTCAGATGGGAGAAGGACCTTGCCCTCAATGCTTAGGTCTGGCACATTTCTGAAGTTTGCACTGGAAAAATTTGATCCATCAGGACATTTTTAGGTTTCTTGCCTAAAGAGAGGCACAGGATCATGGTTCACGCTCTAGTAACTTGACTATGCCTACTGCCCCTACCTGGGACTGTCTGGTTCCCTGATCCACAGGCTTAAGAAAGTGCAGAATGCATCGGCAGGGTCATCCGCAAGGTCCCAATGCGCCAGCATATCTCCCCCCATCTTAAACGTCTCCATTGGCTCCCCGTTGCCTGGAAGACTGAATTCAAGGACCTTATCCTTGACTTTCGAACCATCCAGGGAAAGTGTTCCGGCTACCTCAGGCTGAGGAACATGAACAAATAGAAAGTAGTGTTCCCTAGCAGGGAAATGTCTGCACTTTCAATTAAATAGTTACATTTATCAGTTTGCGTGAAAATGTGTTTGGTCTACTACAATGTTCCAAACGGGTGCTTGATTCACGCTAAACACCTACTACCTGACCAGTGTTGTGAGCACACCAAGATGTGCATCCAATACAAGAAGAAAATTAGTGTTTTTACAGCACACCAATTGTCATTATTTATTCATCAGCATGTAAATCATGTCTATTAGCTTCACTTAGAGACAATCCAACACAAATAGTTCAAAATTAAGAATCCAGACTTAATTATCTTGCTGTTGAGCATCCTTTATTTCAAAATTAATATTTTCACTAAAATGCTTTCAGCACCCGACATGCCGACACGTATTTCGTCTTTTTCAAAGACTTTTTCAAGGCATGAACGTAAGAATCAGGTTCCGCAGGACTATGTATGGACCAAGAGTGGTCATAAATAAAAATTAACTCTAACAATCACCACCGTTTTCCGAGGTCTCACTGGCTCAAAGTAATGTGATAATCCTGGTGTCCCGTAAGTAACGCCTTAATGGCTATTATACAATCTTGTTTTCCAATGGGCAATTCGTTTGCCAATGGTTATAGTATTACTGGCAGGGGGCGGGGGGGGGGGGGGTGTAATATATGTTCCAATCCAGCGATGCGTGAGACAGTTCTGTGTACCAACTTCAAAGTCTGAGTTCGTCCGGGCCAACTCTTTTCTCAGAATAGTGGAATTCTTTTTGATGGTATGCCCATATTAAAAGCTTGTATCAGAGACTTTAAGTTATTATACAACCTCAAACAAATGTTCACTGTACACTGTCATAGGCGCCTGGCACCCCAGGAGCGTACATTAAGATCTAACCATCAGAGTCTCCTTAATGTCCCTGGCTTTGCTAAAATGAGGCGGGGGGCATGTCCTTCACTGTTAGGATCGACAAACTTTGGAATGCCCTGCCATATCAATAACGCATGCTGAATTCAGAGTTTGAGTTCAGAAAGGCGTTAAAAACCTGGATCTTCAAGCAAGGGGAATAGCAGATCAAACATGAATCTATCTAGTTTGCTTCCACTAGCGCTGGGACACCTCGGTAGAGGTAGCTTTGTACTCTATAAAAGGCCTTGGATTGATATGTAGGACTCAGGAAATACAAGTGGCTCAGTTTCGGCATTTTGTTGGTCACAGATGTCTTTCAGAACACTATGCAGGATACTCTCCCAGGACTTCAGGGGGTAATGAACATTGGTGATGATATATTTATCTACTCAACAACCCTGGAAGAACACCACCAGCTTCAGCAGGCAATTCTGTGACATTTGTTCGATCATCGTTTGATCTTGTCGTGCAACAAATACTCCTTTTTTTGGAAACATGTTCATCAAAGACAGACAGAAAAAGGACCACTGGAAGTCTGAAGCCATCCAGTAAGGCACTGCACCAAAGATTCATAGTTTCTTAGGTATGGTCATCTACTGTGGACATTTCCCGCAAAACCTAGTAACACTCTCGGAGCCACTGAGAGCCCTAAAGAAGTTGGAAGTCCAATGGGCGTGGGAATCTAAGGAAGATGTAGCGTTCAAGAGCATCAAGCAGCCACTTCTGACCAAAACCACAAATTCCTACTTTGACACCCATCAAGCCACCAAACTAGATATTGGATGCAAGTCAAGTCGGTATCAGAGCAGAGGCAACACACAAAAAAGCACCAGATTTCAGATTTGTTAATTGTACATTTAATAAAAACTCACAATTTTAAAACGTACAATTTTATAAAAGGAAGTCAGTAGCAAAAGATAAAGCTTAAAAAGAGCGGGTAGACACACATTTTTAAAATCTTAAAAGGCACAATATGTATAAGATGCAGTCCATTGGGGTTAGGGGGACAAGGTGCATGCAGGTATTTTGGTTTGGCTAGTGCTTCCAGTAAACCCTGTGGCTCTTTCTTTTAGTCTGCTGGCTACTATGTCAAAAAATGTTGTTGTTCTGCAGTTTAGCTGGGTTTCTACGGGGTTAAATCAAAGCATCACGGCCTGTCTGCAGCTTGTTATACCCTTCTGTATCCATAGGACCCGAAGGAGAGAACGCCTTATGTCCAGAAGGTTTGTGCAGATGCAAATGATGTGTATGAGGTCCTCTTTCCCAGAAAAGCAGAGTCGGCAATGATTTGCTGCGTTTTCCCTTTTCCAGGGTGCTCGGTGAGACATTATTGGTATGTTCCCGAGGCGCATGTTGAGAAACTTGTTTTTTGTTGTATGTGTGAGACCCGTAATTAAGTACTGTTGTGGTTTGAGAGCTGTGTAGCTTTTCAACACCACCCATTCGTGCGCTGTCTTTGCTGGGGTGGCTTTGTCCTCAATAAATGAGACCATCTTGGTGACTTTCGATACCACTTTTTTGAAAGTGCCAAGGTCGGTTGGTGACTCCCATAGGTTTGTTAATCCTAAGGTCTCCAGTGATTCCATTAGGTATTTCCTTGCTGGTGAGTTATCTCTAATGGACAGTTCAGTCCAAAGGTGGGCATTTAAGGATCCAGGGTTCGCATCTCTGATTTTCCGCTAGGTTTTTATGTATATGCCTCTTCTCTCCACCGTTTGTATCTGCAGTGCGAATTCAATACGAATTTGAGCGGGCGATGAGTAGGTGGGAAGGTGGAATATTGCCCTGTAGGCTCGACTAATGATGTTATCTAATGTCGTTGCATCTTTGCCTCGCATGGATTCGCTACCGTAAGTGAGCATAGGCTGTAAGCGAGCTCTTATTACCTGTAAGAGAGGGCCCAGTGTCCAGTCAGGAAGAGCTTTTTGCAGTGGCTTTATCGATAGGTGGAATGTCGTGCCCTTCCGGCGGATGGCCTCTAGTTGTTGTTTAAATGAGCTGTTGCTATCTATTATGACGCCTAAGTATTTGTAAGAGGCTACCTGCTCTAGCCTCTGACCGTCCAGAAGCCATTTGAATTTCCTTTTTTGTTTTAGTTCATTGTCATGATTTTTGATTTATTTAAATTGATTGTTAATGAGTTCGTTGTGGAAAATGCGTTGGTTTTGTCCAGAAGATGTTGGAGGCCGATAAGGGATCGGCTGATGAGGACTAGATCGTCTGCATAGAGAAGGTTTGACAGTGTGATGTTGCCCAGCCGCGGTGCGTGAGATTTGATTGTCTCCAGCTTGCCAGGGAGATCTGCAAGGAAGAGATTGAACAGCATAGGGGATAGGACGCAGCCTTGTTTCAGTCCTTTGCTGGTCCTGATTTCTCTTGAGAGGTAGGTGCCAGTTCCCAGTTTGACCCTGACCCAGGTGTTCGTATGTAGCATTACTAGTTGCTGTAGGAGTGGCCCTGGAATTCCCTATTTGTTTAGTTTCAGCCAGAGTTTGTGCCGGTCTACATGGTCAAATGCGGCGCTATAATCGATAAAGCACAGAATCAGAGAGCTCTTGGTGGCTTTTGCCGCATCTGCCAGGAGAGTTAGCGCCATAATATTCATCATAGTGCCCTGGCCGCTGCGGAATCCAGTTTGGGTTGCTGGGATGATGTTCCTTGCAATAGCCCAGGATGTTAGATCCTCCAGGATGAGGCCCGCGTAATACTTTGCCTCAGTATTGATTAAGGCTATGAGGCGATAGCTACTTGGATCGTTCCTTGCGCCCTTTTTATGTATTGGGCTGATTATCTAGCCTCTCCAGGATTTTGGTGTAGTTGTTGTTTCCCCTATTTTGTGAAAGACTGGTGCCAGGATGTTGCTCCAAAAGACAGCATCGTTTTTATATAATATTGGCGGAATCCCATTTGGGCCGGGGGCCCCCTCAAGTTTGTCTTTTGAAATTTGTATTCTAATCCTATCCGCTGTTTCTAGATATAGATTATCATCTGTGTTTGCTGTTAGGTCGAAAGTTGTCAATAGGTCTCTGTCGGTGGTTGGGATGTTGGACAGGGATGATTTCCTTTTGTGGACTAGGATCTCTTCGTAGTTAGTGAGCTGGAGTTATTAAGGCTCTGGTGCGCGCCATCTAACCAGTCTCCCCCTCTAGAATTGGTCACTTTTGGATCAACTATATTGAAATGGGCTGATAGGTAGTTGGCCCAATCGGATTCTAGTATGTTAGAGTTAATTATTTTTTTTGCAGAGTTTTATATAGCGCGAACTAGAACCGAACCGAATCAGTTATCAGAGCGCTTTACATAGCACCAGTTAAGTTACATGAGGACACACTTTCATTTTAGGCACGGGGAGATTAAGTGATTTGCCCAGAATCACAGGGGGTTTATGGCGTCGTTACCGAGACTCGAACCAAGTTCCCCAGGTCCGAGGTCGAGCGCCTTAGCCGTTAGGCCAACCCCAACCCCCTCTTAATGCCTTTGTGGCCTGGCTGTTTGAGATTGTGGATTGTTTTCCAGAAACTAGCGCTGTTCTTTTGTTTGGAGCTGTTTCCTTTCCCAGGTCTTCTTTTTTAGTTGTGCTTTTGAGATGCGGAGCTCCTTTTGAGGGACTTCATTAATGGGTTCTTTCCGGAGCTGCTTGAGGGTCTTTTTTATTTCTCGTTTTATGTTTTTTATCTCTAATGTTGTTACTTTTCCGTATGAGGACCGTGTAGTGGTCCCTTTTTGGGTTTTTAGCACGGTAGCATGTTTGGCACCCAGTTCCGTTACAAAGTCTACCCAGGCGTCTAGTGGATTTATGTTTGCACAGGTTGTCTGGTGCATGATTGTTTTTGCACTAGTTGATAATTCCTCAGACTCGGTAGTCTTGCACCTTATTCGTCTATAATTGGCAGTGTGTTCTGTGCCAATGTATCTTTTTTCCGCTACTTTGTTCTCGCAGGACATACCTAGTTTAGCTTCTAGTGGCAGATGGTCACTATGAGCGCTTTCACCTATCTTGAATGAGCTGATTTTCTCGAACAGTGGGAGTGTCGCTAGCATATAGTCGAGATGTGAGGAAGTACTTGAGGAGAAGTATGTTCGTACTGGTGGAATATCCTCTGTGAATCGTCCGTTAAGTACTCTCAAGTTTAGCTGCTCAAAATTTTTCAGTAGCTGAGTTGAGGTATTTGTGTGTTTGTTTGAAATTGGAATCGATTGACTTGGGATTTCCCAGACTGTGTCCATTTCCTTTGTCATGTCGTCTATTGGTTTGTCTCCGAAGAGGTGAAGGTTAAAATCACCAGCCGCGAATGTGTTCTGCATTTTCCTATCCTCCATTAGTCCTGTCAGTTCTTTGACGAGTTCCCTAGACCCCTAATTTCTGTGCTTCGGGTGTATGTATATGTTAATAATATAGAACTGTTGAGTGACCTGGTTGTTTGCGATTGTTATTGATAATGCCTGTATCGCGTTAGGTGGGGTGAGGTTTGCTTTTATTACTTCCGTTGCTCCAATAGTTGATATTGAGGCGAATATCGCCAGGCCACCTGAACTGTGGCCGTATTGGGAGCCTCTGGTTGCCGGGTGCGTTTGGGTTGTGTAACCTTGTAGTGGTATCTCGTTTGTTTCCCACGTTTCCTGGGGAAGAATCAGGTCAAAAGGTTTTAAGTAATTTAGTATTTCTGGGTCCTCCAGCTTGTCTGAGAGACCATTAATGTTCCAGTTGCATATTTTGATTATGGGGGAGAGAGCAGGTTTAGAAGTTAAGGCTGGTGTTCTTTGTCAGTAGATGTCGCCTCCGGGTATGGTGCGTGTTATTGTGTTCTGCATGGTTCTAACTGGTGGGTGCTTGAGTGTTGAAAATGTGGTAAATGTTTATCCAGTCCAGGGGAGTAGCTGCGTGCTCCTTTTAGAATTGATTTAGCTATTTGGAGGCGTTCTTGTTTCTTTTCGTCAAGGAGCAGAGTGGGTTAAGCTGTCCTTTTTACTGCTTTAAGCTTAATTCCCCACTTGGAGAATCTGAGTGATTCCTCCATGATTGAGTTTGCTACATGTCAGAATATCTTTATTCGACTTTTACAAGTCATGCAAAGAATTGAACACAATACATCACATAAAATACATCCATAAAAAGCAGCAGGCAGGCTGCACTTTTAAGACAAGCTATCTACATATATAAAAAATTTACATTTGATGTCAAAAAGAAAACGTTTTTTTTTTTTTTTTAATCAAAATACATTTAAGGCGAAGTTACACCAGCAGTTTTCACCCTAGCCGCAGCCACCAAAAAGTTGGCAGTACAGAAAGAGATGCGAGGATTTAGCAAAAGTTGTAAAAAGAGCAGTGCCGGGCGCACCTGTATGAAGCCAGCTTCTTTCAGGATTGGCAACAAATATTTTTTCCTCTGCTCGTGATAAAAACTGCAAAACATAACAAAGTGCATCGTGTCCTGTACAGAAAAGTGATTGCAGCGGCAGGGGGGAGCTAAATCTGGTTTCTGCCAGCTCGAAAGAGAACCTAGGCAAGAATGTAGTAGGTTAAATCTAAGCTTAGTTAATAAAAACCTATGGTAAGGGAGGGTAACGAAGCTAAGGTAAGGTGCGAGCGAGGGTGTACTAACCAGAAGACTATGGGCCCTTACTGCTGGTTTAAGCAATTCATGGGCCTCACGACGCGCTACCTTCCTTTCCTTAAAAGACTTTTTTATAAGGTCTAAGTCCTCAGCCTTGATTTTCTCTGGCGATGAGAACAATTCAGGGCGACCTAATTCTAAAACCGATTTAGCTATGTACGCCAACCAGGGAATACTACTATGTTTATCAAGTGCTAGGACATCATGAAAAATTCTGTGGTTTAAGGGGAGGTCTTCGTTCAGCCATATTTTCAACCACAATGTCAAGGGTGCTAGGCTCAGAGTGTCTGACAGATAGGGTATGCCCACCTCTTTATGGATAGAATAGGTTGGGGTTGACTGCGGGACAGAGAGCAGAGATCTGATGAATCTATTTTCTGCCCTCTGAATAGGGTCAAGGTTTACATACCCCCACAAAGGAGACCCGTATGATGCAATAGCAACGGGCTTGCTCTTATAGATTTTTAAAAGAGCTTCCATGGGCCTGGCTCCTAACTTGCCGGCAAAACCCAGGAGCGCTGAGGACGATCTGATGACAGCCAACCTCTTTGCACTTATCTGTGGGCCCCACGAACCTTTCTGATCAAACAGAACCCCCAAATAGGGGAATGTGGCCACCCTAGAGACAGGGACCCCTCTGCAAAAGAATGATTTATGTGATTTTTTAGTGCATCCGCGCCCCAATACCATCGTATGTGACTTAGTGGCATTGACTTTAAGGTCCAAGTTCTCCATATAAGCGCCAAAGGCATCCAGCAGGAGCTGGAGGCCAACGCCAGTGCGAGCGATTAACACGGCGTCGTCCGCATACAGGAGTGCCGGGATTGCGGTACCTCCTGCACGCGGAACGTCCGCTTCCAAACGCTGCAGATGTTCTCCCAAACCATTAATGTAGATGGTGAAAAGCAAGGGGGCTAAGATACAGCATTGCCGTACCCCCTTTAAAGATTTAAACAATGGGGTACATCTGCCTTGGTTTGACACTCTAACCGCTGCAAAAAGCTCCTGATGCATAGACGCCATAAACCCAACCAGGGCTTCATCAATGCCCAATTTCACCAAAATCGACCACAATTTTGACCTATTGACCAGGTCGAAGGCCGAAGAGAGGTCCATAAAAGCAAGAAACACAGAACCCTCCTTGGCCACAGTGTATTTGGAGATGAGTAAATGCAGGTTAATACATTGTTCAATGGTCCCTTTTTTCTCTCTGAAACCATATTGTAGTTCGGACAGCCCACCACAACCCTCGACGTTCTCCCTCAATCTGGATAACAAAACTCTGCCCAAAATTTTAATAGTTGAATCCAGGAGAGATATAGGTCTATAACACGCGGGATCATCCCGCTGACCTTTGTTTTTGAAGATGGGTACAATGGTGGATATGGCCCACGAGGCAGGGGCTTTATTACCTCTCACTGCATTGAACACGTTTGTCAAAACCTCCGCCCACAGATTTGGAGAATACATAAAAAAGTCAGCGGGGACTCCGTCAGGGCCTGGAGCCTTCAGTTTTGTGGTTGACAAGAGGGCATTTTTCACTTCCTCGGGGTTAAAGATGATGGATTGTGCCTTGGTGCTGGGCAATGGGGCCGCGTTGTTTCCTTCTACCACGCCCCCATATACGTTTTTAAAGTGAGACAGCCATTTTTCATCAGTAATTACGCAGTCCATGGGTGCATTTTTGTCATCGGAGAAAAAAGGTTGTTTGATGATCTCCCAAAATCTCCTACTGTCCTTCAGCACTGCCGCTGAAAGGAGATTATCCCAGGCCTCGCGTTTGATAGTGTCCTTACGATTCTTTATGGCGTCCTTGTATATTCTCCTTAATCTTGAAATATCGTCTTTAGCCCTAGGCACTTTTTTTAAGGCTGCCAACAATTCTCTGTGAGCTGACGAACATGCAGAGTCAAACCAACGCTTAGTTCCTGTGGTTCCCTTAATAGGTTTTGCCAAGAGGTCCTTTGACACCTGGGCACATAATGCCTCATATGCTGCGATTATTTCCTTCCCTTGGGCACCTGGATTTTTACAGAGATCAACCTTGTCTTTGATTTTTGGGAAGTTTAGCACGTAAAAGTTTTCTGGGATCACTTTGGCCCACTTCACTCGTCTGTTATTGTCAGTGACCCTCAGAGATTGTGCAGGAATTGCTGTTATTGGGGATGCCCCCATCAGGGCTCCCCAGGCCACTTCAAGTAGAACGGGGTTATGGTCGCTATGGTGGCTTACTACTGTGCGATAATCCTTGAACCGTCCTAGGATGCCTTGTGAGACAAATATGTAGTCAATCACTGTACCATGCTCAGTACCAAGAAAGGTTGGCATTCTTGGACCCCCATCGGGTTCGTACAGATCATAATTAGCTAGCAGTTCTTCTAGCTCCTGCCCCTCTGCAGAGTGTTCAAAGTGAGGGCCCTTTGGGTCTCCGTCATCCACCTCGCTAGCTCCCCCTCCCTTACATGCTAGGTTACATAGGTGAATATTAAAATCGCCTAATAAAATTAATTCAAAAGCGAACTCGATATTCTGAGATGCTGAATATAAAAAGCTATCTAGGTTAGCGATATTGCGCCCTCTATAGTCGCTATTCCCAGAATTATAAAAATTAACATATAGAATCCTACTGGTGTTATTAATCGCCCTTTCGACCATTAAGATGTTATCAGAGTCAGTGCTAATCTGCCTATATCAGGGCTAAGGAAAATAGAATGACCAAGCCTCCTTTAGCTCTACCCGCTCTGCTGGCTACTGCAGGTTTAGTGAAACTAGTGAACCCATCCCACCAAAGATTGGCGGATGTGTCCCAAGTTTCTTGCAGGGCAATGATATGATTCTCTGATATAAAACTCAACCAAGCATTGTCCTGACGTTTCGTATTTAAGCCTGCGATGTTCCAGCTTATTATTTTACAGGAATCGGTAGGTGGTCTGGGTTCCCTGGGCCCCTCCCCCACCCCATCTACTATGCATGGCAGTGGTACGCCCTCTTTGACTACCCCTTGCAGCGGACTTTGTATGTTTACGCTAATTGGGGTTTGAACATCTAGATCTCCTCCCTCAGTAAGTCAATCGCAAGTATTTAGATCTGATAAAGGGCCAAACCTGTTTCTGGTACCAAAACCCCACCCAAGAGGGGTAGCTAGTTGGCCCTGGCCAAGCGCTGGCATATTCCATATGGGTTGTGGCGTGGTTGGGCGTAACCTAAGCTGGTCATTATTCATCGGGAAAATAAACCTGTCCCCCTGGCCACGATGATTACCACCCAGGTGATTATTACCCCAGCTGGCCATGCTTGGTTCGCATAGCATGGTAGGCCTGGTGTATTGCTCATTCAGGTAATTAGATCTACCTAGATCTGTGTTAGTTATAAATTGAAAGTGGCCATTAGGATGTCGAGGTCTAATATCCCCTCCCCGGCTAATAGGCTTGGAAGGTCTTGTTTGGTTCGAAATACTGCGGGTAGTGACCAGCTGAGATTTACTATAGAAAAATTTAAGGGTAAGCGGGACTATGGTGCCACTGCGTCGCTGAGGTGGAAAAATATTGGCCAAGATGTCTGGCAAGACATCCGCGTTTGCAAAATTTAAGATCACACAATCCCCCTTAAACTTTTTAGGGTTACTCCCAATCCAAGGAACTCTTCTGGTCATGATTATATCCCCGGCCAATTTATCAAACCCTTGGTGTGCCATATACATATTGCTGGAAAGCCAATGTAACGCTTTATCTTTCAGACCCTGATTTGACTCTATTTTGTCTTGTGCTAGGACAGGGACGTTGGCCAGTACAAGGACCACTGGTGAGGCTTCCAAGATAAATTGGGCTGATCCCACCTCAGGTTGCACAACAACATCAGCAGCAGTCATGCTAATGGGAGGGTCTGCGGCTTCTGCATCTTGCCTAAAAGCAGATAGAGGTGGTTGGGATGGAAAGGTAGGAGGAGAGGGTGGCGGCAGCTCTTGTAAAATGGGTAATGGAATGCTTTCATTGGAGACGGCCACCACATCCTTTGCTCCCTTATCAATGACAAGAGAAGCTAAATTCTCCACTTCTTCTACCAGTTTACTCTGTGCCCCTCCCAGCTTTTTAACTTCCGAAGTAAGTTTGTCCAATTTCCCAATCAGAGGCTTAATGATAGTCCTGATTTTGGTGTCTATCATATCTTGGATCCTGTTAAATAGATCATCATCAACTCTGCGTCTTGACTCTACATCAATGTCAAAATCACCATTTTTCGCTTCACAGCGTGGCGGGGGTGTGGCGGGCTTTTTCCTGCTATGCTGTTTCCCTCCTCGTTTAGCTGTGTATTTCCTGCAGGCTCTAACCGCCCGTGTAGCAGGCTGCGGGGGTGAAGGAGCATCATCCACTATGTCAGCCTGGGTGTTGGAATCGGAGGCGAAATTTTCTGAAAGATCAATTAAATTAATTAGTGGGTCGGAGTCATCGGCCTCTAAACCATTAGGTTGGGAGGAGTCTATAAGATTTGTAGAGGGGTTGTCAGGCAGGGTATCCACTGTAGCTGAGCTTGGAATACTTGGGGAGAGGCTCTCGGTAGGCAGAATAGGTGACTGGCTCAAGCCTAGGGATTGCCTTCTCTCGGTGTTAATTTTACTTACTACTTGAACCAAGTAGGAGTCTAAGGTATTGAGTGACTCTATGGGTGCAGGTATCAATTTCTTCCCCATGGTAGCTGCGGTCTGTCGGAGGATATCCAGGGCTCAAATGACTAGCCAGAAGGGGGTCAGAAAGCTTCCAGTACGAATATTGGTGATAATGGGACTGGCAACGCGATTATCAGTCCGCGACAGCAGGATATCAGACTAAAATAAAACGCGCAGTGTTGCGTGCTAGAGGAACGAAATATGCACAGTACCTTGTCGGCGCCAGGGAGTAGATTACAGGAGGAGGGCCTAGCCTGGCCTTTTCGTGCCGTTGAGGGCCGTAGAGGGCCCGCCCTTTGCCCGGGCTTAGCCCCGGGCGTCCCGCTCGCGTCCCGCGTAGCTGGTCCTGGCCGCTTTTGAACTCCTCCCCTGGCGCCCTCGCGGTGTCAGAGCGCGCGCCGCCGCGTAGGCTGCCGGGATTCGTAGTCCCGGAGCGGCGGCGCGTCCCAAGTGCTGGCAAGATGACTCTCGGCGGTGGCGGCGTGGGCTAGGATGCCTGTCAAGCTGCGGCGCTACTCTGGTAAGTTTTCTCGTCCCCAGAGGCTCTGCCGGTCCTGGCCGCTTTTGAACTCCTCCCCTGGCGCCCTCGCGGTGTCAGAGCGCGCGCCGCCGCGTAGGCTGCCGGGATTCATAGTCCTGGAGCGGCGGCGCGTCCCAAGTGCTGGCAAGATGACTCTCGGCGGTGGCGGCGTGGGCTAGGATGCCTGTCAAGCTGCGGCGCTACTCTGGTAAGTTTTCTCGTCCCCAGAGGCTCCGCCGGTCCTGGCCGCTTTTGAACTCCTCCCCTGGCGCCCTCGCGGTGTCAGAGCGCGCGCCGCCGCGTAGGCTGCCGGGATTCGTAGTCCCGGAGCGGCGGCGCGTCCCAAGTGCTGGCAAGATGACTCTCGGCGGTGGCGGCGTGGGCTAGGATGCCTGTCAAGCTGCGGCGCTACTCTGGTAAGTTTTCTCGTCCCCAGAGGCTCCGCCGGTCCTGGCCGCTTTTGAACTCCTCCCCTGGCGCCCTCGCGGTGTCAGAGCGCGCGCCGCCGCGTAGGCTGCCGGGATTCATAGTCCCGGAGCGGCGGCGCGTCCCAAGTGCTGGTAAGATGACTCTCGGCGGTGGCGGCGTGGGCTAGGATGCCTGTCAAGCTGCGGCGCTACTCTGGTAAGTTTTCTCGTCCCCAGAGGCTCCGCCGGTCCTGGCCGCTTTTGAACTCCTCCCCTGGCGCCCTCGCGGTGTCAGAGCGCGCGCCGCCGCGTAGGCTGCCGGGATTCGTAGTCCCGGAGCGGCGGTGCGTCCCAAGTGCTGGCAAGATGACTCTCGGCGGTGGCGGCGTGGGCTAGGATGCCTGTCAAGCTGCGGCGCTACTCTGGTAAGTTTTCTCGTCCCCAGAGGCTCCGCCGGTCCTGGCCGCTTTTGAACTCCTCCCCTGGCGCCCTCGCGGTGTCAGAGCGCGCGCCGCCACATAGGCTGCCGGGATTCGTAGTCCCGGAGCGGCGGCGCGTCCCAAGTGCTGGCAAGATGACTCTCGGCGGTGGCGGCGTGGGCTAGGATGCCTGTCAAGCTGCGGCGCTACTCTGGTAAGTTTTCTCGTCCCCAGAGGCTCCGCCGGTCCTGGCCGCTTTTGAACTCCTCCCCTGGCGCCCTCGCGGTGTCAGAGCGCGCGCCGCCGCGTAGGCTGCCGGGATTCGTAGTCCCGGAGCGGCGGCGCGTCCCAAGTGCTGGCAAGATGACTCTCGGCGGTGGCGGCGTGGGCTAGGATGCCTGTCAAGCTGCGGCGCTACTCTGGTAAGTTTTCTCGTCCCCCGAGTTTGCTACATCATTTGTTGTCCATGTGTTCTTTGTTGTTTCATTGCCGTGAGGGTGTGGGGCTGGCTGAAATTCAATTGCAAGCAAATAGGAGGTGTTTATATTTTTTAATTTGTCGATTGAGTTGATTAGCTTAGTATATTACCCCTGTTTAGAGTATCCACTCTTCCTCTGGATTTGTATTCGGGAATGAAAAGGATTGTATCCAAGTCCGATTCCCCAGGGGGCTGTGTTAGCTGATGTGGTTGTTGCTCGATGTCGTTGGCCCCTTGTGGGTACTGGGTGTTAAGTGTTGTGGGGCTTCGATTGGTACACGCCCGCTGAGATTGATCCTTGGTCTGACCGTTATCTACTTTACTGGTGTTTGCTATCCAGGGATATCTCTTTGGTTCACTGCGAACGGTCTTAGTATTGTGGCAGGTGCATATTTTTGGGAAATCGATGGTTTTAACTTTTGTTCTGATTGTATCAGGCTCCTCTTGGGCCTGCCTTCCGACTTCGGAGGCCAGTTGCATTGTCACTACTTGGCAATCCCTTTGGGCTATGTGGGTTTGTTTATTTGGCCAGTAGGCTTCTGCACTGTCTGTTTGCCGGTTTTCTCATTTGAGAGTGACCGGATTCACGTTCCCGCTTCGGTTGGCGTCTTTACGTCTGATAAATTTTAAAGTTGTGATGAAGGGCTTGTCTGCTCCGTTTGGTAGTTGTTGGCTCCTGGCACCTCCATACCCCCCGGTGCAGTTAGCTGACAGTTCTCTTCTGTGCAGGCCGCTTCAGCTAGTTTTCTGTTCCTGCCCTTCCTTTTTTGTTTGCGTTGGGCGCGCACGTTCGTTAGGCTTCCCAGTTGCTCGACGTGTTCTCTTGCTGAAGTATTCTGAGGAGACTCTTCTAATAAGGCTTTGGGGTTTGATGGCTTGCGCCGTTGTAGGATGGCTTTATTTGGATCGTTGCCGTTTCCTGGTGGACTTTTGTTGGGTGATGGACTGCCAGGTCTGGCCTTTGTTGTGGGTAGCTTTGAGGTCTTTAGTTTTATGTCCTCCAAGAGATTTCCCAGCATCATGCGTAATGATGATAGTTTATCGATAATTGGTGAACAGACGCAGTCAGTTCTTCCAATTTGGGTTAGTTTGACTGACTCTTGTCTTCTTCTTATGAGGCCTTTAAGATCTGCGAGTTTTCTGTCGATCCCCATGGTGGCCTCAGCTAGCCTTTGCAGTACAGTAAGTTGTAGGTCTAGTTTATCCGATTGATACTGAAGTGCTGTAGAGGACAGTTGGATTGTGTTGAGTAAAGTTACCCAAAAGGTGCTAGTGGGGTCTCTTGTCCCTCTGTTGGTTGATTGGAACTCTCTTCACTAGTGATATTTGTAGGTTTCTTGAATCTGTATGCAATCACTAGTTCGCTCCATTCTTGTGATGCCAAGAAGATCATATCACTGTTTGAGGAAGATAAGACCCCGTCTGCCATGATTGGAGAGGAGCTTCTAGGGACTATTTTTTGTTCCCTGTGTGACGTGACCCTTGGTTTTTCCTTGAGTTTTTAATTCTGCGTGTGAATAGACTTGGTATGCACAAGGCGAATCCGTTTCTTGATCATTATTTGCATCTGCTGCTGGTTGCTGGGTGAGTAAGGAGGGATGAATTGGGGGCGACTTGCGGCTTACAATGTTGTTGCTGAGGTGCCCCGGCGACACTGCTAGATCTGGGGAGTGACTGCTTGATGTATCCGTCTTTGGCAGTGGACTGGTAGAGTTTATTTCCTGAGTACCTCCCTCTATTGATGGGGTTTTGCTAACAACGCCTTCTGATGACATTGGGTTTCTAGCATCTTGTGCCCATTGTTCCCCAGCTGTACCTTTGTTCTGATCCGTGCTCTCTTTTGAAGTTGAAGGCGTGTGTATTTCTGCAACAGTGTAATTTGCAATTTGGGGCAAGGAGTTGTTTATGCCGGCAGGTTGCAAAGGAGTTTGGAGCCCTGTGACAGAATTGTTTGACGAGTAGATTGCATTTCCTGGGTTTTTTAAAAAGGTGAATCTTGTATAGATTTTCGGTTGATAGTTATATTTTATTTTTGCTGGCTGGTCTGCTAAGTTAATTAGTTCATGAATGGTTTTACTTTTGTTGCATGTAAATGAGTCTCAATATCATATTGAAGTTAGGTTGTGATTTATGTCGGTTGGCAGGCCTTCGTTTGTGCTAATGTTGGTGCCATTATAATTACTTTCCTGTGGGTGGGTTTTGCTGGGAGTATTGCTGGCTTCATTGGTGCTGTTGAATAGACGCTTGTTTTTTCCTGGTTTCACTGAGCTCGTGGTTGTATTATTCCTTTTTTGTTTAGTCGGTTGCTTTGTTAGAGGTCTTCTTTCTCTTCCTGACCTCATAGTGGTCGTGCTGAGTCCCTCTCAGTATCGCTCCCCCTGTGTAGTATTCTTCTAACACTTCTATCTCCTGGCACCAACTGATTCGCAATAGCTGGGAGAGATGGTCAGAACTGGGTGGAGGCTTATCTAAAGGGACACGGTTGTTAGTTCTACAGGGCGAGGCACAGGGTCACAGGGGCTATGGGGCACAGGGACACAGGGACGCAGGAACACCCCTTGATTTGCCTCCCACTCTTCCTCACCTGTTCGCCTGCTGTGTGCTTCGGACCTGCGTGGTGATTGGTACTGCGTGCTGATTGGTGCTTGGTGAATAAAGCCACAAGACCCTCCAGGCTATATCCTGCTCTCGGCGTGTTTAGTTTGTGCCCTCCAAGGCTAGCACTGAGTCTGGACGTGAAGGAACCTACCTTCTGCAATCAGCACCAGTCCGAGAGCCGTGAGGGGAACGGCCGGGTGCTTTCCTTTGCCTTTCCCCGCCGTGAGGGAAACGGCCAGCAGGACTACCACTACCAGCAGCCCCGGGGTCACAAGGCGCACCTGCGATGCCTCTGCCTGCGCCCGGAGGCGCTAGAAAAACGTCAAGTGCCCGCCGCAGTGCAGGACGTGAAGGAACCTACCTGCTGCAGTCAGCACCAGTCCGAGAGCCGTGAGGGGAACGGCCGGGTGCTTTCCTTTGCCTTTCCGCGCCGTGAGGGAAACGGCCAGTGGGACTACCACTACCAGCAGCCCCGGGGTCACAAGGCGCACCTGCGAAGCCTCTGCCTGCGCCCGGAGGCGCTAGAAAAACGGCAAGTGCCCGCCGCAGTGCAGGACGTGAAGGAACCTACCTGCTGCAATCAGCACCAGCCCGAGAGCCGTGAGGGGAACGGCCGGGTGCTTTCCTTTGCCTTTCCGCGCCGTGAGGGAAACGGCCAGCGGGACTACCACTACCAGCAGCCCCGAGGTCACAAGGCGCACCTGCGACGCATCTGCCTGCGCCCGGAGGTGCTAGAAAAACACCACGCCCCCTTTTTAGGAAACCGGAAGGACATAACATCAACTGACCATCCTGAGGCACGGGCGCGCGCGTCTGCCGGGCGAAGCCCGTGCAAAGGGCGGGCAGTCTGTGGCAGCTAGAGTGGGAGCGGGGGATTAAGCAGGAGCAAAGCTCGACTGCTTGACTGCTCTTCCGTTCAAACCCTCTGCGGCCACTTCTGATGCTCTCCGCCTTTCCGGTCCCTGGGCTGTGCCTGGACTGTTCCTGTGGGGGTCTTCCCTTGATTTTGCCACTACCGCTGTGCTGCTGCCACGTTGCTGCCGGATTGTCGCCTTGCCTTGCCTGGTTAAGCCCTAGATGGTTATTCTAGAGGAGAGGAGGGAGAGCGGGGGGAGAGAGGTCTCGCCTGCCCCTTCCTCGGGCTTGGGAGTCTCACCGCGGCTCCCGCCCGTATCACTTGTTTTCCACGAGGATCTTGTCGTGGCTCTCTGCCTCTGCCAGGCTTTCCCGCATATCCCGCGTCTCCTGCTCCTGCTCTGGTGGAAAGGCGTTGAAAGGGCGAAAGGGATCTCTGCGGGGCTGATCCTCCCCCTCCCCCCGCAGCTGGGCTGCAAGACGAGAAACCCGCCTCTCTCGCTTGCTGACTCACGATGTTTCCTTGCGGGCGGGCGGCCAGCCAACGAAGGACTGAGGGCCCAGGCCCTGGACTGGACCGGGAGGCGATCGGAACAGTGCCGGGACAAAGCCTGGATAAAGCGTAGGAGGCAGAGCCGAGGGCTGAGAGCCGAGCCTTACCTCGCGTGCTGCTGCTGCTGGGCTTTGCTGTGACAGACTGGTGATGTGCAAGCACCAGGCTTGTGGGTCCCCCTTGCTTTTGCCAGCAGAACCCTTACAGCCACAGAGACCAGAATAACCCAAAATGAGAAGGAATATCTGGCTATATGGTCCGGTTGCACCTATTTCCATCTGTACCTAAGTGAAAGGAACTTCAAGGTGATCATGAATCACAAGCCTCTTGTCACGTTATTTGCCACCCACTACCTCACATGGAGAGATGAGCAGTACAGCTGTAGCAGTACAGACCAGGTGCAAAGAACACAGGAGACTTCCTGACAAGGCACCCTATCCCACTGAGTGTTGATCAAAGAGACAAAGAATCAGCTGTAGAGGACTACTGCAGCCAATTAGCCATTTGCATTTCCCAAAGTGTTCACAACTGCTGAGATCAGCCGATTAACACAAGATGATTTAGTCTTCTGAAATACCATCACCACCATCCAGGTTGGGTTGTGGGGGAAGTTTCTTTGTGATGTTAATTAGTAGGAAGAAACAGACGTGGAAAATCTGTTGCAGATGTGGAGAGTTTGAGATGAACTGAGGGCCTCGTTTATGAGGTTTTACCATAGGGCAGCGCCGCAGTAGGGCAGAAAAGGGCAGAAAACGGCAGTATCTGTGATATGGCGCAGTCCCCTGCACCTGAGCACAATGGGCTGCCATGCGCCAACACAGACACCTTTGCACCATGGTGCAAATGGAACCTTCATGCACAAAGACAATCACAAGAGGCTTTTTCCTTTTTCCATGTGTGCTGCAGAATGCAGCATACATAGAAAATGGTATACAAGGAGAAATATAGATATTGCTCTTTGTTGAACCTCCTTTTTACATTTTTGGCACTGCCTTAGATTTTAGATTTCTCGTAAATCTGGGGCAGTGTAAAAATGCCATGGATGTTACTGGCAACGTCCCCATCAATACCCATTACACAACCCTTTAATGCTGAAAACTGCATTAAAGGAGACAGAAAAAGTGGCTTAATGCTGCCTCGTAAATATGGAGCAGACTCCTGCGCCACGGAAAGCCACAAAAAGTGATATTCCGGCAGTGCAAGGGGCCTCATAAATGAGGCCCTGAGTTCTTACAGCAGATGACCTGCTACTGAGGTGCCACTGGATCATGAAGCAAAAAACGCTACACGAGAGGGTGGTAGAGTTAGCACATGAAGGCCATCAAGGAACCACAAAAACCAGGTATCACCTAAGTGAAAAGTTATGGTTCCTTGGGATCAATATCATGTTTGATAACACAATCAGGAGCTGCCTGGCTGGCTGACTGACTGGGGGCAAGATTATTCTGGCACCTGTCGTCACAGACTGAACAATGGGTCAGCTCAGACTTTGGAATTTCCCGGATGGCCCCCTTATCTTGGTCATCGTGGATGGACACTCCAAGTACCCAGTAGTGGATATAATTGAATACACGCCATTCAGCAAAGTAGGACCAGTGCTAGATACAATCCTCTTACATTTGGTATCCCAAAGGAATGGGGTGAGTTCAGTGACTGAACAGTTGGGAATAAAGAAGAGGAATATCACAGTGCCCCAGTGGCCACAGGAGAACAGGAATCTTTAACACCTCATGTATATGCTGAACCACAGATGGAGAATCGGATCCTGAGACAGCCTTGCGAAGGTACCTGAGAGCATACAGGAACAGGCTATACTACACAACCAAATGCTCTCCTCTCGCATTGGTAAGGAATTGGTGCAGCCAAGACACCATCCCAACAGGACAGAGTGGAAAGTGTCAAATTTTGACGCCAAGAGCAATCAAGACAGAAGTAAAGACACCAAAGAGAGATCCAGTCGATGCCGAGGAACCAAAACATCCACTATCAAGCCAGGAGATCGCGTCCTAGTAAGAGACAGATACCCAGGGTGGAAGTTCCGCATTCCATACGAACATAGTCTGTGGACAGCTAACACAGTGAATGGTATCCTGGTGGTAGCCACCCGAGGCACCGAGATAGTGGCTAGAACTGTGTCCTGGTTCAAGAGAGTGGAAGCCAGCCCCATGTCACAAGACAGGATGAGTCAAGAAAGCAATCTGGAGCCCTGGGTGAGCCATGAGCATAGGGACCAAGAATGGCAGAGCCTACAAAGTGGAGCCAAACAACCCTGCTGGTGACAACCAACATTGCATCGATAGCGAGCCCCGACTCACCGCCATGAGAGCCAACAGGAAATGAAGAGGTCAGAGGACCGGAGCAAACTCTGGTGGTGCCACAAACCCAGAGGTATGGCGTATAGCCCAAAACAGCTCTCAGCCAGAAGTGTAGGCACTTTGTTTGTGCTATGGGCCGAACTGTGACCCTGTCAGACTTTCGTTGGATGGGATGTAATGAGCCATACTAACAGCTGGGCATAGCCAGAAGGAGAGAAATAAATAAGAGGGTGATTCGTCAAGGACCCAGTCCCAAATCAAGATTCACCATCTGGTTCCCTCATTTACCACCACCATAGAAACCCTTCCCACGTCGCAGCCTCCCATTATATTGCAGGTATTTGGGGATATTAGAAGACACCTCACCCAAAATGTTTAATAGCATTAGGAGATCTCGACAAGGTGGGCGCGTCTTCAGCTATGAAGCAGCCTCTCTTTGGAATTTCCTTCTCTGGGCTTACGAACGATGAATGAATGGTTACTCAGAGTTCAGGAAATCACTGAAAACCTGGCTACTTAGGTTACAATATTCTACTTCTTCCTTTGTGAACTTGCACTCTTTTTAAAACTACGAGAAAAAAGATAGAACTAACTATCAACCCTAACGAGGAAGCCCATGATCAGACTCAGCTGAGTTTCTTGCTCAATTTCCCATAGAAAGCAACATTTCAAAGAGTACCAGGTCTGCCATGCAAGTTTGTCCCCCAGAATGTGAAATGGACGCAAAGGCACTTGTGAAAAACATCAAATAAATAAAATTAAATGGGTAGGCCCTTACGTGGAAGTCCTCTGCATTAGGAGCCCTTTTTCCTTTGCCCTTTCCTCACCTGCCCCTGTGTGTAGCTATTTCTATTTCTTCTCCTGTGTTTATATTGTGAGCACTTGTGTTTATTTTTGTAGCTATTATTCTTTGAGTCTTCTCTATACCATGTGTTCTGTATTTTAGCCTTATTCATTTTCTCTCTCACGTTTTCTGCCTTGGCTTCAGCACTTTCTCTGGTACCCTTTTTCTACACACCATCTCGCTGTGTCAATTGGATGAGTTGTGGCGTTGAGCAGAACAAGTCAAAAGACAGAGACAGATCAGGTATTATCCATTAGTCAATAGCCCTGTAAAAGACAGGGGAATGCAGATTTCCAATAACCCAAGGAAGAGACTGGGTCTGAACTACAGAAGCAGACACTTTGGAAGCAAAGGCCTCTGGGATTCTGGAGAGATGTGGCCTGTGAACGCAGTACTGCACAGATGTATCAGTTTTTTGGTGCTCTACACAACGCGGCCACTACGATAAGGAGACAGTCAAAGAAAATTCTCAAGCAAGACTCACATCTAGGGTCAATGAAAATACAAAGCGAATTTAGCGAGACACCTCCTGCCACATAGTACACAGTTGCTAAATACATTTCAGTTGGTGAAATATTCTACTGCGCATGATAAAGTAATTTTAGATTCAGTTGATCTTACATGAAAAGGGCATTATGGTAGAGGTCTGTACAAATGTAATGAAGCAAACTTGTACTAACCAACTCATTGCAGGTTATCACAATAAAAGACGATGGAATCTGGCCCTTGGCCCCCCTGAAGCATCCACAGTCCTAAACAGTCTGAGTACATTTTCTCTGGCCCTTTGATGAACTCCCACTATAGAACTGCTTGACAAAGGCAACTTTGAGATAAAGAACAGGGGGGCTTATTTATAAACCCAGGCAACACTTTTGTGCCGCATTTGCGTCACTTTTCGTGACGCAGCAGCGGCGTAAACAATGCGCCACATTGCACCATATTTACAAGGTGACGCATCTAGGCAGATGCGTCTCCATGTAAAGCCCAGCGCACAATTATAACTGCATCAGGTATAATACACACAGGGTGGGCGTTCCCACGCAACAAAGACTCGTAAGATTGGCGCAGTGATATCTATGAGATCTCACTGCAACACTTCTAGGAAAGCACTGCATCAAAACCTTACGCTTGCCTCATAACAGGCATAAGAGCGATGCAGTAAATTAGGACTCCCCCGTGCATTGCTGGAGTTGCGTCACACTTCTGACACAACTCCAGCAATGTGTCAATTTTGCGCCGGCAGATACGTAAGAAATACTGACATATCTGTCGCTCCTTGTGACATGATGCACCATACATTAAATACAGCACATCCGTGGTGTCGAAAAGGAAGGTGCAGTGAAAACTGGACCAGAACCAAGAACTAAAGAACGGGCTACCCACAAAAACCGGCACAGTTTTGGAGAACGTGGAAGGTTTGTTTAGGGCCACTTGATTCGTTACTTTACTCTCTTTGGTGTAATTTTGCTGAAAAAGGGCTTTTCATGAGCAGGTGATTGTGGAGTGTCGAGTACTCCCTTGGTTCCCAGGTCATTTTGCCTTTTTGAAATATACAGATTAAGTGAAACCTCAAATTAAATGTAGTAACTACCTTTGACCTGACATGTGGCCAGCCCTGAACCTGAATAACTGAAAGATTTACAAATATTTAACATTTGAGTAAGTTCTTTGGAAATATCTTTCCTAAATGAATACACATGTCACGTCACTCCCAGTTTCCATTAACAATGACTAACAAAAGGCCTTTCATACATTCACAGATATTTATGAAGAATTGGCTTCTGGCCAGCCCTGTACTTGAGAATGAAGAATGAAGATAAAGGTAAAGATGAAGATAAAGTGATTAACAAATATGTAACAGTCGACAAAGTTCTTTGGAAGCCTCTCTGTTAAATCATGAAAGGAGCGGAAGCAGAACCTTGAGCAGTGAAACTCGTCATAAATAAGTAGGAGCACCCTAGGGGGTACAGGAGTTTTTTGGTGCAATTGTCGAGGGCAGCAGACAGGCCTGCAGGGTTGGTGCCAAGTCAGGTGCTAATCTTCTGTTCTTGCGAGTCTTGATGTCTGTATTCTTCTCTCAGGTCAGAAGAATCTCATTTTCTGGTGCCAGGGGCTCCCTAAATATGAGATTTAGAGGTGTTAGGGGATCGTAGGGTAGTAACCAATGGGCTTGTACCCCTGGGGGTCACACTACGCCCCCTATATGACTACTTCAGGTAGCCCACCTTAGTTGTGGCACTAGCCCGTGGAGGAACACACATGTCTGACTACAAATATTACCTATCGTCCACGTGCCAAAAGGGCTCTGGTTAGAGGGTTCTGTTTTTTCTGGTTTTTCTCCTGAGAGGGAAGCCAGACTCCATACCAAAGGCAGTGGCCTCTTTAAAGCTCCATGCCTTGGAATGCTAATTTACAGGTCATCCTGTGGGAGGGGGCGTAAACACCCTCTGCCAGAGCTAGTTCTGTTCCTGACCTCCTGAGAACAAAGGTCCTCGCTCCGGGGGTGATAGGGGTTAGAATCTCTAATGCGGGGCAGGCTGACTCTAAGATGCCCCCTGGGTGTTTGTATTAATAAAGACATCAGTGGAATCAGTCTACGTTTATTAATATGACATTTGTTATCTCTGGTTTCAGTGGTCATTAAGATATAGTGCGAGTCACCAAGGGGAAAGATGGACTAACCGGTCAATAGTGCGCAATGTAAAAGTTGTTTATTTAAATATGTGATTTATTTAACTATGTGTCATATCGCATACTATGAATGTAGTAAATATGCATGATGTCTGTTGCCGTTTTCATGAAATGTTTTTCCATGAAACACTTTCATTATAATGTTTGCTAGCTGCAACCATATAAGTAATTGGTATATGTTTTATTATTCCTAGTGACCCCCGAAGAAGGGCTCTGAGTAGCCCGAAATGCATTGGGTTTTTAAATGAATAAACGCTGCCTGTGACGAGCCTCGCATCTATCAGATTTATTCTAGAGGTCCGGACGGGCAGAGTGTAAATACATGAAACTTTGAAAATAAGCGATGAATTCCGCAAGTGGATGTCAATTACAAGAAAATAACCAAAGACTAAAATGTTGAATTAAGCTGATTGAGTAAAGTGAAAAGAACTGGATCAAATTTACACGCAAAGGATGACGCTATAAAGCTACACAGAGCTGTGCACGAGGGAGGTACATAAACATGTCCCCTTCTCGAATCATGTCAAATTCCGGTGGCAACAGGGCAAGCCATCTCCTCGTTGCACGCATACAGCAACAAAAAATCAAACGTCAAGTTTATAAATGATTTTTAAAAAATGGTGTGCATTCCATCTCTTCTGATGACACATTTTTTTAGCAACACAAAAAAATATTTTTCCTATAGAACAGATGATCTAACTATACACCCCGCAAACCATTTTCCCACAACATAAAATGGACCACATTACACAGATTGCTTATGTTGTCTGTAGAAAATGACAAGAAACTAGAGTACTTGAAGTCATATGGCGGTACTTGCCATGATAAAATTAAAACTTGTCATTATTGCTTAATCTTTTTTGGCTAACCACAACATTAGTTACAATATAAGTCACTTGTTAGTGTACTATCCCTTTTTTAGGAATTATGCTGTGTTTTAAGGTGATTTTACTCTGTATGAAATGTTGACCATCTGCCGGGATTCCATGAATGATGTTTTTGTCATAGAGGTTATGGAAGGTGCTCCAGAAGCAAAGATTAGAGCATATTTCTGTAAATTCACACTATCTTCCTCAGCCACATGAGAATAATACATGACATTATCAGTAAATCATGTATACTATGTCAGGACCTGAGGTGAGGATTATACATTACTTCCTTTACTCTTAATTCACAACAGATTCAAAGGTAAAAGTAAAAATTCTGCAACAATACTACAACTCCCATGAACCACAGGGAGAACCATGGCCAACAATAGCCCAATCAGGTAACAGTCCGAGAGTCTATGTAATACAGATCATTCCAAGTTCTTCCGCTTTCTTCACTGCTCTACATCAGTTAAGTCACATTTTCATTGCTTCCTGAGTAAGGGTGGGCGTAGTTGCCGTTTCATTGCTTTCTGAGTAAGAGTGGGCGTAGTTAGCGCAGTACCACTAAGCGGAATTTTGCGGAATTGATGAAAAACTCTGTGAACTCCGCTCAGCAACTCAGTTCTGTCTCACCCCAATTTACAAAATAACAACCCTCACATACCCTTGATAATACAACAAGTAACTACCAATACATGCAAAAATGCATATATCCATCTCACAAAAGTGTAAATGAAAACTCAGCAAACAGTGAGAGAGGTGATGATTTTGGTGTCCTCACTAACCTAGGGACCTCCACCGACTACATTCTCCTCGGACCTGAACTTCCATCTGGGGAACAACAACAACAGCAACTTCTCCACCCTGATAGACAACCTCGTCAACCTCAGAGTGGAACAGCTCGTCACATCGCCGACCCACATTGCAGGACACACGCTTGACGCCATCTTCTCTTCAAGCACACACATCTCCTTCAGCAACATCTCTGAACCCACCTGGACCGACCACCAATGCATCCACTTTACCTTCCGGAAACCCGTCGCACATCACCGCACCCTAGAGATTCCCCGTCGCTGCTGGGGCAAAATCACTGAAGTACAACTATAGACAAACCTTGCACTCAACCCACTGACCCACCCCTCGAACCCAGACGATGGTGCGCGCACCCTTAGACGATGGATTGACGACTGCGCCAACACCTGAGCCCCGTTGAAAAAACAAACCCTCAAAGACTCCAGCAAGAGAGCCAACTGGTTCACCCCAGAACTCCCAGCGTCAAAGCACACCTCCGGATGTTGGAGAACATATGGCACAGCGAGAAGTCGTGGGGCAGCCGTGTAGCCCACAAAGACGCCATCTGCAACCACCACCACCTCATCAGGACCGCCAAGAGGAACTCCTTCAAAGACCACCTCGACAACAACACACACAACAGCAAGGAGCTCTTCAACGTCGTGAAGGAACTCTCGAACCCCAGCTCCAACGTCAACGACATCCCACTGTCGCAAGCACTGTGCGACTCCCTCGCCACCTTCTTCCACTGCAAGATCACCAACATCCACGATAGCTTCAACCCCCGTATGACCCTGACAGGAACCACCTCACCCCACTGACTGCGACCCCCTGACAACCTAGGCCAACGTGAGCATCAAAGACACAATCAAGACCATGGGCACAATCCACTACGGCTCGCCGTCTGACCCTTTTCCACACCACATCTTCAACAAAGCCGGCAGCTCCATTGCACCCCACCTACACAACATCATCAACCTCTCCTTTGCGACCGCGACCTTCCCTGAAAGCTGGAAACACGCCGAGATCAACGCCCTACTGAAGAAACCCGAGGCGAACCAGAGCAATCTGAAAAAATATCCGGCCCATATCCCTGCCTTCGTTCCCAGCTAAGGTCATCAAGAAGATAGTCAACATCCAGCTCACCCACTACCTCGAAGACAACAGCATTCTTGACCCCTCCCAGTCAGGTTTCCGCAGCAACCACAGCACTGAGACCGCCCTCATCGCCGCCACAGACGAAATTAGGATACTACTGGACAACGGCGAGATGGTGGCCCTCATCCTCCTGGACCTCTCCGCCGCCTCCGACACCGTCTGCCACCGCACACTACACACACGACTCCATGACGCAGGGATACGGGACAAGGCCCAGGACTGGACATCCTCCTTCCTCTCTGGCAGAACCCAGAGAGTCCATCTCCCCCTGTTCCAATCCGAAGCCTCCAAGATCATTTGCAGCGTCCCACAGGGATCCTCCCTCAGCCCGACCCTGTTCAACATCTACATGGCGCCTGTCGCACGCATCGCCTGACATCACGACGTCAACATAATCTCCTACGCTGACGACCGGCAACTGATCCTCTCCCTCACCAAATCCAACCTCCACCAGGGAATGAAGACCGTCGCCGACTGGATGGAGGATAGTCGCCTTAAACTGAACACAGACAAGATGGAGATCCTCATCCTCTGGCCCAACCCCTCAGCTTGGGATGACTCCTGGTGGCCCGCATCACTTGGGACACTCCCGACACCCACCAACCTGGGAGTCATCCTCGACTCGAAACTCACCATGACCAAACAAGTCAACACTGTCTCCTCCTTCTGCTTCAACACCCTCCGTATGCTCCGCAAAATCTACAGATGGATCCCGACAGACACAAGGAAAACAGTCACCCAGGTCCTAGTCAGCAGCAGACTTGACTACGGAAATGCCTTCTACGCCGGAGCCCCGACCAAGCTCATCAACAAACTGCAAAGAATCCAGAATGCCTCTGCACGCCTGATCCTGGACGTCCCACGCCGCGACCACATTACCCCCCACCTGAGGAACCTGCACTGGCTCCCTGTCAACAAAAGAATCTCCTTCAAGCTCCTGATCCACGCACACAAGGCACTCTACAAGACTGGCCCAGCCTATCTCAACAGTCGACTCTCCTTCTACGTACCCAACAGGAAACTCCGCTCCGCAGACCTCTCCCTGGCTACCGTCCCACGCATCGTAGAACCACAGCCGGAGGCAAATCCTTCTCCCACCACGCCACCAAGACCCGGAACACCCTTCCCCTCATCCTACGACAAACTGAAGACCTTCTAATCTTCAGGAGACAACTCAAGACCTGGCTGTTCTACCAGTAGCAACAGCACCCCCTTCCTCCCCACCCCTCAGCGCCTTGAAATACTTGCAGGTATGTAGTGCGCTTTACAAATTGTATGATTGATTGAGAGAACCAAGCAGATGCCTTGAACATCTTGAAGTCCTAAACCAAATCTGGAATACTTCTTTCAGGACAGAAATTTCCCAGCCACTTGGAAACAGTCAATTTGTTGCCACTATTGAAGAGACCCAAATCTTACCTGGAAAGATTCAACACCTTTAGACCAATCTCCCTGCTATCGGCATCGGCTATAGTGCTGGAGAAACTTGCTCATCAACAACTAGCCAACTTTGTGGAAGCCAGTGATCTTTTACACGACTCTCAATCGAGCTCCCGGTCAGGTTACATCACTGAGACTGCCTTTGTAGAAGTAGCAGATTCAGTGAAAATGTCAGTGGATGGTGAATCCTATTCCAATGCCACTGTTAAATCTTTCCGCAGCATTTGACACAGTGTTGCATACAATCCTGCTGGAAAGACTAAAACACTAAGGAGTACAGGGGGTGACACTTGAGTAGATTCATTCTTCTCTTTAAGACAATTGCCAACACGTTTTCCTCCGCCCATTCTCATCATCAGTTAAACAACTAATATGTGGAGTGCCCCAAAGCTCTGCCTTAAGCCCGCTGCTCTTCAACATCTACCTGGCCCTGCTGGCGGCCATCATTACCAGGAGAGGGGTCAAGGTACACTCTTATGCGGATGACACCCAGCAGGTGTTCAACTTTAAAGAACACTGCACAGCATGCTTTGATAATTTTAAGGAAAGCCTGAAAGACATTGCTGGCTGGATGAACATAAACTGCTTGATACTTACACCAATAAGACGGAGGTCCTATTTTTTATTCAACCATTGCCTCCCTCGCTAGGCTTTTTGTGGCGTAGGGAGCTGGGTTTACCACCATCACCAACGGACTCGGTTAAAATACAGTGAGTCAGATGTGAGAAGGACCTTGCCCTCAATGCTTAAGTCTGGCAAATTTCTGAAGTTTGCACTGGAAATTTTTAGGTTTCTTGCCTAAAGAGAGGCACAGGATCATGGTTCACGCTCTAGTTACTTCCCAACTTGACTATGCCTACTGCCCCTACCTGGGACTGTCTGGTTACCTGATCCACAGGCTTCAGAAAGTGCAGAATGCATCATCAAGGCTCATCCGCAAGGTCCCAATGCACCAGCAAATCTCCCCCCATCTTAATTGTCTCCATTGGCTCCCCGTTGCCTGGAAGACTGAATTCAAAGCCCTTACCCTTGACTTTCGAACCATCCAGGAAAAGTGTTCCGGATACCTCAGGCTGAGGAACATGAACAAATAGGTAGTAGTGTGCCCTGTATGGAGGACCGTGTATGGACCAAGAGTGGTCATAAATACAAATTACCTCTAACAATCACCACCGTTTTCCGAGGTCTCACTGGCTCAAAGTAATGTAATAATCCTGGTGTCCCGTAAGTAACGCCTCGATGGTTAATATACAATCTTGTTTTCTAATGGGCAATTCGTTTACCAATGGTTATAGTATTACTGGCGGGGGGTGAGGGGGGGAATATATGTTCCACTCCAGCGATGCGTGAGACAGTTCTGTGTACCAACTTCAAAATCTAAGTTGGTCCAGGCCAACTCTTTTCTCAGAATAGTGGAATTCTTGTTGATGGTATGACCATATTAAAAGCTTGTATCAGAGACTTTAAGTTATTATACAACCTCAAACAAATGTTCACTGTACACTGTCATAGGCGCCTGGCACCCCAATCTTCGGTCCAACCATAGTAGGTTAGAGACCTTTAGAGAAATGTAGCCGATAGTCACACGTACGTCTTTCCTTTCCCGTGTCAGGCTGAGACTTAGCCTTTACCACCAGGAGCGTACATTAAGATCTAATCATCAGCGTCTCCTTAATGTCACTCACTTTGCTAAAATGAGGCGGGGGGGCAGGTCCTTCACTGTTAGGATTGACAAACTTTGGAATGCCCTGCCATATCAATTACGCATGCTGAATTCAGAGTTTGAGTTCAGAAAGGCGTTAAAAACCTGGATCTTCAAGAAAGGGGAACAGCAGATCAAGCATGAATCTATCTAGTTTGCTTCCACTAGTGCTGGGACACCTCTGTAGAGGTAGCTGTGTATTCTATAAAAGGCCTTGGATTGATATGTAGGACTCAGTAAATACAAGTGGCTCAGTTTCGGCGTTTTGTTGGTCGCAGATGTCTTTTGGAACACTATGCAGGATAGTCTCCCTGGACTTTAGGGGGTAATGAACATTGGTGATGATATATTTATCTACTCAACAACCCTGGAGGAACACCACCGGCTTCAGCAGGCAATTCTGTGACATCTGTTCGATCATCGTTTGATCTTGTCGTGTAACAAATACTCCTTTTTTTGGAAAAATCTTCATGAAAGAAAGACAGAAAAAGGAACACTGGAAGTCTGAAGCCATCCAGTAAGGCACTGCACCGAAGATTCATAGTTTCTTAGGTATGGTGATCTACTGTGGACATTTCCTTCAAAACCTAGTAACACTCTCGGAGCCACTGAGAGCCCTAAAGAAGTTGGAAGTCCAATGGGCGTGGGAATCTAAGGAAGAGGTAGCGTTCAAGAGCATCAAGCAGCCACTTCTGGCCAAAACCACAAATTCCTACTTTGACACCCATCAAGCCACCAAACTAGATATTGGATGCAAGTCAAGTTGGTATCAGAGCAGTGGCAACACACAAAAAAGCACCAGGCTTGTGGGTCCCCCTTGCTTTTGCCAGCAGAACCCTCACAGCCACCGAGACCAGAATTGCCCAAAATGAGAGGGAATAGCTGGCTATATGGTCGGTGTGCATCTATTTCCATCTGTACCTAAGTGAAAGGAACTTCAAGGTGATCATGAATCACAAGCCTCTTTTCACGTTATTTGCCAACCACTACCTCACATGGAGAGATGAGCAGTACAGCTGTAGCAGTACAGACCTGGTGCAAAGAACACAGGAGACTTCCTGACAATGACCCTATCCCACTAAGTGTTGATCAAAGAGACAAAGAATCAGCTGTAGAGGGCTAATGCAGCCAATTAGCCATTTGCATTTCCCAAAGTGTTCACAACTGCTGAGATCAGCCGATTAATACAAGATGATGTAGTCTTCCGAAATACCATCACCATCCAGGTTGGGTTGTGGGAGAAGTTTCTTTGTGATGTTAATCAGTGGGTAGAAACAGACATGGAAAATCTGTCGCAGATGTGGAGAGTTTGAGATGAATTGAGGGCCTCGTTTATGAGGTTTTACCATAGGGCATCGCCGCAGTAGGGCAGAAAAGGGCAGTATCTGTGATATGGCGCAGTCCCCTGCCCCTGAGCACAATGGGCTGCCATGCGCCAACACAGACACCTTTGCACCATGGTGCAAATGGAACCTTCATGCACAAAGACAATCACAAGAGGAGAAATATAGATATTGGTCTTTGTTGTACCTCCTTTTTAAATTTTTGGCACTGCCTTAGATTTTAGATTTCTCGTGAATCTAAGCAGTGTCAAAATACCATGGATGTTGCTGGCAACGCCCCCATCAATACCCATTACACAACCCTTTAATGCTGAAAACTGCATTAAAGGAGACAAAAAAAGTGGCTTAGTGCTGCCTCGTAAATATGGAGCAGACTCCTGCACCACGGAAAGCCACAAAAAGTGATATTCCGGCAGTGCAAGGGGCCTCATAAATGAGGCCCTGAGTTCTTACAGCAGATGACCTTCTATTGACGTGCCACTGGATCATGAAGCAAAAAGCGCTACACGAGGTAGAGTTAGCACATGAAGGCCATCAAGGAACCAGAAAAACCAGGTATCACCTAAGTGAAAAGTTATGGTTCCTTGTGATCAATATCATGTTTGATAACACAATCAGGAGCTGCCTGGCTGGCTGACTGACTGGGTGCACGAATATTCTGGCACCTGTCGTCACAGACTGAACAATGGTTCAGCTCAGACTTTGGAATTTTCCGGCTGGCCCCCTTATCTTGGTCATCGTGGATGGACACTCCAAGTACCCAGTAGTGGAGATAATTGAATACACGCCATTCAGCAAAGTAGGACCAGTGCTAGATACAATCCTCTTACATTTGGTCTCCCACTGGAATGGGGTGAGTTCAGTGACTGAATATTTGCGAATAAAGAAGAGGAATGTCACAGTGCCCCAGTGGCCACAGGAGAACAGGGATCTTGAACACCTCATGTATATGTTGAACCACGGGGGGCGTGGCTACGCACGCAACGGGAATGGCCGCCTCGGAGTGAAGCTCCGCGCCAGGCTTGCCTTCCCGGGGGCTTTTATCCGTCAAATCACCGCCCGCGGACGGCGAAAATCATTGGCGCCACCTCCGGACATCACCGCCGGCCTCCCGGCCAATTTTGCGGAAAATTGACGCACCCGGGGCAGACCGGAGGTTTCACTGTGCCGCTGCCGCCTTCCTCGCTCCCAAACTCGGGAAGCGCGCAGGACAGATCGGGGCTCCAGTCGGGGGCGCAGGCCCAGAGATCGGCCCGGCGGTCGCAAGGGCCGCAAGACGCTGGAAGAGCCGCGGAATCGAACGGCGGCACCAGACCTGGTCACCACAGAGGCTGTACCAGCGGACCACTTATCACCCAGGCACCACGCCGGTGGTGCAGCCCAACGCGACCGAGCGGCGGCCGGTGCGGCCCGACACACCGGCCACAGTACCACACCACAGCCCAGACACCTCGTTCCCTGGTGGGGAAAGCGCCGACAACGAGGAGAGGCAACCAAGGGGCCCCAACGACGAGATATGCGGAGCGCGCCCACGTGGCGGCCAGTGCCGGTGGGGCCGTGAAATTTCCCTCGGCCCAACCCCTGGAGCGACTGCGTGACCGCATACGCCTTGAGAGTGCCGCTGAGACGCCCATGGCCTGCCGTGGTGTTTAACCCTCCACAACGCGACACACGATTGCCCACTACCACGAACTGGCCAGATTATATCAGCCCGCCAAGCACCAGACGCCACGGACCACTACCGGGGGGCGTGCCTCCACGGGGGCCGCACACACTGTACAGCACACGCCTGTCCGACTACACGAACCGGCCCTCTGAAGACGATGGGAGCTGCTCGGCTAGGCCCGAGGGAGTGACTCAGATGTCTAATGGGCCCAAAACGAGAACTGGCTCCAGCAACGCTAACCAGAAGGCCAAAATGGATAAAACCGGGAAACACACCGACTCGGACCAGATGGTGGCCAAACTGGACACTATGCTAGCGGCAATGGAAAGACTTGAGGAGTCGCTAAGCCTAACCCGCACCTCCCTGGCCACCAAAATCGACAGCGTGGTCATCGACCTCACGCACCTGAGAGCGGATCACAAAAAGCTGGCGGAGCGCACCACCACCTTGGAAGACACGCTACAGACACTTCAGCCCCGTGCGGATCAGTCGAATAAACACATCCAGGACTTGCTAAACAGGGTGGAGTTCTTGGAAGACAGGGCTGAAGATGCGGAAGGTAGGACCCGCAGAAACAACGTGCGCCTGGTCGGAGTTCCGGAGAAATGGGAAGGGAGGTCCCCAGAAATTCACATGGAGCGGTGGCTGCAAGGCCTCCTGCCGGAAGGATCGCTCTCCCCACACTTCGTGATTGAGCGGGCTCACAGGGTCCCTACTAAACCACTGGCGACGGGCTCCAACCCAAGACCCATGCTACTCCGCATAATGAACTATCGAGACAGGGACACCATACTACGGGAAACCCGCAAACTCCAGGAGGTCAGGATAGAGAACGCATCGGTGATGTTCTTCCCGGACTATACTGTACAGGTCCAGCGGCAGAGACATGACTTTCTGGCAGTGAAAAAGCGACTGAGACAGATGGGCCTCCAATACTCCCTGCTCTTTCCTGCAAAATTGAGGGTCGTGGCGGGAGAGCGGACTCATTTCTTCACGGACCCCATGGAAGTGGAAACTTGGCTGGACAGCGGAGTCGACACAGAACCCAAAACGGCGACAGGTTCTACGCCGCGACGACAATCCGGCAATCATAGACGACAGAGACGACCCCGCCGGAATTCCCAGCCGGGTGCCCACGCGACGACCCGACCTTCCCCTCCTGCAGATGCCAGGCGGCAGGAGCAGCAGGACGCCCTCCGCCTAGTCATGGACCTCAGCGGATCCCCTGCACAGAGCGAGATGGCAAGCGGCGGCGCACAGGGCCTCCAGAGTGACGATGAAGCCATCTATGGAGTGCCAGACTCCCCGACCTCGGATGACCGACCTGATGTCACTCCACAAACGGCGGACTACATCAGCTGATCAGGCAACGGATACAACATCCCACGGAAACGATTACGAGTGACCAACACGGCAGGCCTACGGCAACACGGCTACAATGGACCCTGAGCGGAGCAACGGACTAACCCCCCGCCCTCCGTGCTATCCGCCTGGGGCGCTTGCACCAAAGAACCCGTCGATGGACATGACTCCAGGCACTGGCGGTGAGAGCCCACGCTTGACGAAGCACAGCTGCGGAGACACCCTGCCTCGCCTGGAGATGGCCCGACTGGAACACGTAATGTATGGCGTCTTACGCATGTATGTGATGGGTCCATTCTCAATGAGGGCGGCATAGCCTGATGCGTCCCCCCCGGGAAGGCAATATGCCTTCGCTCCACAAACACATTGACATAGTTCGATTGATCCTGTGCGTGTAGCACAACCACCCCCCTCAGACTTGAACATTGTTACTCTCCTAGAGAGTATGGACGGGAGCACGTTTTGCATCCGACCTTTTGGTATTTTGCAAGTTCATATTGTTCAATGGTTTACTGTTTCGATAGCCATGTTTTCTTCCCCTCCCATGGTCACAGAACAATGGAGCACCACATCAAGCGCTTGTGGGGTGGCGGGGACCGTTTTCATGATGATGAGCGGGTATGTATTGGGGGGTGGGGGCGGAGGCGGGTGGGAGGTTTTGTTGAATTGCTCTAATGCTCCCCATTAAGATATGTACGTGGAATGTGAGGGGTATACACACACCATCCCGACGCTACCAAATTTACTCGTACCTCAAACGTCACCACATTCAAGTTGCCCTCCTACAAGAAACCCACCTTAACAACACTGAAATTGCTACACTACGACGCAGGGGGCGCGGACAACTTTATGCTACAGGGTTCTCATCGTACGCCCGAGGTACGCTGATATGGGTCAGGCCACGCGTTCCTTGGACCACACAAGATGTACATATAGACCCCGAGGGCAGATACGTGGCTATCCACGGCAGATTGGATGGTAACCCATTAGTCATGACTTCCATTTACGCGCCCAACACGGGGTTGGCAGATTTTCTCACCGGCTTGTCACGCACACTAGCCCCCTGGCATGGGGTCCCTTGGGTCATTGGCGGGGACTACAATAGTTCGCTTGACTTGGCACTTGACCGTTCTCATCCTACACTACCCAACTCACAAGCCCAGGCCACCACGAAGGCGTTACAGGCGTGGTCCATGCAATGGGGCTTACAGGACGCGTGGCGCACTCGCAATCCACACTCCAGGGTTTACTCATATTACTCGGGAGCACACGTCCTGCATGTCCGCCTTGATCGCTTCATGGTTTCTAGAGAACTTTTACCCAATATCACGGACACCTGCTACATGGGTCGCACACACTCCGACCACAACCCACACCTCCTAGACCTGCAATGGGGTCGCCCTCGCCCACCAATACCCACATGGCGGTTACAACCCGATCTCTTACTAGACGCCACGTTTAGGAGTTCCATCAGCGCGCAGACGGCACAATATTTTGAAGACAACACAGGCTCGGCATCGACACCACAAATAGAATGGGATGCGTTCAAAGTGGTCCTCAGAGGACAATGTCTAGGCACCCAAGCACACTCCCGGCGGCACTTGGAAGCAGATCTCAAGCGCATTGAATCTGACCTGCTACGACTGGAGCAGTCCGCAACCGCTGGCCCCACCGTGGACTTAATACAAGCACGGGCAGAGCATGATACCCTGATTGACAGATTGAAAAATGTCAATTACAGGGCCCACTCAGCCCGCACTCACCATTCTGGCAACAAACCAGGCAAATTGCTGGTGTGGCTGATACAACGCGAAAACCGTGTCACGCCGGTAGCAGCGGTGCAGTCGCCGGCAGGCCCGGTGGTGTACACACAGGCGCAGATACACGAGGCCTTTGTGGCTCATTACAGAGCACTGTACAAATCCCGTCTGCAGGCTACACCACCGGCAATCACCATGTACTTGGAAGACGTTGTACTGCCTACCCCAACAGATGAACAACGTGAGGACCTAGGGTCACCGCTGATCGCCGAGGAACTTCGCGACGCCATCTTTGCCCTCTCGAACGGCAAGGCACCAGGCCCTGATGGGCTGCCAGCGGAATACTATAAAGCATGCTCTGACATCCTAATTCCAGAGCTCTTAAGGGTGTCTGCTGCGGCACTGGATGACTTAGACCTACCTTTGCCTATGAATGAGGCAACATTAGTGTCCCTCCTAAAGCCTGGCAGAGATGATACAATACTAGGCTCATATAGGCCCTTAGCACTGCTAAACACTGATTACAAGATACTGGCCTCGACTCTCGCCCGACGACTGGCAGGACTGGTGCCCGGATTGATACATGACGACCAGAACGGCTTTGTACCCTCCAGGTGCACTTCCCAAAACATCCGTAGACTATTCCGGATACAACAGTATGCAACACAAGACTGGCCCAGGTCAGGATGTCCAGTCCTGGACCTGGAGAAGGCGTTCGATTCGCTCGAATGGCCCTATTTGCTGGCAGTGTTGCGAAAATTCGACCTCGGAGATGACTTTATTGAACTGGTGGGATTATTGTATAGACGCCCAGTAGTGCGAGTCCGCACGAGCGGACTACTCTCTGACGCCATTAAAGTGCAACGCGGCACCAGACAGGGCTGCCCGTTATCCCCGTTACTTTTCTCATTAGCAATAGAACCCCTTGCTGCACTACTGCGCGCCGAGGGCATGCACTGGGGGATCCCACTCGCAGATGGCGTACACACAGTTTCGCTATATGCGGACGACCTCCTTGTATACATCAAAGACCTTGCCCACATACCTCGAGGCCTCTCGGCGATCTTTCAATCCTTCGAGACCATGTCTGGCCTCTGGGTTAATTGGGCCAAGTCGGGTGCATACTCGTTCAACCCTGACATCCCTGACCCTGAAGTCACGATCAATGGGGAAAGACTACCATGGCACCACACAACGTTCAAGTATCTAGGGGTGTATATCTACAGGACACCACAAGCTGTACTGGATGGTAACCTAACATGCGCCATCACGTCTATCAAATCCCAGATAACCTTTTGGAAATCCTCCCTACCACTCAATGTCCCGAGTAGAGTGACACTGACAAAAATGATTGTACTCCCCAGACTCTTATACTACTTCGCCAACCTACCAGTGTACGTACAGGCGCGTACCTTTAGAGAACTAGCCTCCATGGTCAGAGACCTGATCTGGAACACAGACCGGCCTAGAGTAGCCCTCCGGAAACTATATGCACCGGTCGATGAGGGAGGCCTTGCGGTGCCAAACCTCGAACTTTACTATCTGGCAGCCCAGCTACAATGGGTCACTGCCTGGCTAGCAGGAAACCACCTGGAAGACACTGCCACGAACACGGATATGTTTTCCTCCACGCAAATACACACAATATTCCACCCCCTGACGCACCCTAGGAAATCCACTCAGCTACACGTCGCCGTGGCGGTACGATGTTATGTCAGAAGCCTACGGCTCACGAGGGCGACCAAGCCGTATGCCCCGGCGCTCCCACTCTTAGGCACCCCCAAGTCCTCCTCAATAGTCACAGAAACAGCACTGGAACATTGGACGCGCACTGGAGTAGACACTATGGCAGACCTATATGCTGATGATGTCTTGATACCGTTTGTATCGCTAGCTGCTGACACAGGTCTCCCGCCAGGTCAATTTTTACAACACGCCTCCATACTTTTAGCATACACGCAGCGGTGGGGCAACATCACGGAGGAACTACCGACGCACCAATTGATACAGAGCCTACATGTCATGGGGGATGGCACACACGTAGTGCACTGGCTACACCAAGCGCTATTGTCGCACACACAACCTTCGCTGCAATCATTGCGCGACCACTGGGCCACAGACAGGGGGAGGGACTGGACGGATAAGGAGTGGAAAATGATCCTACTAGGCCCCAGACACGTGCCACGGAACGCGCGCTTTAAACTGATACAGTTCTA
This sequence comes from Lissotriton helveticus, assembly GCF_964261635.1. Lineage (NCBI taxonomy): Eukaryota > Metazoa > Chordata > Amphibia > Caudata > Salamandridae > Lissotriton > Lissotriton helveticus. Next base: position 119,781,168 of record NC_136059.1, read on the forward strand.
CATATTGCATAGAGCGTACCTCTCACCCAGTAAGATAAACCGCTATTTCCCAGGGGCGGCGGCCACGTGCCCGAGATGTGCGCTGGAAGAGGCAGACTTGCTACACATGCTCTGGCAGTGCCCACGGATTCAGACATACTGGGGGGCGGTACTGACGACACTGGACAAATGCACGGGCATAACAATCCCGCACACATGGGAGGCATGCTTACTAGGCCTGTATAAACGAACTTCCTTAAACAAAGCCCCCTCTCTATTCTGGGACCTTGGCCTCCTCACAAAAAGATTGCTCACGAAACACTGGAAGAGAGCTACCCCGCCACTACCAAAACACTGGCACTCATCCCTAGACACCTGGGCAAAGGCGGAAAGCACTACCCTCCATAGCGAGGAAACGGCAGGCCTCCGTCAGTTCCCGATTGCGCAACTCTGGGACACAATGCTCAACTCTTTTCACAAGGAATACCTTCTCACGCAAACCACGACGGTAGTCGTCCACCCGGCTGCTACTGACGATGCACCCCCTACACATGTTCCGTGCAGCCACATTTGATGACGCCTTCACCGTTGCGTCCTTCCCCTCACGCCTGATATCCATTGTGACAGACGTACTGTCACCCCCCCAAGGCATGCCCACTTCGTTAAACACTTTTGAGGGTCTCCCAAGCTCCACATGATGCCGCACCCACGCAAAGACGCACACAACTCACTCCAACATCTGTTGACCAGATCCACCCCTTCCTGATTTCCCCTTTATGTCCCCTGTTCCCTATCCTCCCCTCCTTCCCTTGATGTTTATTTCCGAAATTATATCCTTGATACACAAACATGGTTTGAAATGTTTGTGATGGAAAATGTAGCCATGATGTATGAAGCAAGAGAACCTGTGCATTGGGTGCTATGCCCCGTAACCATGACAGACATCTTTGAGATGTGATGCTGTATGTATTGTACCATTCATGCTTCAATTCTCCTATACCCCTAATAAAGGATATTTAAACAACAAAAAAAATGTATATGTTGAACCACAGATGGAGAATCGGATCCTGAGACAGCCTTGCGAAGGTTCCTGAGAGCATACAGGAACAGGCTACACTACACAACCAAATGCTCTCCTCTCGCACTGGTAAGGAATTGGTGCAGCCAAGACACCATCCCAACAAGACGGAGTGGCAAGTGTAAAATTGTAACCCCAAGAGAAATCAATACAGAAGTAAAGACACCAAAGAGAGATCCAGTCTATGCCGGAGAGCCAAAGCATCCACCATCAAGCCAGGAGATCGCGTCCTAGTAAGGGACAGATACCCAGCGTGGAAGTTCCGCATTCCATACGAACATAGTCTATGGACAGCTAACACAGTGAATGGTATCCTGGTGGTGGACACCCGAGGCACCGAAATAGTAGCTAGAACTGTGTCCTGGTTCAAGAGAGTGGATGCTAGCTCCATTTCACAGGACAGGATGAGTCAAGAAAGCAGTCTTGAGCCCTGGGTGAGCCATGAGCATTGGGACCAAGAATGGTAGAGCCTACAAAGTGGAGCCAAACAACCCTGCCGGTGACAACCACCATTGCATCGATGGCGAGCCCCGGCTCACCGCCAGCAGAACCAACAAGGAATGAAGAGGTCAGAGGACCAGAGCAAACTCTGGTGGTGCCACGAACCCAGAGGTATGGCGTATTGCCCAAAACAGCTCTCAGCCAGAAGTTGAGGCACTTTGTTTGTGCTATGGGCCGAACTGTGACCCTGTCAGACTATCCTTGGATGGGATGTAATGAGCCATACTAACAGCTGGGCATAGCCAGAAGGAGAGAAATAAATAAGAGGGTGATTTGTCAAGGTCCCAGTCCCAAATCAAGATTCACCATCTGGTTCCCTCATTTACCACCACCATAGAAACCCTTCCCACATCGCTGCCTCCCATTATATTGCAGGTATTTGGGGATATTAGAAGACACCTCACCCAAAATGTTTAATAGCATTAGGAGATCTCGACAAGGTGGGCGCGTCTTCAGCTATGAAGCAGCCTCTCTTTGGAATTTCCTTCTCTGGGCTTACGAACGATGAATGAATGGTTACTCAGAGTTCAGGAAATCACTGAAAACCTGGCTACTTAGGTTACAATATTCTACTTCTTCCTTTGTGTACTTGCACTCTTTTTAAAACCACGAGAAAAAAGATAGAACTAACTATCAACCCTAACGAGGAAGCCCATGATCAGACTCAGCTCAGTTCCTTGCTCAATTTACCATAGAAAGCAACATTTCAAAGAGGGCCAGGTCTGACATGCAAGTTTGTCCCCCAGAATGTGAAATGGACGCAAAGGCACTTGTGAAAAATATCAAATAAATAAAACTAAATGGGTAGGCCCTTATGTGGAAGTCATCTGCATTAGGAGCCCTTTTTACTTTGCCCTTTCCTCACCTGCCCCTGTGTGTAGCTATTTCTATTTCTTCTCCTGTGTTTATATTGTGAGCACTTGTGTCTATTTTTGTAGCTATTATTCTTTGAGTCTTCTCTATACCATGTGTTCTGTATTTTAGCCTTATTCATTTTCTCTCTCACGTTTTCTGCCTTGGCTTCAGCACTTTCTCTGGTACCCTTTTTCTACACACCATCTCGCTGTGTCAATTGGATGAGTTGTGGCTTTGAGCAGAACAAGTCAACAGACAGAGACAGATCAGGTATTATTCTTTAGTCAATAGCCCTGTAAAAGACAGGTGAATGCAGATTTCCAATAACCCAAGGAAGAGACTGGGTCTGAACTACAGAAGCAGACACTTTGGAAGCAAAGGCCTCTGGGACTCTAGAGAGATGTGGCCTGTGAACGCAGTACTGCACAGATGTATCAGTTTTTTGGTGCTCTACACAAATCGGCCACTACGATAAGGAGACAGTCAAAGAAAATTCTCAAGTAAGACTCACATCTAGGGTCAATGAAAATACAAAGTGAATTTAGCGAGACACCTCCTGCCACATAGTACACAGTTGCTAAATACATTTCAGTTGGTGAAATATTCTACTGCGCATGATAAAGTAATTTTAGATTCAGTTGATCTTACATGAAAAGGGCATTATGGTAGAGGTCTGTACAAATGTAATGAAGCAAACTTGTACTAACCAACTCATTGCAGTTAATCACAATAAAAGACAATGGGATCTGGCCCTTGGCCCCCCTGAAGCATCCACAGTCCTAAACAGTCTGAGTACATTTTCTCTGGCCCTTTGATGAACTCACATTATAGAACTGCTTGACAAAGGCAACTTTGAGATAAAGAACAGGGGGGCTTATTTATAAACCCAGGCAACACTTTTGTGCCGCATTTGCATCACTTTTTGTGACGCAGCAGCGGCGTAAACAATGCGCCACATTGCACCATATTTACAAGGTGACGCATCTAGGCAGATGCGTCTCCATGTAAAGCCCGATTCAGAAAAGGGGGTGGTGATGAACAGAGTGTCTGAATTAAGCAGACCACTCTTACCCAGTCCAAAGATCAGGGCTTGATCCATCACCGTTATTTAGCTCACTGCCCCATCCCAGCTCAGAACCTGGCTATATGCAACTTAGTCTGTCCCTGGCCCAGTGCATCATGGGAACAGGGCAGACCAAACTACCAAGCCAATTCTTCACCAGAAAGGAGACATGCTACCGGGGACCGGTTTCTGGCATTTCAGCCTCGTTGGCCCGGCTTGCTTGAATCCTGATGGAGCAGTGAGCAAGGGACTCATGTCTGAGTATACCCTGCCACACCTATAGTGGCCAAAAACGATTCAGAAAAGGGGGTGGTGATGAACAGAGTGTCTGAATTAAGCAGACCACTCTTACCCAGTCCAAAGATCAGGGCTTGATCCATCACCGTTATTTAGCTCACTGCCCCATCCCAGCTCAGAACCTGGCTATATGCAAATTAGTCTGTCCCTGGCCCAGTGCATCATGGGAACAGGGCAGACCAAACTACCAAGCCAATTCTTCACCACCCCCTTTTCTGATCCATGTAAAGCCCAGCGCACAATTATAATGGCATCAGGTATAATACACACAGGGTGGGCGTTCCCCCGCAACAAAGACTCGTAAGATTGGCGCAGTGATATCTATGAGATTTCACTGCAACACTTCTAGGAAAGCACTGCATCAAAACCTTACGCTTGCCTCATAACAGGCATAAGAGCGATGCAGTAAATTAAAGATAGGACTCCCCATGCATTGCTGGAGTTGCGTCACACTTCTGACACAACTCCAGCAATGTGTCAGTTTTGCTCCGGCAGATACATAAGAAATACTGACATATCTGTCGCTCCTTGTGACATGATACACCATACATTAAATACAGCGCATCCATGGTGTCGCAAGGAAGGTGCAGTGAAAACTGGACCAGAACCAAGGACTAAAGAACGGGCTACCCACAAAAACCGGCACAGTTTTGGAGAACGTGGAAGGTTTGTTTAGGTCCACTTGATTCGTTACTTTACTCTCTTTGGTGTAATTTTGCTGAAATAGGGCTTTTCATGAGCAGGTGATTGTGGAGTGTCGAGTACTCCCTTGGTTCCCAGGTCATTTTGCCAATCTGAAATATACAGATTGAGTGAAACCTCAAATTAAATGTCGTAACAACCTTTGACCTGACACGTGGCCAGCCCTGAACCTGAATAACTGAAAGATTTACAAATATTTAACATTTGAGTAAGTTCTTTGGAAATATCTTTCCTAAATCAATTAACATGCCAAGTCACTCCCAGTTTCCAGTAACAATGACTAACAAACGGCCTTTCATACATTCACAGATATTTATGAAGAATTGGCTTCTGGCCAGCCCTGTACTTGAGAATGAAGAATGAAGATAAAACTAAAGATGAAGATAAAGTGATTAACAAATATGCAACAGTCGACAAAGTTCTCGGGAAGCCTCTCTGTTAAATCATTAAACATACCTGTTAGTCATATGCCTCTAAAGCAGTTTTTTAGTAATCTCTCAGTTAACCCATATCTATTTGTGATATTCCTACAAAGCAGTTTCCATAGAAATGATGCACAAACTGCATTTTATTAAAGGTCCAGATGCTTCTGAAGAAATGCCCAGGTCCTGCTGTGTCGCTTTACCTTTTGGGTATCAGATGTCCTGCTGCTCTAATTGCTGTATTTGGAAGGAGTGCCCCAGGTTTGATGCTGGCTGGCTGCAAGGTTGTCGCTTAGAGAAGGAAGTTGTTCATCAGGAGTGCTAATGACTGTGCTCAACAGAGCACAACACTCCCCTGCTTTCTAGAAGGTCCAAGGAAGGAGCAGATGCAGATCCTTGAGCAGTTAAACTTGTCATTAATAAGTATTAGCACCTAGGGGTTACAGGAGTTTTTTTGGTGCAATTGTCGAGGGTAGCAGACAGGCCTGCAGGGTTGGTGCCAAGTCAGTTGCTAATCGTCTGTTCTTGCGAGTCTTGATGTCTGCATTCTTCTCTCAGGTCAGAAGAATCTCATTTTCTGGTGCCAGGGGCTCCCTAAATATGAGATTTAGAGGTGTTAGGGGAGCAAAGGGTAGTAGCCAATGGGCTTGTACCCCTGGGGTCACTACACCCCCATATGACCACTTCCTTTTGGGAGTGGGCATAACCCTGTCCCAGAGTCCCGAGGTTTGCCATAACAAAGCTGTATCCACTTCAGGTAGCCCACCTTAGGTGTGGCACTAGCCTGTGAAGGAACACACCTGTCTGACTACAAATATTCCCTATCGTCCATGTGCCAAAAGGGCTCTGGTTAGAGGATTATGTTTTTTCTCCTGAGAGGGAAGCCAGATTCCCATACCAAAGGCTGTGGGCTCTTTAAAGCGCCATGCCTTGGAATGCTAATTTACAGTTCATTCGGAGGGAGGGGGCGTAAACACCCTCTGCCAGAGCAGGTTTTGTTCCTGAGAACAAAGGTCCTCGTTCTGGAGGGGGGGAGGTCAGAATCTCTAACGGGGGACAGGCTGACTCTAAGGTTCCCCCTGGGTGCATGTATCAATAAATACATCAGTGGAATCAGTGTAGGTGTATTAATATGACATTTGTTATCTCTGGTTTCAGTGGTCATCACCATTTAGATGGGGAACTCGTTTTAACATTTCCCCGCATATGTTTTTAAATGGCTTCCCTGATTCCTTGTATTGGCAGTAATGGAACTGACCAGCACAGGGGCATATCTACTCATGCAGATATATGCTCACATGTAACATAATGCACCCTGCCTTAGGGCTGTAAGGCCTGCTGTAGAGGTGACATAAATATTACTTGCAGGTTTAGGGACATGGCACATAAATGTGTGCTATGTTATGTTTTCACTTTTTAGAGCACCCTGTCACACACCCTCTAGTGGCTGTCTGTGAGGGTTTTGTGCTGGGTTCCTTTCAATGAAAAAAATAAATGATGGATGGAATGCTGACCAATGTCAAACACTCACCCCCCTGTACAGAGATCTGGGCCTAAATCAATAATTCGTTTGCTTACCACACAATTCCAGTTTGCCAAGCCAGGGCCTCCCTCGACCAGAAACAAGCACCCTATGACCTGTTTTGGGTTATCATCCAATATCAGCCAGGATAGCTTGACTCAGGTGGCTTGGTGAGCATGGGACCCACATCTCTTCATACCCGTCCCACTTAAGGTATCGAAATCAAAAATAACAAATGATGGAAGGAATGCTGCACAATGACAAACACTCACCTCCGGTACAGAGATATGGGCCAAAATCCGTAGTTTTTTTTGCTCACCACACCCTTCCTCTTTGGAGCCAGCCATCAGCAAATCAGTCATTGCCCTGCTCCCCAAGGGAACAGTCCAGCCCGAACTGCCAGGCCTTATCCTCCCTGCACAGGAAGTAAGCATCCTAGGACCAGTTTTGGGGTATCACCACTCATCAGCCAGAATAGCCTGACTCCAGTGGCAAGGTGAGCACAGTACCCACATCTGTGCATGCCCGTCCACTTAGGGTGACAAATGCAAAAATAACAAATTATGGGAGTGTTAGATTTGGGGGTCTCTGGTTGGCACGGGTAGGTACTTGTGACAAGCAAGGACCCTCTCCTCTAGTCAGGACAAGGGGATTACATACCTAAAATAACCCCTGCTCACCCTCTAGGTTGCGTGGCGTGAGCAGTCAAGGCTTATTTCAGAGGCGTTGTAAGTTAAGCAGTTGTGACCCCATACAGTAACCCAGTGACAACCCTACAAATGGACACCACACAGGTTTTATATTAAAAATAAGTAAACTTTATATAGAGTTGCCAGAAGACCATAAAAGACAAAAATACACACTATGATTACTTTAAGATGGTAGATTTAAGTTTAGTTCAGTTCAGACGGCGACACGCTTCCTCTTCGTTGTGGCACGACTCTCTCCGATGAGGTGCAGTGTGACAGTTCAAGCTGCGACTCCCTCCTTTCTCCGGAGTTGCGACGGCAGGCACAGTGACGGCAACACGCTTCTTCTTGTTGAGTCTCGCTTCCAGCTCCTTGCGACACGCAGTTCCTCAGAAGGCCCAAAACCGCAGCAGGCACTTCCAAAGAACCCTGGGGAGCTGGGGGGTGAAGTCTGTTGTCCCTGAGAGTTCAGCAGGAGGCAAGCTCTTTTCCATGCCCTTGGAGATCCTTCACAAATCGAAAGCAAAGTACACTAAGTTCCTTTCTCCTTCCTTTAGCAGTAAGGCAACCACTGCAGGACAATCCCCCAAGCAGCACTTCAGCTTGGAAATAGTCTCTCTCTCTTCAGTTTCCTCTCCTCAGTAAAGGTTTCTTCTCGTAGTCCAAAAGTGATCTAATTTCATGGGACCAGGGTCCCAATACTTGTACCCCAAATTCTTTTGTTCTTTGAGGGGAGAGGGGCCTTTGCCTAATCCAAACCAGTTCTGAAGCACTCTGTTTACCAGACTTCTCCTTTCCTTTCACAGTGCAGGGCAGGCACATCAGATGCCCCACAGGAGGTGGAGCCAGCATTGTGAAAGTCAAATACAGTCCTGGAGCACTCTGTTTACAGGACTCCTTCTCTTCTTTCAGTGTGCAGGGCAGAGACATCAGCCACTCCCCAGGGGGTGGAGCCAGCATTGTGGAAGGCAGGCACAGCCCTATGCAAGCTTCAGGTGCACTCCTCCCTCCCATCTAGATGCAGATCTCTCTATTCACCACTGGGTGACTCAGCCTGTCTCCTGGAATTCCCCAGCCCTGTCACTCACAAAACCAGATATAGCAATACACAACCTAGCAGAGGCAGGTTTGAATGGTTAGACAAGCAAATACCTACTTTCTAAAAGTGTTTTTTGCAAACACAAAGTATTGAAATAAACTTCACTAAAAGATGTATTTTATTATTTTGAGTTCAGGCATACTAAATTCGAATTTCTACCATGTTCTCTGAGACAATTAGGATTATAACATGTAATAACTCTAACAGCCCATTCTGGCCTATGGAGAACAGATAGCCTTGCACTAGTGAAAAACGAAAATGGCTGTAATTCACTATTAGGACATGCCACAAACATCAGGGCTTGTCCTACCTTATACTTACAATGCACCCTGCCCTTGGGCTTACCCTAGCGGTGACTGCTATGAAGAAAAGGGAAGGTTTAGGGACTAGGAAGTGGGTGCACTTTCCCAGTCAGCATGCCAGTACCAGACTATCACGCAGGCTTTGCAATGGCAGACTTTAGACACATTTTACAAGGCTGCTTCTGTGGGTGGCACAACCATTGCTGCAGGCCCACCAGTAGCATTTGGATTACACGCCCTGGCACACTCAGTGCACTAGACTAGGGTCTGACAAGTAAACCAAATAGCCACACATGGAACTACTGATCAGTACATCAATTTACAGTAGGGAGCACTTGCACTGTGGCACTGAATAGCAGTGGCACAGTGCCCAAAGCATCTAACACCAGCAAAAATACATGAGGCAACAGCAAAAATGGAAGGGAGACCGACGCCAATCGTGCCAGGTCTAACAGGGAGGAATGTTGAACAATGTCAAACATTCACAAACATTACAGATATATGGGTCTAAATCCATTATTGCTTTTTTGCTTGCCAGTTCATTCCGGTTTGGAACCAGCCATATGTAAATCAGTCTTGACTGTGCTCCTCATTGAAACAGTCAACGCTGATCTGCCAGGCCATGTCTTCCCTGGACCTGAAAAAGCATCCTAGGACCGGTTTCAGGGTATCAACCTTCATCAGCCAGGTTAGCTTGACTTTGTTTGCATGGTGAGCACAGGACTCACATCTGGGCTTACCCGTCTCACATGCGGTGACAAAATTAAAAAAGAAGAAATGATTAACGGAATGCTGAACAATGTCAAAACACTCAACCCCAGTACTGAGATCTAGGCCTAAATCCATCATTTTTTTGCTCACTGTGTCATGACAGTTTGGACTAAGCCACAAGCTAAACAGTCTTGACCCTCTTCCCATGGGGTCCCTTAGAGTTGCACAAGATATGCTGCACTTCTTAGGCACCCTCGTTAGTACATATGCCGTAGGTACCCAAGGTAGTACCTACTAGGGACTTACATAAGTGCTGAAGGCCTGGCCACTTGGGACCAAGGGACCAGTTGTCTTTTTTGGATGAAAGAACACAGGCATGTGGGACCTAGTTAGTAGGAACCCAGTGTGCTTCAGTCAAAGTTTCAGCAAATACCAGGGAAAATGTGGGGGGACTACTGCAACAACAAACTAGTTTCTTACAAACAAGGGTTCCTTCTGTGTCTCCTCCATTGGGCCTAAGTGATAAGGGTATCCCTACCTTGCCTATTATATTTTTTTAAAAACTTGTTCAGGACACTGGTCTTAATCCCTGAGTCCTGTAATGGCAGGCAGAAAAAATTTTCTCATGTTGCTGGCAGCCATTTAAAGCACTTGCCCCCACAGTAGTTTGACTCCTGCGGGAGCAAGATGAAGAAGGGAATTAAAGCTCCGTTGGCCTACCATAATGCTCTATTTTAAATATCCGCTCAGCGAGGATTGATCGAGACTCTCGCAGACCCAACCATCCAGATCTACAATTATTTATCAATCTCAATTTCTCAAAAATTACTAAAAGGATTTACACCAAATCACAAATAGCACAGTCTGTGGACCAAGATCCAGCCTCCTGACAAATTTGGTATAATTCCGTTGAATGGTTTTTGCTGTAGCCTTGTCTGAAGAAGTCTATGAAAAATATTTTTGTCACGCTCGACTTGATGGTCTATCCCAAAACTTTCCATGCACAAACTAGTAAAAAAGTAGCACCTTTTTGGAGTGTTTCATAGAGATTCATCAAACTGAGCCAATTTTTTTTAGCAACACAAAAAAATATTTTTCCTATAGAACAGATGATCTAACTATACACCCCGCAAACCATTTTCCCACAGCATAAAATGGACCACATTGCACAGATTGCTTATGTTGTCTGTGGAACATGACAAGAAACTAGAGTACTTGAAGTCATCGGGTGGTACTTGTCATGATAAAATTAAAACTTCTCATTATTGATTAATCTTTTTTGGCTGGCCACAACATTAGTTACAATATACGTCACTTGTTAGTGGTACCATCCTTTTTTTTTTAGGAATTATGCTGTGTTTTAAGGTGATTTTACTCTGTGTGAAATGTTGACCATCTGCTGGGATTCCATGAATGATGTTTTTGTCATAGAGGTTATGGAAGGTGCTCTAGATGAAAAAATTAGACCATATTTCTGTAAATTCACACTATCTTCCTCAGCCATATGAGAATAATACATGACATTCTCTGTAAATCATGTATACTATGTCAGGACCTGAGGCGAGCATTATACATTACTTTCTTTACTCGTATTTCACAACAGATTCAAAGGTAACAGTAAAAATACTGCAACAATACTACAACTCCCATGAACCACAGGGAGGAACCATGGCCAACAACAGCCCAATCAGGTAGCAGTCGGAGAGTCTATGTAATACAGATCATTCCAAGTTCTTCCTCTTTCTTCACTGCTCTACATCAGTTAAGTCGCATTTTCATTGCTTCCTGAGTAAGGGTGGACGTAGTTGTCGTTTCATTGCTTCCTGAGTAAGGGTGGGCGTAGTTAGCGGAGTACCACTATGCGGAATTCTGCTGAATTGATGAAAAACTCTGTGAACTCCACTCAGCAACTCAGTTCTGTCTCACCCCAATTTACAAAATAAAAACCCTCACATACCCTTGATAATACAACAAGTAACTACCAATACATGCAAAAATGCATATAGCTATCTCACAAAAGTGAAAATGAAAACTCAGCAAACAGTGAGAGAGGTGATGATTTTGGTGTCCTCACTAACCTAGGGACCTCCACCGACTACATTCTCCTCGGAGACCTGAACTTCCATCTGGAGAGCAACGACAGCAATTCCTCCACCCTGATAGACAACCTCGCTAACCTCGGACTGGAACAGGTTGTCAAATCGCCGGACACACACTCCACGCCATCTTCTCCTCAAGCACACACGTCTCCTTCAGCCACATCTCCGAATCCACCTGGACCGACCACCACTGAATCCACTTCACCTTCCGGAAACCCGTCGCATATCACTGCACCCTACAGATCCCCTGTCACTGCTGGGGCAAAATCACTGAAGTACAACTACAGACAAACCTCGCATTCAACCCACCGACCAACCCCTCCAACAACGACGCTGGTGCGCGCACCCTTAGACGATGGATGGACGACTGCGCCAACACCTTAGCCCCGTTGAAAAAACAAACCCTCAAAGTCTCCAGCAAGAGAGCCACCTGGTTCACCTCAGAACTCTTAGTGTCAAAGCGCAAGTTGGAGAACATATGGCACAGCGAGAAGTCGCCCGGCAGCCGTGCAGCCCACAAAGACACCATCTGCAACCACCACCACCTCATCAGGACCACCAAGAGGAACTCCTTCAAAGACCATCCGACAACAATGCACACAACAGCAAGGAGCTCTTCAATGTCGTGAAGGAACTCTCCAACCCCAGCTCCACCGCCAACGACATCCCACCGTCCCAAGCCCTGTGTGACTCCCTCGCCACCTTCTTCCACTGCAAGATCGCCAACATCCACGATAGCTATAACCTATCGATTACCCTAACAGGCCCCATCACGCCGAAACCACCTCACCCCACTGACTACGACCCCCTGACAACCTGGGCCAACGTAAGAATCAAGGACACAATCAAGACCATGGGCACAATCCATTCCAGCTCACCGGCTGACCCTTTTCCACACCACATCTAACAAAGCCGGCAGCTCCATCGCACCCCACCTACGCAACATCATCAACCTCTCCTTTGAGACTGCGACCTTTCCTGAAAGCTGGAAAGACGCCGAGATCAACACCCTACTGAAGAAACCCAAGGCTACCCGAGCAAACTGAAAAACGTCCGGCCCATCTCCATGCTTCCGTTCCCTACTGGACCCCTCTCAGTCAGGTTTCCACAGCAACCACAGCACCAAGACCACCCTCATCGCCGCCACAGACGACATTAGGATACTACTGGACAACGGCGAGACGGCGCCATCATCCTCCTGGACCTCTCCGCCGCCTTCGACACCGTCTGCCACCACACACTACGCACATGACTCCCTGACGCAGGGATCCGAGACAAGGCCCTGGACTGGACATACTCCTATTCGAAGCCTCCGAGATCATCTGCGGCGTCCCACATGGATCCTCCCCAGCCCGACGCTGGTCAATGTCTACATGGCGCCTCTCGCACGCATCGCCCGACATCACAACCTCAACATAATCTCCTACGCCGATGACCAGAAACTGATCCTCTCCCTCACCAAGGACCCCCTCACCGCCAAATCCAACCTCCATCAGGGAATGAAGGCAGTCCCAAACTGGATGGAGGATAGCCGCCTTAAACTGAACACAGACAAGACAGAGATCCTCATCCTCGGGCCCAATCCCTAAGCTTGGGACGACTCCTGGTGGCCCGCATCACTGGGGATACCCCCCGCACCCACCAACCTGGGAGTCATCCTCGACTTGAAACTCACCATTACCAAACAAGTCAACGCTGTGTCCTCCTCCTGCTTCAACACCCTCCATAAGCTCTGCAAAATGTACAGATGGATCCCGACAGACACAAGGAAAACAGTCACCCAGGCCCTAGTCAGCAGCAGACTCGACTACGGAAATGCCCTCTAGGCTGGAGCCCCGACCAAGCTCATTAACAGACTGCAAAGAATCCAAAATGCCTCTGCACGCCTGATCCTCGACGTTCCGCGACCACATCACCCCCCACCTGAGGAACCTACACTGGCTTCCTGTCGGCAAAAGAATCTCCTTCAAGCTCCTGATCTACGCACACAAGGCACTCCACAAAACCGGCCGAGCCTATCTCAACAGTCGACTCTCCTTCTATGTACCCAACAGTAAACTCCGCTCCGCAGACCTCTCCCTGGCTACCGTCCCACGCATCCGTAGAACCACAGCCGGAGGTAAATCCTTCTCCCACTGTGCCACCAAAACCTGGAACAACCTCCCCCTCATCCTACGACAAACTGAAGACCTTCTAATCTTCAGGAGACAACTCAAGACCTGGCTGTTTGACCATTAGCAACAGCACCCCCTTCCTCCCCACCCCTCAGCGCCTTGAAACCCTTCTAGGTATGTAGTCGCTTTACAAAATATATGATTGATTGATTGATTGATAGAACCAAGCAGATGCCTTGAACATGAAAGTACACCCTGCTGAACGATTGGTGGTGGTCCCATCCTCCTAGGACCACCCTAAGCACAGTTATGGGCACAAATACAATTCAAACCAAAGGCCTTGCAAAGCATTATGGGATGGGATTCTTGAGTGCAGTGGATATTATAATACCCAATACCAAAACATTCCTAAAGGGGCAGGCTCTCCAGGCCCACCTGAGAGCTAAAACTATAATATTCACTGCACTTGAGAATCTTGCCCCATAATGCTTAGCTGGGCCTTTGGTTGGCATTGTATTTTTGTCCACAACTTTGCTTAGGGTGGTCCTAGGAGGATGGGACCACCATCGAATCGTTCAGCATGATATGCTCTTTGTGTTCAATGCATCTGTTTGCCCTCTCCCAGGTTAAGGGTGATCCAAAATCATCACCTCTCTCATTATGTGGTACTTTTCAAAGTTCACTTTTGTCAATTGGGGATGTGCTTTTTTAGCATGCAAAGGTAATGTTGTTTTATCAAAGGGTTGTGGGTGCAGTAGCTTACTCCACCACGTAGTGGAGCCAGAACTATTGCACACATTCTGTCGTATCAATGAATTGCGTAGTTACCAAAATTCTATCATTTTTCCTGACCGTATAGTTAGTGGGATAGATGAGGTTTCTGGCGCAGCAATGTTTAATAATGGGGGATATTCTCAAGAACGTGTGATACTACCACAAAAGTAGCTAAATGCAACTACTCACGTCGTAGTCTATTGTGGGAAAAGAACACCTTTTCAATTTGGTATTCTTAACACTGCAGCACCATGCGATAGGCCCACGAAACGTGTCAAATGTCCGCAATAAAGTCAACGTAATGCCACAAAAATGTAAAACACCAACGCCAAAAGAGTTGGGATGAGGTCAATCACAACACAAAAACCACCGAAAACCAGCCACAGGCCAGCAATTCCCAAGTGTCGTGCGAGAAAATGCACCATAAAAGCCACGGAAATAAAAGGGAGATAAAGGCCAAGGAGACGAGTGAGAGGAAGATGGGGTGCAGTCCGCAGGAAAGGCAGATCAACGTCATGGAGGTAACAGAACACTACCATCAACGGACACAAAATTAGACCACCGTGAATGCAGTCGAAGTGTCGAGGAGGTCAATGAAGGAGGCAAGTGGCGCTGGCATGATGTGAAAAGCCAAACCAAGCACAAACCTGCTGCCAACAGGAAGGCAGCAATGGCAGCAGGAGGTGGGAGTCCTGTGCCACAGGAGGAGTTGGAGGACAATGAGGCCACAGTCATCAGTGTGGAGACGCTGCAAGGAGGTAGGAGTCAGGACACTGCCAGAGAGGATCTGATGCAACATCAACAGGGTGAGTAAGGACCGGGGACTGGGGGGCGGGGGTAGATGGGCATAAAGGCACACATGCACAGGTAAGTAGAGCACACTGCACACCCACAATGACCATGGATCATGTCCCCTAAACCCCGTGGCACACCGCAGCACACACACATTGCAATAACAGCACATCCAATGACAATGTGGCAGAAAGTGCAACACTGACACTGCAGAACAGAGGACACAACTGGGCCCGCTCATGCGCATAAACAGGCCAATCACATCTAACATAGCAGGAAAATGTGAGATGGAAATGCACGTGTACAACCACACATCCATCATGTAGACCAAATGTCCACTGTCCAGCAACAAAGAACCAGCGCCTCACAAACAGTCACAATGTACACAGTCATACAGTCTGCATGTGAACTAGAACAATGTTCCAACATACATGTCAACACAATGTCAACACGCATCTCCCCTTCACATTGCAGATGGACAAACAACACCTCCAGCAGAGCAGACCAGACAACTCTACAGTGATGCTGGGGGGAACACCACACCTTCGACCTTGCTGCACTACAACAGCTCATGGACATCCCTGGCAATCCACCACCAGGACCACGGCAGCCAAGCCACATAGAGTAGAACCCAGCCCTGGCACAGACCACACAGCAGGAAGCACCCGCCACCACGGCTGGCTCCCAGCACCTCACCGAGCCACACATGGCATTCCAATGTCATGGGACCATGGGACAGGATGCCAAATGGAGGTGGCCAAATAGGTGCATGTGGGGTCCGAACCCATGGAATACAAACTAGATCACATGCATGGATGTCTAATTCCCCTCAAGGACCACCTACACCACACAAAGGAGACTCATACAAAGGAGATCCACACTGCGACAGAGACACATGCATTTGTACATTTCCAATACTGAACCATGCCCCGAGGCTCGCAATTATCATTCACACACCCATGCAAGACCTGCGTATGATAGCTGAGTACACTCCCCTTGCGTATTGAGTGGGTGACGATAAAGCTACATGTCCAAGGTCTAACACACTACCTGCTGTGACATATTGGCATCCCCAGTACACAACACAATGTAATGTTGGTCCCGGGGCCCAAGGATAGTTTGTGGAAGTGTCCACAGGCATGGCAGGATCACTTGTACAGTGAAGCCTGTGCTGGTTGTGTGGGGTAAGGGTAAGACAGCCCGCAAGGAGTGGTTGGTGCTGGTAAAAACTTGAACAGTGAACACCAGTAAAATGTAAACAGATAACACCATCATATCATAGACAACTGCGGAGCATCATGGACGTAGCGGGAGCAAGTAAAGAGGTCTCCCAATATGCAAACAGTGGTATCCGTGAGTTACAGTGCACTGAGGTTGGGGCACCTAGAGTGCAGAACAGGTTATCAGGCAGATGATGGCATCCACCGCAGGTGTGAGCAACTCCGTCAGTCTGCCAGTATGAATGTTTTGACTCCAGCAGTTGGCAGTTGGAGGTGGACCTGGCTAAGGTGGTGTGTTCCTCCTGCGGTGATGCGTCATCTGGTCCGGTCATGACTTCTTGTGATGTGTGAGCCATGGTGTATGAAGTTGAGTTCCAAGGCCATCATCTCGGTGGCCATCCAATATCTCCGGGGCAGGGTCCGTGACTTGCCTTGAGTTAGTGGCCCCGGATGCACTGTGGCTGGAACAGGCCCCCCGCCACGGGACGGTGACTTGCAGTGCAGTCAGATGGGCCATGTGAGCTGGGCGGGTCCTCATTGATGTCCATGGTGTATGTGGTGGAGGGTTGCGGGGAACAGTGGAAGGTGTCCCCCAGGGTATAATGCAGAGGTTAGAACCCATCCAGAACCAGCAAATGGAGGAATGGAATGTTACTGCCTCGTTTTTGCCACACAGTCAGTATAACTGACATGATGGTGACAAAAACTCCCAGTCCATGGATTCAGTCACCACCAAATTTCAACCAGAAAGTGTCCATGGATCTCGAGGAACAGACTTAGTGGCACAGGAGCTGAAAGGGGATGCAGTCTGCAATGAGGCCTCTATGATGATATCAGGTCAGCCATAAATAAATCAAGATTGAATTCGAAATGTGTGTCCTATGGAGGCAGAGGTCGGCAGGGGCCCACAGTCATGTGTCGTCGGCTTGAGACCAGGGCAGTTGTCAGTAGTGTCTGATCACCTCTGTAACGATAATCCTTTTTCCCTCCAGACTGAAAATTATTTTATTGTATAGTTAATAAAAATCATTACAAAGATAAAATACGTCTGTATATAGAATTAGACAAAATGCATACATGATTAAAAGTTAGAATTCTAGGTAAAAAATGATTTGTTGAACTTCGAGAACCAAGTCAGTATTTGAGGAGACTGTTCATGGGACTAGGAGATCAGGGTTTGTATTAATTCTTTTTTTTTCTTAGCTTAGTAACAAATTTGATCAATCTGTAGTGAGTTGAGGGTCTGTTGGGACAAATTTGATCAATCTATAGTGATTAGATAGTCCATTGGGCACACTGCATTGGCTGATGCGGGGCAACTGGTACGACTTCCATGTTCATTATACCCATTCCTCTTTTTTTCTCAGACCTCATAATAAATTTAACTAATCTACAGATGAGTTGTGGGTCCGCTGTGCATAGAACTTGTAAAATCGCAGAGCGGCAGGTACGAATTCCATGTTCGTTGAACTTGGCCTTTAACTAGCTCCGGCGTTCATGATCCAGTGCAGGACAGATGCAGATCAGGTGAATAAAGTCTTGTTTTGCAGCACCACATAAGTCACACACCTTGGGGCCTGGTGTCCTCCAATTCGGTCGATCGGCATTAGTTGTCAAGTTGCCCATCCTTAGGCTAAGATATTTGAGTTTGACACGTGATGGAAAAGCAAAGTCTAAATAGGCTGCAGGTTTGGGCTTGTTGTATGATTGTATTGTCATCCAGGCATGAGAGCGGTGGCTAGGATTATCTTATCATTAATCAGCGAATGCCTATTAGCCGCATTTTTAACTGCCAGTTTAAATGTAGGTACAGGTAGCTTGGTTTTCCAAGCTACCTGTACTAGTGCTAGTTGCTAGTTCAGTGGTTTCTAGGGAGAATTTAAAAAACTTGGAGTATTGAGAATTGGGGCTGTTTTGCATTGCTTCTCACATGGCCGAGTTGATCTCTGTTTCCCTGTTCATCCAGATGTCGTACCAAAATTTGACCGTCTCGTATTTTTTTTGCAGTACTTGAGATTGCAGGCCGAACTCAAAATGGACCTGTGCGCGTGAAGCATCACACGGTAAACTGAATACACGCTTGTAGACTCTTGTTTGAATTTTGTCTAGGAGCTGTGCACTCCTTCCGTGATGTTAGACACTACCATAAGCTATTGTAGGAAGTAACTTGGCTTTCATGACTGTCAGAAGGGGATTGAACCACGGGCCTTTTATTTGCTTGGATAAACTGCTAAATTCGTGTAACATAGCTGTTCCCTTCTTTTCGATGACAGCGAAATGCAAAGAAAAATTAAGGCGCCTGTCCATATATATTCCCAGATACTTATAGCAATCCACTACTTCCAATTTCTTGTTGTCTATTACAAGGAGTGGCGGTGCTTTACGACCGCGAGTTATTAACATGATCTTTGTTTTCATGCTATTTATTTCGTTGCAGACCTATTTTCGTCTGGCTGAGGAGGACCACATTGTCGGCATAGGAGAGATGTGTTAGTTGTAGTGTTCCTAGCTTTGGTGGGTGGGCGTTGATCCCATCTAGCCTTGTTGTCAGGTCGGCCATGAACAGGTTGAATAGATGGGGGCCAAGACGCAGCCTTGTTTTAATCCGTCATAAGTACTGATCTCCAGACTGAATCGCATCATCCTCTTACTCCTCTCCTTGTGTGCAATGATATATACTCTGCCTTTGGAAAATCAAGACTCAGTTCCAAATGTGTGACCTACTCCAGCGCTGTGCGGCCCGAGGGCAGTTGTCCGCATGAGCACACAGAGATGTGTGGTTGGAATGCTATACACAGACTTGGTGTCACCACATCGAAGGGAGTATAGTGAGATAAAAGCAGCCATAATAAACATTCTATGCCATGGTGTAATCAAGGCTCAGTTCCAAATGTGTGACCTACTGGTCCGCTGTGTATGCCGGTGGAGTACGCCGACAAAAAGGTAGTACTGCGGGCTTGTGTTGCGGAGGCCGTGATGGTCTGAGAAGGCTGCCAGGGTTGCGGCACTCAGGCTTGGAGCTTTCACCGGCATGTGGTGGGCCCTCGCTGACACACGCTGGTGTCGGCAGGTGGGCATTGTGGCTTGTGTGCGCAGGGCCTGGCATTACTGGTACTGGGTCCAGTGGGCCGGGGTGCGGCAGACACACAGGAACAGAGGCAGCACTGCTCACGGCGCCGGTGTTGGCTTCCTGGCGGGGTGAGGTGCGCTGCCCTGGCAGAGACGTAGGGCATTGCGGAAGAGGAACACGCCCAGAGCTATTTGTTTTTTATTCACACCCCTACAATGGCCTGACGTATGCCTGTCCAGCCCACTCCGCTCACGCTTACAGGGGGGACGTAACAAGCTACATTTCCAGGATCTTTCCCACTGGCTGGAGGGACATTGTGGCATCCACTGTCCACTGCACTCCATACACCAGCGGTGTATGTCGACATGTATATGTGTGTGGTCTGCATACTGCAGTCTGGTCATCGCTTCCACGCCACACTTGGCATTGTGTAAATTCTCATTCATCGGTCACTTGCCTCCTTCGCACATGCCTAGTCCCCACCTTTTCCCACAATCTGCTATCGTGTGGCTAAGGTGCCATGCAGTTGATTGCTTATGTGAATGGCTGGCCTAGTTACCAGAGTAAGTTGTGCTGTAGTGTCTGGTGGGTGGGAATGTTGTTTGGCATGTTGTATGTGAGTTTGTAAAGTGTGCATTCCCAGTGTTGCGAGTTGCATGATTGTGGAGTTGAGGTGTGTGGTGTGTTCATTTGAATCTTGCCAATGAGCAGCGCATTTCTGTAGGTGCCAGCCAGGAAGCGCTGGGTGATGATGGACTGTTGGAAGATGTAGGGTTCATGCACTCGGAATGGGTGGTTGGCAATTACGTTGGTGGAGATTCCCTGGTGGTCCACTATCGCCTGCACAGTGATGGTATGCGTGTGCTTTTGGTAGCAGATATTGTGTGCAGTGTCACCAGGGGGCACACGTAGGATATGTATGCATTCAATTGCCCCCTGACATGTGAGGGAAGCTAGCTATGGCTTTGACCCCTTGCTTGGTCTCCAGCTGTTCCTGAGCAGCATGGGGGAAGGATAGGTAGTGTGGTGCCAAGCTGATGTTACACACATTAAAGACGAAATGCACACTGTTATGTATCTAAATGCTTTTGATTTATAATGTTATTTAAATTTTTTTGTGTACAGTCCAGATTTAGTGGGCTTGCCCATTTATCCACTCGAATGAATAATCAACACAGGTGGAGCGCCTTGCTGCTCCTATCAAACGCACAGCCGCAGTCCTTAAAGAAAGGGTAACTCCATTTTTCTGTTAATTCACTTCTTTTAATGTCCAGTTAATCCATAGATCAGAACGATTTCAATCCAGTTTTTCACATTCACATGTGTGACAGTTGCTGTATTTAGAACACTTAGAATATTGCAGATTGCCAATACAGGCCTTTTTACTGCAACACGATCAATACATTTAAAACATCCTCGTTAATGTATCCAATGCATTTCGGGCATAGTCTTCGCCCTTCGTCAGGGATTCACTAAATTTTTTTAAAAAACAAAGTGTTAACTCAAATACTCAGAACCTCGGTTATGACGCTCGTTACAAAATACATTCCAATTTTTATGCATGCCCTGTTTTTTAATCGCTCATATTTAACATGTTCCCTCTAATTTCTTAACTCTGCACCAAAACCTAAACCACAATAAACTTTTACAACCCACTAAGCTTTTCCCCTTCTGACATCGCTATGAATTTCTACACGTCAAGTGGCTTCCCTTTACAACCACCAACTTTCGCCCTACTTACTTCAAATGCCCTCCTTTCGCGCTTCGCGCCTTCATTATGACGATGTACCAAACGATATGTAAACCTCACACTTATTGCCTCCCTCTTTTTTCACAGTATCCGCCGGCTCTCCACCCCTTCCAACTGCCAATCACCTTAATTACGATGTTTTAAACTACTCATCTCAGAATACTTTCCGGCCCTTTCTTTGATTCATGGATGTTTCACACACATATTTGTTTTATCAAAGTTGAAATAACTCTGATTCCCCGCCCACCCTAGATTGTTACTTGACCCATTAAATATGGCATTTTAACATATGGCATACTGACAGGCACATCAGTTTTCAAAATGATATGTTTTCCTGTAGCAACCATAATCGCAGATTTGAATAGTGAATATTGATCCAAGCTGATGTTGGCATCCAAGACAGTTATGGTGGTCAGGATGCATAGGATGGTTGTCTTTTTGAGCCTGTGGTGGGCAGTGACATTCCCTGGCGTTGGGTCTGTGAGCTTGGTGCGTTCTCAGCTTGTTGATGTCTTTGTCTGTGTTTGTCAGGGTGGTGGGCAAGGGTGGTCCGGGGTGGGTCCTGAGGGTGGTGGAGGTAGGTATTGTTGCACTATTGGGGCTCCGGCCTGCATGTTCAGTTGCCCAGGGGAATCTGTTGTTATTCATGTTTGGCTATGGCTTTGCTCCCTTCTCTGGTGCCGGTTGTTGTCCGACTTTGCACCAGGTCAGAGCAGGTGTTAATTTCATGCTGCATGTTTTGTGTTCTAATTGCCGATATGGCTGGCCATTGAGAATGTTGGAGTGGTGTTGTTGAGGCTTTCTGCACGGGAAAGCCTTCTCTGCATTTCATTAGCGATAGTTCCCGGGGTCATCTGTGGCGATGTTTTTTGAGGACCCTATCGCCGCAAAACTGTTGATATGGGCTGTTAGCACTGGCCTGTGAATGGGGAAGTAACTTTATCACAAATTTGGCTGCGATAAAGGGCTGTTAACTCTACAATAGTTCCTTGAGAATATGCCCCAATGTGTGTTGACAGCGAGCACTCGTTCTTTGTCTTATCTTGATAGAAAATTGCTTCATTCTGCGCAGGAGGCAAACCGCCGAGTGCATCTCTTTTACTGCGTGAGTGCGCTAGGTGGCGCTCTTTTGCACTTCCCAATGCATACCTTGCGCTGCGAGTACGTGGAGTGGCACTCCGCGGAGTTCCACGGAGTTTAATAAAAAACTCAGTGGAACTCCGCTCCACTCTGCTCTGCTCCACTCCGCTCCACTCCAGTCCAACTCGAAATAAAAAAAAAATAAAAAAAACACTTACGTGCTCTCCTCCTCGATGTGGTCTCTCCTTTTTGCTGCTGTGCTTGTCCATATCGCCGGTCGCAAACCCCTATGTTTTATGTCTTGCATGGACTGCGCATGCATAGTCCACGCAAGACTCCAAACGTAGGGGTAGCAGCGAGGATGAGGACGGCGATGAAGGAGAAGACCCCATCATGAGGAGGAGGGCAACCCGGAGACACCAGAGAGCATGTAAGTGTTTTTCTTTTTTTATTCGGGCCCGGTGGCGCAGGGGCTAACTCCGCTCTGCCATAAAGTTGAACTCCGAGTTCCCAACAAAGCGCAGAGTTGTCAAAACTCTGCAAACTCCACTAACAGAGCGGAGTTTGCCGCCCGGGGTTAGTCAGCACTGAGGAAGTTAGAGCAGTCTTCCGGCTTTGTGCCTCTTACCTCCAGGCCTCGCCTGACACTGCGGAGGTGGTACGATTGAAGGGCTCAGTCCAAAAATGTGTTTTTCTGGTGGTGACACACTGCGAGGGCGGCACGAACGGCAAGCTTCCCACCTCGAAGGTGAGTAAGACCTTAAACACCACCTCAGAGCACCAGCATGGGGGCTGGCCTTATACAACTTCAGCGAATGAGTCCTCACTCAGTAGTCTGCAGGTAGTTCAAAACACCACGGCTCGCCTTGTCTCAAACTCTCCTGACAGAACAGCTTCTCTCTTTCTATTACAATGTTTACACTGGCTTCGGGTCTAATTTAAGATATCGTGCATTGTGCACAAAGCACTAAATGGTAAAGGTCCTGGCTATCCAGCAGAAAAACGTATTCAATACTAGCCACCTGGACCTCTACGCTCAGGAGCCAAATCCTTGCTACTTCTCCTGCGTTTTATAAAATCCCGCTTGGGTGGGAAAGTATTCTTGAACCTAGACCCATATTATTGGAATCAGCTCCCTACTCATCTCCAAAAATGCCCAGATTACCTTTTATTTAGAAAGTTCCTTAACGCCTTAACCGTGGCGGCAATTCCGCCGTGGTGCGGGATGCTCCATTGGTAACTAGACATGATATCGAATTCAAAATATAGAATAGCTATAATATCGAACTCAAAATATAGAATGGACAAAATATCGAATGGACAGAATATAGTGGTGTAAAATATCGAATTGAAGGTAAGTAATATAATATTGATTTTTAAAATATAGAAAGTAAAAATATTGAAGTGTATAATATAGGTATTAAAATATATAGAATTGTTAATAATATCGAGTTGTTTTAAAGTGGTTTTATGTTAGTATATAGTGTATATCATTTTTGTAATTTTTGGTCAGTCTGGTCGCTCCTCCCGGCGCGTGGCCACCCCGAGTGTGCCCGCTCTCCTCCCGCTGCCGCCGCCGCTGCTGAGCCGAGTCAAGACTGCCCCTGTCTTGTTTTGCCTGTCCCTGTGCTGTTAGCTGTACTTCTGCTGCCGTTTGGCGTTTCCTCGGTTTTCTCGTGCTGCCCGTATACTTGTAAGTTGTAAGCTGTCCCTGACTGTCCCTGTGCCTGCTTGTCCTCGTTGTCCATTTTTCTGCCGTTTCTCGTGTGTGCCCTGTAAGTGCCCATTGTCCTCGTTGTTTCCTGCCCCACCCCGCTCCCTGCCGCTGCTCCCCGCGGCCCCACCCCCGCTCCCTCCAGCATCCTCGCACGCTCCCCCCCACTCGCCACCCCGCTCCCGCCTCCCAGCTGCTCCTCCCTCCCACAAAGGTACTTAAGGAGAGACTCACGAGGCAAGGAGCTGTGTCCTACCTGACCTGACCTGGTCAGTCCGGTCGCTCCTCCTGCCGCGTGGCCACCCCGAGTGTGCCCGCTCTCCTCCTGCTGCCGCCGCCGCTGCTGAGCCGAGTCAAGACTGCCCCTGTCTTGGTTTGCCTGTCCCTGTGCTGTTAGCTGTACTTCTGCTGCCGTTTTGGCGTTTCCTCGGTTTTCTCGTGTTGCCCGTATACTTGTAAGTTGTAAGCTGTTCCTGACTGTCCCTGTGCCTGCTTGTTGTCCCTGACTGTCCCTGTGCCTGCTTGTCCTCGTTTCTGCCGTTTCTCATGTGTGCCCGGTAAGTGCCCATTGTCCTCGTTGTTACCTGCCCCACCCCGCTCCCTGCGGCTGCTCCCCCGCGGCCCCACCCCCGCTCCCTCCAGCATCCTCGCACGCTCCCCCCCACTCGCCACCCCGCTCCCGCCTCCCAGCTGCTCCTCCCTCGCTCCGCCCCCCCACAACGCCATTTATGGCGGAGTCCACGCGTACGTGCAGCGTTCACGCGCAGCGGGCGTGCCGATTGTGCGCCGAAGGCGCGCCAAAGGCAAGCCCGTCTGTGCCTGTCCGCGCCTGGACCGCGCCCAGTGCGAGGACCCCTGACCCCCGCCAATGCGAGACCACCCGGCAGACCTACGACGCCGCCGCCCTCAACGCACTCAATGCCGGCCGGAACCCCGCCTGCTGCCGGGCCACCCCGAAACGCATCCACGGACCTTTCACCTGCAAGGCCGGCAAGTTCACCTGCCTCCGAACCTGCACCGCACCCGCCAAGCAAAGCACGCGCAAGACCCACCTCTAGTGCATCCTGCTCAACACCCCCTCCATCCCCAGACACGCCATCGAACTCTGGAATCTGCTCGACACAACTTCACCAGACGTCGCCTTCCTCACGGAAACCTGGATGAACGCCTCCTCTGCACCCGACATCGCCATCGCCATCCCAGACGGATACAAGATCACCTGGAGGGACCGCATCAACCAGACCGGAGGAGGCATCCCCCATCGTACACAAGAACACCATCCGCATCACGACCGACTCCAACGACACCTTCTCCACCGCAGAGCACCTCCACTTCCAGATACACGCCGACCCAAAGACGACGCTCAGAGGCACCCTTGTCTACAGACCCCCGGGACCACGCACACAATTCAGCGACGACATCACGGACTTCATCAGCCCGCACGCCCTCCCCTCCGCTGACTCCATCCTCCTAGGGGACCTCAACTTCCACCTGGAGAACAACAAGGACCGCAACACCGCCGCCCTGCTGGACAACCTCGCCAACCTCGGACTCAAGCAACTGGTCACCACCCCCACCCACTACGCCGGCCACACGCTTGATCCCGTCTTCTCTTCCAGCAAGTACATCACCTTCAGCCACTCCACCGGACTTAACTGGACCGACCACAGCTGCGTCCACTTCAGCTTCAGAAGAACCACGACCCACCACCACCCGCAACAGGTTCCTCACAGGAGCTGGAGCAAGATCACCGCCGAGCAGCTCACCACCTCCCTCAGCCAGAACCCACCCGCCAGCACAACGGACCCCAATGAAGCAGCCCGCAACTTCACGCAGTGGCTGACCGCCTGCGCAGACGACCTCGCACCAATGAAGAACCCTCCCAGCAGACCCAGAAGCAAGAAGGCCTCCTGGTTCACCGACGAACTCAAGGACTCCAAGAAGAACTGCTGCACCCTCGAGAAAACCTGGTGGCTCCGCGACCAGACCACAGACAACATGACCCCCCTCAAACACGCAACCCGCAAGCACCACCAGCTTATCCGCACCACCAAGAAGAAATCACTGAAGGAACGACTGGACAACAACGCCCACGACAGCAAGGAACTCTTCAACATCGTCAAGGAGTTCTCCAATCCCAGCACCGGCAACAACGACATAACTCCTTCACAAGATCTCTGCGACTCTCTCGCCTCGTTCTTCCACAGCAAGATCGCCGAGGCGAACGGATCCCTCGACCCCTCGCAGTCCGGTTTCAGAGCCAACCACAGCACCGAGACCGCCCTCATCGCAGCCACCGACGACATCCGAGCCCTGCTCGACAACGGGGAAACAGCGGCACTCATGCTCCTGGACCTCTCTGCAGCGTTCGATACTGTCTGCCACCGCACCCTAGTTCAACGCCTAAGCAACATCGGTATCCAAGAGAAGGCACTGGAGTGGATCATCTCGTTCCTCGCCCGAAGAACACAGAGAGTCCGCCTCCTCCCGTTTTGATCCGAGGCCATCGAAGTCATCTGCGGCGTCCCGCAAGGATCATCACTCAGCCCCACCCTCTTCAACGTCTACATGAGACCTCTTGCAGCCATCGCACGCCAGCACAACCTCAACATCATCTCCTACGCCGACGACACACAGCTGATCCTCTCCCTCACCAGAGACCCCGACATCGCCAGAACTAGCCTACACGAAGGGATGAAAGACGTCGCCGAATGGAATAAGAACAGCCGCCTGAAACTGAACTCAGACAAGACGGAAGTCCTCATCCTGGGACCATCGCCCTCCGCCTTGGACGACTCCTGGTGGCCCCCCGCCCTGGGCACCACTCCCAAGCCAACAGACCACGCACGCAACCTGGGCTTCATCCTGGACTCCTCCCTCTCGATGACCAGACAAGTCAACGCCGTCTCCTCATCATGCTTCAACACCCTACGCATGCTCCGCAAGATCTTCCGCTGGATCCCGGCCAAAACCAGGAAGACGGTCACCCCGGCACTCGTCACCAGCCGACTGGACTACGGAAACACCCTCTACGTCGGAACCACAGCCAAGCTACAGAAAAGACTCCAACGCATCCAGAACGCCTCCGCCCGACTCATCCTGGACATCCCCCGACGCAGCCACATCTCCGGCCACCTGAGAGACCTGCACTGGCTCCCCGTCAGCAAGAGGATCACGTTCAGGCTCCTCACCCACGCACACAAGTCTCTCCACGACCTGGGCCCCAAGTACCTCAACGACCGCCTGACCTTCTACACGCCCACCCGTCAGCTACGCTCTACAAGCCTCGCCCTTGGCGCCGTACCACGCATCCGAAGAGCCAAAGCCGGAGGCAGATCCTTCTCCTACCTGGCGGCCAAGACATGGAACTCCCTCCCAATCCACCTTCGGCTGACCCAGGACCATCTCACCTTCAGGAGTCAACTCAAGACCTGGCTGTTCGAGCAATAGCGGACCCCTTCCCCCAAGCACCTTGAGACCCTTCCAGGTGAGTAGTGCGCTCTACAAATGTTATGATTGATTGATTGATTTTAAGTAATGAATTTTATGTTATTTAATTTTTGCATAATTTAATTCTGTAGCGCAGTGTTTCCCAAACTGGGGTCATGGAACCCCAGGGGTCCATGACACATTCCTAGGGGGTCCGTAGGAACCCGTTTTAAAAGCAAAGAAACGTGCCAGGGCGACTGACGCTGGAATCTGGGGACCACGGTTCGATCCCCGGCTCCGGCGGCAGGTTAGCCCAGCACCATGTGACTCTGGGCAATAGCTCGCTTAATCTTCCCGACGGCCCCCCAGCGCCTAGAGACCCTTACGGGTGATTGTGCGCTTTACAAATGTGGACTTTACTTTTACTTTTTCTTGTATAATTAGCAGCTTTCAAGCAACAATAAAAGTGTCAAGATAATGCCAGTGATTAATGTACCTGCTGGAGAGGGATGAGAGTTTAGTTCAGTAGCAGCTTTGACTCAACTAATGTAGCACAGAGGGTTAATGTACCTACTGCAAAGAACGTGTAACATGCATTTTAAAAAGCAGTATTTTATGTGCATAGGTCCGTGGTTACTGCTTTTGTCACAGAGATTCTTTTGTTACTGTGCACTTCATAAGTGACAATCGTAATCTAGCAGTGGGACCTACAAACTGTCATCAAAGAGCTGCTTGCAAACTGCATGGTACCAGTTAGTAACGTATGGTTTTTCCCAGTCATTCATTATCCTGATGCTGCTGAAAAGATTTATTTGGGTGGAAATACATTTTTAATGCCAAAGTCAGTGCTAGCCACTGTGTTATGTTCTGAATCCTGAGTGTGTGCCTTTCCAGACCAAGCACTATTTAAAAATGCCTACCAGTATGAATGACATGTGAATACTACACCTTGTAGTCCCCTTTACCTTATGTAACATTTTCTATACACTGAATTACATGTATGATTCATTGTCTCTATATATGTGTGATGTAAAGTGCTCTGACATCCTACAATGGTATGAGAGATGCTATAAAACAAATTAAATACATGTGACAGAGGGGCTATTCCTTCAAAATAAAATACTACGGGCCAGATATAAGACCAGTTTTTATATCCGCAAACGGGTTCGCGAACCCGTTTGAGCATGTAAAAACCTATTGGCCCATGTACATAACCTATTTCACGAGTCGCAATTTTTTTGCGACTCGCTAAATAGGTTTTGCAACTTGCTATTTGGAAAGGGAATTCCCTTCCAAATAGCGAGTCTCAAAACCATGTATACATTTTTTGCGACTGCAATTGCGGTCGCAAAACACTCTCAATTACTACCTCCTTCAAGTAGATGGTAATGCATTTGCAAATGGGAAGGGGTCCCCAGGGGTCCCCTTTCCCTTTGCAAATGCATGCAAAATTATTTTTTAAGAGAGGCAGTGGTCCAAGGGTCCACTGCCTGCCCCTAAAAAATGAAACGAAAACGTTTCATTCTCTATTTTTTAAAATGCATGGAAAACGGGCTGCATTTTTAAAAAGGAAACTGCTTTATTTAAAAGCAGTCCCAGACATGGTGGTCTGCTGAGCCTAGCAGGCCACCATCCCTGGGAGGGCTGGCATTCACAATGGGCTGGCAAATTGCGAGAGGCTCATTGATATTAATGAACCTTGCCATTTGCGACCCCATTGGGAATCCAAATAGTGTTAAACACACTGTTGTACATTTCATTAAGCGACTTGCAATGTGTCACCAATTGCGAGGCGCTAAATGAAATGGCCGTAAATCTGGCCCCAAAATCCTTAGTACTTTGAGTATTTGGTTTGTGTGCACATGTGTTTTTTTCAAATTACTGTTTTAATATTTGAAATGTAACTCGTACAAATTGCTTGGGGGTACCCGGCTTACAGTGGTGACTCAATGGGGGTCCTCAGGAGTCAAAAGTTTGGGAACCACTGCATCAGGTTGTGGGTTTATAGGGGAATAGGGTGGGAAGTGACTTAATTATATTAAATATTTATTTTTAGAAATTACTAATTATTTTTAATTTAATTTTGCATTTTTGTTCTGTAGCGGGTTGTGGGTTCATAGGGGAATAGGGTTGGAAGAAATGTAATTGTAATTAATTACATATTTTTATTTATTAATTGGTATTCATTTTGAATTAAATATTAATACATTTTTAATTGGTAATTAATTTTTATTAATCGATTCATTGACAATTATGTTAATTTTATTAATTTATTTTCCGTTGTGGGTTTATAGGGGAATATGGTGGGAAGTAATTTAATTGTAATTAAGTAAATCATTGTTATTTATTTAATGGTATTAATTTTTAATTTATTTTTAATTAATTGTTAATTATTTTTATTAATTGGTAATTAACTTGTATTAATTCATTAATTGATAATTACGATAATTGCATTAATTTATTTTCTGTAGCGTATTGTGGGTTTATAGGGGGATAGGGTGAGAAGTAATTTAATTGTAATTAATTACATATTAAAAATACTTTTTGTGTATTGATAATTAATTTACTTTTAATTAATTATTAATTGGTGTTATATTATTATTAATTAGTTTTTGTAATTGAAAATTAATTAGTTGTTAATTAATTATGAATAGGTAATTACTTTTAATAACTAATATTTATTTGTATTTTTAATTGATTAATTATTACATAATATTAAATTGGTAATTACTTTTTATATTGGTATTGATATTTAATTTATTTTTATTAATATATTAAATTATTACTTTCCTTACTGTTAAACTCACTTGAGTGGGAATAGTAATTTTTACCCATAGACTATCCAACACTTTCCCTACTGTTGCACTCTCTGGAGTGGGAATAATAATTGTTACCCCTACGCTATCCAACGCTTTCCCTACTGTTGCACTCTCTGGAGTAGGAATAGTAATTTTACCCCTGCGCTATCCAACGCTTTCCCTACTGTTGCACTCTCTGGAGTGGGAATAGTAATTGTTACCCTTACGCTATCCAACCTTTCCCTACTGTTGCACTCTCCAGAGTGGGAATAATAATTTTTACCCCTACACTATCCAACTCTTTCCCTACTGTTGCACTCTCTGAAGTGGGAATAGTAATTTTTACCCTCCCGCTATCCAACGCTTTCCCTAGTGTTGCACCCACTGGAGTGGTAATAGTAAATGTTACCTTCCCGCTATCCTACGGTAAAAATATTGTATATTTTTTATTAATATTATGTTAATATACATATATATTTTAAAAATAAAATTGTATGTTTTTTATAACTTAAATTAATTATTTAAAATTTTTAAGTATGTTTTAGTTAATTATATTTATTATTTCATTATTTTTAAATTACTTTTAAGACATAAAAAAATTCGATATTTTCTCTAACTATATTTTTTAAAACAATATTTTTTATTCAATATTTTCGTACTTACCTGTTTGTAGATAGGAATTCGAAATTTTTGCATTCTATATTTTTTCATAGATATTTTGGTAATTCTATATTTTTGTATTCGATATTATGTCAGTGATCCGTTCCATTAGGTGGGCGGAGCCGCGTCGGCCAACGTATGTGTGCAGCACTACGTAGGTAGTGCTTGCGATGGACGTTGGCCGACAGACGAAGCAAAGGGGTTAAAACCGAGCTTTTCTAAAATACCCGCTTCTCACCTACCCCTTTGGGAGTGATTCTGGCGCTTTACAAGTTAATAATAAAAATAATAATAATAACTCATGCAGGGCGTAGTGGTGCTCTCACCCTTAAAGATGCAGTCCCAGAGGGACCACGACTATTTACCATCATGTATCTCTGAGGAGGTTTGCCCCCCACCAGCGATGCCTAACTGTAGAGGTCACAAGCTCCAGACCCAGGCCATCTCTCAGGCGCTTGCTCCTCTGCAGGAGCATGTCGCCAAACTGTTGACCCAAGTATAGAAAGATACAGGGATACTGGGGGATGGAAGGGCTGGGACTAGTGGGATGACCTCAGTCCACACACACAAAATCGGCAAGAGTGATGCAGGGCACCTGGAGGGCTTTAGCCGACTGGCTGAAGTCTTCAGTAAGAGTGTGCGCACGCTGAAGGATGCATCCAACTGGGAGGAAGAAACACCTGGGGTATTGGGCGACGGCATCGCAATGGTTTTTGATCACAAAGAGGGGTTCACCAATTTGGGTGAGGGTGACTTAGAGGACAATGACATTTCCTCCAATGATGCCCATGATTTGGGCAGATTCTGGCAACCACATTCGGCCAACTCAGATTCAAATGAGGGAGACCCTGCCATAGTGGCATGTTTGTTCTACGGGATTATATCGACCGCGAAGTGGGTCCCTGAGAGAAAGGTAGAGTAATATGTGGCAAAAAAGCTCCGCCAACCCACTAGTAAAGAGGTTAGGGCCCCACTATGGGTGGAGTGCCCCAGACCATCCCAAGGCGATAAGGTCACAGCGAACCAGCATATTGGCCCAAAATTATGCACCTTCTTCGCCAAATACATGAGAGACCCCAAGAAGGGGATAGAGAGGTCCTTGCGAGCCTGCCAAGACAAACTTCATCTGCATAGTGGGGCCCTTAACCAAGATAATTGAACTGGGGGAGCATGCTAAACAGCCGGGGAGACCTGTCCCCACAGACGACGTAGTGGGTTTGGCACAGAGGGCGATCTGCCTCCTTGTCAATGCCAACTGCACCCTCTCTGCGGAACGTCGTCGTTCCCTGCTGTTCAACATTGACCCCAAGCTGGGGGAAATTTCATCCTCGGAGGCAGGTCCAGTAGCGCAGGGCACCCTTTTCTGTAAACCGTTTGTCAAAGAACCTGGAAAGTTTGTCTCCATGTTCTCTGCACTCAACAGGGCCTAGTCTTCATTGGTGAAGATGTTTCCAGGGAAGGTTTCTGGAGGAGCCGGAAGAGGCAGGGGTCACTCCTCCGGCTGCCAGTCCAACCAAGGGACTACCAGACCCCAAGTGAGAGGAGCAGTGGCGTGATGGCCATCAGGGAACCTTCTGTCCCTCCCACGGTGCCAGTAGAGGGAAGCATAATTGAGAGTAAGGAGGTGTCAACAACCACAATGGATACAACGGTAAGCCCAATTCTGTCATCACTGTTTCGCTTGGGGGGAGGTTACGCTTATACGCACACAAATGGACAGAGATAACAGCAGATCAGTGGGTACAGGAGACCATCCAAGGGTTTCACATAAAGCTCTATGAAACTCCAGCTCAGACAGTGAAACCCCGCCCTCTGACTTTTTCCACTCCAGAGATGTCTCTGATAGACCGAGAGGTCAACAAGAGGATCAAGTTCAGGCTCCTGACCCACGCACACAAAGCTCTCCACGACATCGGCCCCGAATACCTCAACAACCGCCTCAAGTTCTACACACCCACCCACCAGCTCCGCTCTGCCAGCCTCGCCCTCGCCACCGTCCCACGGATCCGCAGAACCATCACCGTAGGAAGATCCTTCTCCTACCTGGCTGCCAAGACGTGGAACTCCCTCCCCACCCACCTACGTCTGACCCAGGACCATCTCTCCTTCAGGAAACAACTCAAGACCTGGCTATTCGAGCAGTAGCAGCACCCCCCCCCCCTCCCCCCAGCACCTTGAGACCCTCAAGGGTGAGTAGCGCGCTCTATAAATGTTCTTGCTTGATTGATTGATTGAGGTGCAGGACCTTCTGGCCAAGAATTACAATATACTTCTCAGACTTTTACCCCAAGGATTTCCTCAGTAATCTGTTTCTGGTCAAAAAGAGGGAAGGGGTTCCACCCAGTGATCAACCTCAGGTCTGTCAACGAGTGTCTGGTTTAAAGCAATTTCAAGATGGAGGTTATTCACCTCCTCAGGGATCGGCTTCTACAGGGTGACTGGTTAGCACATCTATATCTCAAGGATGCCTACCTGATGGTCCCCATCTTCTCACCACATTGCAAGTACCTCCAGTTCCAATGGAGAGTAAAGATCTTTGATTTCCAGACCCTGCCATTCGGCCTATCTTCGGCACCTTGGTGCTTCACGAAGCTCCTCAAACCGGTAGTGAAGTACCTCTGAAGTCCGGGCATCAGGTTCATAATCTACCTAGATGACATCCTGCTGATGGACCAATCACGGCACACAACCATATCACTCCTTCAAGACATAGGGTTTGTCATAAACCAACAGAAGTCGGATCTGATGCCTCAACAGACCATGACCTTTCTCGGGTTCCGTAGAGACTCCAGGGTGGCGACTCTGAGGTTGCCGGGCCAGAAAATAACCAAGATGAAAAAAGTAACTGAAGAATGTTCTCAGGAGGGACAGAATCTCCCAACAACAACTGGCCAGGGTTGTGGGCTTATTATCTTCCTTGATACAAGCCATCGTCCCAGGACTAGTAAACTACAGAGTCTTCCAGAGGCTGAAGGTAGCTCATCTTTGGAAGGGTTTACTTATTCGGAACTAGTGAATTTGACATTGGAAGCCAAGACAGAGATGCAGTGGTGGATAAACCACATAGAGACATGGAACGGGCGGGCAATATTCGGCTACCACCCAGACCTGGTGATAGAATCGGACACCAACAGTCTGGGTTGGGAGCCAGATGCGGCTCAATCTCCATAGGAGGCAGGTGGATGGAGGAGGAACTGACCCTCCACATCAATTGTCTCCAGCTATTCAATCCCTCACAAGGGGCAAAGTATCATGCTGTGGACTCTTGAGGATAGAGCAATATGCCATATTGTGAACTCATTTATTTTATTTTCTGATTCTCTGCTCTAAAGATGTTACTTGTGAATTCTTTGTAGAGCGGTGCTCCCCATACCTGCGCTGCAGCCAGGTGGGGTGAAGCCTCTCAACCAACATATTTGGGTGAGTCTGTCATTTGACAATGTTTGTCTTTTTACATGTGAATGTGCACTCATCACAGTATATAATCCATAGGAATATGACATATTCATGTTCTTTTTCTATTTTTGTCTGTCTTGCTGTGTGGATCGAATACCGTGTGATGCAACAGTATACGGTTGAGTATATACCTGAAGGTCAGGTGATATTGTTCTTAATTTCTCTAATCTAAGCAGCAGTGTTTTTACTTTTTGGTCCTGAAGAATGCATTCTGAAACTATGTTCAAGATAATGCAGAAACATGTTGACCACTATTGAGTGCGGTGATTATTTAAAACCCGTACTCACACTTGCTTTTTAAATTTTAGGGATTGGGAGACACTAATAAATGTTGTTTGTCCACCTGATCACCTAATTTTATATCTTCTCTCACTTAACACTTATCACTTTAACACTGCCTTTTCAGTAGCCACGTCTAATTTTCTGTACCACATACAACACCCCTTACCTCACACATATCGGTTACGGTTACGGTAACATCTGACCGGCCGTTCTGTCTCCTGGGTGAGGAGAATCCAAATGATGAGAAAGAGGGCGGTACAGTGTGGCTTCTGATGGAAACTATTTCTCCAGATGCTCTTGAGCCTTAACGTGGCCTGCATTTTATTTACACGGACGATGTCCTCACTGGTGTCTTTTGTGTAGCATTGGTATTTTGATCTACTCTGCTTTGACTCTTTTTTGTGACCCCCAGGTGTATTCTGTTGTGATTATGACTCTTGAGGATAGACAACACAACAGCAGTGCAATATATCAATCGGCTGGATGGTACCCATTCACTTGTTCCAGCAGAATTAGCCAAGAACTTCTAGCATTACTGCCGCCAATGACAGATTTCAGTGACGTCGGAATACCTCCCAGGAGCGCTGAATCTGGTGGCAGGCTGGATCTCCAAGTACATCAGGGATGCCAGTGACTTGAGACTCACCAGGAGTATTTCATGCTCCTATGTCACTTTGGGGTCCTTGCCTGGTAGACCTATTTGCCTCTAGATGGAACACCCAACTTCCGCACTATGTCAACTGGAGACCGAACACCGAAGCGGAGGCAGTGGATGCCTTTCTGCAGGATTGGTTGACGGTTCAAGCCTATGGCTTCCCTGCCTTCCTATTTATCCAGCAAGTTGCTGCTCAGGTCAGGCGTCAGCGGGTGTCTCTTGTGTGATCACTCCGATCTGGCGCTCACAAGCACGGTTCCCTTTTCTCCTGGAGCTAACATGGGCCACTCCAGTACGGCTACCCTTGATCTTGGCCGATCCCTTGGGCCACCCACATCCTTTGGTTCTCCAGGGCCACCTTCATCTCATGGCATGGAGGATTTCAGGCGATGCTGGCAAGATGTCAGGCTTTCACAAGGAGCTGAATTCCTCATCCAATAGGTATGGGCCCAGGGACTACCAAGAGTAACAAACCAGCATGGAGAAGGTGGGTTTGTTGGTGTGTGGAGAAACACCTGGATCATGTGGGCACCAGCGTTACCGACATTGTAAGTTTCCTGGCAGTACTTTTCCAAGAGGGTTTGGTACACTGCACCATCAACTCTTACAGGTCGGTTATCTCAGCAGGCCATGTCGCATTGAACAATGTTCCGATGGGGGAACATCCCTGGGTAAGTAAACTCCTAGATATCCCCAATCTTAAACAGATACTACAATAAAGGATATATTTTGGAATACATTAGAAGCTCACTGACTTCATTCTGCTGTACCTTCCTCTTCTTTATAAACTCCTAAAGGGTATCAGGAAGTCCTGTCCCCCGGAGCCCCGATACCTGGCCTGGTGAGGTGTCAATCTAGTCTGCGTTTACTTGATCGTGGCAGGACAAGCAGTACCTTTCTAGGAAGGAAATATCATCAAACCTGGGAATGCTGCTCTGTCTCATTTAATGTAAGAGAACTTCGGATGACAGGGCTCTAGACCTCCCAGCTAGAATGTTTACCCCTGAGGGGGTCAACTTCAACATCTCCAGGACACAAACAAGTACCAGGTCGTACCTTATCCAGCTTCTCCAGATAACCCAAAACTGTGAGTGGTCAGGTGCCTGAAGGCATACTAGGATATATTGTTATTATTATTGTAGAATATTGTATAGCGATAGCCAGACCCGAAGGTATCGGAGCGCTTCCCAGCATGGTTTGAGGCAACATATTAAGGCGATCGTAAACACATTGAATCAAGGCGTAACTGGAAGACCTGTGTGTTGAATAACATTACAGGAAAGGAAAACAAAGGGAATCACAATAGTGAGCACAAGCCGGGGGGGGGTGGGGGTGGGGGGGAGAGGCATAAGTCGTGGTTAGGCCGAGGTTATGGCAATGTAAGGACGTTCCTGTACTGGCCTTATACCTTATTTATACAAATCCGTCTATAAATTTTCATACAAGGTGGTGAATACAAACAACATACTAAATTGATTCAAAACATTACAAAATTTATTTTTTCATTTTTTTCGATTCATATAAATACTGTTTTTCATTCAAAAAATCACAGAAGAAATAATTTCAATTCATATCACAAAATCTAGGAAAAAACAATTGAATTATAAATAAATACAGCACAGATAATATATAAAATTAATTAACCCTTGGTGACAAACATATCTCTCAACATACTCACGTGCTAACAATCATACCACACTCAACCTCATACTCAAATGGAGAAAGGAACTGAATAGACAAAAAGCAGAGTAACAAATGCTAGAATATTGGCCACCAGATGTACTATTTGGCCATCGCAGCAGGTCTACGCGCGTTTCGGCAGCACACGGCCGCCTTCATCAGGACCTTTTCCTCGTGATACAGTAAATACCAAGGGATCTGAAAAATATATATACAACAAATCACCATTTTGTCACCACCCAAAATAGTTTGAACATCTTACAGCACTAATTTGTTCACTGTGTTACATGGACCAGAAGCTCATCAGCTAGACCACAAAACCATATATAATGCATGTAACTAATAAGGGATGCTAACATAGTCTGGGTTATCTAATCAACAGACTGCAACAATACATAGATCAGAATAACAAAGTCATGTGGCAGTAAAACATATTCTCAATGGTTACCAACATGATGGGGGAAGGCCATAACCAGATGACCCTGTTGCTTAAAAGCAAGAAACCGGTAAGCTTACCAAAATTGCGCCAACAGCGATGGAGTCATGACAAGCCGGTTCTCGTGATTGTAATAGAGATTTCCATCTGATCGCCCTGATGTCTTTATTCTTCAATGTCTGGAGATTGTGCTGATGAATAATTTTTTCGAATACGACGGCAAACTTTTCAAACAAATCAAGGGTACATCAATGGGGGCTTCCTGTGCCCCATCTGTGGCAAATACATTCATGGGAGAATGGGAACTCAAAAACATCTACAACGAACTGGCTCCGTTTTTTGAAAACATCCTTGTTTGGAAGCGTTTTATTGACGACATTTTCTTTATTTGGAGTGGACCAGAAGAACTTTTGCAAACATTTTTTCTTTGGCTCAATGCGAGTGACACCAACCTTAAGTTCACTATGAACTTTAGCACTTGCAAAGTAGACTTCCTTGACATTAGCATTGATGGTACCAATGGATACCTGATAGTAAGCCTATATAGGAAAAGTACGGCGAAAAATACCATCTTAGAATATAACAGCTATCACCCGAACTGTCAAAGGGATTCTGTGCCCTTCGGGGAATTCTTACGAATTCGCAGAAATTGTACAGATATCTCCTCCTTTCATCTACATGGAGACGCACTCAGGGAAAGACTACTTATGAGAGGCTATCCGCGTCGCCTTGTGCGACATGCTTACAAAAGAGCCAAATATTATGACAGGTCGGCACTCCTTTTGGGCAATAAACGAGCCAAACAAGACAGGATCACATGCGTGATCGATCACTCAACTTTGAATTTCAAGATCCGAAATATCGTCAACAAAAATTGGAGAATTCTGAATACAGATGACAATGCTCCAGCGCTCCCACTCCCTATGCTTGCATATAGGAGGAACAGAAATCTACGAGATATGCTAGTTCACTCGAGATCCCCGGCAAGAAGCCCTCTTTCCAATCAGCTTTCCATCACAGGCCTGCCTGCTGTGACAGGCAATCACAGGTGTGGTTCCTGTCACGCCTGCGACTCAGCCATTACCTCTGACACAATTACTTACAATGAAAAACATATCAAACTGCGCTTTTTGACTAACTGTCGCAGTAGCAATATTGTGTACATCATTTTTTGTGGCTGTGGGCTGGCTTATGTAGGTGAGACGGGCCGTGAGTTTCGCGTCCGTTTCAGTGAACATAAGTCAGCCATCAGGACAAAGAAACTGACAGCCCCCTTGGTCCAGCACTGTTTGGACAAATCTCATAAGGAAAATGAGATCAGATGGTGCATCTTGGAAAAAGTGATGCCCAAATTGGGTCAAGTAAATGAAATTACGCGGAAGAAACGCGAGACCTTCTAGATTTACCATTTGGACACCGTGAAACGTGGTCTGAATGAAGAATTATCTTGGTATGTAACCAAGTAAACAGAAATTCTAAAGCGTACCCTACTGGTGATGCACCATCTATTGGGTAGTAATTGTTTCTGATTTTGCCTTTGGTGGCTTGCCCCTCATGTTTCCCCCTCCTCAGTATTGTCCCTCCGGGGATTCCTGGCTCTAAAAAGACTATGGTCTAAATAGTATGTATCTTCCCCTTCTCCCTTATTAGGCATTTGATTGACATGGTCTCTGACAAATTGAGACAATGATACAAATAACCTTCTTGGTTAGTTAATCTTTTCACTTATAAAACAAAGTTTAGATTTTTTATCTTTTCCTCCTTTTTTATTAGGCATCTGATTGGTTTTTTATAAATTTAGATAATGATACACTTTTCCGGTTAGCTAATTTTTTCACTAATAAAACCAAGTTCAGATTTTGTTTTCCTGGTAGCTGAGGTTATTTCAGAATGCCCACTTTTAAGGGACTAACCTGCTCGATGCTCAGATTAACTAGAAGAAAACATCAGATACGAGTGGTGACGGACCAATTTCCAACATAGTCCATTGTTTGTCTCCACTGACAGAGTAAAGTCCCTCATTTATGTCTATGGACGGGGATACTTCGTCTCATTACATGATGGCGGTCTGAAGCGCAGTCCGCTGTCTATGCGGATGATAAAGGATACCAACCTCACGACATTTGAAATTGACTCCCCACGTGACACCGGCTGACCGTCATTTAAACAGGGAGGACTGTCCAGTCTAGTGGGCTGGCGGCAGTGGAGACAGACGGTGCGGATATATGACGCGGTGAACATTGTCGAAAGGTAAGCGAGCCAGGGCAGCGCGAGCCTGTTAGAACTTAGCGTCGACCCTGCTAAGCACTTTTTTGTTATGGTGGGACTTTAGTTACATACTCTAGACTATTTCTGCCCATTAGACGCCATTGTATGTACAAAATAGCGCAAGCAAGGCAACACGCTTCAAGAGCGCTATAGAACTAGAAAATGGCCATGGACGTCGTTTATGAAATGTGCTTCCTAAAAAATACAAGGTCTGGTAATTACCAATCGCTAGTACCCCTGGGGGCCCTTTACCACATCTAACTTTGAAACATGACTAAACACCGTTGAACGGTTAGGCTAACTGTGGAGTGAGTCGCTGCACGTCCCCTACTGGTATATATTTAAAACTATACTTTTTCTCCCCATTTCAGAAACGTGGGAAACGGAGCAACTTTACCCATGATTGTGCCGCTCTTATGAATGGGATTCTTCAAATAAATTGAAGTAAGCGCTCATTCGGCCTATTCCATAAATGCTGACCTAAGCGACACGTGTTTGTCATTTCTATTGGATCTCCTAGACAAATGTTTTTACCATTTTAGATCACGGCAAGTTCACCCATAACGGGTTACCTTTCTAAAGCATGTGCCTCTCTCCAGGGATTTGAAGTAAGAACCCACTGTGTATGCCTCCTCTCTAATGCTGACTGTAGCAGTACGTGGCTGTTAACTTAATGGGATTTTTTATCTCTTCATTAGTATAGATCACGGTACGATTTTAATTGATCTTCCGCTGACCGCTCATGTCGAAAGCTACTCCATGACCTCTAACATCTAAGAATTGATTATGACACTGGGCTTCTTCAACTACTACTAAAGGTATACTCACTCAAGGATAGATGTCCCACAAATACAGACCCTCTCCTTAGGACTTATGTTTAGCTTTATACTTAGGGGTCTGTTGGGCTAAAACAAGTAATTTTTTATTTTTAGCTACCTTAAGGAAAAATAGAATACCTCGCCCTATTACAATCACGAGAACCGGCTTGTCATGACTCCATCGCTGTTGGCGCAATTTTGGTAAGCTTACCGGTTTCTTGCTTTTAAGCAACAGGGTCATCTGGTTATGGCCTTCCCCCATCATGTTGGTAGCCATTGAGAATATGTTTTACTGCCACATGACTTTGTTATTCTGATCTATGTATTGTTGCAGTCTCTTGATTAGATAACCCAGACTATGTTAGCATCCCTTATTAGTTACATGCATTATATATGGTTTTGTGGTCTAGCTGATGAGCTTCTGGTCCATGTAACACAGTGAACAAATTAGTGCTGTAAGATGTTCAAACTATTTTGGGTGGTGACAAAATGGTGATTTGTTGTATATATATTTTTCAGATCCCTTGGTATTTACTGTATCACGAGGAAAAGGTCCTGATGAAGGCGGCCGTGTGCTGCCGAAACGCGCGTAGACCTGCTGCGATGGCCAAATAGTACATCTGGTGGCCAATATTCTAGCATTTGTTACTCTGCTTTTTGTCTATTCAGTTCCTTTCTCCATTTGAGTATGAGGTTGAGTGTGGTATGATTGTTAGCACGTGAGTATGTTGAGAGATATGTTTGTCACCAAGGGTTAATTAATTTTATATATTATCTGTGCTGTATTTATTTATAATTCAATTGTTTTTTCCTAGATTTTGTGATATGAATTGAAATTATTTCTTCTGTGATTTTTTGAATGAAAAACAGTATTTATATGAATCGAAAAAAATGAAAAAATAAATTTTGTAATGTTTTGAATCAATTTAGTATGTTGTTTGTATTCACCACCTTGTATGAAAATTTATAGACGGATTTGTATAAATAAGGTATAAGGCCAGTACAGGAACGTCCTTACATTGCAGTGTTCATGCTCCCCTCTGTTCCTGGGCCATATTTAACTTCTTGAGGGGGTCCCTTTATACATATAGGCCGAGGTTATGTCCTGCGAAGAGCAGGCTATGGTGTTTCGGCAGTGACTATCCATTTGGGAAAAAACGGTTAAGAAAGAGGTCTTTGAGTTGTCTTTTGGATGGTAGAAAGGAGGGGGTAGTCCTGATATGAACTGGGATGGAGTTCTAGATTTTGGTGGCATTTCCAGAGTAGGATCGTGCAGTAGTTTTTTGTTTGCGGATTTTCGGCGGGATGAGGAGTAGAGTATTGGAGCTTCTGAGGCTTCTTGACTGACCAGCCTTCTTGAGTTTGGCGGCCAGGTAGGCTGGTTTCCCAGTATGAAAGGTTTTGTTCATGAGGCAGGCTGTTCTGAAATTGGCACACAATTCAATTGGGAGCCATTTTAGCTCTCTGAGTGCTGGCGAGATGTGATCAAACTTCTTCACTCCAGTGAAGAAGGCTGCTGCGTTGAGCGTAGATCTGAGGGGGGCCAGGTGGGATTTTACCGTACCTTTGAGAGAGCCTTCGCAATACCGTCCCCCCATGGCCCGCCTTGACCCCCTGGCTATTTTTCTGCAGGCTATTTCGCCACAACAAGATCACGTCTGAAACGATTCAGACCCTGCTGTCACAGTCCTGGACCCCCAGGTGAGCTAACTACCGCTGCGCCGCCTTCCCGATATCCGCTCCCCCTCCTCATTTTAATTGCAGAATATCCCTTCCCCTTCTAGGAAGCAGGCCCCGTTTCCCCACTACACCTCTCAAGGCATCTTTATCTTGATCCGTCATACCGGCTGAAACCTCCCGGTGTCCGCCAGTGGCTTCCTAGTATTGAACTCCCGGAAGTAAGCATTTCCTCACTCTCTCTCTTGCTCCACATATAAGACTCCTCCATACTGGCTAACCGCGTTGTTCCCATGTCATTGCACCAGTTTTCCTACACACCCCTCTACCTGCCCTTCCATCTTCAAGTCACTGTGCCGTTTAATCTCTCAGGTCTTCACCCGTTATTTTTAATTTCACTGCTCCCGGCTAGCTTAAATTGTTAATCAGAAGAAAGTACCAGTAACCCTACCTTCCTTCACTGAGTCACTGCGCCGTTTCTACATTGTTGACCGCATAATTTGTACAATAAGGAGTAATACCATTAGTCCCACCTTCCCTCCCTAAGTCACTGCGCCGTTTCTGCATTGTTAGTCTCATCATTTTTGCA
The DNA here is from genome assembly GCF_964261635.1 of Lissotriton helveticus. NCBI lineage: Eukaryota > Metazoa > Chordata > Amphibia > Caudata > Salamandridae > Lissotriton > Lissotriton helveticus. Next base: position 119,823,749 of record NC_136059.1, read on the forward strand.
AACTGTGTTCTTGCATAGCTAATAGTGTTACTATTGTCAATTTGGATTAAGATTGCACCACGCTACCCACACTTCGCTCCTGCTAAAAACTGCCAGTTAATTTTAAGACAATGTCCAGTGCAACCCTTGTGGAATGTTTCACTTGCTAGCCATTTCATGTATTACTTAACAACATATGAAGTGGAGTTTACAGCTTTTAATAACCTTCTCTCTGTTATTTCTCCCCCTTCCTCCCTAATGTGCTTTTTGTTATATATTTTTGCAATTGCATTTAACTTCACATAGGCACTTAACTACAGGCATGCATATCTGAATGTCCTGAAGATGATCTTTGTATTATGCTCTCGGATCGAAACGTCGTAGACCCCTATTAACTTCTCATACATATACTTTTTGATGTTATTATTTGTATATGTAGAGTCGTTTCTTGCGATTTGTTTGCTTAGTTGCCCAATTGTGTTGAAAACAAACTGTGAGCATTGCCTATAGCCTTCTTTCTTCCCTGTTCCCCAACCGTATGTCCTAAATGTCTCTGTAGTAGGACACAGGCTTGTGTCCCACTTTCAGAATCCCTGTGCGTTGAATCCTAAAACACTGTCTTTAAATTAAACATTGAAACTCCGTCCGGCTGGACACGGTTTTTTCCAATACAGCACTGATTGGATCTGTATTTATTTATTTTTCCTCAGTCCATTTTTTCTTTCGCTAGGGACAATTGTTGTGTTAGTAACTGTGAGGGAAGCATTCCCGTAATCTAGTCTTGACAGCACCAGGGATTGAGTGGCCAGTTTGAGGTCCTTAGGCGGGATGAAGGGCTTAATTTTGGTTAAGGAAGGCGCTCTTGGTGATGTTCTTAATGTGTTGGGTCATGTCAAGTTTGGGGTCCAGGGTGATTCCGAGCGAATTTGCGGAATCCGCCAGAGTGAAATTGTCGTTTAGGGCATCAATTGAGTTTAGCCATTGTGATTTGGGGGTTCTCCTCTTTGTTAGAGATGAGTAGGATGTCTGTTTTGTCTTTATTGTGTTTCAGGTGGTTTTGTGATAACCAGTGATGAACGACTCTTAGAGTGACATTGAGTCTGTGAATATCATCAATGGAGGAAGTTTCAAGGTAGATCTGGGTGTCGTCTGCGTAGAGGTGGAAGGGGATGTTCGACTTTTTGAGTATGGTAGTGAGGGGTTCCATGTAGATGTTGAACAGTTGAGGTGATATAACTGATCACTGGGGGACGTCTCTGTTGACGGGGTGGAGGTCTGATGAACAGTTTCTAATCTTTATTCTTTGGCTGCGGTTCTGGAGAAAGGAGTAGAACCACTTTAGGACTACATCTTCTGCCCCTACCCTCTCATGAAGTAACTTGATGAGCAGGTTATGGCCTACCGTGTCAAAGGAGTCCAGGAGAATGAGTAGGCAGCATTGGCCTGTATCTAGAGATTTGTGTAGGTCGTCAATGACATTGAGGATCGCTGTCTCTGTGCTGCAACCTTTTCTGAAGCCTGATTGGTGAGTGTCTAAGAGGTTAGTGTTGTCAGTGTGTTGAGTCAATTGGAGGAGAACGCACCTTTCCAGGATTTTGGCTAGGAGAGGAAGATTAGACATGGGTCTGAAGTTGTTTAAGTCTTTAGTGTCTAAGCCCGGTTTTTTCAATAGTGGCGTGACTTGGCCGACTTTAAGGCAGTCCGATATGATTCCAGTAGAGAGGGAGCTGTTAATGATCTTGGTCCAGAGCGGGGCTAAGTAGAGATTGAGCTTTTTGGCTAACTAGGCCGGAATAGGATCAGAGTCGTGTGAGGAAGGTTTAGCGGTGGAGATCATTTTGGCTATCTCTGCTTCGGAGATGGGGTTGAAAACTTTCCAGTGTGTAGTTGGGAGCTCATGAGTGGCAGCTCCTATCCCTAGGGGCGTACTCTTGTGTGGGGGACTGCAGGTGACATCAAGGGAGAGCTCAATCTTGGAAATGTTGTTGTTGAAGAAGTTAGCGAAGATCTCACACAAGTCTTTGGAAGCCAGAACTGAGGGTGCTGGGGCTTTGGAAGTTTGTTGGCGAATGATCTTGAAGAGCTCCTTGGGCCTCCTTTTAGCAATGTCTAAAGTGTTGCAGAAAAAAGAAGGCTTTTCCTATTTGATGTGTTTATTGTACATATTCTTATTGTTTTGAGTTGTTCTTGGAGGATTTAGGAAGGGTTGTTCTGCCAGAGTCTTTCAGCGGCTCTTAGTTGCCTTCTCTCAGAGTTTATCTCTGTGTTAAACCAGGATCTGGATGGGGTGATTCTAACCCTTTTTTGTTTCAGGGGCGCTATTTCGTCTAGAATGACAGTCATAGTGGAGTTGTAGTGGGAGGTGAGTTCTGTTGTGATGAGATCCTCTGCAGGGATGGGAAGGAGAGAACTTATCTTGACTTCCAAGTGTGCCAGGGGGATCTGAGTTAGATTTCTCACCCATTGAGGGAGTCACACGTGAGGGGCTGACCTAGGAGCACTTTGTAGATGTTGAATAGGATGATGTGGTGATCGGACCAGTCAACGGGCAGGATGTGGTCGATAGTGACTGTGTCCAGATGGGCAATAATGGCATCAAGGGTTGCTCCTCCGTTGTTGCTTTCCTCTTCGCAATGTTGGGTGAGGTTGTTGTTGTGAAGAAGTTCATTCAGGGTTTGGATCAGCGGGTAATTTTTGTTATTCCAGTGGAGGCTGAGGTCCCCTAGAATTAAGTTGGTGTTGTCATGAAGTGAGCAGTGGGTTATCAGGTCAGATAAATGTTCTCTGAATGCAGCGAAGTGGCCAGGCGGGTGGTAGAGGAGGTGGCAGAGAAGTGGTTTGTTATCTCTTGTCTTGATGTTTGTGGTTAGACATTCGAAGGAGTTGCAGTTGAAGGTATTGATTTCCGTCACAAGTATGGAGGTCTTGTGTATGATAGTTACACCCCCACCTCGCTGGACTTTTCTGTCTTTATTGATGATTGCAAAGCCTGGGAGAACAAGTAAGTTCATGAATGAGGAGGAGAACTCATTAAGCCATGATTCGGTGATTCTGTGATGTCAATGATGCGAGAAAGGATGGTTTTTGCCAGCTCTGTTGCATGTTTGATGGCTGATCTGCAGTTTATAAGCATGCACTTGGTGGAAGGCAACTCCTTATTGATTTTCTTCATTAAGGGGGACCTAGGGATGTTCGTGAGGAAGGATGGGGGTCTTGGGACTCTGGGAGGTAGGTGGTCTCTTCTAAATCCTGTAATGACTTGGATTGTGGCTTTAGGGGAGAGAGAGGAGCCAGTGTCATACGAGAAGGCAAGCTCCAACGGCAACTCTTAAATGCCATCAAAAAGCCATACAAGGCTATGTCCTCTCTGACCATTGCAAGATGGGTGATATGGATCATGACAGAGGCTGACATTGATATTACTGAACTTGGAGCTCATTACACTAGGGGGGCTATGGACTCCAAGTCTGTCAAGTTAGGGGGCAACGCCAAAGATGTTATGAATGAGGCAGATTGGTTTTCAGACTCCACTTTCAAAAGGTTCTTATTTAAACCAATCTAGTCGCACGGGTAGTAGGTAAGCTTTAAACATGCATAATCCTCGCCTCCAGTCCTAACATACAATGAAAAAGTTCCTAGGTAGCATGAAGGAAAGTTTCAATTCTATTAAGGAAGTGGAGGCTAGGATTACCCCCCTGGTATGTATCTCCATGCTACCCTCTCTCGGGCAATAAGGGAACTAGCTCTAGAATAATGCTGGACATTAGTGAACTGAATTTCGTGTCTAACTGGAAAATATTGTGGGTCTTACACAACTTCAGTATACTGTTATGTACTTTTGTACCAAATAAATAGTTTCTTCTCCCTGACAGGCAGACATGTTGTGTAACAGGCTTTTTGACAATGGCTGCCGAACACATATAACAACAGACTTATGTTGTGGTTATTATTGTTACTATCCTCATAATGGTTTGTTGCTTTTTGGCCAGTTATTCCAGTGGTTCCCAAACTTCTCCAAATTGCGGCTCCTTTTACCTTTTGACTGATGGCTGGGGCTCCCCATTATGTTACCTTTCTGTGGCAGATGGGGAATGTAAGCCCATTCTCTGGAGTACATTCATGTTTTTTCCCTGAAAATAATTTATATATATATATCAGAATCAGAATCAGAACAAAGCTTTATTTTGATTATGAAGCAACAAACATGAAAATCACAGATAAAATATATGAATTACGTAAATTAAAATACATCTCACATTCTTAAAAGGAATAATACAAATAAATTTTTATTTTTTTTTAGGTCTATTTTATAATAAGGGGACAAGGCTCACGGCTGACTCACAGATACAGAAAAACCCCAAAAACAGGATTACGCCCACGCCAAAACGAAAGGAGGGGGGGGGCGGGGGGTAGGAGGATGAAAGGGCACGATATGACCATGGCACATAAACAAACGCAAAATATAGTAAAGAAGCATACAAGTGCCACCAGGATCTCATGACCCCCACCCAATAACACGCTAACGGAGGCAATGGGAGCGGAAAACTGTACGGATCAGCTCACTTCTCTCAATACGAGCCTGGGAAAAAGGGGGGAGGGGGGAGGGAAGAAGGAGAAAATGGGGGGGGAGAAGGGACAGGGGGAGAAAACAGGGAAGGAAGCAGGGGGAAAGGAAACCGAAAAGGGGGGACAGGAAGGGGGGGAAGGGAAGGAAGAAGAACAAAATAAAGGGCAGTAATAGGAGAAACAAAGTCATATGAGATGGGCGCCACCCTGGGCCAGGCAACCCACGGCCAATAGTACAGAAGAAGATGGAAGCCAGCGAAGAGAAGGCATGGCAGTCGCAATAAAGCATCGAAACCGAGAAAAGTGGCATAGCAACAGACCCCAACCCACCCATGCCTGAGAAGCGAGTACAGAAGCGGCACCGCTATAAAGGAATAGAAAAGGGCCATAGAACCAAAAGAAACCATCTAAAAGACCCCACCCACCCGTCCCACCCCGCACCCCTGCAGAAGGCTACGGCCTACCCTCCAAACAGCGTGCCTGTCGCCCTAATCCGAAACCCGAAATATAGTAAAAGAAAGTAGAGGAAGAAGACAAAAAGAGAGAGGGGGAGGAAATACAAAACAAAAAGAAAATGCGAGGGAGGAGCCACAGGATACGAGCAAACACATTCGGCCACGACCCTCCCCCGACCAACAAATGAATAAGTATCAAATCAGTACTACATCTTCACATACAGCAAGAACCACAGGGAGGGGGAGGAGGGAGAGATTGTAACATTTCACCGTGTCGGGAGCACAAACATCAATGCAAAAGGGAGGTAGACCAGCAAACCATCATGTCGTGCAATTCACCCCCAACCCCTCCTGACCACGAAACCAACCCAATAAGCCCAATAAAGGATAATGTAGAGTGGACCACCCAGCACAAAATAATCGTAACGTAGTCCAAAGTCACGGCAGTGATACAAATCAGGGAGAGCCTGCGCATGGAGGGAATACACAAAGTCAATTAAGCAAGTCAAATGTAGCAGTGACGACAGGGCAAGCAAAGGCAAGCCGGAGCCCAGGTGCGCAGTCCGACAACACGAAGGTACCCCTCCAGAACAAAAGTTCGAATCCAACGAAGCGGGAGCAAACAGTGGCCCACCATGAGTCCCAGGTACCCGGGAAGGAGCAAGTCTCCGAGTCGTGTGGAAATCCTCGAAATCCAGGCGGCGAGGAAGCAGGGGGTCAAAAGTCACCGGTCCATCAAGCGGCCAAAGAACAACAGCAGCAACTCCTAGCGCAGCCGAAGGGGGCGAAGCAATGGCGGCATCAGGACGACGGGGGTGCATGAAGGAGCGGCGGCCCAAAATGGCGGCGAGCCGCATGGGGTCGGTAGAGGCACCGGGGGCCAGGACAGCGTACAGTGACATCAAGGCGTCCAGGACATCTCCGGTTGTGGGCGCCCGAGTACACACCCAGGCCTCCGCACAGTCCGGCCGGCAAGGAGCATCGGTGTAGAGCGGAGCACCCCCAACATAGTCGGCAGCCATCTTATGAGTTCCGCCGCCCCACACTTCACCGTGGGCCCCCAAACAGCTCCCAAATGTAGGACTTTACAGACCCCCGGAGGCTCCCAACAACGGCCTCACCGGCACAGGATGGGCGAGCTCCCGCTGGGGGGGGGGGGTCTTCCCCACCGAACAATGGCAGGCCCCACAGGCGAGAGCCAGGCGCGGGGCCAGGACCGCCAACAGGACAAAGGCGAAGGGACCCCTTCACTCGGTCAGCCCCCAACACATCTCGTCCCCCCCCAGCCGCACGGCCCAGTCATCGGGGCCGGTTCAGGATCTCCGGGGCTCACGCACAACGGCTCCCACCAGTGGTTCACTGTCGCGGCCGGGGCCGACAATCTCTTCTCCGCCGGTCGGGTCCCGCAGGCGAGGACCCGGTCTCGAGTGCCCGGAGGCCCCAATCTCACCAAGGGCACAGCTGCGGAACCACAGCACACTGGACCAGACGGTGAGTAAGAGTGGGTCTTCAAAGTTCAAATTCTGTATGGAAGTAGCGTCTCAGTGCAGGATATATGGCAGGATAGACGAAGTTAGGCGGAGGGCCGACGGAGCCGAGCTAAAAGGCGGCCATTACGTCCTCGAGCTAGGCTCCTCCCCTACAAATTAATTATTAGTGCATGTATAGAGTTCTAAATAACCATACTCTTTTTTTGGTTGAGGATTCTTCTAAAAAACATGGATAACCTCCGAGCAACATGTTCATTGTCCAGAAGCTGGTGCTTCATAAAAGCAGGACGGCATTGTCTCAGCCCCCATTTCCATAAAATCAGTAAGATCCAGACCTTTTTTACCTCACGATATATTTTGCAGAATAAAACAATGTGTATAGATCATTGGGGTGATGAGTTGTCACATGGACAAGGGTGTAACTCACTTGCCCAATCATTCAATGTAGGGAAAAAGACAAGTCTATGTATTGTCCCCAGTCTGAATCTTATTAATAAAAACCATAAACACCTGGTACAACAACTAGATATGGCTGCAAGCTAAAAGTTGTAAGAACCATCTGGTGCTGCATCACCCTGGGCTTGATTATTTCCCTTGATAGTCTTTGGGACTCCAGGTATAAGAGGGCCTCTTTTCTAAGGATGTTCCTGGGAACCGTAGAGATAGTGCTGGGATTGGTGAAGTATTCTGATTTGCCCATATATTTTGTAAAAACTTGAATAAACTTAACCTAAGGTATTCTTTGTGCACCATCCAATCTAAGACTATCCTGGAATAACTCTCTATAGAGGATGGCCTCATCACGCGACCAAATCCTGTGCCACAGAAGGATAGGCTCTATTTTGATAAGGTCGGATATGTGTGAGAGACCCGGTTCAGCATGAGAAACATATGTGGAGATACTAGACGGGACTGATAAAACATATTTAAAAAAATTATTTTCAACTAATTGAATTGAATTAGTAGTAACAAAACCCCAAATCCCTGCCCCATAAGTAACAGTTGTTACGCATTTTGCTTTATATATTTTAAAAAGTTCTAAAGGTGGTTTGCGTCCCAGTTTTTTTGCAAAGCTGGCTAATGCAGATGTAGTTCTAATTAGTGCCAGTGTTTTAGCTGCAACAGCTATCATTATGGCTAAATAGGATACCTAAATAAGAAAAGCTCTTAGTGGCAATGATCCGGTTTCCTTCCACAAAACTATCCCTATACTTTTGAATCCTATGACCACATCTCATTATGAAAGTTTTAGAAATATTGATTCTAAGCTCCAAACCCTTCATGAAGTTATATAAATTATTTAGGGTTTTTTGCAGGCCGATCTGGGTACGAGACATGATCACAGCATCGTCCGCATATAACAATGCTGGAATAGGGCGATTGCTTATTTGCAGGAAGTCATCGATGTCTTTAAGGAGTGCCTGTCCTAGCCCATTAATATAAAGGTGAAAAAGAAAGGGCGCTAGGACACAGCCTTGCCTGACTCCCCTTCCAATCAGGAAGGCGCCAGTACGCTGTCCTCCCAATTCAAATCGCACAAGTGATTTAGCTCCATTATAAAGGAGACGGATACATTGAATGATGTTTCTGTCGACCCCAGTGATAACAAGATCTCCCAGAGCTTTGAATGCCTTACTCAGTCTATAGATGCTGAGAGATCGGCAAAGGCTATGTACAGGTTCCCCTTTTTAGCCCTGTTGTACTTTCCCATAAGAAATCGCTAAGTTTAAGCTCTGCTCCACAGTTCCTAAGCCTTCTCAGAAGCCATATTGAATGTCTGATAACATTTGATTTTCCTCAGCCCAAAGCTGTAGGCGTTCTAAAATGATATGTCCCACAACCTTGCCCATGGAGTCCAATAAAGAAATGGGCCTGTAGCAAGATGGGTCCTGGCTGGTCCCCTTTTTAAAATATGGGGCTGATAATGGATTCCACCCAAGTTGATGGAAAAGCAGCCTTGCAACTGGCATTAATTATTTGTGTAATTATTGGAACCCACAAGATGACATTGGACTTGTACAAGTCCACGGGAATCCCATCTGGCCCAGAGGCCTTCCTGCCTGCACTTGCGGAGAGAGCCCTGGTCACTTCATTCTTAAATCTAGGTGTAATAGGTGATCAATAGGTTCTAGGTTTTCGCTGCCTTGACCATTACTGCTGCTTGTCCCATTATATATTTTAGAAAAATATTCGACCTATTGACCCTCTGAGATAGCTACTTCGATCGTTGGATCCCATTTCGTGGTCAGAAACAGTGTTTTGACCGCTTTCCAAAAGGCAGCACTATCTTTTGCGTGTGCAGACTCTGAAAGCTTCTGCCATGCCTCTTTTCTAAGGGCGTTCTTCCTTTCTTGTAGAGCCAATCTATAGCTCTTTCTGGCCTGTCTAATATTGACAATGTTCCTTGGAGCATTGTGCAGTTCCTGTTTCAGGTGAGAATGTGCGCAACAGCAGTTTAAGTCAAGACATTTGGAAATGATGACAGTATACTCTCCAGGGATGCTAATTCGTTCAGGCAGATGTCACTATCCGAACTACACCTCGTGATTAGGGTTTTATTTACTACCTCAGGATCTATGATGTTCCAACGGAGTGCATAACCATGTTGCTGCGCTGCCCTGCAACAAAACTACAGGGCAGCAATGCGCACCATCATGCGTATTCCTGGGCCGCAGTCATGAAAAGTGTTGCAGCGCTGTGACAAGACAGCGTTGCAACACTTTTCACAACCTCCTTCTTGTGACTCCATGGATGCGCTGTACTCACTAGACAGCACTCCATAACGCAAGCAATGACAGATACGTCTGGAATCCTGACGTATCTGTCTGCGCTAAAGTCATGCATTGCTGCAGTGATGTCAGAACCATGACGCAACTCCAGCAATGCATGGGGCCAGCCTATGCCTGTGGCACTGCATTCTACTCAGTGAACACAAGTTCCACGTGGACAACCCCAGTGATCAGAACACCACCCCGTCTTGGGAAGTTCCCCATCTTCAGGCTCAAGCAGCTCGTCACCTCTGCAAGCCACATAGCAGGACACATGGTCGAGCACATCTCCGCCAGCGGGAACTTTAACTACAGCCATGGGACTCTCCTGGACCGTCCATCAATGTATACATCACGTCTTCACTATGCCCACCGTACAAGCCCCGCCATTACGCCCACTGCGCAGCTGGATCAAGGCCACCGAAGAACATCTTGTCAACTCCCTCAGCACCACCACTCCACCAATGCTTACAGACAATAACACCGCAGCACGCTACTGCCATAGATGGAACTCCAACTGCCCGACACCCTGGCACCCCTCAAGAACGGCACTGCGTCAGTACATTATGCCTGCCTTATGGCAGGCGTAAGGGTGACGCACTGCACCTTTAAATGATACTCGTAAAACAGCACTCCCAAAAGACGAGGCGATAAAACAAGACCTAGCACTCTCTTAAGGTGAGGGATGAAAACAAATTCAGGTGCACATAAAGTGACACACACATATTTATTGATTCAATACTTTGAAAACAAAGGCAAAATATATATCGGTTAATGCAGACTCCCAAATATCAAAACCAGAATAACATGTAGCATTGTACATGTAGCTAAGAAACGATGTACACAAAGTAGGTAACACCTTACCAATCGTTCAATCAACATCCTTCCAACTCCTGCTGGACAGCCGGGCAAGACTTGCGAACGGGACTCAAATCCAGATTCTTCTTGTGATGGCATGTCTACCCCACAAGTGAGCTCCAATCCACCTGTCAACATTCTCCACCTTGATTACCTTTTACTCAACGTGAGGCGAATGTTATAGAAAGCTCGCCTCCTTTCTTCTGTTATGAAAAACCGAGCCCAATAAAGGATAATGTAGAGTGGACCACCCAGCACAAAATAATCGTAACGTAGTCCAAAGTCACGGCAGTGATACAAATCAGGGAGAGCCTGCGCATGGAGGGAATACACAAAGTCAATTAAGCAAGTCAAATGTAGCAGTGACGACAGGGCAAGCAAAGGCAAGCCGGAGCCCAGGTGCGCAGTCCGACAACACGAAGGTACCCCTCCAGAACAAAAGTTCGAATCCAACGAAGCGGGAGCAAACAGCGGCCCACCATGAGTCCCAGGTACCCGGGAAGGAGCAAGTCTCCGAGTCATGTGGAAATCCTCGAAATCCAGGCGGCGAGGAAGCAGAGGGTCAAAAGTCACCGGTCCATCAAGCGGCCGAAGAACAACAGCAGCAACTCCTAGCGCAGCCGAAGGGGGCGAAGCAATGGCGGCATCAGGACGACGGGGGTGCATGAAGGAGCGGCGGCCCAAAATGGCGGCGAGCCGCATGGGGTCGGTAGAGGCACCGGGGGCCAGGACAGCGTACAGTGACATCAAGGCGTCCAGGACATCTCCGGTTGTGGGCGCCCGAGTACACACCCAGGCCTCCGCACAGTCCGGCCGGCAAGGAGCATCGGTGTAGAGCGGAGCACCCCCAACGTAGTCGGCAGCCATCTTATGAGTTCCGCTGCCCCACACTTCACCGTGGGCCCCCAAACAGCTCCCAAAAGTAGGACTTTACAGACCCCCAGAGGCTCCCAACAACAGCCTCACCGGCACAGGATGGGCGAGCTCCCGCTGGGGGGGGGGGTCTTCCCCACCGAACAATGGCAGGCCCCACAGGCGAGAGCCAGGCGCGGGGCCAGGACCGCCAACAGGACAAAGGCGAAGGGACCCCTTCACTCGGTCAGCCCCCAACACATCTCGTCCCCCCCCAGCCGCACGGCCCAGTCATCGGGGCCGGTTCAGGATCTCCGGGGCTCACGCACAACGGCTCCCACCAGTGGTTCACTGTCGCGGCCGGGGCCGACAATCTCTTCTCCGCCGGTCGGGTCCCGCAGGAATCTCTTCTCTGCTGGTCGGGTCCCGCAGGCGAGGACCCGGTCTCGAGTGCCCGGAGGCCCCAATCTCACCAAGGGCACAGCTGCGGAACCACAGCACACTGGAACCTCCGGACCAGACGGTGAGTAAGAGTGGGTCTTCAAAGTTCAAATTCTGTATGGAAGTAGCGTCTCAGTGCAGGATATATGGCAGGATAGACGAAGTTAGGCGGAGGGCCGACGGAGCCGGGCTAAAAGGCGGCCATTACGTCCTCGAGCTAGGCTCCTCCCCTACAAATTAATTATTAGTGCATGTATAGAGTTCTAAATAACCATACTCTTTCTTTGGTTGAGGATTCTTCTAAAAAACATGGATAACCTCCGAGCAACATGTTCATTGTCCAGAAGCTGGTGCTTCATAAAAGCAGGACGGCATTGTCTCAGCCCCCATTTCCATAAAATCAGTAAGATCCAGACCTTTTTTACCTCACGATATATTTTGCAGAATAAAACAATGTGTATAGATCATTGGGGTGATGAGTTGTCACATGGACAAGGGTGTAACTCACTTGCCCAATCATTCAATGTAGGGAAAAAGACAAGTCTATGTATTGTCCCCAGTCTGAATCTTATTAATAAAAACCATAAACACCTGGTACAACAACTAGATATGGCTGCAAGCTAAAAGTTGTAAGAACCATCTGGTGCTGCATCACCCTGGGCTTGATTATTTCCCTTGATAGTCTTTGGGACTCCAGGTATAAGAGGGCCTCTTTTCTAAGGATGTTCCTGGGAACCGTAGTGATAGTGCTGGGATTGGTGAAGTATTCTGATTTGCCCATATATTTTGTAAAAACTTGAATAAACTTAACCTAAGGTATTCTTTGTGCACCATCCAATCCAAGACTATCCTGCAATAACTCTCTATAGAGGATGGCCTCATCACGCGACCAAATCCTGTGCCACACAAGGATAGGCTCTATTTTGATAAGGTCGGATATGTGTGAGAGACCCGGTTCAGCATGAGAAACATATGTGGAGATACTAGACGGGACTGATAAAACATATTTAAAAAAATTATTTTCAACTAATTGAATTGAATTAGTAGTAACAAAACCCCAAATCCCTGCCCCATAAGTAACAGTTGTTACGCATTTTGCTTTATATATTTTAAAAAGTTCTAAAGGTGGTTTGCGTCCCAGTTTTTTTGCAAAGCTGGCTAATGCAGATGTAGTTCTAATTAGTGCCAGTGTTTTAGCTGCAACAGCTATCATTATGGCTAAATAGGATACCTAAATAAGAAAAGCTCTTAGTGGCAATGATCCGGTTTCCTTCCACAAAACTATCCCTATACTTTTGAATCCTATGACCACATCTCATTATAAAAGTTTTAGAAATATTGATTCTAAGCTCCAAACCCTTCATGAAGTTATATAAATTATTTAGGGTTTTTTGCAGGCCGATCTGGGTACGAGACATGATCACAGCATCGTCCGCATATAACAATGCTGGAATAGGGCGATTGCTTATTTGCAGGAAGTCATCGATGTCTTTAAGGAGTGCCTGTCCTAGCCCATTAATATAAAGGTGAAAAAGAAAGGGCGCTAGGACACAGCCTTGCCTGACTCCCCTTCCAATCAGGAAGGCGCCAGTACGCTGTCCTCCCAATTCAAATCGCACAAGTGATTTAGCTCCATTATAAAGGAGACGGATACATTGAATGATGTTTCTGTCGACCCCAGTGATAACAAGATCTCCCAGAGCTTTGAATGCCTTACTCAGTCTAAAGATGCTGAGAGATCGGCAAAGGCTATGTACAGGTTCCTCTTTTTAGCCCTGTTGTACTTTCCCATAAGAAATCGCTAAGTTTAAGCTCTGCTCCACAGTTCCTAAGCCTTCTCAGAAGCCATATTGAATGTCTGATAACATTTGATTTTCCTCAGCCCAAAGCTGTAGGCGTTCTAAAATGATATGTCCCACAACCTTGCCCATGGAGTCCAATAAAGAAATGGGCCTGTAGCAAGATGGGTCCTGGCTGGTCCCCTTTTTAAAATATGGGGCTGATAATGGATTCCACCCAAGTTGATGGAAAAGCAGCCTTGCAACTGGCATTAATTATTTGTGTAATTATTGGAACCCACAAGATGACATTGGACTTGTACAAGTCCACGGGAATCCCATCTGGCCCAGAGGCCTTCCTGCCTGCACTTCCGGAGAGAGCCCTGGTCACTTCATTCTTAAATCTAGGTGTAATAGGTGATCAATAGGTTCTAGGTTTTCGCTGCCTTGACCATTACTGCTGCTTGTCCCATTATATATTTTAGAAAAATATTCGACCTATTGACCCTCTGAGATAGCTACTTCGATCGTTGGATCCCATTTCCTGGTCAGAAACAGTGTTTTGACCGCTTTCCAAAAGGCAGCACTATCTTTTGTGTGTGCAGTCTCTGAAAGCTTCTGTTGTGCCTCTTTTCTAAGGGCGTTCTTCCTTTCTTGTAGAGCCAATCTATAGCTCTTTCTGGCCTGTCTAATATTGACAATGTTCCTTGGAGCATTGTGCAGTTCCTGTTTCAGGTGAGAATGTGCGCAACAGCAGTTTAAGTCAAGACATTTGGAAATGATGACAGTATACTCTCCAGGGATGCTAATTCGTTCAGGCAGATGTCACTATCCGAACTACACCTCGTGATTAGGGTTTTATTTACTACCTCAGGATCTATGATGTTCCAACGGAGTGCATAACCATGTTGCTGCGCTGCCCTGCAACAAAACTACAGGGCAGCAATGCGCACCATCATGCGCATTCCTGGGCCGCAGTCATGAAAAGTGTTGCAGCGCTGTGACAAGACAGCGTTGCAACACTTTTCACAACCTCCTTCTTGTGACTACATGGATGCGCTGTACTCACTAGACAGCACTCCATAACGCAAGCAATGACAGATACGTCTGGAATCCTGACGTATCTGTCTGCGCTAAAGTCATGCATTGCTGCAGTGATGTCAGAACCATGACGCAACTCCAGCAATGCATGGGGCCAGCCTATGCCTGTGGCACTGCATCCTACTCAGTGAACACAAGTTCCACGTGAACAACCCCAGTGATCAGAACACCACCCCGTCTTGGGAAGTTCCCCATCTTCAGGCTCAAGCAGCTAGTCACCTCAGCAAGCCACATAGCAGGACACATGGTCGAGCACATCTCCGCCAGCGGGAACTTTAACTACAGCCATGGGACTCTCCTGGACCGTCCATCAATGTATACATCACGTCTTCACTATGCCCACCGTACAAGCCCCGCCATTACGCCCACTGCGCAGCTGGATCAAGGCCACCGAAGAACATCTTGTCAACTCCCTCAGCACCACCACTCCACCAATGCTTACAGACAATGACACCGCAGCACGCTACTGCCATAGATGGAACTCCAACTGCCCGACACCCTGGCACCCCTCAAGAACGGCACTGCGTCAGTACATTATGCCTGCCTTATGGCAGGCGTAAGGGTGACGCACTGCACCTTTAAATGATACTCATAAAACAGCACTCCCAAAAGACGAGGCGATAAAACAAGACCTAGCACTCTCTTAAGGTGAGGGATGAAAACAAATTCAGGTGCACATAAAGTGACAAACACATATTTATTGATTCAATACTTTGAAAACAAAGGCAAAATATATATCGGTTAATGCAGACTCCCAAATATCAAAACCAGAATAACATGTAGCATTGTACATGTAGCTAAGAAACGATGTACACAAAGTAGGTAACACCTTACCAATCGTTCAATCAACATCCTTCCAACTCCTGCTGGACAGCCGGGCAAGACTTGCGAACGGGACTCAAATCCAGATTCTTCTTGTGATGGCATGTCTACCCCACAAGTGAGCTCCAATCCACCTGTCAACATTCTCCACCTTGATTACCTTTTACTCAACGTGAGGCGAATGTTATAGAAAGCTCGCCTCCTTTCTTCTGTTATGAAAAACCGAGCTGGCTGTACTGGTCTGTGTCAAGGTCAAGACAGAAGCTGGCCAGGCCACTGTGTTTTGACTCTGAGACAGAGCTGCACATTCCACACATTCCCTAAAAGTTACCAAGCACACATCCCACACAACATGTTCCAGTTCACTCTGATCGGTGAGGAGCGAAAACAAGCGAAGAGAGAAAATGTCCGCTCCCCACTTTGCAGCTACTTGCGAGCACAGGAAATGGAGTCTGTTAAAAAAGATGGAGTCTGCATAGAAAATGGAATCAGTTATTAAAAATTGAGTCAATGGTGAATACATCGGGGCAGATTTATGAGGCTCTTGCGTCTCCTTGCGCCGCAACGGCGGCGCAAACAATGCGCCCTATTTACAACGTGACGCATCTAGGAGATGCATCACGTTGGAAACTCCTGCGCCATAAGGAGGCGTTCCTGCGCAGGGGGGGGGGGGCGTTCCTGCGCAGGAACGCCTCCTAAAAGTGGCTGAGTGAAATCTCTGAGATTTCACTCAGTCACTTTCTACGTCAATTCCTTACGCCTGATTGAAGCAGGCGTAAGGGTGACGCACCATACATTGAAGAGGTGGCCCCTGTGCATTGCAGGAGTCATGTCTACTAGTCGCTCAATTTTCGAATCTTTAGTGTCCCTAGTCTATTTTTTAACTTTGATAGGTTGCGTGGTCTTGTTCTTTTTCACGGTGTGTATCAGCAAGGTTATGGAATGGCGATCTGACCAGTCGCTCGGAACAATTGTGTGGATTGAAGTATCCTTAATTCCTGATATTATCCAATCCAACGTGGCTCCTTTTGAATGTGTTGGCTGTGTGGAGGCTTGGGTGAGGTTTAGTTCTGACAGAAAGTCTTTAAGGGCGTTGATCTGTTTGTCATTATTGTCATCACAGTGTAAATTAAAATCACCTAGGAATATGTTATTGGCGTGAGTGTTAGAGTTAGCTGTTATGATCTTCATTAGTTGGTCTATGAAGGTAGCATTATTTCCTGGTGGGTGGTAGAGAGCATGGAGGTTGCACCTTTGATTGTCTGCTGATCTTATAGTAAGCCCTAGATATTCACAGGATTGGAGTGGGTCAGATTGTATTTGGCTGACCTTTTTGTCCGATCAGTGGATGCAGGCTATACCACCTCCTGTCTTTTTTAGTCTATCTAATCTCACAATGTTGTAAAGAGGGGGCACTAGGAGATCCATAAATGGGGACGAGGATTCTGAAAGCAATGTTTCTGTTAGTATTGTCAGGTCAATTTCCTTGCTAATGATGAGGGCAGCGATGTCTGAAGCATGCTTCACTGCGGACCAGCAGTTAATCAGTAGGCATGCCAGAGCTTTCCCTGAGCTACTAGTGTTCGGCTTTTGCGAGTCAGTGGTTAGCTGGACCTGATGTAAGTTGTTATGGTTGGGTTTCCTTTAATTATGTCTGGATGTCCTGTTAGCGTTGATTGGTACTGTTCTAATTTCCTCCCCTCTACTACTGTCCGTAGGCTCATATGTCCGGAGTAAGGCTAGGGTTTCCTCCTCCGACAAGTAATTACGATTTCTGTCTGGTCTCTTATGCCTATTAGATAACGGCATGGCCTTCTCACAGCTCTTTCTTTGTGAGTTATGTAGTAGTTCTTGGGTGTGCTTGACTTTGGAGTAAGTGCTTACCGTGTTTTCAAGAATCTTTTTAATCGCCTGTAGTGTGTTTTGTATGTCCCATGACGTCTAGCCTATTTGTGTTTGTAGCTCTCTGATTTCGCTCTGCATCTGGGATGATGTATTAGGAGTGTACATCCACTCCTTTCGTGGTTCACTGTTAGCGCTCCAGTGTTTTAGATATGTTTTCCTTTCCGCAATCCTTATCTTCTTGTTACTCTTTCGGTTGACTGCTCTGCTTCTGTTTGCGATGAGGGCTGCGTTATCTATGTCTTGTGACCTTAATACCAGGTTTGGGGGCACCACGTTTCGTATAGCTCTAGGTGTCATTTGTGTTGTAGAGGAGGGGGTCTGGGAGGGGTGATATCTTCCACCACAGATGTTTCCAGGTTCTCATTGAGCAGCCTACTCGTAGAAGATGACCCCTCATGCGGGAGAGTCGTTGATTCTTCCCTTTGAAGTAGCTCGGGGTCGGTATTTGCATATCGTGTAGATATTTCTGTTCTCTCTGTGATCTTCCCCTTCACTATTCCTCCTGTTCCAGTTGTGTCTCCTAGTCGCGTTGAATGTTGTGATTCTTGAAAGTCTCTAGTTGGAATGATAACTGTGGAATGATCACTATTTGAGTGATTCTGTCTCCAGTTTGTTATATCAAATCAGCGTCTCCACTGCTCAGTAGGATAACCTAGCTTTTTCCTTGATAGTCTGCATCAATGACCCCTTCCAGCACTTGAATGCCTTTGAGAGCCAACCCAGATCATGGGGCAATCAAACAAAAGTGCTCTGCGGTATCTGGATTCCCACTCCTGTCTCAATGAGTGCTATATCTCTTGGTCGGAGTCTGTATGGTTTCAACGCATGCAAATCAAGACCTGTAGCCTCTGGTGTTGTCCGGTATGGAGCCAAAGCTCCAGGAGCTGTCTTCCAGTAGAGAATTGTTTAGTGGCTACATGAGGCTTAATCTTCAAGACTGGGGTTAACGTCTGATTTAGAGGGGTTTCTGCATTTGCTAAGGTTCTATTTTTCAGTATTCGGCTCTATAAATCGCTTTTAAGGGCTGCGTTGCACATTCACCCAGTTGCATGGAGCAAAAGCAATGCAGCCTATTTGTTCCTCTTTCAGCTTTCTGTTATTGAATCCAGAGATATGACACAGCAACTACCACACATCTAATACCAACTAGGGCTTTTTGGTTTATCAACGGTTGTTAGCTGTTTAAGATAAATCAGTAATAACAATCATTTTGTTGCAAGTGATATTGAAAAAGTTTCAATTCTGAAATTTAGACTGTAAACTAAACATTACTTAGGCTTGTGGAAGGTGTATGGTCTTAAGAGTGGATAAATCCCTCCTGGTATGTACACTGTAAGTTATATATGTATGCCCTTTTTCTCGTCACATCTCACCTATCTGCATGTCTTACAGTTTGTTGGGAAGAAAAATTTCCCCACATGGTATTGGACACACAGCCTGTACTGAGTGTCCCAACAGTACTGATGTCTGGATCCGTAACGCTGATTTTTGTTGTCAAAAGCAAACACGGATCATGCATGTGCACCATGACTTATGACTTTCTCATGGATTGCAGGCTTCTTGGACAGAGATAGTACCCTAATAGTGGTGAAAGGCTACTATTTCTATCAAGAGTTAAGCAGCATGAGTGCGTTGGTGGCAGCATACCATGTAGCGATCAGTAGGAGTGCACATGTCATTTTTAGGTCTGGCGTCAGACATGAACTTCAGATTTTGCGGAAATATGTATAATATACTTACATAGAAGGGCTTTCAGCCACATCTCTTCATCCATTGGTCTACTATTGTGTCTTTCAAATTTTGAATGGCATGGGGCAGTGGTTCAGCCTTCTTAAACTGCTGGCTAAATTCACTTTGAGTGACTGCATAATGCTCCTTCCCATACAGTTCCCTTTTTACTTTATTATTACTTTAATGTTGCCTTTACGTTTAGAGCCTGATGTGATAGTAGGCCAGAGGAGAGGTGAACACGGGGCAAATTCGATCTTGATCAGATCCCATCTTCTGCCAATGTTGTTGTAATTTCCTTTTGGAGTGTTGTACTTTTCTGACTCCTGCGATTTTACAGATTACTAGACTGTGTCCGATTGAAATGGCTCTGTATTGAGTTACCCTCTTTTTAATTTTTCTTTCTGTCCTAATTTCTTTCTTTCTTTTTTTCTTTCTTTCTTTCTTTCTTTCTTTCTTTTCTTCTCATTTTTATTCCACCCTCTTCAGGCATGCATTAAGGAGCAATACATCAGCCCACATCAGCTATAGGCTTACTGCACTATGGGGCACATGCATCAACCTATTCAGGAAGTGCAAACGGTGCGAATCGGTAAATTCGGCCGTTTGCACTTCCTAAATACGTTTTTGGGATGCATCAAACTCTTTTTCAGAATTCGCATTTTTTTGCATTTCTTAAAAATGCGAATGCATTTAAGGAATCGCATTTGTGCGATTCCTTAAATGCAATGCATCAATTAAAAAAAAAAAAGCGAATTCTGAAATTGGAAGTGCAAATTAACACGAGGTTGACCCTCGTGTTAATTTGCGAAAATCTTTCAAAATGCAAAAAAATGCATTTTTTACACTGTCATGTTACAGACACACATGTCCTTAGGACATGTGTGTGTGAAACATGCACTTTCAAATGCATTTCAGGGGTGCAGGGGGGGTGGTCCTTTGGACCCCCCCTGCACCCTTGGAATGCATCAACATATTGCGAATTTGGAAATGCCTTCCCATTGACTCCTATGGGCCTTTTGGCCCATAGGAATCAATGGGAATTACGAAAATGCACTTAGGAATTCGCTATTTATTTGGGATTCGGTAAAAATTGCGATTTTTACCGAATCCCAAATAAATAGCCAAAACAATGATGCATACCATTTTGCGATTCTTAATTTGCGATTCGGTAATTTTCGCAAAGAATCGCAAAATCCGACAATGATGCATGTGCCCCTTAGAGTTAGAGCATGCACCCCTTTCACACCATTCACACACAAATTAGATGCCTGCAGTGCCAGGGAGTACTATAACAATGTCAGGTTTTTCTAAGACCTAATTTTTTTTTTTGCCTGCACCAATTTTTTTTTTTAAGATTGATGAGGGCCTGGCATGTAATCAAACATTAAAGTTTTGCAAAACTATGACAAAACTAAACAATAATTGCCAGAAGGCTGTCGGACAACTTTAGACTTACATCGGGTTAGTGTGTATGCTGCATAGTGCATGTGGGATGTACATGTGGTGGGTTTATGTGTACCTGTGAAAGGTAAAATACAGAGACAATGCAGTACTGTGCAGTGCATGTATGTCCTGTGTGTATATGTGCCTGCGAAGGGTACAATACATGAAGGGTGTAGTTCTGTGCAGTGGGATTATGTTGTGTGCATGTGCTGGGTGTATTTGTGAATGGTACAGTCCATGGCAGACTCTTGGTTCCATTTATGGAGACCCAGGGCTATCTGGGGGCACACAAGGAGGTACAGGAATCCACTCAGATAGATATTTGTATTGTGCATTCCTGCAAGCTGGGCCGGGGGACACACTGGAGAAGGGAGAGCCAGGTTCTCCAGTGCACTGCAAAGGGTTCTATTTGATGCAGAAAGAGGTCACAAGGAAGGGTCCTCAGCACTCCTCAGGAAACCACTTGTCCCACAATGCAGCTGTATAAGAGCTCTCCTGGAGTTCTGGACTTTTTGGTTCTGTCCAGAGGTGTCAGGGATAACACCCGAAGACCCCGGAGTTCTACCTGTCTCGGTGCACAAACAAACAGAAACACGGGCTTCTCGATGGTGGCGTCAAAGACCAAAGGTTTATTACTGCAGGGACACAGAAGTCACAGAAACTGCACACGGGCAGTGTCTAGGAGCCTGTTCAATTTGTACAAAGAGGGTTACTCCTTAAATACTAAATATTCTGCTCGGGGCAAATTCTTTACATGTTACCACAGTTCTAAACATTCGTGTCTTAAACAATAAATATTTGGCGTTGCACAGGAATCGTCAACAGTATCTGATGTCAAAACATTACGAATGAGGGGTTCCCACTATTCCATCATAATCCCATGTCAATTTCTCATTCAAGACCCGGACCGCCTCATCGTAAATTTCGTTACCTCCCCCTAATAAAGGCCCAGAAGGAAAGGAGCAGAGCCAGGTGCAGAAGATAGAAAGACAGGATAAGAGATGTTTGTGGGTCGTAAATGGGCACGGTTACCAGCTTCGGCCGCCTAATCATGATCAGGCCAACGAACACAAGAACCAGTATAGCAGGACTGGCCTCAGGCTGGGGAGGCAGTTCTTGCCGAGTCATGCTGCCACAGCATTGCTGGCCTAAGGTGCACGTGTCCCTCGTAAGGTGAATCGCCGGCTAAAGCCTACGTGTCCTTAGATGAAAAGAGGTCATTGCGTGTCCATTGACTATGTCAGGGCAAGGAATACAAAATGGCTTCCGTGTTCTAAGATGGATGCCACGGGTAGATCAGAAATGTGTTCATAACAGGAGTGCTCTTGCTCGTAGCATAGCGAAAACACCAGGATATACTAAATGGATCATTTGCGGTTCACTAATACCAAAATCATGTGTTTACGACAATGATGAAAACACGGGTTAAAATCGTCACGGAACCTCAGACCCTCCTTTTGCCCTTACATAGGCAATTACTCAGTCTATGTCAGAGTCTAACTCTATGCTCATTAGGTCAGCAACATGTTGTTGCATCATCATCCTGTCTCGTGCCTTTTCTCCTAATGTAGGTGGTTTTCTGAAACAGGTTGCAGCACAGAGACTACACAGAGCGGGACCACATTGGATAATAAGGCAGCACGAGAACAGAAATACTAGGATGGCGCCAATGACCATCAGGACCTTCCATCCCCACGCTGATACCAGAGTCCAAAACCACTCCATGAAGGACCAGTTTCCCTTGTCTACGTGTATAGAGTCGGAAATCTTGTGTAGCTTAGAGATCGCTTCATAGACAGTCGGTGCATTATTGGGAATAAAAACACAGCAGCTCGATTGGATCATTCTGCATACCCCACCTCGATCTGCAAGTATTACATCTAGAACCATTCGGTTCTGCAACGTCATGAGACGATCCGCCTGAAGCTCAGCTGTTAAGTTACTAAGGGCACCAGCCGTTTCTGTAATAGTAGATTCAACTACCCGTGTTAGTTGACGTAGATTTCTACTATTGGCCATGGGCCCCCAAAACGGAAGGAAACCTTTGAAAAAGTCTCCAGCTTCCTGACCAGCGGTATCTTCCTTGCTGAAGACACCTCTTGCTACTCTGGTCTTGTGATAATCTGAAGAAGCAGTGTATGTCGGAGGTAACAATCGAGCAATATAACATGAACCTAAAAAGTCAGCAGGCAGCCATGTATATGCTCTGTCCTGACAGATGAAGTAGGTACCCCTAGCAGTCAGAAAGGCAGGGGAGGAGTTAGACGGAAATACGTAAGTCTCAACGCACTCACTCCTCCCTAGCTGAGCTCTCAGATTTCTCCCATTTCCTTGCAAACAGACCTGACCTCGGTGAGGCACGACCCAAACTGAAGTGGAGCTTTTACGCTTGCTTTCTCCCAAACTAAGGCGATACTCTGTAGAGTTCCAACTCAAATACACCCGTAATTCATCTCTAGGGTAAGATGGAGTATTATTGACGTCTTTAATCATGTCAATAATTCCCTGGACTAAAGCTTTGTTGGCTGAGTTGTATTTAGTGGACCGTGGTGGACGCGGAGGATAGGTCTCAAGGGCATATGAAAAAATGGTCTGAAAGGCCTGAAATGATCCATTGTAGCTAAAAGGCAAGACTAGATAGGGAATGCCTTTATCCATAGTGTGAGGTATCAAGCCACACACCCAGCAGTCTGTAGTATTAACTACCAGTTGGTGTTGATGCAAGAGCTGTACAAATGTATTGTTAATAAATTCTGAGCGTCGAGCTTGTTCGTGTTCAGGTGTGAAAAGAATGCATAGAAGAAACCGTGGAAGTAGTAGGATCAAGGGGAGGTACTGTAGTTACTGGCATAAAAATCAAATGCACACCAAAGATGATTCCACCCACCAACGTTATCAAAACAATTAAAAATGTAACTGCACATTGCATTAGAAAGCATTTGCTGTGAAGTATTCTGTACAGTCTATTTCTGCGAACATAAATTACATTCTTTCTTTGCAGCTCAGGAAGCTCCATCTTCTACGACCGTTCGCGACCACTGATGATGTGTACGTAGATGAAAATGCCTCTATCAGCCCTGGGAGTTCCCAGAACTAACAGAAAGATCGACCTTGTGTCTGACCCCCGCAGATTCAACTAGGCACACAGCCACGACCCTACGGTTACCCAGACGGCAAGGCACTTTTAAAACAAAAAGAAACAATACAAAGTATTAGCAAACTTCCTGGCTGGAGGCAATGTATAGAAAATTCAGATCTGAAAATAGGCAGTTTCCTGCTTTATTTGTCCATATTGCGAGGTCGCAGATTGTATCTCAGTTTTGCAGGAGCTGTCTGGTCTGGAAACAATGTATTTTCAGCCGACGTTGCAATGTTCACGTTTTCAGACGGCAAATGTTCTTTTGGTGCAGATGGCAAATGTTCGTTGGGTGCGGATGACAAATGTTCAGGGTTCAAAAGAGCAGTTTCAGGAGGAGAGTCAGAATTTGGTGAATCCGTGATTAGTTCTGCATCGCTGAAAGGTATGAACCTGGGGACTTGTTCCGTTTCAGAGGCACCGATTCCTTTCTTTACCCAGTTGTCGTAAGGAAGTGGCAGAGGCACACGTTTGACATGTGTCGTATGGATCCAGTTCTTCCTTCCGGCCACACGAATAGCAGTTCTCGTTGCTATTAAGACTTGGAAAGGGCCAATGAATCTGGGCTGAAGATTTTTCGTTCTTGCAAAATTTCTAATGACCACCTGGTCACCCGGTTTCAGCTGATGGCCTGGACTCTCCGGTGGCTTTGGCAATGCATCGAAAACCTGTTGGTGAATAAGACTCAATTTAGCAGTCAAGTCGAAAAGGTAATCAATTAACATTGGGTATTCCAGCTGCTTGAATTCTTTTGGTCTAGGTACCCCCCAAACATTTGCAGGACGACCAAACACTATTTCATATGGACTAAGCCCTACTCTAGAATGTACAGTTGCTCTTGTTGATAACAAAGCCAAAGGCAGTGCATCTGGCCAGGGCAAACCCGTGGATGCTTGTATCTTAGCAAGTTTCAGTTTAAGGGTGCCATTGTAACCCTCGACTAAACCCGCGGACTGGGGATGATTCGCACTATGAAACTTCTGTCTAATCCCTAGGCCGGCACACACACTCTGCATAACTTTCCCTACGAACTCACTTCCGTTATCTGACCATACAATCCGTGGCATTCCGTATCTGGGGAAGTATTCTTTAAGAAGAATTTTGGCAGTGGATAAGGCAGTATTGTCCTTTAGCGGGTATGCTTCGATCCATCTGGAGAAAGCACAAACTACCACTAGGACGTACTTTAGGTTATTACAACGATCCATGTGAATGAAGTCTAGCTGGATCACTTCAAAGGGGCAGGAAGGAGGAGCGAAATGACCTGCAGGTGTGGGGATTCCCTTGCCAGGATTATGCATCAAGCATACCATACAATTTCTCACCACTCTCTCTGCACACTTACTAATCCCATCATTCTTCCAGACCGGAGCCAACATCTTACAAATCCCTTTTGAACTGATGTGCGCTGTTCCATGTGCCATCGTTACTACTGCAAGCACATACGCATCAGGCAACATCCAACGCTGTTGTTCCGACAAGTCAATCCAACACCCACTCGAGTCCATTTTACCCGTGCTCTCTTTCCATGCAAGTTTTTCCTCCTCAGTCGCCTCTTTCTGAATTTCTTTCACGCTTTCCACTGTGTCTTCACACATTCCAGACTCAGAAATCCATCTTGCAGACGTTGAAACATACATTCTACTCATCATATTTCTAGCTGTCTGTTTTGCAGTCTCATCAGCAAAAGCATTCCCACGACCAACATCATCCGTGATTGCTTTATGAGCACTGCATTTCACAATCGCAACTTCAGTCGGCAAGGTTAGAGATTCCAACAAGTCATTAACTAGCTGACCATGTTGAATCTTAGTCCCATGGGACGTAATGAAACCTCTCTCTTTCCACAAACGGCCAAAACTATGGGCCACGCCGAACGCGTACTGACTATCTGTGAACACATTCACTCTCTTTCCCTTAGCTAAAACGCACGCTCTTGTTAGCGCGATCAATTCTGCAGCCTGGGCAGAATTCTGACTCACTCTTGCAGTCTCCACAATCGTACTCAAAGTCGTTACTGCATAGGCAGCAGTCACATCACCATTCTCCAATTTAAAGCAAGACCCATCAACATACAACGTGCCATCTGGATCTGATAACGGAGTGTCTTTTAAATCAATTTGTCCTTTTGTTTCTTCCTCAGTTTTGAAACAACAGTCGTGTGGTTCGGAATCACTCGACTCTTGGCTAGTCGGCAACAATGTTGCTGGATTCAATACATTGCATCTTTTGATCTGAATATGACTAGCTAACAGTGTCAGTTCATAACCTGATAATCTAGCACTGGTGAGGTGCTGCGTCTTGGTTCGGTTCATGAGTGTATCCACAGCATGAGGAACCATAACCACTAGCATGTTGTTCATTACTAAACCAGCAGATTGTCGAATGGAAGCTGCAGCTGCGGCTGTAGCTCTCAAGCAACTAGGCAATGCTCTGGCTACCGGATCTAACGTTGATGAAAAATACGCACAAGGGCGTTGTTTATCACCAAATTTCTGTGTCAAAACACTCAATGCACAACCTTCTCTCTCGTGGACATAGAGCGTGAATGGCTTACTGTAGTCGGGTGTACCCAATACAGGTGCTGAACACAGTGCATTTCGCAATTCAGAAAAACTCTGCTGACATTCTGCAGACCATGGTACCGGACTCGGAACACCTTTCCCAGTCAAGGCTACCAATGGTTTTGCTAAAAGAGAAAAATTTGGGATCCATTGCCTACAATATGAGGTAATACCTAAAAAGGCACGTACTTCTCTCTGCGTGCTAGGAACATTCATCTGTGTAATTGCTTTTATTCTCTCTGGGGTCAACTTCCTTCCCTCCTTTGACAAGAGATGACCTAGGTAGGTCACTTCTTGGCAGCAGTATTGCATTTTTGAAGGTGACACCTTGTGATTCAAATCTGACAAGTGATGCAATAAAGAAATTGTAGCTGTTTTGCAAGTTTCCTTGTCATCGGCAGCCACTAGAAGATCATCGACATATTGTATTAAAGCAGAACCAGGAGGAAGTACGAAGGAATCTAACTGGCTTTTTAATGTTTGACTGTAAATGGATGGGCTTTCACAATAGCCTTGTGGAGCGCGTTTAAACCTGAAGCTTCGTCCTCCTAGAGAGAAACCGAAGATATCTCTGCTTTCCTTGGCTATCGGAATGCTGAAAAAGGCATTTTTCAAGTCGACAACCGAAAACCATGCTGCTGTAGCAGGAATCAACGTTAACAATGCAGTAATGTCTGGAACCACAGGAAACTGTGGAATCACAATTTTATTAACCTCTCTAAGATCAATTACAAACCTATATACTGGAGGTTTTGTTGGGTCCGTTCTTTTCAAAATAGGCAGTACAGGACTATTACAGACATTACCTCTAGTTTCTTCTATAACGTCCTTCTTGATCAGATCTTGTACTATCAGTAGGAGCGCACGCTCACCTTCACTAGAGATTCTGTATTGTGGAATTCGTGGAAGTTTGACATTTGCTTTCAAAGTTACTATATAGGGTGGAATTTCCAATAGACCTACATCATTAGGACCAGTCGCCCAAAGAGTATCAGGGAGTGAACGCAGCTCTGGTGGGAGCGCATCCATCGACAAGTACATCGGAGAGATTATTCTTTTACCCAACGTAAGCTGTACTCCTGCTGGAGAACAGTACAATGTCGCGTACAGGCGTTTTAACAAGTCTAAACCAAGCAGATTTTCGTTACAACCTGTCGTCAAAATCAGGGGTGCTTTCAATTGACAGGGTCCAACAGAAATAGACAAAGGACCAGAAACAGGGTTATGAACAGGGGCGCCCGAAAAACCTACTGAAACGTTTGTTGAGCCAGACAAAGGTGCGCCAGGGAGTTTCGCATGTATGATAGAACTTTTTGCTGCACCAGTATCCAACAGAAACGGTTCGACTATACCTGATGTTGCTACTGCGACATAAGGCCCACTCTGATCTACTGGAACTGATACTACTCCCTCTCTTTGTCCATGGCTGTCCTAGTACTCACTTTGCTGAACTTCCTCACTAGCTTCATAATAGTCTTCAACATGATACTGTGGAGACCTATTCTGTTGGGCAGATTGTCCATTTCGCTGGTCGAAATAATTAGAAGGGCGATCACTCGTCTGCGGAGGCATAGCACCTCGTCCTCGACCTCTAGAGTTTTGCATAGAACTACCACGACCTCTCTGAGCAGCCGCAGTATTATTTTGCGTTCAAACTGGACACTCACTTTTGTAATGACCTTCCATTTTGCAATAAGCACATTGATTCCATTGGTATTGTGGCCTTTGAAAATTATAATCCGTTCTTTGATATGACCCTTGCTGCATGTTAGTCTGATTCGTGCGAGGCGGATATGCTTGCTGTAAAAGTACTTTAGTTTTTAGATCTTTCGTCTTTTTATCTGTTTTTTCTTTCTCCTCTTTATCCCTATTTTCATAGTACTGGGCAGTCGCAAGTATTTGCGCAGTCGTAGAGACAGCCCACGCACTTTCAGAATTCTTTAATTTACCACTAAGTTCTGGCAACAGATTGTGCACAAATTTATCAACAAATAATCTCTGGCCTCCTTCTGTGCTCATATCCTGACCACTATGATCCACGAAAGTCTCCTCGAATCTTGTGAAAAAGTCGGAGACGCTTTCGTCTTTCTTCTGTTTGCACGCGGACAATTTGTCCCAGTTAACGCGTAATGCTGGCATTAGGGTTTTCATTAAATCGATTATTCTACCAGGTAAATTAGCAATTAAGGGTTCAGGTTTAGAACCACCTATTTGTTGACCATCCGCTGCAATTATAGCTGCCCAATCACCACCTAGGGCAACTGGATGATTCTCTTTACGAATTTTAGCCCAAATTGGTTGTGGTACTACATTACCAAATAGCAGATCTATGTCAGCAAGATTCAATACACAAGCGTCAACTGTTTGAGCCAACTCTTTGTAGTACCCTGCAGGATTTTTACGTGGATCTGGCAAGGCCTGTTTCACTGCTAATACTTCAGCTCGCTTCCATGGAATATGTATCCATACTCTCTGGAATTGGGCCGGAGCGGCTGCAATACCAAGCGGTGCATTAGCTTGCACAGCTTCACGCCAAATTGGTGGAACCTCTCTCATTGGATATTGACGATTTTGTTTCTTACTACGTTTCTCTGACTCCCTCGGAGAACGAAGGGATGGGTCATTCCTATAACTTAAAATTAGTTCCATCGCTTCTTTTATATTTTGACCAACTATCATACCTGCAGCAAACTCTTTCTGAACATTAATTAATCCTCCTAGATTTGATTCAGGGTCATCCTCTTCCAATTCCTCACGTAGAAGGAAACACATTTCATCGAACACATATCGTTGTGTCGGTTCATTCCATTGCATAAATGTATCTAATACATCTTGTACATTATATCTTCCAACTTTTGAAACCCATCTAAGAGCAGTGGAATCTAATATTCCTCTTTCTTCAGTACTGGGAAGCTGACTACGTCTCTGCACAGAGTCAGAGGTAGGAGTCTTAATCAGAGTTTTATAGAAGGGAGATAGAATATTAGAGACAGAATCAGTGATTCTCCGACGAACAGAAAGCGGAGTCATAATATTAGCAGAAGCAGTAAATAGAGTAGCAGTTGGAACAGATAGATCAGGAACAGTAGGAGTAGCAGGCAAAATAGCTTGTGAACTAGCAGGTGTGAGCGACACAGGCATAGGCAAAGAAGCCGGCAACCCTGGAAGAGGGGCTGTCAAAGGAACATGAATATTGACCACAGGAGGTACAGGAACTTGATTCAGGGGAGCGGGAACAGGGACGCCAGGTTGTCCAGCAACCGGTAATTGAACATTCGGTATAGGTGGAGCCGTAGCACCCTGTGCATACGGTGGGGGTGATCGTAACAAGTAAGACAACAGGGGATCCTTTTCAGGGTCCTCTACTATCTTAGCCGTACTCGATGGCAAAGCAGGATAGCACTTGTCTATCGCTAAATTACGTTCTCTATTGGCCACCTCCATTGCCTTCTCAGACTCGTTGAGTTGCAGCTGCTTAGCAGACTGTTCTAAAGTCAACTCTTGCTCTTTCTGTTCTTTCTTCAACTTTTTAATTTCTCTCTGTTTAGATTCTTTTCGCCAATAACGGAAAGAATCAAACATTGCCGGCCGGGCTTTCTTCTTAAACAACCTTCTTTCTAGATTATCGAGAACTTCAGGTTCAAAACTACCATGTAGTGGCCAACTAAGGACACCATCTTTCTCTGTATAGTGGATCCATACCTCGTTATAAGAGATAGGGCCCACACCAAACTTGCAATATAGATCATAAAGGGGAGTTCCAATCGGAGGAACCAAACACGAGTCCTCCAACTGGGAATCACTGTTGCAACTAAAACAAGACAACATACAATTTTTCCGACTTACCATTTTATAATCCGGAACACAAAACAAACAAGACACAAACAGAAAAGATGCGCACTCGAACCAAGAACTTAGGCCTACCAGAACTGACAAATGTATCGATACCTGAACTGAACAGAATGATTATCGTAACCAGAATAACCAGTGATAATCTTACAGAACTGAACTGAACTGAGAACTAAAAGGATTATTCAAACAGGAGCAACCCTCACAAAATACTTAACTGAGGCACTGAAGACGTCACCAAGGAGAAACCCGTCACGTCTCGCCGTACTAAGGACTGCACCTCGGGTCCAAGACAGGGCGACGGTCAAGGCAACGGACCACTGCAGCCGTCTGAACGGGAACCCTCGTGGAAGAGAACGTCGGGCCACTTTTGCGATATGCCGGGATCGATGAAGTGGGGCGCCTCCCTCTGAAATCTTCACACGAAGCTCCTCGAACTCTTCAGGCTTTTGGACCGGTACCGAATGACGTCGCCCCACGTTGGGCGCCAATTGGAGTTCTGGACTTTTTGGTTCTGTCCAGAGGTGTCAGGGATAACACCCGAAGACCCCGGAGTTCTACCTGTCTCGGTGCACAAACAAACAGAAACACGGGCTTCTCGATGGGGGCGTCAAAGACCAAAGGTTTATTACTGCAGGGACACAGAAGTCACAGAAACTGCACACGGGCAGTGTCTAGGAGCCTGTTCAATTTGTACAAAGAGGGTTACTCCTTAAATACTAAATATTCTGCTCGGGGCAAATTCTTTACATGTTACCACAGTTCTAAACATTCGTGTCTTAAACAATAAATATTTGGCGTTGCACAGGAATCGTCAACAGTATCTGATGTCAAAACATTACGAATGAGGGGTTCCCACTATTCCATCATAATCCCATGTCAATTTCTCATTCAAGACCCGGACCGCCTCATTGTAAATTTCGTTACCTCCCCCTAATAAAGGCCCAGAAGGAAAGGAGCAGAGCCAGGTGCAGAAGATAGAAAGACAGGATAAGAGATGTTTGTGGGTCGTAAATGGGCACGGTTACCAGCTTCGGCCGCCTAATCATGATCAGGCCAACGAACACAAGAACCAGTATAGCAGGACTGGCCTCAGGCTGGGGAGGCAGTTCTTGCCGAGTCATGCTGCCACAGCATTGCTGGCCTAAGGTGCACGTGTCCCTCGTAAGGTGAATCGCCGGCTAAAGCCTACGTGTCCTTAGATGAAAAGAGGTCATTGCGTGTCCATTGACTATGTCAGGGCAAGGAATACAAAATGGCTTCCGTGTTCTAAGATGGATGCCACGGGTAGATCAGAAATGTGTTCATAACAGGAGTGCTCTTGCTCGTAGCATAGCGAAAACACCAGGATATACTAAATGGATCATTTGCGGTTCACTAATACCAAAATCATGTGTTTACGACAATGATGAAAACACGGGTTAAAATCGTCACGGAACCTCACTCCCCAGCTTCTGCACACCACTGCTTTCACCCTGTTTTTCTGAGTGCATTCTCCTGCTTTTTCTTTATTTTTTACTGCACTCTAATTCCCCCCCCCCCCCGTTTTTCTGAGTGCTTTCTCCTGCTTCTCCGTTGTCATGACTGCTTTCTCCTTCCGTTCCCCATTTTCTGGAGTGCTTTTTTCTGCTTTCCCCTTGTTTTCCACTGCTTCTCATTTTTTTTTCATTTGCCACTCTTTCCTGCTGCCCGTTTTCCCACCTCTCGTCTAGCCCCACGCATATGTCCCAGTGGTCCTCCCTTCTCCTCCCCGGACTTACTTAATAGAGGCTGCAGCACAACCCCATTTAGGAGGACCAAGGCCTAGCTCTCCCATGCCTCTACACCTCTTTGTTTCCTCCCCATTTTTCGGAGTGCATTCTCCTGCTTTTTCCTTATTTTTTACTGCACACTAATTCCTCCTCCTCCCCGTTTTCTGAATTCTGGAGTTCGCTGCTTTCTCCTGCTTGTCCTTTGTAATGACTGCTTTTTCCTTCTGTTCCCCATTTTCCAGGGTGCTTGTATCTGCTTTCCCTTTGTTTTCCACTGCTTCTCCTTATTTTTTTCATTTGCCACTCTTTCCTGCTACCCGTTTTCCCGCCTCTCGTCTAGCCCCACCCACATGACCCAGTGGTCCTCCCTTCTCCTCCCAGGACCTACTTAATAGAGGCTGCAGCACAACCCCATTTAGGAGGACCAAGGCCTAGCTCTCCCATGCTTCCACACCTCTTTGTTTCCCCCCCTATTTTTCTGAGTGCTTTCTCTGGCTTTTCCCTCATTTTTTAATGCTTTCTTCTCCGTTCCTTCAATTTTTCCAAGGGCTTTCTTTTGCCTGCTTTTCCCTAATTTTTTACTACTTTCTGCTTCCTTTCCCTATGTTTTTCTGAGTGCTTTCTCCTGCTTTTCCCTCTTTTTTTTACTGTTTTCTCCATCCTCTCCCCCATTTGCTCAGCTATTTTCTCCTGCTTTTGCCTCGTTTTTCACTGCTTTCACCTTCCGTTCCTCTATTTTTTTGAGGGCTTTCTCCATTCCTTTGGTTTTCACTGCTTCTCCTTGTTTTTTTCGTCATTTACTACACCAACCTGCCCATTTTCCTGACTCCTACCTAGCCCCTCCCAGCACCTCTCAGCACCCTACCCTCACCACAGGACCTTCTTAATGAAGCAGCTAGCATCTCCCATGCCTGGAGAGCCTCACAGTAGATTTGCCATGCTTTATAAATACAGATTGATTCATTGGTTGATTGATTGGTGAGCCCCATAAGATTTCTATTGCTTCCCTCTCCAGCCAAACAAATGCTCTACTAATGGAATGTGTGGTTTTCAAACCTATGATGCACAAAATCACAGGCTTTGTGACTGCAAAATTCAAAGTCAGAGTGTTGAGAACTGGAGTGAGGGTTACATAGGAAAGAAAGAAAGACAGCAGCCAGTACAGTCTTAAACAAGTCGATTACTGGTTTCAATGTAATATTTTGCGTTTTTTTATTTCTCTGATTCACAAAAATTTACTCTTTCAATGTTTTCATATAGGTAATTGCAGTTCTCCTTGAGAAACGGTTGATTCGAGTTCTTCAAAAAGTTCTGTTGTTCAGGACAAAAGGCATCCGGTTCACCAACGTAGCAACAATGAGACCAGGGACCAAACACAGGTTGTGGGATGGGTGGCCTCTTTCCTGGTAGGCAATGGAAAAGACCTGGGGTATGCATGGTGCAGGCTTCATGGATAAGACACTCATGTATTAACTGTGCATAGTGTCAACTGATCTGTGCCACTGGGCTCCCATGCTGCCCTTCATTGAACCTAAAATGCAGGATGGCTAACTACAAATGCAACAATGCCACTTTGTCACATATGGTTTGTCAGTTCTGTATCATACTCTCATTCATATGCAGTCATACCTGAGGTGCTACCCTTCCAATTCATAATATATATATATATATATTACCTACTGGCGGTCGCCAGTAGGTATATATAGTTAGGATTTTTTCTCTATGGGTTTTTTGAAAATTCTATGTCTAATAACTTTGGCGTTTGTGGACGGAATCGGCTGAAATTTTCAGGAAAATGGCACATTTTGTTTCTGAGCAGCCCTTGAAAATTTGGGGGGGGTTCGTCCAGTGGGGGCCGAGAAAAAAGGGGGGTCCCAAAACGTGTTTTTAACATTGAGTTTTCCATAGGGCGGTTGGCCTCACTTTTAGCCCGAACGGCTGAATGGATTTGCACGAAACTTGGCAAAATTGTAGGGACTGGTAGCCCGATGTGCCTTTTGTAGGTCTCAATATATGTGCTCCAGTGGATTTTGAGAAATTAACGTTTAAAAAAAGATATATATCTGTAACAGCGGACCGGTTAGCGCTCTGGTTCGCGGACTTTTCGCGCAACGGAGCTTTGTGAAGCGAAGCTGATTGGTTCTCCGGCGTCTGTCAACATTCCAAACAGTCCGTAGCGGCCGCCATCTTGTCTCTCGGTAGGATCGAGAGACAAGAGGAGGTCAAAACAAAGGGGGAAATAACTATAAGGGGGCATAGTAGATCCTCGCTGACCCCCTAG
Source organism: Lissotriton helveticus (assembly GCF_964261635.1). Classification (NCBI taxonomy): domain Eukaryota; kingdom Metazoa; phylum Chordata; class Amphibia; order Caudata; family Salamandridae; genus Lissotriton; species Lissotriton helveticus. Next base: position 119,857,519 of record NC_136059.1, read on the forward strand.
GTTTGATGTGGAGGTTTTAAAAGGGCCCCGCGGGGCAAAAAAAAATAATAAAAATAATAATCGAACGGCTGAATGGATTTGCACGAAACTTGGCAAAATATTAGGGACTGGTAGCCCGATGTGCCTTTGCTAGGTCTCAATATATGTGCTCCAGTGGATTTTGAGAAATTAACGTTCAAAAAAAGATATATATCTGTAACAGCGCTCCGCTTCGCGTAACGGAGGTTTGCGAAGCTGATTGGTCATTCTGTCACTGGGCTATAGTTGGGCTACATCTGGCTGATATTTGGGCTACATTTGTTTTTTTGTGTGTCTGGCGGCCATCTTTGGGCTACATTGGGCTACATTGGGCTTCATTGGGCTACATTCGGCTAATTAGCAAATAGCTCATCGCAAACTAGGAATGGTAAAGAATCGCTATTTATTCCTTAAAGTTCGCTATTTAGGAAATGCAAATAACTTTGATGATACATATGGCGGTTCATCTCTAACAAGATAAGAAGCATAGGGATAGATTTATGATGACTGGCGCATCACCAGGGATGTGTTAGTCATTCTGTGCCGCTGTTCCGTCACCTATGGTGTGCTGCATTTACAATGCGGCGCATCACGGGGCAAAAACAGCACAGATGCGTGATGTATCTGTGCCGTAAAGGTGGCGCATTGCTGGAGTTGTATCGCAAGTGTGATGAAGCTCCAGCAAGGGTCGGGGGTGCCCCTGTCGCAGGGTTTCTGTTCTCACACAGAACTGTGGACAGAGGATTGGAACCTCGGCGAATTAGGGTGTCCCAAAACTCACGTTAGTAATCAAAAACTATTTAGCAAGCTAGGTACAGTGTCACATTGGATATAACAAACTCTCAATGTTTAGACAATCCAGAATATGAACTTATAGTACCTCAGGATACGTGGAACTCATGAACAGTCGGTCGTTATATATTTCTTAGAAACCAGAACATGGAGTTAAGAAGAACACATGTGTATTTGAAATGTTTATTTACTAATGCCGTCTTCTCAGGCGTAGTACCTTAGATAATAAAAGTACACATATTATCAGTAGCAAAATTACCAGCATAGTTACTAGTACATAAAAAGTGAATGGTGATAGTATGTTAACATGCTGTAAATGAATAAGAGTTAGCAACACTTATAAGCAGCCGCGGGCCGTGGAGGGAGTTACGGTGAGGCAGGGAGGCGGGGAGGGGGAGAAGCAGGGTGGAGAATACAAGTACACATATTATCAGTAGCAAAATTACCAGCATAGTTACTAGTACATAAAAAGCGAATGGTGACAGTATGTTAACATGCTGTAAATGAATAAGAGTTAGCAACACTTATAAGCAGCCGCGGGCCGTGGAGGGAGTTACGGTGGGGCAGGGAGGCGGGGAGGGGGAGGGGCAAGGTAGAGAGGGCTCCACCCTGCTTCTCCCCCTCCCCGCCTCCCTGCCTCACCGTAACTCCCTCCACGGCCCGCGGCTGCTTATATCTCACCCTCCCTAATACACATATTATATTATTTGCTAAGAAGGTCTCTTTGTGTTGGTTTAGGGCGTGCCCATACTTTAGTGTCTTAGATTTGAAGGAATCACATCAGCATACACCAGCTCTCTCTTCATGTGAACCGCATCAACTGTTGTGTATGTGTGTTCGGCAAAGCAATATAAAACCCGCCTCATGCCCAGAATTGGCAGAAGTTGCACTTATGTTATGAGTATGAAGTCGTGGAGATCAGACCTCATAACAATTCTGTATCGTGTTGTTCTTGAAACTTTAGCACTCGCTGTACAGATATAGTTTAACAAGTAAAGCAGATAGTAGACCAATAACATATTATTCTCATGTAAACCACGATGAACTACTAGGTGGAAAGCTAAAGCAACAACTAAATGTCGTGTGCAGAAGTTGCAAAAAAGGAAAAATGGCGTTTAAACCGGTAATGAGCCCATGCTAACTTAACACGGTGTAAAGATATCCAGGACCTAGATGACACCTCCCCATGATCCGGAAACGAACTGAATAAGATAATAGAAGTGCCATCTCATGAGAGCAGATTGCAAGTTTATATGTGGACGGTCCGCAAGGTAAAGCATTAAAAACTAGGAAAATTCAATGCTAAAGAAAAATAAAACAGCCAAGTACTTTATCGAGTCTTAAGCCAATAGGCAAGGTAAATAATAAAAACTTGACAATTAAGTCAATGAATTGTCAATGAAATGCTAGTACTCAGCATATGAAACATGAAAAAGGTCTATGACATAACTGTGTATGCAAAATAAGCTGCAACAGCCTCCAACAGGAAGTCACCGTCTTCATCCGAAAACAGTTCAGCCATCCAATTTAAAAGCGGAAAAGAACATACGTGCTCTCCCAGCACCGGATCCTCTATCACCATCAGAGGACAGCTCGGTGGGTTTTCAAGAAAGCTGTGTTCCAAGAAAGACTGTGCTGCCGCCAGTAAATTCCAGGGACCAAGTAGTCCATGCATCAATGCCACAGCCATAATCCTTTCGCCAGGACAAACCAACTCGTGAGTAATGATAGGAGTCATCAGCTGATTAAAGTCGACGTCAGGAGAAACCGGTCCGCAGAGACACAAATCAATGGCCCAATCGAAATCACAGGTCAGGCAGTGAAATACAGGCTGGACACAGGTGAAGTAGGAGAACCGAAAAGATAATCCATATGCCGTGCTTAATATCGCCAACGGCATTGTGCCATAATATTCTAGCATGCGATTGCGGAACAGTGTCAGCAGCTGCAGGGTCGGAGGTTGCATAGGAGGGACATCCATATTTAAAAATGTAAAAAAGCACAAGAGCGTCCGCTGGTAATGCAAGTAAAAATGCAATCCACGAACCAGAGTGGAGAAAATGGAATGAAAGGGAGCAGGGATGACTCCAAAGATTTTCTCAAATGAAGTCACGAGACCACTGGTAACAACTTTAAAAAAGTGTGCCAGGGATTTTGTGGAGGATGCGTTAAAGATAGTCGGAAACATGTTGCTGAAATTGAAAGGCAAACCTGTGTACGGGTGTTCGCTATGTGAAGTACGAAAGTTTCACGGGCCGAACTCAAGGCCACCTCTCTCTGAGACAAAAGAGCTCTTATTCTTGTCATGCCGTTGAAACGTGTCCCAAGGTTGGTATTTGTGGCCAGATTGAAAACTCCCTATGTTCATGTGTGGGAGGAAATAGAACATTTCTGCAGCAAATAACCCGTTCACTTACTGTTACGATAAAAGGAATACTTTTAATTAACTCAGAACAATCTTCATTATTGAGCATCAAATAACTACCATTTTCCAACAACTTGAACGTGGGGATGATAGCAGGAACTGGCGTGCCTTGCAACACGCAAGCCATATTTGGTCGGTGTTTGTTGCATGAATCGTGTAACTGTATGTGCCTACACATTAGTGAATGATCTGGCGTCTCAGTGCATTCCTCTCCATTCAGATAAACTTCTTGATCATCTTTGAAACATCTGTATGTGTATGGAAGCGACCAGACCTCATGAACAAAAGCACTACCTAAAGGTTCATAAAGACCTATTGGTATATATTTCATACAATTTGAAAACTTATATAAAGCAAAAGGCAGCGTTATTAAACCGTGGATAAGGCATGTTGCCAAAAAACCCGCAATCCTCTGCTGATGATGTCACTGAGCATGTCATGAATGATGTAATATGTGACATCATCAGTAGTGGATTATGGGTAATAGTATCTCTAGTTTACTCCCCTATAGCTGTCTTTCTTTTAACATAAGTGTGTGTTTCCTTCCCTTATACTTACTGTTTTTGGTTCGCTTCCAGTTCGCGTACCAGCGAGCGAACTAGGAAGCGAACTAAGAGAAATAGAGGTTGGCACAGTTCCAAATATTGTACCAATTTTTTAATAACGGGGAGGTAGTTCTGAAAAGAACTTTTTTTTTTATTTTTCTGAACATTTTTTTAATGTTTTTGAATTTTTCGGAACAGTTTTATATTTTTTTGGGTTTTTCTTGGAGGGGGCAATGAAAACGATTCATTGTAAAGGGCTCAACAGGAGCAACAAAACAAAAAAAAGAAGTATTTATTATTTTGGGCGTTTCGGACAAACTTGCATATGATAGTCAATAGCTCTGTTGATCAGAGTGATGCTTCTTTCTCCGTAGGAAATGAATCCATCGCAAAATACGCAGGTGTGTTTTACTTCACCAAATCTCATTTGTATATTTGGCACCATCTCCCTGCCCTCTGGTCCCGTTACTTCCGGTACAACAGATCTTCTGGCCATAATAGGGAGATTATCTAGGTCGTTCCGAAACTGTGCAGCACTGTAGTTGTTAGGATGCCACCTAGTCATATGGCGATGCATTGTGTAGTTTCCGAAACTGTATTTTTTGTCGGTCCCTCTGGACAGTCTATCTTGACATATAAGGCAAGTTACGTATCTTGCATTTACTTTTTTCTGACCTTTGGGAATTTTAAAAAATTGCCAAATGAAGTTTTCTTTCCGGTGAGACGTCTTGGGCTGCTCAGGCAAAAACTGCCTCTCTTCGTGCTCGTCCTCCTGTTCCTCTTCTTCTTCTTCTTGTTGAATTACAACTTGAGCAGGTGGTCCTCTCTTCCTTGGAGGTGGTGGAGGTGGTGGGGAAGCACCAGCTGAAGCTACTAAAGAAGCCATTGCTCAGTGATCACAAAGGGTCTTTCTCTCACAATGATGAAAGTCAGAGTGAGGAAAGAAGGAGGGATTTTCATCATTTGGGAAAAACAAGAGTTCTCAACCAATCAAAAGTGTTCATTTTAGATTATATGACCTAGTCTTACATCATTAGGAAACCAAAAGTGAAATGAACCAATGAAAAGTGTTATTACCAAGTCACATGACTTGCTGTGTTTACGTTAAGCGCTTTGCAGGGCCTCCCGGTTTGCTTCCAGAAACCTGCGCTTTGGCACTCGCTTCGCGTACCAGTTCGCTAACGTAGCACGTCATATGACGTATCACGCGACAACGTGGAACGTCATGCGGACGGGAGGCGTCACGATGTTGTTTTCTAACGCGGCACTTGCGGTAAAGAAACGTTTACCGGCTCGCGGTCTATTTCGCGGCATCAAGGTCAGCTAACGGGAAGCTTCCCGATTCGCGAAGCGGGAACGAAGAAAAAAAAATATTTAAAAAAAAAATTATTCATAAACATATAAAATATATTTTTGGATTTAAAGAAGAATACATTTTACAGCTACAGATATTAGCTGTTAAAAAACCAATGAAATTCACAGAAAAAACCATAGGTTATAGACCATATATAGTTAGGAATTAGCATTTACAAAACCTTGAAAATTCACTGAAAAAACCATAGGTTATAGACCATATATAGTTAGGAATTAGCATTTAGAAAACCTTATTTTACTCACACAAAACCATTGAAATTCCATATATAGTTAGTTGCACTAACTATATATCGCGCACCCGCAATCCACTGCTGATGATGTCACATATTACATCATTCATGACATGGTCAGTGACATCACTGATGACATCACTGATGACATCTCAAATGACATCACTGATGACAACATCCAGTGACTGTATGTTTCTGTAAAGTTAAAATATGTCTTAGATATTGAAGAATGAGTGGATGTATAAGTGTCTGGATGAAGGATTTAGTAGGTGCGTGACTGACTGTATGAGTGAGTGATTAAATGTGTCTCACTGAATGCATGGGTTAGTGACTAAACTGTCTTAATTTGTGCATCATTATGTCTGTTGTGATGTAAACTGCTGCATGTGTTGATCATTAGCTATACGAGAGGCTATATGTGTTATTAATTGGTTGCCCAAGTATTTCTATGGGAGATTGAGTTTGTGTGGGGGTGGCTGGGAGGTGTGTGACTCTGTGCATAGATGTGTGAGCAGTTGATTCACTAGGTGTATGAGTTCAAGAGTGCATGTGGAAAAAGCTACATGGGCGGTTGACTGTGTGCATGAGTGTATTGATGAGTGAATGGATATCTCAATGCTACATGTCATAGTAAGTACATATGTAAAACACAGTACATGTGAGAGTTGGCATATATAAATAACTGTGCATGAGAGCCACTGAATGTGTGAGTGGCTGTATGGATCATTGTGAACTTGTATCAGGGATTGTATAAGAGAGTAAATATGTGTTAGTATATGTTTGAATAAGTAAGGTGTGTATAACTGTATAGTTGAGGAAATGGAGGTGAGATTGTTTCTTTGCATGACTGACTAGGTGTGTGAGTAACTCCATGGATGAGTGACAGTGTGTGAGTGTCTGTATACACTGAGTGTATCTAAGGTTATATTAGAGTCTGAAGAGGTTTATCGTATTAGCACAAGAATGATGTCAAATGAGATGTCATCAGTGATGTCATCAGTGATGTCATTTGAGATGTCATCAGTGATGTCATCAGTGATGTCACTGACCATGTCATGAATGATGTAATATGTGACATCATCAGCAGTGGATTGCGGGTGCGCGATATATAGTTAGTGCAACTAACTATATATGGAATTTCAATGGTTTTGTGTGAGTAAAATAAGGTTTTTTAAATGCTAATTCCTAACTATATATGGTCTATAACCTATGGTTTTTTCAGTGAATATATATATATATTCACTGAAAAAACCATAGGTTATAGACCATATATAGTTAGGAATTAGCATTTAGAAAACCTTATTTTACTCACACAAAACCATTGAAATTCCATATATAGTTAGTTGCACTAACTATATATCGCGCACCCGCAATCCACTGCTGATGATGTCACATATTACATCATTCATGACATGGTCAGTGACATCACTGATGACAACATCCAGTGATTATGTGTTTCTGTAAAGTTTAAATATGTTTTACATATTGAAGAATGAGTGGATGTATAAGTGTCTGAATGAAGGTTTTAGTAGGTGCGTGATTGACTGTATGAGTGAGTGATTAAATGCGTCTTACTGAATGCACGGGTTAGTGACTAAACTGTCTGAAAGTGTGCATCAGTATGTCTGTTGTTGTGCAAGCTGCTGCATGTGTTGATCAGTAGCTATATAAGTAGCTATATGGGTTATTGATTGGTTGCACAACTATTTGTATGGGAGACTGAGTGTGTGTATGGCTGGCTGGGAGGTGTGTGACTCTGTGCAGATCAATGTGTACTTGTATCAGTGATTCTATAAGAGAGTAACTATGTGTTAGTATATGTTTCAAATGTGAGTTTTGTGTGAGTAAAATAAGGTTTTCTAAATGCTAATTCCTAACTATATATGGTCTATAACCTATGGTTTTTTCAGTGAATTTTCAAGGTTTTGTAAATGCTAATTCCTAACTATATATGGTCTATAACCTATGGTTTTTTCAGTGAATTTCAATGGTTTTTTAATAGCAAATATCATAAGCTGTCGAATGTCAAGTACGTGGTAAGTAAAAACATTTTCGTGTTTATGCACACTGATCTGCTTTGAATGCTGCCCCCCACCCCTCATTTCTATTAGGAGTACTCTCTCTTTGCAGATAGTGAAGGGTAGTTAACGCAGCCCTTTGCCCCCTTTGTAATCCGTCGTGCCTGCTTCTCTCTCCATTTGATTGATTGTTCTCTTTGGTTCATTCTCTATTTACAAACAAGCACAGAGTCGCAATACTCTGTTTAGTCTTTGCAGATAGCGAAAAACCGTGTAAAAAAACAAAAGGAATCGAGCAAAATCAGTAGGCCACTAATGGGATCTCTTTTTGACCTCGCTAAAATAGAAACATTAGGAACAACCTGTTGAAAATAGCAATGCGTATGTACATAAGCGGCGTTCATTTGTGTTCACAGTACCCCTTGTTGATTGTTTGAATCGAGCATTGAATTGTTCGAAGTTGGTTCTCTTAAGGATCTTCTCTGCCTGCAAACGAGGAAGAATAGGAATATTCTCTCTCCCTTTGCAGATAGTGAAGGGTAGGTAACGCAAGCCTTTAACACGTCTGTCCCGCTTGGGCCGGGACGTGGGGTTGTTCCCTCGGTACTGGGGACTCTACACTGGTAAGCGGTTCAAATAGAAAGACAGGTGCCTTCAATAAAGGGTTGAGAGAAGGCTTTATTGGTATGTACGTCTTCTTCATATAAACCAAAGTAAACGAGTAATCAAAACACAGAAGTCTTCTTCATGGGGTCCTCGGGGAGAACAGTTGTCCTGGGATGCGGTCTTGCTCCGGGCGTGGTCTTTCGGGTTCCGCTCCGGTACCGGCAATAAAAGGAAACGTGTGTCAGGACACATATACTGCGTAAACTAGTAAAAGGGGTCAGGGAGTGAGGGATGAACAGAACGTGCACTTTAGTCTACCCAGGGCTGTGGGGAAGTGCTCGTGCATCGACTTTACGGGGGGAGTCTATGCGGCTAGGTGAGACAGGGGATCGGTCACTGGTGTTTCCTCCTCCCGACCCAGCCCGCTACCCGGCCCGTACCTCTTGTAGCCACGCTCCTCCCACGGGAACGTGGCAGGGCGGCTCGTGGGAACGTTGGCCTCCTGGCTTGTCGATATCAGGGATCTCGGCTCTCCTCTCCTGTTCTGCGGCTTCCTCCCGGTTCTCTGCTCTGCTCACCACGCCCTCCATCTCCGTTCCAGGTGTGCCTGTTTTTGACGCCCTGGCGTACTCAGTGGGCGGGGCCTCGGCCCCGGAGTCGAGGATCTTAAAGGAGCCGTCATCCTGGCATTCTGGAAACCAAACCGATGTATCCTCTTCTGTCCATACTGCCGCTGGCTGCTGTGGGGACAAGGAGCAAGGTAAAAGGGGTGTGGCCACCCACCAATCATCCGTAGTCAGAGGGTCTTGCTCCCCTGCCCCGTCACACACCTCCCCCCCTGGCTTCTCCCGTTCGGGGAGAGGGAAGGTCCTAGACAGAAAGTCCGCATTACCATTGTCCTTCCCCTTACGGTGATGCACGGTGAAGGCATAGGTCTGGAGAGACAGGAACCACCGCAGCACCCGGGGATTAGTACTACTGTTCTGATGTATCCACCTCAGGGGCGCATGATCCGTATGAAGGATGAATGGTTTACCCTCGAGATAATATCTCAACTTTTCTACGGCCCACTTTATTGCCAAAGCCTCTCTCTCTATAGTGGAATACTTGCACTCCCTAGGAAACAACTTCCTGCTCACATACAAGACAGGATGTTCCACCCCATCACTCCCGATTTGAGACAGAACGGCTCCTATTCCCACATTGGAGGCGTCCGTTGCTAAGAGAAAGGGTTTCGTATGCTCAGGGGAAGCCAGCAGAGGGGCTGTGGTCATGATGGTTTTCAGGGTCTGAAAAGCCTGCAGCGTCTCAGGAGGGGGCTGTCTAAAGTCGCGGGGCCTTGCATTGTTTTTCAGGAGGTCTGTTAGGGGGGCTGCTGTCATCGCAAATTGGGGTATAAATCTACGGTAATACCCTACCAGACCTAGAAACGCCCGCATCTCTTTTTTGTTGGACGGAAAGGGTACTGCTGTGATTGCACGTACCTTCTCGCTTTGGGGAGCGATGGCACCGTTACCCAGGACGTACCCTAGGTAGTTCACAGTCTTAAAGGCAGCGCGGGATTTCTTTGCATTGATATGCAGACCCGCTTGTTCCAAGGCCGTCAGAATGGTAGTCAGGTGTGTGAGATGTTCCTTCCAGTCCCTACTGTAAATCACTATATCGTCTAAATACGCCGAGCTGAAGGACGTATAGGGTTGCAGTACTAGATTCATTAATCGTTGAAAAGTGGCCGGCGCCCCATGTAACCCAAAGGGAAGAACCGTAAATTCGTAGGCCCCTTCGTCTGTTACAAAGGCCGTCTTTTTTCAGTCCTCTTCACGAAGAGGCACCTGCCAATACCCCTTCGTGAGGTCTATAGTGGTGATGTAACTGGCGTCCCCGATTTTTTCTATTAAGTCGTCCACCCTTGGGATGGGGTAAGTATCAAAGTGGGACACTGCGTTAAGCGCGCGGAAGTCCATACAGAAGCGTTTGGACCCATCGGGCTTAGGGATCATCACGATGGGGGACGACCAAGGACTTTGTGAAGGCCGTATAACCCCCAGTCGTAGCATGTCTTGCACCTCCTTGCGCACCATTTCTTTGCGAGCAGCGGGAATTCGGTAGGGTTTTTGTTTCACCACTTGACCCGGTAGGGTGTCTATGCGGTGTTCTGCTATATTAGTCCTTCCGGGTAGGTCAGAGAATAAGCGGGAAAAGGGTCTCAGTGTGTCCGCTAACTCTGCCTTTTCCCGTGGGCTGAGCTCTTGATTTACTACTAGCTGCTCTATAGTGGATGTAGGGTCCGGACCTGCCCTCGCCACTAAGGGTGCTTCACCCGGTACGGGTCCTAGCCATTCCTTGAGCATGTTAATGTGGAAAATCTGGGTTTTCGTGGGAGACATTCGTAGTCGGTAAGTCGTAAGACCAAGGGTGTCGATTATCTGGAATGGTCCCTGCCAGCCCTGTTTCTGTTTGGTCATTCCCGAGGGAAAAAGCACCAAAGCCCAGCTCCCTCTGGTAAGGGTCCTCAACCTCTTCCCTTTGTCGTAGGATACCTTTTGTTTGTTCTGGCTCCTTTCTAGATTGGAGTACGCTAACTCTCTTAGTTTACCCAATTTGGAGCGTAAGTGACAGGTGTAGTCCAACAGGGACTTTTGTTCCTCGAGTTCCTCGTTTTCCCACATATCTCGGGTTATCTCCAACAAGGACCGTGGCACTCTTCCATACAGGAGCTCGAAGGAGGAGCACCCTAGGCTGCTTTGTTTTTGTGCCCGAATGACGTACAGGGCGAGGGGTAGTAGCCTGTCCCATGAGGGGCCCTCAGCTGATAACATTTTTTTCAGAGTGGTTTTTAGGGTTTGGTTATACCTCTCCACCAAACCGTCGGTCTGGGGATGGTACACCGACGTCTTCAGGTGTTTCATATCCAGGGAGGCGCATACCTCCTTCATTAACTTTGACGTGAATGGCGTTCCCTGGTCGGTTAGTACTTCCCGGGGAAACCCCACTCTAGAAAACAATTCAACGAACTTTTCAGCTATGTTGGCTGTGGTGGGGGTTTTGAGAGGAAAGGCCTCGATGAACCTGGTGGCATAGTCCACTATGACTAGGGCATATAGATGTCCTCGACTGGATTTCGGCAGAGGGCCTATAAGGTCCATACCGACCCTTTCGAAAGGGACACCGATGATCGGCATCTTTTGCAAAGGGGCCATGGTGGGTCGGCGAGAGTTTTGTCTTTGACATACTTCGCATTTGGCGCAATAGTCCTGCACCTCTTTATGTATGCCTGGCCAGAAGAAATAGCGGATTATGGTGTCTGTGGTTTTTTCTTTGCCTGCATGTCCTGCCGTCAGGTGGGCATGAGCAAAAAAAAGGACCTGCTCTCTAAACGACTGGGGTACCAGTAATTGGTCTACTCCGTCCTCTCGACTTTGCCTGTACAGTAGGTGGTTTTTTATCACAAAGCGTGGATACGAAAAAGGGGGTTGGTCACTTGCCCCCTGGGCGGCTTCCCATGCGTTTGTTAAAGTCTTGTCTTCTGTCTGGGCAAAACGGAAACTACGATCAATAACCCAGGGTTCGGGGGTCAGATAGGCAGGAAGGGTGTTATCAGGGGGGGCACCAGAGAGGTGTTCTTTGAATAGGGATAGAAATTCAGGATTGTCTGTTCCCAGGATCATATCTTCAGGAAGGGAGTCCACCACCCCAACCCACACCCGGCATGGTTCCCTATTAGGAAGCAGTATCTTGATAGAAGCAACAGGGTACGGTTTAACATCCCCATGAACACATCTAATATACACCGGCCCCATGGGGTTCACCTGTTCGGGTTGCACAAATCTGGTTTGGATCACTGACTGCCTGCATCCCGAATCTAGTAGTGCCTTAACCGTATAACCATTCATCCTCATACTCACATAGAACGTGCTACCCATTTCGGCTGAATACAGCACAGTCCTTGGCATATAACCAACTTCCATTGGCTCCTCTGGTGGTTTTCGTTTGGGGCACATTCGGGCTATGTGTCCCCAGTCCCCGCAATCAAAGCATTGGGGTCCTCTGGTGATGGGATGGGAAACCATGCTCGGTGGACGCAGAGGTCTTGGCGCTCCTCCTCCAATTTTGAACTTTCCATCAGGTTTAGGAGGAGGTATGTTTTTCTGCGTTTTGTCGGTTTCCCACGCGAGGGACTTGGGTTGCGCTCTCGCATACTGTGACGCCATTTCAATGGCGTGTTCCACGGTGAGCCCGACGTGCTGACGCAACCAGCGTTGGGTGGCATAAGGCAGGGCCTCCATAAACTGTTCTAGGTATATTTTCTTCAATATGTCTTCTTTGTTACAAATGTCCGGGCGCAGCCACTTATCGGCGGACATTTGCAAACGATAAAAGAGAGTTTTTGGGTTTTCTCCTGGTATACCCCGTTCCTTCCGGAACCGCACCCTATAGGCTTCCTGGTCCAACCCCAGGTGGTCTAGTATAACCATTTTAATGGTAGCGTACGGGGTGGTTCCAAGGGGATTAGCCGCCTGATAGGCCGACTGGGCTTCTCCTGTTAGGAGGGGGGCTAAGAAGAAGGGCCATTTTTCTTCGGGCCAACTCAAAGCCCGTGCGGCTCGTTCAAAGTTTATCAGGAAGGCGTCTGGGTCATCCCCAGACACATACTTCTGGAGTGACACCCCAGGTGGATGGGGCGTGTGCGCTCTCGCCTCGCCATGAGCGACTATAGGTGCGGGAGTAATGTTTTTGAGGGTTTCCAGCTGAGCCGTTATCGTATGGGTGAACAAGTCCCTATCGGCTTGGGCGGTTGTGATTTGACTCTCCACAGCCTTTTCCAGTTTATCCTGTCCTTTGATCAGGTGGTCAATGAGGGCCTCCATCTTGTGCGTACAGACGGATGTGGATCCCACTTCTGACACCAGTTGTCCCGCTTGGGCCGGGACGTGGGGTTGTTCCCTCGGTACTGGGGACTCTACACTGGTAAACGGTTCAAATAGAAAGACAGGTGCCTTCAATAAAGGGTTGAGAGAAGGCTTTATTGGTATGTACGTCTTCTTCATATAAACCAAAGTAAACGAGTAATCAAAACACAGAAGTCTTCTTCATGGGGTCCTCGGGGAGAACAGTTGTCCTGGGATGCGGTCTTGCTCCGGGCGTGGTCTTTCGGGTTCCGCTCCGGTACCGGCAATAAAAGGAAACGTGTGTCAGGACACATATACTGCGTAAACTAGTAAAAGGGGTCAGGGAGTGAGGGATGAACAGAACGTGCACTTTAGTCTACCCAGGGCTGTGGGGAAGTGCTCGTGCATCGACTTTACGGGGGGAGTCTATGCGGCTAGGTGAGACAGGGGATCGGTCACTGGTGTTTCCTCCTCCCGACCCAGCCCGCTACCCGGCCCCGTACCTCTTGTAGCCACGCTCCTCCCACGGGAACGTGGCAGGGCGGCTCGTGGGAACGTTGGCCTCCTGGCTTGTCGATATCAGGGATCTCGGCTCTCCTCTCCTGTTCTGCGGCTTCCTCCCGGTTCTCTGCTCTGCTCACCACGCCCTCCATCTCCGTTCCAGGTGTGCCTGTTTTTGACGCCCTGGCGTACTCAGTGGGCGGGGCCTCGGCCCCGGAGTCGAGGATCTTAAAGGAGCCGTCGTCCTGGCATTCTGGAAACCAAACCGATGTATCCTCTTCTGTCCATACTGCTGCTGGCTGCTGTGGGGACAAGGAGCAAGGTAAAAGGGGTGTGGCCACCCACCAATCATCCGTAGTCAGAGGGTCTTGCTCCCCTGCCCCGTCACAACGTCGTACCTATTTCATTCCTCATTGATTGATTTATTGTCCGAACATTGACTGTTTGGGAATTAGTTCTTTTTGGAGGTATTCCCTGTTTGCAAATAAACGTAGGAAAATCTTTGCAAGTAGTGAAAGGGTACGTAATGCGGACCTTTCTCCCCCGTTGTAATCTGTCATGCCTATCTACTCCCCACTGATTGATGCACCTGTTTCACCCGGACCATTTACTAGACATACGTCATCTGGCCCGACCAGAGAGCACCCCTAGTGAAAAGGACATATGCAATAATAACGAAGTGATCACTGTATCCTGTTAACAGAAACTTTAGCATGAAACAACCTGGAAAGAAAAGAATAGGAAAACGAAAATCAGTAGGCCACTGATGAACATGAACTTTTATTAAACAACGAACAAAGAAACGATAACATAACGTAATGATAAAACCTATTAATGTCCTAGAAACAAGAAAACGTTAAAATATGCCATTGGTGAGAGACCAGAAAAACAGTAAGAGAAACCAAATCACCCCTCGCTGTCCCACCGCCTGCCACGCCAAAAAAATCGATAGACTAGGGAAAATGCAAGTCAGTAGAACATCCGCCCCCACTCTGGAAACTTCCAAGGTGGGGCAGGGTTCCGGCTACGCCCAGCCGGGAGCAGCCCATATAAGGCGGGTCCTGCTGCCACGCCTCGGCCAGGAGATCCTAACGTAGGGTGTAGCCGGAGGAGAGGCCGAGGCCAGCGGGACCCGGCCAGGGGATTGCCTTTACAATGCTGAACAGTTGCAGGGGGGGGGAATGTCTCCTCGACCCTCCCCTCTCTCTCCCAGTCCGGCCGCGGTGGCCCTTGAGAGTTGCAGGTAGTCCCGCCACATGCTCTTCCGGTCCGGCCACCAACGGTCGGGGGGCCGAGGCCGACGGGATCCGGCTGCAGCCGATAAACCAAGAAACCCGTTCATGGGGCCAGAGCCAGGGGCGTCCGGCCGACATCTACCGAAAGCCCGGCCTGAAGACGGACGGGACACTTCTTCTTTCTTGTATAATTGCTGCAACAACCCTGGGGGCCTTGAAGATTCTAGAGGAGCCGCGGGAGTCTCCGACCCCCGATGGGGAATGACTGCCATGATCACCCGTGGAGTGACGAAACTGTATCCGCGGGACGTCGGCGCCAGCCTCACTTTCAATTACTAGAATCCTGCAGACCTCACTTCCGGTGAAAGCACAGTGTGACCCGGTAGGAAAAATTGTTGCACCCCCTCCCCTTTTTGACTGATAGTTCAAACCACCGATCCTTTCCTTTGCCCTTTTAACGGAACTTTGGACTGCCTCCCCCTCTTTTACATTTTCTAGAGAAAACAAAACATTAACCACTACATTAGCATAGCAGTTGACACCAGAACTGTTTTCAAATTGAAAACCAACAACATCTTCAACAGAATCCTTTTTGTTTCTGCTGTGACCCTGCTACAGCACAGGCATTGTCCCCAGCAGTAATTCTGCAATGCCGGTAAGAATAGCTGTGGTGCCTACTGGACTCACTCACCCCCGCGGCGCCCCACGCCGTTATGTGCTGGGCGGCAACTTGCTAGACATCACTTTCGTGCCATCTAGATTTCAGCGCGTTCTGCTGCCTTGGAACTATTCGCACAACAGACCGCTACTGACAAGAATATTTCATTATTGGTGCTGTCAATTTCAATAAATCTATTGGATAATTCAAAAGAAATTGCCACGGTCTCTTCGTTGTTTAAATGTTTTTACTGTTTTTGTTTTGTTGTATATATTTATATGTTATTAAAGTTTTATATTCCTACTACTTTGTTGGAGTGCTATATATTTTTAATCTGACACATAATTGTAAAAACTTTGATGTACAAAGAGTCATTCCTGGAATCTTCCGCTTCAGGCTCGGTCCCCTCCCCAATCACAATACAGGATAGTTTTCAGATAGTAGGAACACGTGTGGTGTGACGGATCTCATCGGGTGTGGGCCTTGATCTACTATAACTCCTTTGAAGAGGGGTGATTCTTTACAGCTGGGGCCATAAACTACATCTGCAGGGCTAGCTGATAGCCTGGACAATCGGACACAGAGGAAGAGGAGTGTCAGAGGGTGCGGTAGTGAATAGGGCGAAAGGGAGGTGTCGGGCGGGCACAGAGTGTGATTCTCAGGGAAGAGCAGCGCAGATGGGGGGAGGTTTATTGCCCATGCATAAGACAGAGAGCGGGGGTGACCAGTGCCTGGGGAAGATGCTTGCGAGGGTGAGGAGCCATGCTACGAATCGACAGCGTGCAGAGAGTGGGTCTGGTCAAGACATCTAAAATGGCTGCCGTGCACGACAAAAGTGTGGCATTTCAAAAAAGGCAAGATGGCGCAGACAATGTTTTTTAACACTTCCTCATTTCCTTCGAATCGAACGTTAACAGACGTTGGGGCATATTACCAAAGTTAAGCGATATTTATCGCTAACGATGCTTACCAACCAATTTTTTACCGCTAAGCATCGTCAGAAATTATCGAAGATAAACCTTGCTATTATCAAGGTTTATCACAAATGCGATAATAAACGGCCGCAATGCATGAATATCGCTAAAAACTCAGCGATATTCATACATTACCGAGCTAATGCTCTTAGCCATGTTATCCACCTCCCTTTGGATAACATGGCTAAGAACTGCTCAGGGCAGGTGTTACTTTTTGGAGATATTCGCGCTTAGCGCGAATATCTCCAAAAGTTGGTAATAGGAGATAGATATCTTGCATGTTGTAATGCAAGTTATTGTGGTATATGGAACTCATACCATAATCTCTCAGGAAAGCAGAAACTGATCCTTTTGGGACCGCCTAAAAAGGCCTAGGGGGTGAGGAGTACTCTACTTTGCCCCCTTTTCACGTTCCGAACTATTTTATTTTACTCTCTTCTGTAATTACACAAAATAGCAGCGATAAGATGCATCGGAGACACACAGTGAGAGAAAGGAGGCCGGAGATGAAGAAGAGATGTCAAATACACATTGGAGATAATATAGTGGCAGAAGGGAAGTAAATATGAGTAAACTTACCATGTAACATAAAAATGTTGCACTCTATACTATAAGTCTCATTTTATACTACAATCACTTCGCTACAACCTCATAAATTAAAAATAAAAATGAATAATGTCTCAAACAATTTTTGATTTCTAAATATAAATTTATTCTTCAGAATTTTCTAAATTTGAAATAACTACTAACATGTCCTCATCAGCAATGTCCTCATGAAAAGTCTGCAATAATGATTCTTGTAACTCTATGGTCTCCAAACACTCGATAAATTCGCCATCAAGAGATTGATCAAAAAAATCATTCAAGTCATCTCCTCCTTCTGACAATATTTCATTATTGGTGCTGTCAATTTCAATCAATGTAGTGGAATCATTCAAGTCATCTCCTCGTGACAATATTTCATTATTGGTGCTCTCAATTTCAATCAATGTAGTGGAATCATTCAAGTCATCTCCTCCTTGTGACAATATTTCATTATTGGTGCTGTCCATTTCAATCAATCTAATGGAGTCATACAAGTAATCCCCTCCTTGTGACAATATTTCATTATTGCTGCTCTCAATTTCAATCAACGTAGTGGAATCATTCAAGTCATCTCCTTGTGACAATATTTCATTCTTGGTGCTGTCCATTTCAATCAATCTAATGGAATCATACAAGTCATGTCCTCCTTGTGACAATGTTTCATTATTGGTGCTCTCAATTTCAATCAATGTAGTGGAAAATTCAGAAGAAATTGCCACGGTCTCTTAATTGTGAGCCATTTTATTTTGAAATTGCTTGCTGTAAATTGCAGAAAAAAATAATCACTTTCATTTATCGTTTTTAGTAATACATAATATAAAACTAACTTTATCAAGTATTTAGTATAACAGAAGGACTGCAAATAAATAACAGAAAACATTTTTCAAATTATCTTCAAGTGTACAACATAGTTCCCCTTACAAATTAACAACTCACCTTTTTAAAAGTAGGAAAAGTGTTAGTACTGTGTAAATCAAACACCAGAAATTCACCACCAAAAATTCCTCACAAATGTACCTCAGACAGTAGTATCACAAAATGGCTGTGGTTTCCTCTCATTTGAGATATATACATAACCAATTAACTTTCATCACACACAAATACAAAACCAAAGTAACATTTTAATTGGTTCTAAATTTCAACACTTTCAAATGTGTTTTCCCCATGCAATTTCCCATAGGACATTTACATACGTCTACAGCCTGAATGGCTGAACGGAATTACACCAAACTTGGCAAAATGGTACATCAAACCTAAGAGGTCAGGAAGGATCTACTATGCCCCTTATGGTCATTTCCCCCTTCGCTTTGGCCTCCTCTTGTCTCTCAATCCTACCGAGAGACAAGATGGCGGCCGCTACGGACTGTTTGGAATGTTGACAGACGCCGGAGAACCAATCAGCTTCGCAAAGCTCCGTAACGCGAAAAGTACGCGAAGCGGAGCGCTGTTACAGATATATATATTTTTTTGAACGTTAATTTCTCAAAATCCACTGGAGCACATATATTGAGACCTAGCAAAGGCACATCGGGCTACCAGTCCCTAATATTTTACCAAGTTTCGTGCAAATCCATTCAGCCGTTCGATTATTATTATTATTTTTTTTTTTTGCCCCGCGGGGCCCTTTTAAAACCTCCACATCAAACCTAGGGGGTCAGCGAGGATCTACTATTCCCCCTTATGGTCATTTGCCCCTTCGCTTTCGCCTCCTCTTGTCTCTCGATCCTACCGAGAGACAAGATGGCGGCCGCTACGGACTGTTTGGAATGTTGACAGACGCCGGAGAACCAATCAGCTTCGCTTCACAAAGCTCCGTTGCGCGAAAAGTACGCGTAGCGGAGCGCTGCCCGGTCCGCTGTTACAGATATATATCTTTTTTTAAACGTTAATTTCTCAAAATCCACTGTAGCACATATATTGAGACCTACAAAAGGCACATCGGGCTACCAGTCCCTACAATTTTGCCAAGTTTCGTGCAAATCCATTCAGCCGTTCGGGCTAAAAGTGAGGCCAACCGCCCTATGGAAAACTCAATGTTAAAAACACGTTTTGGGACCCCCCTTTTTTCTTGGCCCCCCCTTGACGAACCCCCCCCAAATTTTCAAGGGCTACTCAGAAACAAAATGTGCCATTTTCCTGAAAATTTCAGCCAATTCCGCCCACAAACGCCAAAGTTATTAGACATAGAATTTTCAAAAATCCCATAGAGAAAAAATCCTAACTATATATACCTACTGGCGACCGCCAGTAGGTAATATATATATATATATTTATATGAATATATGGTATACATAATACAGGTCATATGCAGCAGCATCATACCAAACAATAGGTCATGTAAGTTACATGGATTTACATGTCATACACATGCATTACAGTTTGGTATTACCCTAGCAAACGTGGAGTTTATTATGTGTATTGTATGGTCGGAGTGAGCAAATGGGGTGCATTATATGGTGTGGTTGTGTGACCTCACTGTGTAACACACTTATCAAACCCTTTAGGGCCAGTAGGTTTTGGTGTTTCACCTTTTAGCTTGACCCTGGGTAGCTTCAGCTCTGAGCAGCAAGGTTTACAATCAATCAAATATTCATAAAGCAACTCTTCTCACCCTAGAGGGTATCCAGGCTGCAGAGTCAATTAAAAAGCCAGGGTTTTGAGACCTTCCTGAAGTGGGTCAGTAAGGGTGAAGTGCAGAGGTGGATTGGAAGGCAGTTCCAGGTCTTGCCGGTAAGGTGGGAGAAGGAGCATCCTCTGGTGCTGCACCGTCGGATGTGTGGTTTATGTGTGAGGGTGAGATTAGCTGATTGGAGGTTCCTAGAAGGAAGGTGGAAGTTCAAACAACCGTTCATGTAGGGCGGGTCCTTGGTCATGGAGGGCTTTGTAACATTGAGTCAGGACCTTGAATTGTCCTCTTTTCTGGATGGGGAGCCAGTAGAGGACCTTCAGATGCTGGGCGATGTGGGTCTTTTTTGGAAGGTTGAGTTTGATTCTGTCTGCTGTGTTGTAGATCATCTGGAGTCACCACGAGATTTTCGTGGTGGAGTCTGCATAGTGCATTGCCATAGTCCAGTCTGCTGGAGATGACTGCCTGTGTCACTAGTTACATGGTGTTGATGGGGAGCCACTTGATGTCTTTGTGGATCATATGCTGAGTGTGGAAGCAGGCTGAAGAGAAAGAGTTTACATGCGTTTCATGGGGAGTTTACTGTTTATGATAATGCTGAGGTTATAGGCATAGGGGCAGATTTACAAGCCCCATGCGCATCTCTTAACCCGCCGTTGCGTCACTTTTATGACTTAGAGGCGGCGCAAAGCCAGCGCCACACTGTGGGGTATTTACAACGTGACGCTTCTGGGAGATGCGTCACGTTGTAAAGCCCTGCGCCACATGTAGGCGTTCTGACGCAGGGGGTGAGTTACGGCACAGGAACGCCTCCTAAAAGTGGCTGAGTGAAATCTACAAGATTTCACTCAGTCACTTTTAAGGCCATGCTGCGTCAAAACCCTGCACCTGCTTGAAGCAGACAAGGATTTATGCAGCATGTTACAGATAGGGCACCCTCGAGCCCTGCTGGAGCTGCATCGAGCTCCGAGTTCCGATGGCCACAAGTAGTCGTTCCAGAGCGAGGTTTGTCTGCAGAAGATCAGTACTTGTCTGAGTTGAGCTTCAGACAATTGTTCCTCATCCAGGCTGAGACATTGCACATGCAGTTGTGAAAGTTGATCTTCATGATAGTGGGGTCCTCTGAGAGTGAGAGGATAATCTGTGTTTTGTTGGCAGAGGAGATTATGTTGATGTCATGGGCTCTGAATATGTCTGAGAGTGGAGTCATGGAGATATTGAAGAGGGTTGGGCTGAGGAAAGAGCCTTGAGGGACACAGCAGATAGTGCGCCCCATGACAAAGGAAGCCATCCATTTGAATACATCATCTGTGATTCCAATCTGTTGTAGTCGAGTGATTAGTGAAAAGTGGGAGACGGTGTTGAAGAATGCAGAGATGTTGAGCAGAATCAGGGCGGCTGATTCTCCTCTGTCGAGTAGGGTGCAGATGTCATCTGTTGCGGTGATCAGTGCTGCCTCATGCTATGGTTGGGATGGGTCCAGCAGGTTGTTTCTCTTCAGGAGTTCAATGAGTTCGATGTTGATAGTCTCCTCCAGGACTTTGGCAGGAAACAGGAGCAGAGAGATGGCACGGTAATTCTGGAGTTCGCTGGAGTCTGACGATGGTTTCTTGAGGAGGGGTCAGATCTCTGTTTGTTTCCAAGGATTGGTTAAGGTGGCTGTGATGATGGAGTAGTTTAGGATGGTGGTGATGGAGTGAGATTTAGAAATGTATTCATTTCAGCTTGTGAAGTTATACTTCCATAATTAAATAATAATATTAATAATGTGTGCAGTGAGAAAAACTAACCAACCTAGAATTAAAGTCACATTTACATGAACACGCGGGAAACTAATATGTGTGCTCATAAACGTGCATTATGTTGCATTTGCATGTGTGTGAAAATAATGAATTAATTCTGTCTGTTGTCATGTCTGAAATTAAATGCGGCTGTTTATTAATGGCATGTGCTTATTTCTGTGTGCTCATGTTTTGTTTTTCTGTTTTAAATGTTGCACGAATTTGTTTGTTGCTTTATTTTGCTTCTGCTAGGTAACAGATTAATGGGTAATTATTAGCAAAGGTGGGAGGGTAACAGAACGAACTTTATTTCTCAAAATAATTGATGTTTTGTGTTTGTTTATGCATTAGTTTTACGATGGCGGGTTTTGCGGCTGGTGAAAACTTGACCAGAGAAAAGTTTCATCCATGCGCAGTTGTGCTGATGAAAAAGTCATCTTTCTGCTGAACAGACAATGATTGAACAATTTAGACTTGGTCGAGTTGAATTGTGTTCTCGCTGTCCTTGTCAAGGACAGGATGCGGCTGAACCTGCCAAGATTAAGAGAAGAGAGTTCCTCCTCGGGAAATGTAACTTTTTGAGGAAGCACAGAGGATGGTAAAACTATGAACAATAAGGGCAAAGATGAAGCCCCGGACTTGGTCATGAGCGTGTGACCTCATGGTGGACTGTTGTGACTTGACCAATTAAATATCTGGATTAATGAAAAAACATACGTTATTGTTACTTTAGTTAGTTAGAAAGGTATAAAAACTGACCCCTTGGAAGAGAGAGCCCAGTTGTTCCAAATCCAGCAGTTATTCTTTACCAAATTCCGCATGATGCAGAATGGTACACTGTCATTGATCTTTGCAATTCGTTCTTTACTGTTCCATTGCATCCAGAAAGCCAGGAAATGTTTGCGTTCAGGTTCCAAGGTCACACCCTAGCATGGTGCCGTATTCCTCAAGGGTATACAGAGAGTCCTTCTATCTTTAATGAATTGTTAAAGAAATCATTGGAAAATCTAAATTTACCTGGAAGATCAACCTTGGTCCAGTATATTGACGACCTCCTTGTTGCAGCAAAAACACGAGATAACTGTGTCTCAGATACAATTACTCAATTACTCAATTACTCTTTTGAATCATTTGGCAGATGAGGGGCATAAAGTGTCACCTGCAAAATTGAAGTTTTGTAAACAAGAAGTAAAATATCTTGGTCACAGAATTGCAAAAGGAACCAGACAAGTAACAATTGAAAGAATTAAAATGATTCAGGGAATGCAACCTCCAAGAACACAGAGACAGGTCAGAATGTTTCTAGGAATGGTTGGTTATTGTCGTCAATGGATTAGTGGATTTTCGGTAATGGCGAAACCACTGCAGAGGTTGACAAAATCAGACCTAAAAGATCCAATTGTCCTTACAGAAATTGAAATGGAAGATTTTGAAAAACTAAAAAGAAGCTTGTGTGAAGCTCCAGCTCTGGGCATGCCAGACTATGAAAAAGATTTTGAGCTGTACTGCAAGAATTACTAGAGGCCTATGAGATACCGCAAGCTATTTTTCCAGACTGCATAACAAGTGCTAAGGATATCCAGTTGGGAAACTTTTTGGGAACGAAAAATCTTTTCTGTCTAAATGGAAGATCCCCCTCAGACTGTCCAGCAAAGAAAACGTTCAAAGTGGGCACTCAAAATTGCCCAATTGACTACGTATTTGTGTCCCCCTGGAGTTTCCAACTAATAACAGGGTTTAGGATTCTAAATAGAGAAGGGAGCGACCATAATATTGTAGTCCTGGAGATTCCAGGTGTACAACTAGAACCCAAGTTATGGAACAAAGGATGGATTATCCTAAACGACGTACAACTAGGTTAACCGAAGAATATATGGCCAAACTAATGCAACTACAACAGAATTTAGATTTGGATGCAGAAAATGGCCAGGGCCTAGACTGGTATGTAGGGAAAATTGAGAAGGTAGTCCAAATCCTTAGTGAAGGACTGAGATCCAGCCAAAAAAACCCTACAGGAAACAGCTTAAAAGTGGACAAACCAAGAAGTTGGTTCACAATGGAATGCAGGGAGAAGAAAAGAGAAGTGAGGACAATAGCACGACGTAAACTGATAAAAGGTGGGCATGGCAGTGGAAATGCATCAGCATCCCTAAAAAGAGAATATAATATGTTAATCAGGAGGACAAAAAGGGAATTTAAGGAAAGTTGTTGGCAAAAGCTATTAGAGGCCATAGAGGCAAAAAACTTACGACAGTTCTGGAAACTGGTTCATTCAGCAACAGACCATCAGCCAGCTGGAATGAACTGTGTAGTAGAGGAAGCAGCCTGGGAGGACTACCTTCAGGAATTATATAGTCCGGGGAGGAAACGGGAAGCGAATCAGCACACAGATTGGAGCGGTCTGGTAGCTGATATAAAACCTGACTTCACGGCCTCTATAGTTAAAAAAACGATATAGGGCCTGAAATTAACAAGGGCATCTGGTCCAGATAACCTCCCTGCACTGATAATTAAAACTCAAATAGACTGGTGGGCGGAATTTTTTGCTAATATGTTCTGAGTAATTTTAGATACTCGAAGGATCCCCGAGAACTGGAAAGGGGCAATAATAAGACCAATATACAAGAAAGGCGATAAGCACACCCCAAAAAACTACAGGTTAATTAACCTGTTAGACATTGGGGAAAAGTTATTTACTAAGATAGTGCTGGCCAAACTAAAGACTTGGGTAGAAGGGAAGTCAATTATCCCGGTAGAACAGGGGGGATTTAAAGCAGGGCACTCCACAGTGGATCACTTTTATGCCCTTTGGGCACTTGCACGGAAGTCGACGGAGCAAACGGAGTACATGTTCTGTTGCTTCGCCGACTTCCGGGCAGCCTTTGATTTGGTGGACCGCGGGAAGCTATGGGAATGCATGACTAAATATGAAATCCCAGCAGGTCTACTAGCAATCCTAAAAGAATTGCACAGAGAGAATTGGGCGCAAGTGATTAAAGATACTCAAGGGGCACTGACAAGGAAGATTGACATAGCAAATGGGTTAAGACAAGGCTGTGTCCTGGCCCCACTCCTCTTCTCGATTTTTCTAGCAGATCTGCCAGCAGCACTGGAAGTAGAAAGAAGTGCTAGCCCGAGAATGAACGGCAGGAAGGTGGCAAGCCTGCTTCACGCGGACGACCTAGTAATAATCGACCAAACAGAGCTAGGGCTACAGAGAAAACTAAACGTTTTTAATGACTACTGTAAGGTAAAACTTTTAGTAGTAAATATGGATAAAACGAAGATTCTGTGTTTTGGTAAAAGGTCTAAAAGTTTTAGCTGGTACCTAGGCAAAACTAAATTGGAAACGGTAAAGGAATATAAATACCTAGGCTTATGGTTCGAAAGCTCCTTATATTGAGATAGACATATTGAAGCCCAAATGGCAAAAGCATCATCCTCTATTTGTGGGTTGAAAAAATTCAATAGAGATTACGGGGACCGGTCGCATAAACCCATGCTAAAGGCTTATGAAGCAATGATCCCTCCCCAAGTATTGTATGGGATGGAAGTTCTTTACTTCTGCGGCAAAGTGGGTTGGGATCGGGAGGAAGGTAAGGTGTTGAAAATGCTTCTGTCCTTGCCAAAGTCAGCGATGATACAGGCAATTAGATTAGAGACCGGAACAATAGCATGGAGCATTCAGGCTAAAATGGCTGTGGCACGGTTCTGGAAACGACAATTACAAGAGGAAATCCAGAAGGTGTCCCTTTGGTGTAGTAAGGAAATCCAGCATAGCAACCTAAAATGGGCAGTGGAGGCAAAAAGGAAAATAAAGGAGGTAACTGGTAGCTTAAAGGTAAGAGTTAATCAGAATCCAGTAGAAATCTCCTTCACCAAAGGCGTACTAAGAGCACAAGGAAGGGAGCTATCAAGACATCAGGACAAAGAATACTTGAGAAAGAAAAAGTCGGTTCAATGTATGATAGCAGCATGGGAAAATGATGCATGGTATCCATACTTAGAAACCCTGCCGAACTACGGATTGAGATGGGAGATTTTGAAAATCCGAATTGGAACTAACCCTTGGCTACTGGAGGGGAGATTAAAAGCAGAAATGCTATATCCTGGTGGGTTATGTAAGTGTGGACTGGAGACGAAGTGTGATATTTTGCACATATTGTTGGATTGCCTAACCGGTTTAGGAGTGAGGAAACAGTTCTTACAACCGTTATTTATAAAATATGCCATTAATTCAAGAGGGCAAGCAGCTACACTACTAATAAAAATGGAAAAATTGGATACTGCAATTGCACTAGGGAACTACCTGAGAGGTATAAACCGTTTGGCCAGGGAAAATCTCAAGAAAGGATTGTGACTCATTTTATTACCTACCCTTGCAGGAGACATTATTAAAGCCCGATGCACGTCTAGTTCAAATGGTCTTAACCTTTGTAAAATAATAATGATGTTTGTACAGGTTTTTTAAAGATTGTAAATGCTTATTTTATGATGTTTAGAGATTTTTAACATTTTAACTGACTTTTAATTTTGGAAATACTGAAATATATGGGCCTATAGTAGTTAGGGTTTTACTAGAAATGTATAAGCAACTTAGAAATGCAATTGTGTGATTTTAGAGATCATTACATATCATTGTTACCGTATGGATTGTTTAAAGACCACGGTCTAAATAAACAGATTTCTCTCTCTCTCTGTACTGCAGTGAAAGAGAAGGTTGTGCATTGTCTGTGTTAATTCAGAGACACGGTAAATTAAGAAAACCGATTGCATACTTCTCAGCAGTACTTGATCCAGTTGCAAAAGCATTGCCAGGCTGTTTAAAAGCAGTTGCAGCAACAAGTGTGAGCCTTGAGCAAAGTGAAGGAATCATAATGGGATTTCCTGTAAAAGTCTATGTTCCTCAGTCAGTTGAAATTCTTCTCACCAGGAGCAAAACGCAACACTTAACAAGTAACAGACTGACAAAGTATGAGAAAATTATTCTGGGATCAGATAATGTTTCAATTGCAAGATGTGTGAATTTAAATCCTTCCCCATTATTGCCTGATGGAATTGTAACAGAAATCAGAAATGAAAATGACATTGATCATGAGTGCTTGGATGTTTTGGAATATTGTACCAAGCCGAGGCAGGACATTAAAGATGTACCATTGCCTGTGTCAGATCATGTTTACTTTGTCGATGGTTCTTGTCTGAGAACAGAGGAAGGCTGTTTGAGAGCAGCCTACTCAGTCTGCACAGTGGCTGATGTGGTGGAAGCATCAAGTCTTGAAGGAATTCGTTCAGCTCAAGTAGCAGAATTGATTGCTTTAATTCGTGCATGTGAAAGAGCAATAAATCAGAAAATTACCATAAATACTGATAGCCAGTATGGGTACGGAGTTGTGCATGATTATGGACAGCTCTGGTCTCAGAGAGGCTATTTGACATCAGCAGGTTCACCAATCAGAAATGCAAACCTAATTAAGAGATTGATTGATGGCATTCAGTTAAGAGAAAAAATTGCTGTTGTAAAATGTGCAGCCCACAAGAAAGGGGAGGATTATATAACAAAAGGAAATGCTTACGCAGACGAGATGGCAAAGTACTGTGCAAGAAATTCATTAATGCTAACATCAATAGTTGAGACATGGCAGAAGGTCAAGGATTTACAAGATGAGGCTGATGATGAAGAGAAAAACACATGGTTGAGAGCAGAATGTAGACAGCGAGATGAGGATGGAGTTTGGACTTACAAAGATGGCAGAGTAGCTTTACCAAACTGCATGATTGCTGACATGGCCAGGATGTATCATGGCCCAGGTCATATTGGAAGAGATTCAATGGTCAGACTTTTCAGAGAAACTTGGTTTAATACCAAATTCCGAACCATTGCGGAATCTCTTTGTCAGAGGTGTTTGACTTGTCAACTAATGAACCCGATCAGGAAAACCATTGTGGGAATGGTAACCATAGGACGGGAGGATGGTCCATTCACCAGATTACAAATGGATTTAATTGAAATGCCACCACATAACAAACTGCACTATGTTTTAGTGTTTGTCTGTTTGTTTTCAAGATGGGTTGAAGCGTTCCCCACACGTCACAGCGATGCAATTACTGTTGCAAAGTTGCTTTTAAGGGAGATAATACCAAGGTACGGTTTCCCTGTGACTGTGGAGAGTGATCGAGGAAGGCATTTTGAAAACAGACTTAAAGTTGATTTGTGAAGCCCTACACATTGAGCAGAAGTTGCATTGTGCATACAGACCAGAGGCATCTGGAGTAGTTGAGCAAATCAATGGAACGATCAAAAACAGGATTTCAAAAATGTGTCTAGCTACAGGTATTAAGTGGACAGATGCTCTTCCACTTGTTTTGATGACTCTGAGAAGTACACCAGATAAAAAGACAGGTTCAAGTCCACACGATATTGTCATGGGCAGAGTCATGAGACAGGCATTTATACCTGTAGGAAAACTGTTGACCATTAATGATAGTGCAATTTTAGAATATTGCAGGAAACTGTCTGATGTCGTGACTTCTGTATCTAATCAGGTGGGAACGGAAGTACAGTGAAGAGACAAAGAGCAAGCACATGATCTGTCACCAGGTGACTGGGTGAGAACAAAAGTCCATCGAAGAAGAAACTGTTTGGTACCAAGGTGGCAGAAACCGAGACAGGTGATTCTTGTAACAACAAATGCAGTCAAGTGCAGAGGCATAAAAAGGTGGATACATGCGAGCCATACCATTTGTGTGCCTACACCTGAAAACTCTGATGAAGAGAGTGATACCACAGCTGACTCAGATTCAGAAGAAGAACCTGAAGAAAATCCAGATTCTGAAGATCAACAGGCTGGTCGACATCTGGAGAATTTATCTGTGAATGAACACTTGAATGAAAAAGATTTGAAAATCATAGTTACTCTGAAAATGATGAAGATCTGCTAGAAAAAGAAGCAGCAGAAGAGTCTGATCAAGCTCAGAATCAAGCCCAGGAGAGTATTGAAAAGCAGAAAAGAAGCTCTGAAAGCAGGAACAAGAAATCCGAAGCTGGGAAGTTGAAGGTAATTGAAGAAGAAGTGGAGGACGAATTGCCAAGTACCAGTTATAGAGATGTTGTTCCCAACGGAGTGAGGCTGCCGAATAGAGAAGAGCCTGAGTCTAGAATTGAGATTTCTGACACTGAAACTGATGAGAGTGATGAAGATTCTCAAATAAGAAAATTCAGAAAAAGAGCTTGGAGAACAGAATGCAATGTGACTGAGCCAAAGAAGAAATTACCAAGAAAAGGTGATAATTGGCCGAGTGAAAACGAAGGGTTGAAATTCAAGTTGATAAAGAAATCCAAGGAGCAAGTAAATGTGATAACAAGTCAGAAAGATTCTGAGAAGGAAAGTGAGACAGGGAAGAAAATAGAAGTTATTTCTAGAAAGACAAAGAGAACGCTAAAACCAAATCAGAAATATAAATCGCCTGAGTGGACGTACATTATTATTCCACCAATAGTTGAGGTGAATAGTAGTAGCCAGGAAGAAATTGAAGAGAATAGTGACAATGATTGAGTTACTTAACTGTTAAATTTAGGTTTCTGTTTTTGGCATTAGGCTGAAGAAAATGTGTTAGGTGACACAAGGTCGAAGATATTGTGTTAGCTGGAAAACAATTTGTGACGCAAGGTCAAAGAAAAACTGTTAGAGGTTTGAAAAAAAAAAAATTAAAAAAAGGGGGGTGTTACAAAATTTTAGAAATTTAGAAAGATTTTTAGACAATTTAAAATTTTTGGCTTTATTTTTCTGTAAACAAGTTTAGTGAAAATGCCTTATGTTTTTGTAAACAATAGCTCAAGATGCTCCATCTTAAAAAGATGCTGCAAGATGTCTCTGATATGTGTGCTCTTGATAATTCTGCTCTGGTTAGTTTTAGCTGTCATATTTCCTTTCGGGATTGATAAGGAGATGTACAAAGTCAATATGACAAGCAAAGCTTCAGTAAGTCAGGACAAACATCGTGCAATAGACAAAGCTAACAAAGTTATTGATCACAGACAAGAGGCTCATCAAGATAGGTCTGTTGGTGATTTTTCTAGCAATACATTTTCAAGACTTCTGGCTGAATATGTTAAGGTTATGGAAGTCAAAGATTGCTACATTTGTGTGAAATTGCCTGCTTCTGTTTCTGAGGGAGTGACATACAATATGCTTCCTCTTACTTATGGCATAACCTGCAGTGTGATAGCTAGCTTATTCTATCAAACTGGTCGTCTAGAGTATTATTACTCTAATTACGATGAGATCTTTGCAAACCTGAAAATAGAGAAGGCTTTAAATAAACACAAGCAAGCAAAACAGATGAGGGAATTTTTCATAGTAACTAATAAACTCACCTATGAGTATGCCTTTAGAAATAATCTAACTTGCAAATTGAGGGCTGAGGAAAATACTTTTCTGAACCTTGTTGAGGAGAGAAGGGCAATCTATAAAAGAAATGACATGGTCAAACAGACCAAATCTAAGTTCTGGCAGGAGGATGAAAAATTCAATGGCAAATCTTTTGACAATGTTGCAATTCACATAGACAAGCCAATTAGTGGCAAGCTTTGTATTAGAAGAGATAACACACTTTTTGATAATTATTTTGTAGGAGCTAGCAATTGTGAGGACACTTACCAAATCATGGGGGGTTGGGGATTCAAAGGTGGTAGAGACCCAATTTTTCCTGGAATATATTTCGTATGTGGAGACAAAGCCTATTATAATCTCCCAGACCATTGGTATGGGACGTGTTTTGTTGGACTGGTTTTTCCAAAAATCTTTCATGTTGACAGAAATGCAGAAGGTTAATTTGAAATCAGTAACCATGTAAATAGGTACAGAGAAAGTTTCTCAGAAATTTTGGGAGACATTTTTGAGGCTGTGATACCTTTGGTGGGTATAACCCTGAATGCAGGAAGGATTAGAAAATTGTCTACAATTGTTGACAGATTGTCAACAGATACAGCTGGTGGTTTCCAATTAGTGGATACCGAAGTTATTGCAATCAGATCCATGGTAATGCAAAATCGTCTTGCCTTGGACATACTCCTAGCAAAAGAGGGAGGAGTCTGTGGCCACCTGCATATCCAACACTGCTGTACGTATATCCCCGATGAGAGTAGAAACATTGAGATGTACATTAAAAACATTACGGAGATGCATTCGGAAATTTTCCCCTTAGAAGAGGATGATTTTTCAGAACGTCTATCTAAAAGATTTCAGGCAATCAAAACTTGGTTTCAAGAGATTGGTGGTTCAGTTCTTGGCAATATTCTAACACCTTTATTTGTAATAATTTTTGTGATAATTTTGGTGAAGATTAGTTGCATGTTACACAAAAGAACAAAGTATCTGAGGGAAAAGAAGAGAATTTTCAAAATCAGAAAGGAACAGGAGAGGGAGATAGAACTGGAAGAGTTTCGTAAATCTCAATACGAAAGTTGCAGACAGACAGCTGAGACAAGTCTTTAGAAATACTAACATGATGAAAACAATTCATGTTCATTTATAGAAAAATGTGCTAAATTTTTGGGTGTGGTTTGGTGATTTGGAAATCACCAGATGAGGGAGTTGATGGAGCGAGATTTAGAAATGTATTCATTTCAGCACGTGAAGTTATACTTCCATAATTAAATAAGAATATTAATAATGTGTGCAGTGAGAAAAACTAACCAACCTAGAATTAAAGTCACATTTACATGAACACGCGGGAAACTAATATGTGTGCTCATAAATGTGCATTATGTTGCATTTGCATGTGTGTGAAAATAATGAATTAATTCTGTCTGTTGTCATGTCTGAAATTAAATGCGGCTGTTTATTAATGGCATGTGCTTATTTCTGTGTGCTCATGTTTTGTTTTTCTGTTTTAAATGTTGCACAAATTTGTTTGTTGCTTTGTTTTGCTTCTGCTAGGTACCATAGATTAATGGGTAATTATTAGCAAAGGTGGGTGGGTAACAGAACGAACTTTATTTCTCACATTAATTGATGTTTTGTGTTTGTTTATGCATTAGTTTTACGAATGGGTCTGATTAAAATGGATGGCGGGTTTTGCGGCTGGTGAAAACTTGACCAGAGAAAAGTTTCAGCCATGCGCAGTTGTGCTGATGAAAAAGTCATCTTTCTGCTGAACAGACAATGATTGAACAATTTAGAATTGGTCGAGTAGAATTGTGTTCTCGCTGTCCTTGTCAAGGACAGGATGCGGCAGAACCTGCCAAGATTAAGAGACGAGAGTTCCTCCTCGGGAAATGTAACTTTTTGAGGAAGCAAAGAGGGTGGTAAAACTATGCACAATAAGGGCAAAGATGAAGCCCCGGACTTGGTCATGAGCGTGTGACCTCATGGTGGACTATTGTGACTTGACCAATGAAATATCTGGATTAATGAAAAAACATACGTTATTGTTACTTTAGTTAGTTAGAAAGGTATTAAAACTGACCCCTTGGAAGAGAGAGCAAGCTTGCTGCTCATCTTCTCCTGTGACGGTGACATGCTGATGAACTTTCTTGGATTACGTAAGCATTATCGGGGCTAAAGACTTTAACTTTATTCTTTAGATGAAGTGAGTTTTAGACAGGGATGTTAGGGTTTAGCTAATGGAAAAACTGTTTATTCCTTTTGAAATTATGCTAACTAATTTTGCTTTTGACTGACAATACTTTTACTTACCCTCTTAAATGATGAAGCTTGAATAAAAAGATTCTAATAAAAATGCACTTTTCTTTGAATAAAAGTTAGTAAATAAGATTTCTTAAATACAAGCTGGCCTTGTTATTTATGAGTTTTAGGTTACCATTAGCAGATTCATTCGCCTATGTGGTTTAATTAAGTGCAATAGTTTATATAATCATGGTGAGATCATCATACTACAGTTGTATATAGATTGTATATAATTTTGTGAATAGATTTTATTAATTAGGTCACATGATTCAGTAGCTCAAAATATGTCATGATAGTTTATGGGCCTTGTGATTGATCCATGATTAATGGTAAGTATTGTGAAGTTGGGTAGTGTTGCTTATGGCATATTTTCTATAGGGGCGCTGGATCAGTGGTGAGCTGGTGGCTGATCTTGTTACACAAAGGAGGTAGTGTAAATGAGTCAAAAAACACTAAAAAAATTGCAGAAGAAATCGAAGAAATTCAAGAATTTTATAGAAATGTAGACACCAAAACGAAAAAGATCCACAAGAGGGTTTAGGAGATATAGAATTTACAAAGTATAGTAAATCAAATCATTTCATTCAATCGCAAATAAGCATTGGCACATTTATTGTATTTGGCACAGAAAGCTTTTACAGAAATGTTTCGACTAGTTTTAATGCAGTCACTTAAATTCAATGTTGGTGACCAATTCCAGTTGGGAGCTAGTCAGGAGGGCAAGTAAAGTCCTCAGAATCAGTTTCCTTGGCAGATGGAGCAATCCCCAGTCAATATCAGGTCCTTTAATCTGTTTGCAGGCTTTCCTATGGAAGTGGTCCTGCTGCAATGATTAAGGATGCTGAAGATGCTTATGAATGCCGTGGATGAGACACTGATGACTAGGGTCTTCCTGCTGGCTCTTCTCAGTCCACAAGGGTGGTGTGGGGGCCCAGTGTGCATGGTTCGACGTCCCACAAGTTCCTCTCTGGTCTTCCTGAAGTCCATTAGCCGCTGGTCTACAATTCGCCCATTGTCGCAGTCATAGGCCAATCCCTCCTGTGCCAATAATTTATCCCCTGGGGGTCCCAGCAACAGTCCAATTACAATCCTGGGTTCAGCAAACTCGGGTGCAACTTTGTGCATCAGGTCCTTGTCCCTGGAGCTGGACAGTGGTGGCAGGTATCAGCGCAAAGACTTTCTGCTATCAGTGTGGCCTCATCAGGCTCCCTCAGCTATTGTGCCCCATTGCTGTGAGCAAGAGACCAGTCAGCTGGGGGTCTCTGACGTTGGCTTGGCAATGGAGACTACTGAGGAGGACACAATGGTTGCAGTCCTTCAGTTTGCTAGCCACCATGTGATGCAGGTGCAGTCCATGACAGTGCAGCATCTCTTTGCCGGGGCAGTCCTCCTTCAGACCTACTTCCAGCCCACTCAAGATTCAAGGGTGGGGCTGCCAGGCGTGCCGTATTTATGCCCTGAATATGGCCCCAGGGTAGGATATGGTTGGTAGCCAATGGCTACTTGGTTCCTTCGCATCTGGTGACAACTTCCTGTGGAGGGTGCCATCTGGCTATCCCAAGATGCACCATTCTGTCCACTCCAAACATGGCAAGACCGATCACTCAGTGTGCGGATCCCTCTAGCCCATGCCAGGGGGGTGGCTACTTCAGGGTTTCAGGCACCTGAGGAAACCAGTTTGGCATCTGTTTCCCATCTCTTCTCCCTCTACCAGACTGTCGGCCTGAATAATGGAGCAGCTCCTCACCCTACTGTTTTCCATTTGCACTTCAAAGGCAACTTCTTTTTTGAAGCTTGCCTATTGGGGCTTACAGCAGCGTCACTTCCTGCAGGAGGGAGGAAACATCCCTGCCCTGCAACACCTCCTTGTTTCCCTTTCTGGGATGTGTTGACATGTCTCTCTCGCAGAACAGAAAGCTATCTCAAAGAATTGACTCCATGTATGCTCTGGAATGCACATGAGACTAAGGCAACAAAGTGGAAGCTTTGCAAAAGCAGCACAATGCAACAAGTTACAATTATTCCAATTAAAAAATCAAGTAGCTTATAATATAACAAGTTTCTTGATCCTTGGAGCATCAACATTGGTCACACTGTTCAGGAGTTAGCGCAGCTGAAATGTCACGATGTAATCATGTCGTCATCAATTTGGTGACTAAGTTCTTGCACAGTAAAAACTGCAGTTTTACATTTTTTTTAAATCCATGTTCTGCCCACAAGATATTTGGCACCCAGCCATAGGACTTCTCAGGCCTGCCAGTGAGGTGACTTAAACATAGGTACGGTGGAGGTCTTGCTTTGCCAGAAACGGCAAACTAGGGCGACCAGTCAAAGCTGGACTGCCAGTCTCGATTGGCAGACTTGGGAATTTAATTTACTGGAGGGACACCCAGGGAGGCAAACCAAGTGCTGCAATCCATGGGGTTCCCTCTCTCAGGTACATGCCCTGGGTATCATGGTAGATACGTACAGGTAGTATAGCTTATCCAATTGGGTCGAGCCAATTGAGCATATACAGTTTAGGGAAAGGGCAGTGGCACTGAGGTCTGGTTAGGAGGCCCCAGTACCCTCTCAGAGTCGAAAAAAGACCCACAGCATCATCATAAAACTTGAGGATGACCGTACAAAAAGAGGCCTTGCCTTACACTATTGTCCATCTATCTGTTAATGCAAAATGTGAATGTTCAAGACAAAATCCTATTTTTAAAATATGATGTGTAAGCCTATAAATGATTAAACATACCAACCATGCCCTACATCAGAAAACAGGAATGTGTGCATTAATTTCAGATGCTGCGCACTGCTGTTATGCTTTATATTTCAAATGATAGAGAGCTATGCAGCATGAGTTCTATTACACAATACCGATAGGTCTGTCACTCTCCCTTTCTTGCTAGTTTTCATTCCTCTTCTCTTGCTCCCCTTCATACTGCTCATCGCTCACTATTCTCTTCTCTGTTATCCTTTCATTATTTCTTTCATTACTCTTAAACCTACTCTCTCTTTACTTTTACACGTAATCCTATGTAGGCCGAATCTTACTCTAGCTTGTAGCTGCTCCTAATTTCATTAACGCATATCTTAATTCTACTAACGGTTATTCTTAATTCTGGGTATTACCACTCATTCCCACTCATACTCCTAAATTTAATACATAACCACCTCGTTCTGTGACCTCCTCATTTTAGTGTCCTCCAATCTCCGACGCGAGGTAGCAGAGCAGTGTACCCGCATCGGAGAAGTTACGCTGGGGTGTGTCATCACGTGCCAGCTATAAATAAAGGGGGCGTGTCCCACGATCGGCAGTGGGGACTACGCCGTAAAAGAGCACGAGTGTCCTGAGTAATTATTGCGGCCGCAGCGCTCACACCATGCGCTTCAGTGGCCCCCTCCCCCATCAAACTGGCGACGAGGGGCAGAAATTTCCCCATGCTGTGCTGTACATTTAACACCTTCTGTGCCTGATGAGGGGCAATCAGTGGGCCTTTGATAACAGCCCTGGGCCTATGTTGAGCAGCCCAAGTGGTCCTGGCCTGCTGTGTGCCCTCAGGGGAGCCTGTGGCAGTCGAGGCAACCCCTGCAGCTCCTCAATATTCTTTGCTGAGACAGAGGCCCCTGCACACATGGTGGAATCCTCGTTTGAAGGTGCACCAGCATCTGGTGAGAGGAGGATGCATCGTTGAGGCCTGAAACATGCGAGCCACAGGAGAGGACCCGGAAGGCGTTATATTCACCCTCGGCCGGGCAGCTGAGGGTGTTCCCAGGAGGTAAACAGTGCACGTGCCGCGAGGTGTGACTAAGTCTGCGCCAAGATGGCGTTGATTCCAGCCATTGAGCCCTTTGTGGTGGATGGAGCACCCTCATCCCTTGCCCCGCAATGACGAGACTGGACAGACCACCTCCAGATCAACTTTGGTGGAGGAGTAGGGCGCAGAGCCCTACTCCTCCACCTGGGAGGCAAGGATATCCACCGCATCTACAAAAACCATGGTAGAAGCCACACCCAAAACGTATGTTACGTTTCTCAACGCCCTAAATGCTCATTTCGAGCCGATGGCAAACAGGGACTACGAAAGGTTCATTTTTCGTCAGGCCAAGGAAGAAGCGGAGGAATTGCTAGACGCGTTCCACGGACGATTGAAAGAGCTGGCCCGCGAGTGCGGATTCCTCGACGAACGGGAAGAGATCTGAGGTCAGATAATACAAGGATGTTATTCATCCAGACTGAGAGTGAACATTCTTCAGGAGGATGGTAAGCCCCTGGCGGACATCCTCACCCTGGGGAGGTCAAAGGAGTTGTCGCAAGCCAGAGCGTTCCATAAGGAAGCGGCTATCCACCGACGCGTCAAGACAGAGTAAGTCAACATAGTGGGAAAGGCGAATGTGGTGAGGCCCAAAGTACGCCAAAACGCCAGGAGACGACAGCAAGACAGGAAGAGGGAGTGTGGCTACTGCGGAGGCGCGCCCCATCGCATGCAAGGCTGCCTAGCGAGAGGGAAAAAGTGCAGTGTGTGTGGGTGGATGAACCACTTCGCGGCGGTATGCCGGTTGGCGAAGACAAGGAAAGAGGCGGTGCAGGCAGTAGCGGAAGATTGAGACAGCGAGGACATGGATGATGACACGGGAGACTACCCGGTTCACTATGTATTCGCAGTTGATCAGCCACAGAAGAAGAGACGACGACTTCCAAGGTACAGAATTAAGATCCACAATTAGGTGGTGAGAGCCACCATTTACACGGGGGCATCGCTCGAACAGATGGCTGCCAATGTATGTAATCAACTAAGTCCACGCCCACCACTACGTGAGGCCAGGATCAGAGTATTTGCCTACGGCGAGAAGACACCCATCCCACTCCTGGGATGTTTCAAGACTGAACTGCAACACAAGGACCTCAAGAACCCCACCACAGTATAAGTGACAGAAGAAGGAAGCGGCATGCTGATAAGTGGTCAAACAGCAGAAGAACTGAAGCTAATATCATTTGTTATGGCAGTGCAAGACGAAGCAATAGAGGCCATCATGGAGGAGCTCACAGACGTCTTCAAAGGTATTGGATGCCTGAAAGGAAAAGAGGTCTCCCTCCATATTGACCCGTCAGTCCAACCGGTGGCGCTGAGGCACAGGCCCATTGCGTTCCACCTGAGACAGAAGGTGGAAGAAGAGTTAGAGGTGCTGGAGAGGCAAGGTATTATCGAAAAGGTCAGTGGACCCACACTGTGGGTGTCCCTGATCGTTGTGGCACGGAAGCTGAAGCAACCGGGGCAGGTCCGCATCTGTGTGGACATGCACCTCCCAAACGCCGCAGTGAAAAAGGAACACCACCTAACCCCCACCATTGACGACATATTGGGAGAACTGAACGGCGCAAAGTGGTTCTCGAAGATGGACCTCCAGTCCGGCTATCACCAACTACCAATACACCCGGACTCCTGATACATCACCACCTTCTCCACCCACGTCGGTCTCAGAAGATACCGACGCCTCAACTTCGGGATCTCGAGCGCTGCTGAGGTGTTTCAAAACACAATCCGCAATGTCCTCAGCGGGCTCCCAGGGGTCTTAAACGTAAGTGACGACCTGCTCATCTATGCGTCAATGATCGAAGATCACCATCGGAGACTTTGTGGGGTTCTCCAGAGGATCAAAGAATCCGGACTGACTCTACATCGAGAAAAATGCCAATTCCTAAAAAACAAGATTAGTTTCTTTGGCTACACATTCTCTGACCAAGGAGTGGCCCTAGACCCTGACAAGGTACAAGATGTACAAGAAGCCCCTGTGCCTACCAACATCTCAGAGATAAGAAGCTTCCTGGGAATGGTGAACTTTTGCAAACGTTTTATCCCAGTGTGGTAAATAAATAATTAATTACCGGTACTATTTTTGAATACATTAATAATAACAGATAGCTCAATAAATAAGAGGCAGGATCCGAGGAATCTGAGTCGAACGGGCTTTATTCAGGCAAAAAGGAAGGGACAGGATCAGAACAGCCTGAAATAAATGACACGAGTGGCAGCTGCCACATCTCATTAACAGTACAAGGTATATATAGTAAAACATCACAATTACATTACATACAGTAGGCGTAACAAGTGACAAGCGTAAGATAAGAGTACATGGGCGTGAAAAGAAGGCGTGCACAGGGCATACACGTAGACATGTGATGAGAACGTCACAGAAGTGTCATAAAGTGGGTGGAAACATGGAGGGGGCTACCTGAGCAGCTGGGACCTTTAACCTAGTGGTGCGCGCAAACGGGCAATGACGTGTTACCGGGGAGAACTGGGGGCTATGACTTCTGCACTAGAAGAGGAGACTAAAGTCTGCGGTGTCAGGACGACATGTAACTATAGCATATCTGGTATCTGGTGTTTGGAGTACATGTTGATAGAATCTAAAAGTTATCAGGGCAAGGGCTACTTGACACTAAGGCTGGTGCATGCATATATTCTACATGTATTGCGTGTGCTATGAATCTTCCTGAATATTAATACAGTAGTTCACTTGCATGGAGGCAGAAAGACTAGACTATAGCTGAAGCTGTTTATGTGGTTCGCTAGCTTAGGAATGTGAAGACGGAAAGCGGAACTGATAACTAGAGGCATAACATATTCTTGGCAGACAGGCAGGCAGAGCCAGGCCGGGCACCGCGCTGCGCGGCAGGAAGTAAGTGAAGGGTCAGGGATGCAGGTGGGGGCTGCTTCGCTCCTCGGAGAGGGTTCAGGAGACTGGAGCTTGAATCTGGTGTCCGGGCCCTTTTGAGGCCTAGAAACGGGGACAATTCAATGAATTAACGTGCACACTGTAAAACGTGGTAACATAGGCCTAATACTCGTTGCTTTCACGAGAACTGGATACTGGCATACTAGAGTTGGACACAACTGTAATTGTGTCTTTAATCGATCATAGGGGGATATATGCATATCGATCATGCACATATAACATAGGATGGGGAACACGTAGGCACATATGACAAGGCAAAATTCAATTTTCCTCATTCCCTCCTTGTGCCCTACGTTTCCATCAGGAAACATCAATATTCATGATACCATCTATCTGTTCATATAGCATCATTTGCTCGTCTCGAATTGTCTTGGAACGGGACTTAGGACTAGGAATACAAGAGGTAGCACACAAG
Source organism: Lissotriton helveticus (assembly GCF_964261635.1). Lineage (NCBI taxonomy): Eukaryota > Metazoa > Chordata > Amphibia > Caudata > Salamandridae > Lissotriton > Lissotriton helveticus. The sequence continues at coordinate 119,896,608 of NC_136059.1, forward strand.
CCGCAAATCGCAGGGCCACATTGTAAACAGAGACAGCAACTGAATATAATCATTACTGCTATACCTAGAAATGACAATACTTTCCATCCCCAGGCAGATATTATACTCCAGAGCCAACCGGACCATGTCCAGGTGCCTGGATTCTGGTGTAACTGATGGGCAATTTTATGGAGTCTGGTTATAGCTGAATAAACAGATGGCGCGTTATTAGGAATGAAAATGCAGCAACTAGATCCGATGACTCTACAAGCTCCTCCCCTATCGGCCAGTATGACGTCAAGGACGAGACGATTTTGGAGCACGACAAATCTCATAGCAGATTGCTCTTCAGCTAAGTTACCTAGAGCGGAAGTAGTCTCATTCACTACTGCTTCAAGGGTTCTGGTTAGCCTACGTATTAACTTACTATTCTGGACAGGACCTATGAAGAAGAAGAAACCTTTATTGAAGTCTTGATACTGTTCTAAGGCAGTTTCAGTTTGATCGACAATTGGGGACTCGACCTCCCTTTTATGTCTAACGTGTACTAGATGTGTGTTTCTGTGATAATCGGATGGGGCTAGAAAAACTGGTGGCAGTAGGAAGGCAATGTAACATGTTCCATCCCAATCGAGGGGCAGACGAACATATGCGGTCTGACCACATACAAAATAAGAATGACGTGAGGCTTTGAAAATAGATTTCCCACTGTCACTATACTCGACCACAGTAGTACAATCACTATGTCCTTCATGTGCGGAACCATTCTTTCTGACACATAATTCGCCTTTCACGGGTAGAACTGAAATAGTAGGCAGATCTGGAGTAGTCTCGGACTGAACATTCAAAACCATGAAATTCGAGGAATAATTACCTAGATCATATACTTCATTTTCTAGATCTAACCCTGTTCTATGGGAAAAACCCTCCTTGTCTGGGAAACATGTTCTATTCAGAAGGGACATATCATTTGAGGATGACGTTAACGTGGACCATGCTCCACACGAACCATTATGTGAAAACGGATAAGGAAAGAGTGGCAGAACTCCCTTCGGTGTCTGGAAAGGGGGGAGTCGACCACACACCCAACAATTAGTGGCATTGCTGGTCTGGTGTGAATAGTGTAACATTCGGATAAACGTGTTATTGCGCATGGCAAGACGATAGGATAACTCGTGAGGAGGCAGGTCACTAAATGTGTGCTCTACTGTAACATTAGAAAACATATGTACATGTGATTTAACAGGGAAACATAAATGTAAGGCATAACTTATGCAGGTAACCATAAGACTCAGTAACAACATAAAAAGTAAAGCAACAATACATCGACTTCGAAGATTCTTTTGATAACGTATTCTCTTAGAGTTTTGACTAACTCTCTCACTGTGTGGGTCTATCTCATACATGTCAGGAACCTGTCTAACCGTTTCACCCGAGAGGGACTTAGACAATTAAACTGGCTGACTTACTAGACCTTAACTTATCTTTATACTCTTGCTGCGGAGTTTTCTCTAACAGGGGAAGTTTAGATTCAGTGTCTGGGCAGTCCTTGAGAACGGGGCAGTCCTTGAAAAATTTCTTTGGCCGAAGTCCATGAAATCTCTTTACATGACTGGAGTGCAACTACCCCTTCCTGCCTTCAACTTTTATGGCAGTCCTCGTTGTTAGCAATAAAAGTCTCGGTTCCTTCCAGCGGGGCTCCAGCGGACTTGAACGATCAAAATTCCTCACGAGGACCAGGTCGCCTGGTATGACCTCATGCGGTTTCACTTGAGTGTTGTCTGGAAAAGCAGCGGCAACCTGTGAACGACAAGAGTGTAGTGCAGACATCAAGGAGGCCAAGTAATCTGTCAGCATATTACTATCAACATCAGTAATTGTACGTGGTCTAGGTGTACCCCACATGTTTGGGGGACGACCGAACACTACCTCATAAGGAGATAGACCTGAACGGGAGTGAGCGACCATTCTCATATAGAAAAGGGCAACTGGCAGTGCTATTATCCAATCCACGCCTTTCTCTGCGCATACTTTGGCAATGCGGATTTTCAGAGTCTGATTATGTCTCTCTACGAGACCGGCTGCTTCAGGATGTCGTACACAGTGGAACTTCCACTGGTACCCTAACAGAAGGGATACTTGTTTCATGAGCTCGGATGAGAATGGCTGGCCGTTATCTGAATACACGACCCTAGGTAAACCATAGCGGGGAAAATACTCACGAACCAACTGCCTGGCAGTGGTCGCAGCGGTGTAATCTGGAACTGGATATGCTTCTGTCCACCTGGACAAAGCGCATACAACTACGAGGACATACTTGAAACCTCGACATCGCTCCATCTGAATATAATCCATCTGGAGGACTTCAAAAGGGTGGTCAGGAGGATGGAATCCACCTTGTTCCACCGGGACACCTTTACCTGGATTGAACTGACAACAGATCATGCAGGTACGCACTTTCTGCTTGGCTGCTGCTCGTAAATGCTTGTTAAACCAGAGATTCTGAATACTGTCTAACATGGCTTTTTCTCCTAAGTGTGCTGGACTATGTGCGGTGTTAATAATGACTTGAACCATAGAGTCGGGGAGAAACCATGTGGCTTTTCCCTTTGTCAACCATCCTTGATCTGTCTGGACCCCTCCTTGTTCAGACCATTTCTTGATTTCATCGGGAGTAGCATGTGACTGTATATCTATTACGTCTTGTGTAGGGTCCTTAACTGTCATACAAGTAGTCTGATCTGGAATGTCTGTCTGTGTCGTGTTAACTGGAATGTCTGGAGTCTGAGCTGTAAGCTTGGCTGTTCGATCTGCTAGATCGTTACCCTGGGAAATGATGTCGGTGACTTTCGTATGTGCCTTGCACTTCATGATAGCGATAGCTGTCGGTAAATGTATTGCATCTAACAGAGCTTGAATGAGGGGGCCATGCTGAATCTTGGTTCCATGAGAAGTCATAAAACCTCTTTCTTGCCAGAGCACTCCAAAGTCGTGTACGACTCCGAATGCATAACGTGAATCTGTGTATATGTTTACTTTCAGGTTCTTAGCTCGTATGCAGGCTTGAGTCAGAGCGACGAGCTCTGCTGCTTGAGCAGACAGGGTGTCAATACGATGTGTTTCTATAACTTCAGTTTCAGTAGTCACTGCATACGCGGCTACTAGTTCTCCTGTACTTGTTCTCATACATGAACCATCCACATAAAGTGTCAGGTCGGGATCAGGTAATGCAGTGTCTGTCAAATCTTGTCTTGGCTTTGTCATGGTGTTAACAACTTCCACACAGTCATGTGTGGCAGGATTTGAAGTAACTGAGGGTAACAGTGTAGCAGGATTTAAAATGTTGCAGCGTCTGATTTCTATGTGTGGCTGGAACAGTGTCAGTTCATAACCTGTTAAACGTGCAATTGTCAAGTGCTGAGTCTGTGTTCGGTTTAAAAGAACTTCCACGGAGTGTGGAACTTGTACTGTCAGGGAGTGTCCTAACACTATGGAATCACTTTGTCTGATAGCTAGAGCTGTGGCTGCAACTGACTTGAGGCATGCAGGCAGAGCCTGGGCCACTGGATCTAATGTGCTAGAGAAATAAGCACAGGGCTTGTATTGTCCTGCTTGATCTTGTGTGAGAACAGATAATGCAGTACCATCACGTTCAGTGACAAAAAGTGTAAAAGACTTACTGTAGTTCGGTGTTGCTAGAACAGGTGCTTGGCATAAAGCTTTCTTTAACTCGTTAAAAACAAGTGGATGTTCTTGGGTCCAAGGGAGGACAGTCGATACGGCTGCCTCCTGTGTCGTTAACTGTATCAGTGGCTTGGCTAGATATGCGTACTGAGGAATCCATTGTCTGCAGTAAGAAGTGAGGCCGATAAAAGCTCGTACCACCTTCTGAGTCTTGGGCTGTGGAAGATGTGCTATTAACTGGATACGGTCGGGTGTCAACTGCCTACCCCTCTTGGACAGTAAGTGTCCAAGGTAGACCACTTGCTGGACACAGAATTGCAATTTGGAAGGGGACACCTTGTGCCCCATCTCGGCCAGGAAATACAAGACTGTGAGTGACGCACGTTCGCAGTCACGTTCAGAACGGGCTGTGATCAATAGATCATCGACATACTGGAGCAGAGCAGTGTCAGTTGGCATGTGAATATTGTCTAGTTGTCTTTTCAGTGCTTGACTGTAAATGCTAGGGCTTTCTGTGAAACCTTGAGGAGCTCGTGTGAATTTATAGCTCCTTCCATTTAAACAGAATCCGAAAAGAAACTGGCTGTCTGGATGAATGGGGACACTAAAGAAAGCGTTCTTGAAATCGATAACAGTGAAGAACGTAGCTTCGGAATCAATGGCAGTCAATAGGGAAGAAATATCTGGAACCACAGGATACTGGGGTATGATACATTTATTAAGTTCTCGAAGGTCAATCACTAATCGATAAACTGGAGGAGCATTTGGATCAGTACGTTTCAGAATCGGAATGATAGGAGAATTACATACATTGGAGTCAGTTTCTACAACCACTCCTTGAACAATAAGCTCGTCAATAATTTTGGATAAGGCTGCTACAGCCTCAGGTGGCAATTTGTACTGTCGGATTCGTGGTAATACAACACCTTTCTTCAGAGTGACACGATGGGGTGTGATGTGCATACAACCTACATCAGTTGGACCTTGCGCCCATAAATGCTGTGATACATTCAATAATCTTGGATCAAAATCACGTAATACATAATGACCTTTAAAATCTCTCAAAAACAGTCGCACCCCTTCTGGGGAGCAGCATATGACTGCTCCTAATTCTTTCAGGGTCTTAATGCCTAATAAATTTTCTGGACACGATTTCGTGAGCAACAAGTCTGTAGTTCGGGACAATGGACCAACTTCTAGAGTAACTGGTTTCGATATTTCATTAACAATAGGCTTTCCTGAAAATCCAAGGGAAACATTTCTAGAGCCTGAGAGTGGAGCCCCTGAAACCTCGTCATGACTGATGGTAGTCCTACTTGCCCCTGTATCAATCAGAAACTTTCTGTCTTTCCCTAATACTTGACTGTGTACATAGGGACCCTCTTGGTCTACAGGAATCTCGATGAGAGGCAAGCCAACCTCCCTCTCTAGGCTGTTTCATGAATATGGCTGATAATCTGGATACTCTGACTGTGCGCACTGGTACATCTGCTGTGTAACGTGTTGTGTTGCAGCTATAGGCTGCGGTACTGTAACTGTCTGTTGTGCGTTCTGCGGTGGCTGGGAAGTCTGCGAAACTTGTTCTTGTCTAGGCGGACGTGGTCTCTCTTTCGTTTTACCAGTAGCTATGTTGTGTTTCAGAACTGTACATTCGTTTATATAATGACCTGGCTGTTTACAGTAATTGCATGTCCCTTTAACGGGAGCTGTAGGATGACTGGCTTGATTCGGACCCCTCTTCTGACTGTCTTGCGGAACAGTCTGTGCGACTAGTACTTTCATTTTCGTGTCTTTCATACGTCTCCTTTCGTGTTCCTGCTCCTCCCTAATTCTGTTCTGATGGTACTGTAGCATTTGGAGCATCTGTGACGGAGTATTAGCTTGCCAGGTACTTTCGACTTTCAGTACTCGATTTTTAACTTGTGGACTTGAATTCTCGACTAGTTTGGTAACAAAAAGATGTGGATATGATTCACTACTTGTTTTCAGACCACTATTAATAATGAAACATTTCTCAAATCTAGAATAAAAATCACTAGTGTCTTCGTCTTGTTTCTGTTTACAGGCTGAGATGGCATCCCAATCTTCCTTTTTCGTGGCTAGTAATCTTGGCAAGACTTGTATTAACAATTCGGGCAAAGCTTTAGCTTTATCCCCAAGACCGGTACCTGGAACTCGTGTGTTATCTTCAGTTTCTAATGCGGTCCAATCTATCTTTTTCTCTCCCACCTCCCATTCTTTTTCTTTAAGTTTTTCATATGTGCCCGCAGGCAACAGGACCTTTAACATTTTAATGATATCAGGATACGTGTATTCTCCCATACGGAGCATGTCCTTTAATTCACGGTGGAACCCTGCTGGATCTTTATCGTGACAGGGTATTAACTTTTTCATTTCCAAAAGTTCTATTTTTGTGATAGGGGTGTAAACAAATACTCGTTCTAGGCCACCCCCTTCTACCTTAACTGGATGTACTTCTCGTAACGGATTCTGTCTGTCTATGTAGAATGATTTTCTTTCTGGGGGTGGAACAGGAACAAAATGTGGATTCAGAAACGTTCGGTATTTGTGGCGCTGTTCTAGTATGATACTAATTAAATCGGTACCTAGACCTTTCCATCTGTTTAGGAGTAACTCGTTCAGTACATCATGTAAAGGACCTGGATCAGAATGTTGATCCTCATACAGTATAATGAGGTGCTGGATCATATACGTACCCACCAGACGCTGCTCGGCTGGGGGCAGTTTCAGAAACGTTTGGGCCACTATTTCATCTGGAAACGTGGTAGAATCACTAGTCCATCGAACTACCGATCGGGCTAGTTCTTGTTCATGCATTGTACTAAGTTCGCTATAACCTATTCGTGATTTCAGAATTTGATCGGGGGCCTGGAATACTTGTTCAAGAGAACACTGTTCTGGTACTGGAGGAGGAGAAACTTTCTTGTAATCTAGGCGTGAATGTCTGTCGGAAAATCTAGTTCTACCTACATACGCTATTCTGGAGGGATTCTCGCTGTCTACCTCTTCACTAGAAGAGTCATACTCTTTCTCGGTTGCTCTTTTTGCTTCCTCCTTCTGGTGTATACTGATAATTTCCTTACGAATTTTCTTGTACATACTTTCTACACTACCTTGTGTCTTGTGTTTTCCCTCCGCTATATTGTCACTCCACTTAGTCAGACCTTTCATCTCTTCTTTGTCTTTATCAGGATAATCTTGCTCTCTTATTAAACAGTTTATCAAGAACTGTAAAATCATATGTTGAGTCTCGACTTTTCTGTGTGCCATAGCTTCGTGAATACTTCCTGGATTCTCTCTTGTACGGACAAAACGATATATTCTGTCTAGATGTTCCTTCATGTCGGGCAGGGTGACCAAAAAGTTGGCAACCCTTCTTAAACGTACTGAATATAATACCATGTGATCTTCGCCTGGAACTGGATCATATATACATTCCGTAAGAAGTCGCTTGAGATCTGCGTATGTAGCCACTTTCGGCGTACGCTGTAACGCTGCGTCTCGCGGCGTCAGTCGTCTGACGTGGGGCGGGGTGATAGGAGCACTTCCCCCCACTGCTCCTGAACTAGAATCGTCAGTTAATACTGTACGTGCTGGTAAAGTAACTGGCAAAGCGGGTACATTTACTGTGGGCTGGTCCGGGGGTACTGGCACATTAACTTGGTCCCCGGGACCAGTGGCTGGAGGAACAGGAATTACATTATTTACAGGATGCTGAGGGTGAACGGGCGGAGTACGATTTGCATATGCTGGGACTGTGTCGTCCAAGTAGGACGAAAGAAAAATTTCAGCTGCGGTCGGTTTATGACGTAGCTTAATCGGGACCAATGGTGGCGGTAAATTACAGGGTGCTTCCGGGGTTGCCTTCGGCAAGCCCTCGGCAAGAAGAGGATACATACCTTTAATAAGGGCATTTCTCTGTCTGTCTGACTGTTCTGCTCTAACTCGTTCACCTTCTTCGATTAATTCCCTTTCTTGGGCTTTCTCTGAGGATTCCCTACTTAATTCTGTTTTTCTGAATTCTTTTTCGGTTCTTCTATGAGATTCTTTACGCCATAACTCGATGGCATCTTTCTGGGACTGTCTGGCTTTCTTTTTCCATAATGCTTCTTCTACTCGCATGATGCACTCGGCATCCCATGTACCTGATACAGGCCATCTATATTTCTCTTCAAGATCTTTCGTATAATCCGCCCATAAGTCTAGATATAATATGGCATCTAAGCCATGTTTGTGATACATGAAATGTCCAGGACTGTCCCTAGGAGGGACAGGAACTGCTTCTTCGAGTAACCCTTTTCTGGTTTTTATCTGACGTAATTTCGAAAACAGAGGCATGGCTGAGTTATACTTGGAACACAATACACAATAATCACAGTAATGAAATGGCAAACAAATCACTCATACCACGACATAGAAATACATTAATAACAGTTCGAACAGAATACTACCTGATACACTGAAAACATAACACATGAATTTCTCGAGAACGGACTTACTAGAATTACTGGATGCACTGCTAAAACAGTACAGAACATACCGGTCTCGTAAAGAGACACGTCATACCGTATCCACCTAGGTGAATACTTCGGACTGGATCTGTGTACCCAAACCCATCGGACCAGGAACAAACTAATGAACCTGTCTAGATACTTCCCCCGCAACGGTACTCACCGGGAAGCAGAAACTGAAGGCCTCAGACTGGACTGGACTGCTACGACGTCGGACTACGAACTTCGGACTTCAGAAACAGGTGGGCCTCCGGATACCTCGGACCTTGCTCTCTCGGCTTGGGCTCTGGTCGGGACGAACCGCATTCCACACCGCCTCGTCTGGATGCCGGACCGCAGTTCCCGTCTCCTCCGTGGGCCTGAGGGAGACTTGAAGCAGAAATATCTGCACGTGCACGGTAGAGTTCCGTCACGGCTGTAGAAGGGTCAGGGGGCCTGCGTTACATCGCCGGCGCGTGGGGAAAGGGCTCGTCCCTATTCGGGCGCCATTTATGTGGTAAATAAATAATTAATTACCGGTACTATTTTTGAATACATTAATAATAACAGATAGCTCAATAAATAAGAGGCAGGATCCGAGGAATCTGAGTCGAACGGGCTTTATTCAGGCAAAAAGGAAGGGACAGGATCAGAACAGCCTGAAATAAATGACACGAGTGGCAGCTGCCACATCTCATTAACAGTACAAGGTATATATAGTAAAACATCACAATTACATTACATACAGTAGGCGTAACAAGTGACAAGCGTAAGATAAGAGTACATGGGCGTGAAAAGAAGGCGTGCACAGGGCGTACACGTAGACATGTGATGAGAACGTCACAGAAGTGTCATAAAGTGGGTGGAAACATGGAGGGGGCTACCTGAGCAGCTGGGACCTTTAACCTAGTGGTGCGCGCAAACGGGCAATGACGTGTTACCGGGGAGAACTGGGGGCTATGACTTCTGCACTAGAAGAGGAGACTAAAGTCTGCGGTGTCAGGACGACATGTAACTATAGCATATCTGGTATCTGGTGTTTGGAGTACATGTTGATAGAATCTAAAAGTTATCAGGGCAAGGGCTACTTGACACTAAGGCTGGTGCATGCATATATTCTACATGTATTGCGTGTGCTATGAATCTTCCTGAATATTAATACAGTAATTCACTTGCATGGAGGCAGAAAGACTAGACTATAGCTGAAGCTGTTTATGTGGTTCGCTAGCTTAGGAATGTGAAGACGGAAAGCGGAACTGATAACTAGAGGCATAACATATTCTTGGCAGACAGGCAGGCAGAGCCAGGCCGGGCACCGCGCTGCGCGGCAGGAAGTAAGTGAAGGGTCAGGGATGCAGGTGGGGGCTGCTTCGCTCCTCGGAGAGGGTTCAGGAGACTGGAGCTTGAATCTGGCGTCCGGGCCCTTTTGAGGCCTAGAAACGGGGACAATTCAATGAATTAACGTGCACACTGTAAAACGTGGTAACATAGGCCTAATACTCGTTGCTTTCACGAGAACTGGATACTGGCATACTAGAGTTGGACACAACTGTAATTGTGTCTTTAATCGATCATAGGGGGATATATGCATATCGATCATGCACATATAACATAGGATGGGGAACACGTAGGCACATATGACAAGGCAAAATTCAATTTTCCTCACCAGACTTGTCAAATCTCACGAAACCCTTCAGGGAGCTGACAAAGGCCTCCACCACATGGCAGTGGGGCCCGAGGAGGAGCAAGCCTACAAAGACACTAAGGCAGCTCTGTCAGCAGATACAACGCTGTCCTACTTCAACCCAGCCCGATCCACCAACGTCGCTGTGGATGCCAGCCCCCATGGGCTTGGAGCAGTACTCGCTTAACTGCAAGGGAACGGCGAGTTGGCCCCAATAGCGTAAGCGAGTCGGTCCCTGAAAGACACAGAACAGAGATACTAGCAAATTGAACGAGAAACGATCTGCATCCACTGGGCCATCCATTGACAGTGTCCACAGACCACAAGCCCCTTATCCCCTTGTTTCAAGGATCAGCATCCAAACCTCCGCCGAGGATTGAAAAGTGGATACTTCCACTACAGGGATACGACTACCGGGTGGAGTAGAAACCCGGCTCGTCCAACCCAGTGGACTACCTCTCGAGGCACCCCAGGACGGCAACCAAAGCGGAAGAGGAGGATGCCGAAGACACAGAAGAATATGTCCGTCTGATATCGGAAAGATCCTGACCACTGTCCATGAGTCTCGAGACCAATGTAGAAGCTACCCGGAGTGATGAGTGCCTGCAATTGGCCGTAAGCGCAGTCCAATCGAATGACTAGCGGCCCATTCAATCCACAATGACCCGAAGGACGCCACAATCAAAGACTGTTCTGGAATCAATTGTGCGAGTCAACGATGAACTTTCGGTCGATAGCAGAGGGTATATGCTCCGAGGCCTGCGGCTAGTGATACCATGAAGTCTGGCTCAACAGGCAGTGGACCTTTCACACAGGGGACACCAAGGCATGGTGAAAACCAAAAGCCGACTGAGAGCCAAGGTGTAGTTCCCAGGAATGGACCCACTGGTCGAACAAACAGTAAGGGCATGCGCATGGTGGCAGGCAGCGGGCCAACCAGATCGGCCTCACCCCGTCATCACAGAGGGGAACCCTCAACGACCATGGGAGCGGGTGAGTGTAGACTTTGGACACATCCCAGATGTACACTATGCTCTGGTAATCATTAATGATTACACAAAATACCCTGAGGTTGAGATCGTGGGAAGTCAGACAGCCATGGAGGTTATCACCAAGCTTCAGAAGACCATCGCTACCCACAGAATATTCGAAGTGGTGAAGACAGACAACAGTCCACCCTTCCAGGGACAGGAGTTTGCAGACTATCTTAAAGCCTGGGGGATCCAACACCGGAAAGTGACCCCTTGCTGGCATCGGCAAATGGGGAAGTAGAGAGATTCATGCGTACTCTCAACAAAGTGATATGCATTGCGCATGCCGATAAATCTCCGCTCGAGAGGGCCATATACAGCTTCCTGAGGGAATACCGTTTGACGCCCCATCTCACGACTGAGGCAGCTCCGGGACCAGCAAGCATGGGCCAAGTAGTGCGAGACACCATCCCACATCACCCAAGCTGGACCCTGTCCCAGATCGACATGGAAAACACCCTATCCAACAGAACCAGCTCCAATGACCAGGCCAGTGCCAACCGACGGGCCCGGATGTCTGCCATTCAAGTGAGAGACAGAGTCTATATCAAGGACAGGTACCCAGGAAGCAAATTCCGGCTTCCATTCGAACATAGGCCCTGGATAGTTGTCCGCAGGACCGGCACCATGTTAACAGCCAGAAGAAGAACAGAGGAGGTCACCCGCAACATCTCGTTCTTCGAGAAAGTGGATGCCGGGACTCCGGACCCGCCGGTATCAGAAAACATGGACACCAGCCCACGTCAACCAGCAGAGGAGGAAGTCCCAGACTGTGACTAGGAGCCAACCACCACTGGAAACGCGATCCGGTCAGAACAGGGCACACCTTCCCTGCCGGGAACACCAGTTGCGAGTCCGCCGAGTGTTCTTGCAAGATCCCAGGTGAGCCAAACCTCGCGAGGGGTGGCCCCATCTCTGCCATCATCACGGGGGAGCACTCTAGGTATGGCCTGCGAAAATACCCAGCTCCATCCTCCCGGCTGGCTGACTTCATGGTGTGACGAATTGGGACTGGAATTCTAGTGACTGGTAATAGATCCACTTGATAATTGTTTGCTGTTTAATAAAGGTTAGAAGGAATGTAGCGTCCTCCGATCTCCGACGCGAGGTAGCCGTGCAGTCTACCCGCATCGGAGAAGTTACGCCCCCCTCCCCCATCACAGTCATCCCAGACCTAACATTATGAGGTGGTTCCCACCTTAGATAGGAAGCTATCCCACGCCTGAAGATCCAAGGTCTCTAAAGCCTTCTTCTATTTCTACATACACACCATAATACCACTCTCTTCAACAAAGTAGGTAAGCCATGTGTTGTAATGTGCAATTTACTAATGCAGTCTGCCCACTGTGGTTCTCTGCCTGTCTGCTCAGCCTGTGATGAGGTCATTTGGAATGTTGGGGTTGGTTTGCATGAGTTGAGGATCAGTTGGTGTGATGGGCTGAGCAGAGAGGACCTTGCTCCTGGTGGGGCATTTCTAGGTATTACCAGAGATTACCAGAAATTACTAAGGATCTTCTTGTAACTGTATACCTATGGATTACTGCGTGAATAAATCTACTTATACCATCTACAGACTTGTTTAAGCCTCCTACTTCGTTTTAACACTGGCGACGATGTAAAAAGCACCCATGGAGCTACCTTGGATGGATTGACTTAGGGGCAGATTTATGTTAACTGGCGCATCCCCAGGGATGCGCCAGTTAACATGCGCCACAGTGCGCAACTGCTCCGCCACCCATGGTGCGCCGCATTTATGATGCGGCGCACCATGGGGCAAAAACGGCACAGATGCGTGACGCATCTGTGCCGTAAAGGTGGCGCATTGCTGGAGTTGCGTCGCAAGCGCGACGCAGCTCCAGCAAGGCTCGGGGGTGCCCATCTTAACAATGCTGTGTCAAGACCTACGCCTGCTTCAAGCAGGCGCAGGCTTTTGACGCAGCATTGGCCTGAAAGTGACTGAGTGAAATCTCATAGATTTCACTCAGCCACTTTTGCGAGGCGCACCTGCCCCGGAACCCCCCCCCTGCGCCGGAACGCCCACAAGCGGCGCAGGGCTTTACAACGTGACGCATCTGCCTAGATGGTTCACGTTGTAAATCGTTCGTAGGGATGCGCCCCGTTTACGCCGCCTTGCGTGACGCAAAAGCGGCGTAAACGTGGCGCAAGGGCCTCATAAATCTGCCCCTCTAATACTTCAAGTAAGTGGAATGGATGAAACTAGGCACCCCACATGCCCCACCAGTGACCCTGTCAACGGTCGCCCTTTTGACTAGTTTGTGCCAGTTTCTGTTTGCCTGCTTGCTGCCTTTGAGAAATGACTGAAAGTCTCTGCTAAGTTATCCCTGCATTGACTCTCACTGACTCTTCATTGGATTGGCAGCTGTGACATGTGCTAAAGGAAAACTACACTTCATCTAAGCTGTTTTCAAGTGTATGCCTCATCACCCCAGTGGTGGAAAGAAACGATGGGTGCTGGGTATGGAAATCAGTGTGGAAAGCAGCGATGCGCCCTGGGTATTGTCAGCAGTGAAAGATGCAGCGATGTGTGCATCCCTGGTCTGGAGCCTTCGTGTATATTCAAGAATGATTACCAGCCGTTGTGGGTGCCCATGAATAACCGGAATGTCAAGTTAATGTAAATCAGCTGTTACTTGCTTTGTTCGTGTCCGGAGGCATACATCGAGCCTCGGGGAAGGTAGCACTTATTTTCAGCCACTGGGTGGTGCTGATGTCTTGTTTTTCCTTTTCTTCAATGTAACTTTCGATAGCCATCGGAGAAAACCAAGTCTTACCGCTTTCTTTCCTTTGAGGTGACAGTTGGCGGTTTCTGTCCGGAGTCGTCTTTCCCCTGCCACCTCAGTTTGTGACTGATGATGTCACAGAATCTTCTGGCAGTATTGGCGATCTTAGGCGTCATAGAATCCTCGGGGGCAGTCGTGAAGCAGAAGCGCTTCTTGCGCTGTCATTCTTTTCTCATTCTGTTTGTCTGGCTTGTTGTGCGAAATGCGTGTGATGTCATCTCGCATTAACATCATCGCGCACGCATGCCGCCATTTTTGGTATCCATGGTTACTGGACTGCCACAACATCGTACACGGAGAGCTGGTAGTTTGTTTTCCTTTTTTAGTTTTTGTGTAGGGAAAACTTTACATCATTCTAAGATTGTCACCATGAGAACTAATTACTTCCTGCCTGAACCTTACACATGGACTTTTGTGTTTTGTGGGGCTTGAAGAGACTGTCGTTTGCTTTGTGTCTTACCTTATTCGGGAGCGAAAATCGAGCTCCGGTTCTTATTACAGAATGACTTGGATTTTGTTGACCTCGGGTGAGATATCGCTCACCAAAGCAACGCAGTTTGTGAGTTAGACAAGGTGTTTCATCCTGTTGTATGCCTTTGAGACCACGGTGACTACGTTTTTTGTTTTAGCTTTTTATTTTCTTGTGGTCTGTTTATATTTTTTGTGTTCTCCTCACAATTTGTATGTTAAGGGGGAGTGTGGGTTGTGTTTTGGCTTACATACTTTGTGCGATACTGGTACGCACAACAGAGAGACTACCCTCTGTGTTGGTTTATTAGTTTTTACCCTTGTGTGGGGGAGGGAGACTATTGTTTATTTTTGATTTGGACTGTGTGTGACTGGGGTCTATATTTTTTTGGGTGTCATGGGTTTAAGGTTACCTTTAGTTTAGCGAGAGTCTTTTGGGTTAGGGGATACCCTAGGTTTTTGGGTTGCCCTGCGTTATGTATGTATACATGTTGCGTGTATTGGCTACACATGTGGGTTGAGGGATACCCTAGGTTTTTGGTTTGCGTTGTCGTATGTTTATACGCTACATGGATTGTGTGTGACGGGTACACACGTGAAGAGTTACCTCTGATGTAGTATAACTTCTCATATCAGTTTTGATTTACCCTTAGTTTTGGGGTTTTATGAGTTATTGTATGATTCAAGAGTGTTTTGGGTTAAGGGATACCCTAGATTTTCAAGTTTTGTCTTGTGTTATATTCACATTACTTAGTCTGTGTGTTACGGGTACACACGTGGGGGGGTTACTTCTGGTGTGTGTGACTTCCCCTATCAGTTTTGTTTTTACCCTTGGTTTTAGGATTTTGTGCAGCACTTGAGGAATTTGGTGCGGTTTTGGTTCTTGCTAAATTTTTTGTTTTGATCATTTTCAAGGAGAAGGATGAAAGGATGTATTACTATGTTTTGGGTGGTGCGTCCTCTTCTTCTCCCTGTCAAAAGTGTAGTTACCATCTTGTTACATTTTTGTGTTTATGATCGTTATTAAGGGAGAAGGATGTGTTATATATTGTTTTAATGCATTCTTCTTTTCCTGACTTGTGCATATTTTGTTTTAATGCATTCTTCTTTTCCTGACTTGTGTTATATTGTTTTAATGCATTCTTCTTTTCCTGACTTCTATATTTTCTGTATTTTATCTGCTTCTATTCATGACTTATGTATTCTCTTTCCTGACTTGTACTTTTGTATTTCCATTCCAGACTCCTGTATTTTATCTTCTTCTATTTCGTGATTTTATCTTATTCTGTTTTGTTTGAATGTTTTGATTATTAAAAGGGGAGATGTGTTGTAATGTGCTATTTACTAATGCAGTCTCCCCACTGTGGTTCTCTGCCTGTCTGCTCAGCCTGTGATGAGGTCATTTGGAATGTTGGGGTTGGTTTGCATGAGTTGAGGATCAGTTGGTGTGATGGGCTGAGCAGAGAGGACCTTGCTCCTGGTGGGGCATTTCTAGGTATTACCAGAGATTACCAGATATTACTAAGGATCTTCTTGTAACTGTATACCTATGGATTACTGCGTGACTAAATCTACTTATATCATCTGCAGACTTGTTTAAGCCTCCTACTTCATTTTAACACCATGCTACATTTCTGTGTTTTACTGCTTATGCTCTGTTTATATGAACCTGTTTTGCTGTCGCGGGCGCAGCAATGTTTACTGTGCTCTGCTCATTGATGCGCTCCCTGTCCATGTGCTGGGCTGGGATGGGGGAGTCAGGCCAGTCAGGAGCTGCACAGTGATATCCTGAGCTGTAGAGAGTGTGTGGTTGCACACAAGGCTCAATCTCATGGTTTGCGGGGGCTCTGTGCCAGGTGATTATTTAAAAAGGAAGGGCTCTGCTCTAGGAGGTCACCCCCTCATTTAAAATGGAGGGCAGTAAAGCTCAGCAAAAGCAGCATCATGTGGAGCAGCAACCAGGGAAAGAGAAGGAGGTTTTATAGATCTTCTGATCCGATCTGTAACCCCTGATTAAAGAGGCGGTGGATTCTCCACTGGCTAAATCTAGGGCAAGGAAAAAACAATGGTTCTCTCGGGTATGCGAAGCTCATTTCTTGTGCATGTAAATCAATTATCTTATTTCTTATGTAAAATCCTCACATGTTAGATCAAAGACAATTTCATCATAAGGAACACAAGAGAACACCAGTTTGATGAGTAAACAGTGTTTTTATATAAATTGCATAATTTGTATCTGTTACCCATACTTAAAGAGCTGCCAACAAGGCTGACGTTTCAATTACTACAAACTGGATCATGCAGTCTGATTCAAGAATAAATACTTGCCTCAAGAAAAATGTATGGGACCGGTAGGTCTGAGAGACAGAGGTGGGTGAAAAGGGTGGGAGAGGGAGGGGAGTGAGTTTGGGGAGACCAAAAGGTGAGAGTAAAATGGTCGCAGTGATCTAACGGAGGCACCTACAAAACTCACACGGGGAGCGGCAGGAGGTGGACCACCATCTGTCCCTGAAACAGTTTAGCCTAGGGCCTGATAAATCTCCAAGATTAATGCGTCCTCATCGCCACACTCATCAGGTAACCCATAATTTTGCATGAAACCACTGCAGAGGGGTTATGGGAGAGGTGGGTCAGAATGCTGGGAGAGGGATGTGGGAGAAGTTTATAATGGAGAGAGGCAGGTGGGTGAGCTAGAAAAAAAGAGAGAGAGAAAGGAGAAGTGTGTGAGGGAGAAGGGTGGGAGAACAGAAAAGAGACTTACAAAAGTTAAGGACGCAAATGGTGAGACAGAAGGAGAGAGAGAGGGAAGATCAGTCAAAGGGAGAAGTGGGAGCGAGAGAATTAGGGAAGAGGCAACTGGATAGTTAGACGGAGAAAACAGCCAATCGAGGAAGAAAGCTTGGAGCGAGGGGAAGAGATGCTTTGGAGCGAGCTACACATGACCAATAAAGGGGCGATAGAGTCAGACATACGATGGAGAGAAAGCTGTAAGCGAGAATGGAGACAGGTGGTTCGATCATACACATTATAAAGAATGAGAGAGGCAGGTGTACAATGCATCTAAGCCAAGATACGGAGTTTCAGGAATCTGGGTTTTTCGCCAACAGCGCATGCTGTGACTTGCAGGCAACAGAAATAATACGAAAAGTAAAAACAAGTCCCAGAAAAAGAGAACAGGTGGCCTGGTCACTCTCATATTGACAGTGGGCATAGTGAAAACGCAAGTGTTCGTAGGGGAAAAAGTGAGACAGAGACTTGTGGGAGAAAATCCAGTGAGAGAGAAAGAAAGTCAATTAACCGGAAGGGGAAGACAGGAAGAGAGAAAGGTAGAGGAAAAAAGAAAGGAAGAGAGAAGGTTTTTGGGAGAAGGAAAGTGTCTGGTGGGAGAGATGAGATGAAAAAGTAATGTGACCCATAATATGTGTGACAACAATAACCAGGCCCACATCCTGCTTTTCAGTCTGGGATTTGTATTCCCAGAATTATACAGGGAGGAGTGCAACTACAAGACAGTCAATACAAAATGACGAGAATATATAAAAAAAAGATTGGGTCAGGAGTAACTCGTGACATGAAGCCCTTGGCAGCCCTGAAGAAAGAGTTGGCAGGTTGTCTTATTTAAGAGTGCCCTTCTGTATTTTCACTTTGATCTTTGGCTTGGCTAAATAGACTGCCAGGCTGCCCCGGGACACCAAAGGTGGCCACCTACGAGGGCGGCCACTCTTAGTGCCAAGGATGGCAAACACCCTGAGCAGTCTAGTGGTTGTGGGGGACTAGAGGTTCCCCCGTGATGTCACTTCCTGCTAGGGGGAGAGGGGGGATGGGCTATATAGCCCAGGGGGAGAGGGTCAAGCGCCCTCTTTGTTCTTGCTGCAGCGGCGAGTTGGCCCTCGCCCCTCACCCCCAGGCTGACCCGGCTTCGCGGGACGAAGAACTGCCCTGCGTTTTCAGAGGTAGGAGGCTCGTTGTTTGTCGTGTGCTGAGTTATGGGGGTGCCTTCATGCAGTGGGCAGGCGGGATAGTTGTGCAGGGGGGGGGTCCATTCCGCGGGGCAGTGGGTTTTCTGGTCGGGGCCACCGTTAATATTCTCCTGTTCTGCTTTTCTTGCCGCGGGTTTTCCTGCTGCCTGGGTAGTGTGTGTTGTACTGAATGCTGGGGTGGCAGGTGGTCAGCCCCGTGCAGGGTGAGGGGGCCTGGGGCTGTGAGCTTGTGGTGGGCGGGCAGGAAGTCGTCCTTGCCCTGGGTCAGAGCCTTTCCCCCCCTCCTCTCAGGCTCGGGTTAGCGCTTCCGTGCGTCTTTGCTGAGCTCTCCTCAGCGGGTCCTCCTCTGGCCAACTCTGCAATCTCATGGCCTCGCAGCGCTACCTCATGGTTAGCTCGGCCCGCGCCGGCCCTGGGCCTCTGTTCTCCTCGTGTAGGTGGTCGGAGAGTTGGCCGGTTGCGGGGTGTGGGGGTGGGGGCGTCTGCGGTCGGGCCCGTGGGGCCTTTCTTCCCCCTGCTTGGTGTCCGCTTTTGTCTCGGCTGCGCTGGTCTTGCCGACCTCGTCTGGGGCCCAGGCTAGACTTCTGCTGGGAAAGTTGCAAAGGCCAGTAGCCTGGCCGTCTGTTCGCGCGTGCTCGTTTCGCTCGGTTTCTCACAAAGCCAGCGATGTGTTGGCGATTCCGCTGATATTTCATTTTCCGTGTTTGCTGGTTTTGCGCTTTGTCCCTCGGGCAGGTATTTTGTTTGAAGACGGACGGACGGACATCCGCATTTGTTCGTCCCCCACCTCTCCTCGCTGCTAAATTCCAGCAGCGGGGAGGGGATTGCTCTAAGAAGTAGGCATTTGGTTTTCTCTTAGCCCTTTTTATTAGCGCAGTGCCACTCGAGGGCTTCTTGCCAGAGTAGGTGCACAAAGGTGGATTTCAGTACATGTGAACGAGTTACACAAGCACACGCTAATTCACTGGCAGGAATAATTTTAAGGGGACATCGAATTTAATGCATTCATGGTTTGAGATGGGTGTTTGGCTGGACTTGGCGGGAGCATTCTTTGACTATTCTTGCAATCTTTATCCGTGAAGTGCCACGTAGGCGCCAATGCAATTTTAGGAACAGCTTTGTTTACACGAGGTTAATTGTAACGGGAACAGTTTTCTTGCAAATGTTAATGAATATGTTTATGTACTTTATAAAATGGGGTAAGCGTCTGGCTGCTTGTGTGGATGTGATAATCACCGGTGCTAGGCGGGGGGGGGGGGGGATTTAACGCTTTTCTTTTGTCTTACTGCAGGACAGCTGTACGAGAAGGTCGGCACTCGCTAGGATAGCACACCCTCCATGTGGGGGGGTAGGGGGGATTTGACGGTTTTCTTTTGTCTTACTGCAGGACAGTTGCACGAGAAGGTCTGCACTCGCTAGGATACCACACACTCCTTAACAGCAGAGGAGCGTTGGGGCACACATCGTGGTCGGAATGACATGGGTAAAAAGGTTTGGCGCACTGGGGTCAGGGGGCCGGCAATAACCAAAACAGTTGCAGAATGAAGTTAAGAGGATTTTCTGATGTCATGAAGGCGGGTGCGGAAGAATACAAACACTGGGTGGACTGTGGTAAACAGGATTGGGAGCAGCTTAGCTCAGCGCGAATGAGTGAGCATTAATACGTCAGTGATTGAAGCCAGCATAGGAGCCAGTGCTGGCCAGGGAAGTATGCGTACAGGTGAGATGTTAGAGGTCAATTATTCGTTTGCAGGGGAACATGTAACGCAACGCAAGGTGTATAAGTTATACATTCCAGCCAAGCCCCGCTTGGCCTCCCCTGGAGGCTGGTGTTGGGAGGGATTAGGGGTTTGTTGTCGTCTTGTTTTATGTTCATGCAGGCTATCAGTCAGAGGAGGACGTCGTGGCTCACCGCATGGCAGGTCACTAGAGTGGCCAGGTTTTAACCGGTGTCGGCACACTGGGGTCTGTGGGCAGGACATAACGGCTACAGTTGTGTTTTGTGGCTAACGTGGTTTTGTGATGTTAGGTTTTCAGTTGGCTGAAAATTACACCACCGGGAGGATTGTCGGAGCTGGAGCAGGTATAACAGGGTACTCAGCTGGCAATGGGGGTGGCTCATTGGGGCAGGACTGGGCCCTCGGGCTCCAAAGAGGAGGTGAGTCATGAGGGCAGGCCGTCCGCCACCCAACCTTGGGTAGACACAGGTGAGAGAATGGTGTATTAGTTGGTACAGTTGAAAGTCGCAAGGGAAGATGGATCACGTCCTTGTGTTGTCATTTAAAGCTGCCCCCTTGATGTTACTTCTTGAAATATTCTCTTAGGGAGGAATGCGCACTTCCTGGACGCTCCCGGGGTTAATAAGATGCAGGCAGCGCGACCCCATGTTGGGGTGGGTTATAAATACAACTGCGGGTCCCTCGAAGGGGCGTGGCCCAGATAATTAGGGCGTGGCCCAAACACATACATATATTTGGTGCCTGGCATAGTGAACCACCTGTATTGATTGAGCCTTCAGTCGTTACACTTAGATACACAATACTACATTTAATGGATACCCACAGCAGGTCAGGCTTGGCTTGTCGTTTATTGGTAGTTGCAATGGACGGTTCACTGGGGCCAACATCTCGCAGCTTACAGCGGCGGTGGCAGTCCAGCACAGAAAAGGATACCATGGGGGGGGGCGTTCGAGTGAGCCAAACTGGTCGCTCCAACCATTAGGCGCCAGAGCAGTAGTGACCCGCTTGTAGTTCCCCGTTGTGCGCCATTTTCTGTTGACACGGGGAAACCGGGGGCGAGTCTGGTATTGACGCCCCACTGCAGTGCACAGTCATGTCTCACTCCTATTCATGCCGTATACAGAGCAGACTTTTTGCTAAGGTGTCCGAGCGCTTTTCAGTAGGAATCTAACGGATACATGAGTGCACAACAGGAGCATAACTGTTACATGAGAGCACTATAGGTGAATACGTTACAAAAGCAAACGCTATGTTAAATGAAGCAATATGACTAACGTGAGCAGACAATACAAGAGGTAGCAAACGGTGCATTACAGGAGGATAAAGTGTCAGGTGTGCAAGTTACAATAGCGTACGAAGTACTAGTAGAGGTAGACTACTGCAATGCAAAAGAGCACCTACCACAGGTAGAAGGATAAGACCGCGATAAATGGCGGACGCTTACCACAATGGGAATAATACTGCGAATTATGGCAGACAGGCAAACTTTGGAACAAGCGTTAGATAGGCAACAGTGCCACGCGTACAAGTGTAAGAAACTAACACTTGGTAAGAGGTAGCAAACGGTGGGTTACCAGAGAAAGTGACGGGTGTATGTCACATTTGAGCACCCAGCTAGGGGTGAGGGATATTACTGCACTATGGGCAGACTCTTAAACCACTAGAACACTCTGGGAAGACACTTCCAGAGTCAGGGAGAATAGAATTTCTGTATTGAAAGGTCTTCCTTCAGGTATTAGAGAGGACACTTGTTATAACATTTTGAAGTGTGAAGGGTCTCCCCAGGTGTCAGGATTGTCCCGGTTAGGGGCACACAGGTTACACCCCATGGAAGTATTACATTCATAGTCAACTAGTGAATCTGAGCTTAGCCGGTAGCTCCTGGAACTTCGTGGTCTGTTTGAAAGGCATAGGAGGAGGAAGTGTGTTTGAGAAGAATGAGAATGGACGAGTTAACAAGTGACTCTAAATCACATACTCCAAAGTGCAATGGTCGTTATCTGACTTAGCATGTTAATAATTGACTTAGTTTCAGGACGCTTCACTTCTGCATCAGGCGCTGGGGGCATTGATGGCCCTGTCTCATGGCAGTGAATCCATAATTGATTACGGTGGGGGCAGGGCTTCTAATGAATGTTTTATGTCTCAAATGCAGGAACCGTGCTGGAGAACCGCCCGACTGACAGGGGGTCCGTCTGAAATATCAACAGGTATAAGGGTCATAGCACGCTGGGGGCAGTGTGCTAGGGGATGGGACCCCCAGGTCCTCCCCAGGTGTTGTACATTCATAGCCAACTGGGGCATTTGAACTTAGCAGGTATCTCCTGTACAATAATTGGATGTTTCGCTTGTGACATCGGATGAACCTGGGCAATTTGTCCATTTCTGGGCAATAATTGGGGGTTCTGTCGGTTAGCGGTGGAGACTGTATGCAAATCGTGCAGTGCATGCCAGGTGACAAATTGAAATGCGTTTTCTTTTACACATGTGATGTGTCTAGGCATAGTTTGCAGCCTATGTGCAATAAAGGAATGTGTTCTTTTGAACAGCAACATGGGCGCAAGTAAGGGGCTCTGATCCTGGCGATCGAGGTACCAAACTAGTTCTAGTAACTGACAGACAGGCTTGGCCTGGGTAGCATGGGGGGCTTTGATGGCCCCTGTCTCTTTTCAGAGAATGGGTGCGTAACTAATGGGCGCTGATCCAGGCAATTGAATGTGCAATGACTTACTTGTCGCCGCTGGTTGGGGGCTGTTTTCATGGCTTTGTTCTTTCTTCCAGAAATGCACGAGTTTCGCGCCAGAATGGTCAGACCACGCCTAGAGGGCTGGCATGCCAGGACTTGGAGCTGGTACAGGGGAAGAACACACTGGAGCCAGTGTGTTGGGCCTGGGTCAAAACGTCCAAGATTAGAGTGAAAATGTCTTCGAAATTCAGGACAATCTGGTCAAATACACAGGCAGCACCTGAGAAGGTCAGGTGGGAATGAAAGCTGTTCCCTGTTAATTGCTCTTGGGGGGCAAGGTGACCCAGGGTCATTACTTCGGTTAGGGGAGAGTAGTGGCTGTTAGGTACAGCGGTGGCGCTAATTGATAGGACATCCATAGACTGGTTTGGTAAAAATTAGGGGTGCCATGGGTCTTTGGGTAAGCGCGACCAGGGACCGCCCAAAGTCCAGAGGATGGGGGATATCGGCCTTTAGCCCAGGGCAATAATTCGCATTAGGGTGGCCAGGTGGCTTCTTCTGACAATCTGCTTCTTACTCTGGGAGGGGTCATTTCTGATGATTGAGTCACCAGTGACTGCCGCACAAAGTATAGAGTAAGGTGGACATCGGCCTCCGGCCCAGGGCAACATTTTCGCCTTTGGGGGGCTGGGTTGGCTTCTCCGACACATTGCGATTTTACCTGGGATGGATCATTTCTTTTGTTTAACGAGTCATATTAAAGAGCTCTTTATGGTAAGGCGGGCGCAGCAGGGACCTGGGTTAACCAGATCAGGCTTGCCCTTGAGCTTGTCAACTATGCATTGGACTTTGGGGCTCTGCAACATGAGTAACGTCTTAACAGCATCTGTTTCACCGGTTCGGTAGGGAACCATCATCAGCAGCGGCGGCTGGGCACTTGGGCAACATTGTGGCTCCGTTTAGTTCGCCCAGGGATTGGGCGGGCAAGGTCAGCAGCTGGTGGTCGGATACGGAGTAGACATATGTCATAACCGCGTAGGTGCATAGCACTCTCGGCAGTCAAGTTTACTAAAATTTCTGCAGAACACTGCTTAAGGTTAGGAATATATGCAGTTAGGGGCTAACAATATCTGCCTTTTGGATCAAGTGGGTGTGTGTAAGTTATCTCCAGGAGTGGGCGAATTTGACTTTAAAGTGCAGAAATGGAGGGGATAGGGTTCCTTTTCAAACAACACCAGAACGCAGTTGGAGGCATAGTTGAGAGGTGATGGACTTACAATTAGGTTCCCATGGGTTTGAAAGTTACGTGTCTTTCCAGTGAGGCCAAACATGCGAGGAGTTTGCTAGCCTACAGTAGGGTCGGCTTCATGGGAGTGAGCCGCCTGGCGTGACCTTGATGGTGAATATGTCCCCAGTAGGTTTAGTAAGGGGGTGAGGCCAATGCTAGACAGGGGACACTATGCCAATGGTGGGTTTTACCTGATAGGGGCTTGTTGGTTGCTGGTCAGCCAGCTGTACAGAATAGGAATAGACTAGGGGATGTCGCACTAGATGGACACCTGTAAAGCACAGTTGGCAGCTAGTTGTGAAGTTCATGGACATCACTGTCACAGTTCCCTGTCCGGAGGGCGGCAGAAGTGAGAAGGAAGTTTGGTTGCGTGCCAGCTTGGCGGTGCTGAGGAAGAGAGCAGACTTGTCCTTGCCTGAGCCGAGGGAGGCCGGCAATTGAGATTGTAGTGCAATAGGTCCATGGCACCAAGGAGAGGTGGATAGTGTCGCCCGACAAACTTGGAAGTAGCCTGAAGCATAGGAGATCTTGTTTCATCAGGCTTGGGTTGCTACTTGCCAAATGCACTGTGTGCTTTGATGTAGACGGGTTTCTTTTACCCGAAGTGATATGGCGATCTTTGGTTGTATAGCGGAAAGCACTAGGAGCAGCAAGTTGTACTAATAGGAAGCTAGTAGGTGGGGGGACTCTAGGACGGCGGCTGCCGCACCCAGAGCCTTGGCGGAGTTACAGGGCGATCCAATACAGGAAGGTACAGAAGGGTACCCTCTACAGGAGCACCGGAAGGGTACATGAGCGAATTATCCCCCAGGGAGATCCACGGCGGATCCTGGAGGACCGAAGGCACCCCGTTAGTCCTTTGGGCGGTTGTGCAACTGAGCAACCGGGGGTTGCCAACGCTCCGCCCCCCAAGGGGGGGCCTGAGTAATGGGCGAACGAGGTGTTCGCCGGGGGAGGGGTTAGACCTTCCCCCCAGAAACTGACAACGCCCCATGGTTAACACCGCGGGGTTATGACTCATCAGGTGGGCGGGTCGCGAGGGGCGGCCTGCTCTGGATCGCCCGTAAGATAACCCAACATGTTGGCATAAGGTTATGCTAATAAAACTGCAACAACTTTCTCCATCAACTTGTGTTGTGTCTGTTATTGGGGAAAGAGTATGTTGTATTGAATAAAGGTCTGGGTGGGGGCCGATATTGGCACTATGCCAGGCTGCCCCGGGACACCAAAGGTGGCCACCTACGAGGGCGGCCACTCTTAGTGCCAAGGATGGCAAACACCCTGAGCAGTCTAGTGGTTGTGGGGGACCAGAGGTCCCCCCGTGATGTCACTTCCTGCTAGGGGGGAGGGGAGATGGGCTATATAGCCCAGGGGGCGAGGGTCAAGCGCCCTCTTTGTTCTTGCTGCAGCGGCGAGTTGGCCCTCGCCCCCCACCCCCAGGGTGACCCGGCTTTGCGGGACAAAGAACTGCCCTGCGTTTTTCCCTCCCATCCGCTTACCCTGCTCTTGGGCAGATTGGGGGGTTGTTTGTTGTACTAATGTCTTTGTGTTGCAGGCAGAGTTACAGGGCGATCCAATACAGGAAGGTACAGAAGGGTACCCTCTACAGGAGCACCGGAAGGGTGCGTGAATGAATTATCCCCCAGGGAGATCCACGGCGGATCCTGGAGGACCGACGGCGCCCCGTTAGTCCTTCGGGCGGTTGTGCACCTGAGCAACCGGGGGTTGCCAACGCTCCGCCCCCCCGAGGGGGGGGGCGTGAGTAATGGGCGAACGAGGGGTTCGCCGGGGGAGGGGTTAGACCTTCCCCCCAGAAACTGACAACGCCCCACGGTTAACACCGCGGGGTTATGACTCATAAGGTGGGCGGGTCGCGAGGGGCGGCCTGCTCTGGATCGCCCGTAAGATAACCCAACATGTTGGCATAAGGTTATGCTAATAAAACTGCAACAACTTTCTCCATCAACTTGTGTTGTGTCTGTTATTGGGGAAAGAGTATGTTGTATTGAATAAAGGTCTGGGTGGGGGCCGATATTGACACTAAGTGACTGCAGCTGCCCTTTGCCTGGACTCTCACGCCAATGCCACCTCAAGCTTCCTCCAGACAGCCTGTGTACGCCAACGGCGTTCAGTTACGACTGTACCAGTGTCCACTCTCAACGAGCGTAATAAATACGACTAAACATATTTAAAACTTAAGCTCATACACAGAGCTCTGCTTTCAGAACATTAACTCCTTGAGAGCTCTGCTTTCAGCATATTAACCCCATGCTCTGAAATACTTTACTGGAGCAGGCTCACATGAGTTGCAAGTATCACAAACATTTCTGCATCGGGCACTTTAACCCCCCTTAGCCACGTCACAGGGAGTGCGCCCTTCAACAGTAAACGTACATCAACATACATGCCAGTGTTTACCAACACGAAAGTGCTATATTTTGAAAAAACATCAGGGCCACAGCAAAGCCGTTTTTGCTAATGAAAATCGGGAGTCATCTGCCTAATTCGGTCTAATGACATGTATACTCAAAAAAAGTCCACATTTGTAAAGCGCACAATCACCCGTAAGGGTCTCTAGGCGCTGGGGGGCCGTCGGGGAGATTAAGCGAGCTATTGCCCAGAGTCACATGGTGCTGGGCTAACCTGCCGCCGGAGCCGGGGATCGAACCGTGATCCCCAGATTCCAGCGTCAGTCGCCCTGGCCGCGGCGCCACACCTCTCCCTCCTGGAACAGACGTGCACAGAAACTGTTTTGGAGACAATTAGCAGCAAACAAAACAAGCAATGACAAAAGAAGGGGAGCAGTGGTGGACACTGGGAGGATGGGTGAAGCAGCAGCGAGAGACAGCATAGGTGTGTCAATAGCATCAGGAAAGCGAAACGAGACAGGGCAGCCATTGCGGAACTGGACTGCAATTAAAGTCCCTGAAATTGCTTGGGTGAGAAGCAGGCGTGTTGAAGCCCTGAGCCTGCACATTGGCTCTGGCCTAACGGCTAAGGCGCTCGACCTCGGACCTGGGGATCTGGGTTCGAGTCTCGGTAACGACGCCAAAAACCCCCTGTGATTCTGGGCAAATCACTTAATCTCCCCGTGCCTAAAATGAAAGTGTGTCCTCATGTAACGTAACTGGTGCTATGTAAAACGCTCTGATAACTGATTCGGTTCGGTTCTAGTTCGCGCTATATAAAACTCTGCAAAGAAAAAAAAAAAAAGAAGAGGGGTTTGAAAAATGTATGAAAGGCAGCTAAGGGTGCTAAGTGGTTCAGGGATGGCAAGGGAGCTGAAGCAAAACAAAAAAAGCATTGGTATAGCCAATAGGTCTCACATTTGGGACCTTATAAGCCTTAGAGCCACACAGACGAATGCCACTGGAGGCTTTTCGGGCAGGAGGGTGGGAGTGCAGGAATATCACAGGATACCGGCAATGTAGAAATCCCATTCAAGGTGATGGGAGAGGAACTCTATGGAAGGCTGCAGTGCAAGAATACCACAGGAGGGGGTTCAGACTTAAATATAGCTGGGAGCAGATGGAGTTGGAATACTGTCGGAGATTGCAGGGCATGGGCAGCAAGGAGTGAACTCTGTGGGAGATTGTGACCATCCTATGGTGGGGCATTCCCATGGTAGAAACGCCCTGGAACAATGGTAGGACAGAACAACCGTAAAAAGTTGGAATGGCAAGAAAATCTCTGGGGATGCTAGGGGTTGAGTACCACTAAAGTCTGGTAGGAGGGGTTTATCACATGAGACTGGAGAGTCTGAAATAAGAGCAGTTACTTTGTGAAAAATGCTGGAGGGTGGTCCGTGGAGAATTTGGGGATTATTGATGGAATGGCAGCGCCCCCAGATGTTCTTGTTCTGCTTATAGTAGTGTGGAAGCGCAATTAGCCGTAAATACGTGAATTGCTCACCGCAGCTGCGGCGGTGTTGTTTTTGGCATGTGCTGCGCTGCGGGAACGTGTCAGGCATTATTTCTTGTGAGAATATAATGTTCATGTGTCAAAAGCGGGAGCAGAGGGAGTGGGAAGATGGAGAGACGGAAAGGCGAGGGCAGAGAGAGCAGCCGTAAGAGCTGGAGAAGCCGGGTGGGGGAGGAGGTGAAAGTAAGGAGCAGCTGAGTGGGGGAAAAGGAAAGGGGCAAGAGAGGCACTGTCACTGAAATCAGGAGAGGAAGCTAGAGATTGGGAAAACGGAACTGGCACAAAACCTCACCAGAATGTGTGGAGAAATGAAGAAAGGGAGCTAGCTCTGAAAATTAAAACAAAAAGGAGTAGAGTTGTACCGAGAGTAGAAACAAGAGAGACAGGGGTGAGAAAAGGGTAGGGAGAGACAGAGAGAGGCAGTGAGATAAAAACAAGTGTGGCCGCAAAAGCTAGCTTGATTTTTTACTTAGGAACATCAGCGAAGATCACGATAAGGAAGGTATGCGGTTGGCACAATGCGCATTGCTGCTCACTCCAAAGCCCCCTAGGCCAGGGGAGTTAACTTTAAAAGAAAAGGCAAGACATGCTGCCGTCTTTGGCCATTTGTGTGCTTTCTTTACTGAAAGCCACACGCAAAGGCCAATAGAATATGTGGGAGTTAACTAACTCCCATGGAGAAGTTTAGGAACAGTGTGTAGTGCTCACAAGTAGCCTACTATAGAGTAGCGCATGCGCGCTGCGCTAGGCTCGACCTAAAAAAGAGACTGTCTTAACCCAGCGTGCTGCAGACTTATATCACTGCTTGACTCGCTTGTCAAAGTAGTAGGCCACATCCTCCTAAGGAGGCTCCAGGACTGGGCAGAATCTCAACAATATGGTTTTCGCCCAGGGATTGGGACGATAGAGCAGAGCCTCAATTTTAACATGATTATGGGAAAATAGGTTAATAGTAAAAAGGAAAATCTATACTTGGTATTTGTTGATTCGTCTTCGGCTTTTGATTGTGGGATACACTCCAAACGCTGGCTAAAAATGAAAGATGTGGGGTGGAAACGCCGATTATTGGTTTACTGAAGGACCTTTACACAGGATGTAAATCTAGGGTTAGATTTGCTAAAAAGGGAGAATGTACTGAAGCCTTTGGTGTGTAGCGAGGGGTGAGACAGTGAAGCGTTATAACCCCCTTCCTGTTCTCACTATATATAAACAATGTGGGATAGGCACTAGCTTTATCTACTAGAAATCTAATATAAATAGGGACACCCCCTGTCCCAGCCCACCTCTACGCCGATGACGCTGTCCTCATAATCTGAACACCGCTGGCCCTCCAGTCTTTACTATCAAATTTTTAGATTATATGAAGGAACTTGGCCTTTTAGGTAACCAAGGAAAAAACCTTAATTTTGAAATGTGGAAGGACTAGTAAGAAGTGCAGTGACATATAAATAGATGGCATAACCATTTGTCTTGTGAACAATTTTAGTTACCGGGGGAATTTATTCAATAGAGTTGGATCATGGAACAAGGCCATAGTTAATAGGAGGCAACGATTCAGTAAATCTTGTATGGCCCTTAGGAGCTTTGCGAAACGGCTGAGTGCAAATCCCCCTGAGATGATGAGGAAACTTTATAAAGCCAAATGTCTCAGTATAGCCACATATGGGGCAGGACTGTGGGGGTATAGAAATTGAACAGAAATCTAAAGTGTAGAGAATGAATTTCTTAGAGGCTTACTTGTTACACCTATAAGCACATCAGTGTATGTTTGTCATGCAGAACTGGGGGCACAATATATCACAGATTTAATAAAATTGCAACCAATTCTTCTTTGGTATAAGATATGGACCTCGGAGTACACAGTGCTTAACCAAGCAATCACTGAGGATAGTCTTAAATTAAATTTGCATCTAAGAATATCATAGTTTGCATACGTTCAATGTTTCTTAAGTGACCTAGGCCATCAAGTACTTTGAAAGACCAATTACATTGAACATTAGTAGAAAGACTCTGAAAGAGGCAGGGATGATGCATTTGGGCAACCTCTGATCGTTAATTGAAGTCCCCAAACCAAGTTTATTAAAAAATCAACTGATCCTAACCACTTTTAATATGCAACCCTACCTAAGCAGTACTGAATGGTAGGCATGGATTTGCCTTGACCCGCTTAGATTAGACATATTTTATAGACTAGTCACATTTCCAAAAATGAATGTCTGGTCAATAAACCTAATCAATAGCCCCTGTAACAACACAATGTCCCAGGATACAATGCATGTGGTTCTTTTTTGTAAGTACTATAGTTGTTTACGGAAAAAATATATTTTTTGCAATCATCAAACCATATTGTTTTACACAATGTCGACCGGCATATTTATATTTTCAATCATTACTTACTCGAGAGATTTGCTGCAGACTGTCGTCATTTTTATAGGCAGCTTGTACCAAGTCTTCGACTAATGAATTATAATGCACTGCATGGATTTGTGTTTATTGTCTCTGGGCTTGTGTAACATCCTCCACACACAGATGTTTAACCACAACTAATTTAGCATATGAACAGACTATATTTATGTGTCTTATTGTTATTATTGTTTTTTTATTAACCTGGCGTATGAGTGGACGCTACTAGATGGATGAGTGGATTCTTTTTTTTAGGGTATACGTCATTTCCTGCCATGTATTAGTTTTTCCCAAGATAGAATTATGTGAGTATTGAAAGACGAAGATTTGTAAAGAACTGGACACATGATGAAACGGGTAAAATAATTAACATTACTATGCAGGCATTGTAAGGATTATTCTGGGGCATATCTGATACCAAGGTGTCCCTGTAAAGTGGGCAGTCCATTACATTTCATCAGGATATTATATATGTACAAATACCCGTTGATAATTAACTATTTATTGACATACGGACAATGATTCTGCTTTTTTATTGTACAATGTTGTGTGTTTTAAATGTTGCTTTTATGGATGTTTTTTATACTTCTGAATAAAGTATTATTTACTCACTAACTCACTCAAAAGGCTCTACACTAGACTGGATTGTCTCAAAGGAAAATGCTGTCAAGTTAATCTCAATTGCTGCAAGTGACTGGTCAGACAACCACATTATTACCTTCCTAATACCAGGTTTCATTAAGAAAAGACTGGCACAATCGGTGAAAACAAAGCTATGGATTAGGGAGACGAAGAGAAACTAGCAGCACGTTGTGAGAAGCATATTCCCTCACCCTCTAAGTTAACATACGCCAGCGAACGTATGTCAGATATAATAAATTCATTAGCTCCGATAAAATTGAAAAGAATCAAGGATAAAGACAGGGGGCCTGATTCACAAAAGTAATCTGAGACAAAATCCTAATTTTATGACTTTAGGTATTCACTATTTTGTAATTTGTAATTTGCATTTATATAGCGCATTATCACCAACTGTTAAAAGTTAGGCTGTAAACGTCAACATTATCGGCGCCATCTTGCTCTCCTTGAACCCATTCGTGCAGGTAAGCGGCAGCCATTTTGAGCACCATGGCCTCCCTGCCCCTCGCTGATAGCCAGCGCGTCTCTCTCTCTCCCTCAACCTCGCAGGCATCCCCTTTCCCCCCCCCCCGCGCGCTGACAACCCCCCCCCGCTCTCACATGCCCTGAGTCATAAACCCCTCTTCAGCGCAGCTCTGCCTCAGAACCCCATCCTGTTCCCAGCGCGACACCTCCCTTTCATGGTCCCAGGCCTTTTGATACAAACCCCCTTTCCTGTGTGCCCGTTTGTCTTCCTCGTTCCCAGGCCGCCACCTAGCTCTGCGGATACTGTTTATTGCCCCCCCCCCCGTACAGTAGGAAGCTTCCCTCATCAAAGGACCCTCGAGTTGATCAAAGCCCCCACCCTATGAGATCCGATCAACCCCCCCACATCCCGTGAATCGGCGGGATGTCCAGCTGCGCGATAATCATCACCTGTTGTGACCGGGGTGGGGACTTCAACTGTAAATGTGTGTGGGAACGGGCCTGAAGGGGAGATTCAGAGGATGTCCTTTCATACTTCAAAGCATTACAAGAATGTGTTACCTGCAATAAAGATCATGAAAATGTGTATAAGAGGCCAGGCCTCAGAGATGCGGTTAGAGCACCTCGTGACGATACTGGCTGTCCGAACTGATGTGTTCTCCTCCGGAGAGAATAAAACCCTTGTTTCCTGCCTTCCAGTCTCCAGCGCCTGCCTCTTCATTGATTTATATCTTGTGGGTTTAAGAGGCGACACCGCCGGGCAATACTTAGGGTCTTTTATTCTGGTTGGTAGCCTGACCTTTTTACAATTGGCGCCCAACGTGGGGCCCATCAGTGACTCCTGGATCCAGTGGGAGAGGTCCTGACGACAGAGTGAATGACTGCAACGATCGGGAGTGCACCTGTCCGATAGACCCTCGTCTGACAGCCGATCATCCGAACTTCACTGGTTCCGAACAGACCTCTCTCGAGTGATCTACGGTCCTGACTGGGAACCATCAGGAGTGCCGCGAGGATTACGAAGAAAAGAGGACGATCGGGCGCTGGATTCGGAAGACAAGAAACTGTCCATGCGGTCCGGGTAAGGTCGTGTAAACACGACGAATTGCGAAATGATTATTTGAATTGTTTAGAAAATACTAGTATTACTCTTTGTTAATTTATTTGGAGATCCACTGTCTGCAAACGGAGAAACAACAGGCTCTCTCTTTGCAAGCAGTGGAGGATAGGTAATGCAACCGTCGCGCCTATCTTTCTCCCCCACTGATTAATTATTGAAACTGAACTATTGTTCGCAGACTGTTTTCTGGAGATTCTCTGTCTGCAAACAGGAAAGAGCCCCCCTCCCCCCCTTTTTACAGATAGTGAAAGGGTAGGTAACGCAGACCTTTGCGGGCCTACTTATTCTCCCCACTGAATTGTTTTGACCGAACATTGACTAGTTGATATTGGTTCATGAGGTATTCACTGCCTGCAAACAACGTAGAATAGGAATATTCTGTCTAGTCTTTGCACGCAGTGATAAGATAGGCAGTGCTGACTTTTTGTCCCCATTGTGCTCCGTCATGTCTGTCTTCTCCCCACTGATTGGTAGCCTGTTTAGCCCGGACCGCTTATTAGAGGTGAACCATCCGGCTCCACTGGAAGGCACCCCTAATAAGGACATGTTCATGAAGCATGGATTGATCGCTATAGCCTATAACAAACTGTGGCATAAATATACGAAAAAGGATCGAGAAAGTCAGTGGCCACTGATAGGATCCTTCGATGATGACAAAATAAATGCGCTAGAAACAGCCCTTGGTAAAAACAAGACAACGCCCACTATGCTTGATAGTTTCGGCATGTGGCGCAAAGAAACTGAACAACGTAAAAAGAAAACTGAGAGTAGGTTGGGAAAAGAGCTGCGAAAAGCAGCCCACCTAGCTGCTCAGAAACTAGAAGGAGAGATAAAGGAAAGAGAGAAAGAGAGAAAGCCAAACAGAAACTAGAAATGGAAACATCAAGTCAGTGTCCGGTTAGAACGTCCTCCATGCTCTACCCCGATTTACCCTCGAGACAACGAGCCAACGATGATCTGCTGTTAGGTCCTCCGACCATCTACATGCCCCCTCCATATGCCCTTGACGTGGAAAACAACACCACTGACACCACGTTTTTACTTTCCTCCAATAGCCCCGACGCCATTATGGGACTTGACTTATTGAAACACTTCCGAGCGACGATCAGATGTTCTCAAGACGGAGTTCGAGTTTTCCTTTACGACAACCCCGTTCTGCTTAGACATTGCCCTCCCCGACGCATGTTTTCCATCACCGACGTTGACAACTCCCTGCTTGACACTCTGCCTCCGTATCTGTGGGCCAAGGCGGATTCGGACGTAGGGCGCATGTTGATTGACCCAGTGCACATTACTGTCCGACCAGACGCAACACTCCCAAAACTTCCACAATATCGGATATCGCCCGAGGGCGAGAAGGCATTGGTAAAGATTATTCAGTCACTAATAGACGCAGGAGTGGTAGAGGAAGTGGTTAGCAACGTTTGCAACAGCCCTATCTTGCCCATCATCAAGAAACAGGGAGAGGGAGATGAGAAAGCATACCGTTTTATCATTGACCTTCGAGAGATCAACAAAGTGGTGGTACCCCAGTACCCTGTGGTCTCAGACATCACCACCATCCTGACTTTGATTCCTTCTACAGCCACCACCTTCACTGTCATTGACCTCAAAAACGCATTCTTTTCCATCCCCATCCACCCAGACAGCCGATATCTCTTTGGCTTCACCCTAAAAGCCCGCTCATATAGGTTCTGTCGAGCACCCCAGGGCTACACAGAAAGCCCTAGCATCTACAGCCAGGCCCTCAAGAGACAACTGGATCAAGTCCAGTTACCCGATGGAGTGGTGTTAGTGCAATATGTCGATGACATCCTCTTGGCAGCCGACACCACTCCATTAGCAGTTACAGCCACCATTCAACTCCTGCGCTTCCTTGCGGAAAATGGCCACAAGGTCTCAAAGAAGAAGTTGCAATTCTGCCAACCCCAGGTCACTTACCTCGGCCACCTGTTGTCCAAAGAGGGAAGGAAACTCACTCCTGATCGAATCCAAACCATTCTTGAAACTCCTGTCCCTAAGACCCAGAAACAGGTTCGCTCCCTACTAGGCCTCACCTCCTTCTGCCGACAGTGGTTACCGAACTTTAGCCTCGTTGTGAAACCGCTGCTTTCTCTGCTAGGTAAAGACGTCCCCTTCCCACTCCCTTGGACCCCTGAGTGTCAAACCTCCTTCACGGAACTACGAGATGCCCTTTGTTCGGCCCCTGTCCTAGGTACCCCCGATTACAAAAAGCCCTTCTCCCTTTACACTCACGAAAGGGAGGGGTGCGCTTTATCTGTCCTGACCCAGGCCATTGGCCCAAAGCAACGACCGTGCGCTTACTTCTCTGCCACTCTTGACCCTGTAGCCAGAGCCATGCCTGCCTGCCTTCGAGCTGTAGCTGCTGCTGCAATCTCTATCCGACAGAGTGAGGGGATCGTACTCTCGAATTCCCTCACGGTACTGGTACCCCATGCAGTTGACACCCTCCTGAACCAAACCAAGACGCAACACCTGACGAGTGCACGACTGACTGGATACGAACTGACTTTGCTTGCACCCCATATCACCCTGAAAAGATGCACCACACTGAACCCGGCAACTCTGTTACCCTTGCCAGAGAACGATCCCAATGTGCACCCTGTACATGACTGCGTGACTCTTACGGACGAATAGACTAGAAGTAGGGTTGACCTCAGAGACACGGCTTTCCCTGACCCTGACGGGGAGCTGTGGGTGGACGGTTCTTGCATCAAACTCCCCGATGGCACCATTTCCGCTGCCTATGCGGTCACCACGGCTCGAACTGTAGTCGAGACAGCCCGCATCGCGCAACGATCTGCCCAGGCAGCAGAACTGATCGCCCTGACACGAGCCTGCATTCTGGCAGCAGGAACCACAGCGAACATTTACACCGACAGCCAGTATGCCTTCGGGGTGGTTCACCATTTTGGGCTCCTTTGGAGGGAAAGGGGATTCTTGACCTCACACGGCACCCCCATTTTGCACGGGGATCTAGTCTCCGCCTTGATCGAAGCTGTCCTTCTCCCCAAAAAGCTTGCAGTCGTCAAATGCCAGGCACACAAAAAGGTGACAGACATCATTGGGCAGGGAAATGCGCTAGCCGACATCACAGCCCGAACGACAGCTGAAAATAGGACGACAACACGTATGTACGTGACCAGGTCACAAGCAGAAAAATGGACTGACGCTAGGGACACTATTAAAGACATTCAAACGGCTAGCACACAACGCGAGCTGATTGAATGGACACGGGTGGGATTAAAAGATGATGAAGGCTGCTGGCGGACAAGAGACACAAACAAATGGTTGCTACCTGACTCGTACCTGATTCCCATACTGGCTATGGCACACTCCCCTGCCCACATAGGATCAGCCCCCATGATTGAACTTGTCTCCAGAGTTTGGCACAATGATAAAATCACAGATTCCGCCAAACGTCTGGTCCAACAATGCTTGATATGCCTGCAACACAACCCCGGGAAAGGAACTGTAGTACCCCGGGGAGGATTTGGGGTCCCAAATCACCCATTTGAAGTCCTGCAGATGGACTACATCCAGCTAGACAGGTGCCAAGGCCTGAAATATGTACTTGTCGTGGTGTGCGCATTTAGCAAATGGGTGGAAGCATATCCAACCTGTGACAACACTGCTATGGCCACTGCAAAAGTACTGTTAAAGGAGTTTTTCCCCCGTTACGGCCTTTGTCGTATTTTATGGAGCGATAATGGCCCCCACTTCATAGCCGAAGTCATCCAGTTCACCTTAAAGGGGTTGGGCATCAAGCAGAAATTTCACGCAGTCTTCCACCCCCAGTCTGCTGGACTTGTTGAGCGACACAATGCCACACTAAAGCTTAAACTGGCCAAGATAGTGGCTACCACGGGTCTGAAATGGCCAGACGCCCTCCCACTGGCATTGCTATCGATGCGTTCCACCCCCACCCGACATCACTTGACACCTTATGAAGTTGTTTTCGGTCGACCCATGAGTGTCTGGTCTGCACCGAAACCAACTTCCATTCATGACGTCCCGGACGTCCTAATGTCTGATTATCTGTATAAATTGACTGAAACTCTGTCTGTCATTCATCAGCAGGTGCAGCAGGCCATCCCCGATGCTTCCAGGGGTCCGGGTCACGCCATCCAACCTGGAGATTTCGTGCTGATCCGGAACTTTCAGCGGTCGAAGAGTTTGGAACCCCGGTGGACGGGCCCCTGGCAAGTGTTGATCACCACCCGGACGGCTCTTCGTGTGGAGGGGAAACGGCACTGGCTGCACGCACACCACTGTAAGAAGGTCTCCTCGACCCTGGCCACGACGGAAAACATCGACAACCAAGAAGAGCTCCTGAACAAAGACCGACCGTCGCTAACCTGCTATCCCGATACCGAAACACTTGAACTTTCAAAATTCTCTGATCCCACTGTGCCATCCAGAGAAGGGTATTTCCTGCGTCGAAAGGAGGGAGCTTCGGCTAAGCAGACCACGAACTAAGTTAAATCTCAGAACGGTGACCCAAAGCAACCAAGGGTTACCTGGAGAGAAGCTAAACTAAGTCTGTGGTTCTGCCCACTACCGAGCACCTTGAAAACGAAGATGATGGAAGCGCCAGATAAGAAGATGATGGAAGCGCCAAATAAGAAGATGATGGAGGCAACAGGAAATACCCACTACAGAAACCCAAGGACAGACAGACTCCATAGCTCAAAGACAATTGCACTCTTCATCGCAATCCTTTTCTGCTTTCTCCTCATGACCACACTCTGGATAGTGGAAGAAAATGCGCCTGCTCACGAAACATTCCTGACCACTGCTCAGCCTACCACCATGAAGGAACATTATCTGATTTCGCTCTCTCCTCAACTCAGAGAGAGGCGAAAGGAGTTTTGGAATAACTCTTTCGTACAGCTCCTTCACCAGCACAATCTCGCCACCAATGCCACCAACTGTTGGATCTGTGGGTTGCTACCCCACGCCACTGGACACTCGATACCATTCATCCCCTCACCCTTCTCAGTTCATGGCTCCTGCCTTGCTTGGCTGATCCTCCTGCAAGAAAGCTATAGGGACAATGCCACCTCCAGCAAAACCGTAACGCATTTCTTCCACGGGGTCTGGCGGAACAAAACAAAGGCACACTTCTGCCCGCAGACCTCCAACGACTCGATCCACATGGACATCCCTGCTAAAGAACGAATTGAAATGCAGGTGTTCAACAATCCAACCAGACCCACCTTCTCCTACCTGCGGAAACGAACGGCTGCCACTCTGACTGTGGCCCTGTCAGTCATCAACGTCACAGGCCACATGTGCATAGAAGGACATGGGACACAGCTGGTGGGCCGCAGTACTTGCCGGTTTACCAGAACTTTGGACTCCACGGATCCACCTTCCTTTGTGTCGTCCCCAAACATGTATTTCGTCTGCGGCACAAAGGCCTACACCTGGCTCCCCAAAGGCTGGGGGGGTCACTTGTTTCATCTCCTTCATCCTCCCTCCGACTTATGTGGCCCCAGCGAATCATCATAGACATAAACGAGCCAAGGACATTGAGCAAGCCGACTCAACAGGAGCGCAGTTCCTCGATGCTATGAAGGGACTTGTTCCTCTCTGGGGCCCGATGGCAAACAGCCGTGCCATCCGACATCTGACTCAGGCAGTTGAGACAACGATGAACATCACAGCTGGTATCTTTGCTAACAACACCACCGAACTCCAAGCGGTCCGCTTGGTGGCCCTCCAGAACCGCCTTGTCCTAGATGTGGTTCTTGCGGACCGTGGTGGAGCATGCCGCATTATTGGGTCCAGCTGCTGTACATACATACCGGACAACTCGCCCTCAGTGTACAAAGCCATCGAACATCTTCACATACTCTCTTCAGAAGTCCACCAGGATCAGGAAGAATGGTCGCTTGGTGGTTGGTTCTGGAACACTGTTAAGACCTGGGGCTGGAGACTGTTCACCATTATCCTGATTCCTGTAGTTGTAATATGCGGTCTATGCTTAGGAATCCAATGTCTGCCACCCCTGTGTTCATTATGTGCAAACTGTATTTGCCCTAAGACTGTGGACTTTGGAAACGAACGCATGGGAGCATTATATGATGTCGAGGTTAGGAATTTGATGAAGATTGACATTGAATAGGCAAGATGGCTAGATATGTTGAAAAGGGAGGACTGTTAAAAGTTAGGCTGCAAACGTCAACATTATCGGCGCCATCCTGCTCTCCTTGAACCCATTCGTGCACGTAAGCGGCAGCCATTTTGAGCACCATGGCCTCCCTGCCCCTCGCTGATAGCCAGCGCGTCTCTCTCTCTCCCTCAACCTCGCAGGCATCCCCTTCCCCCCCCCCCGCGCGCTGACAACCCCCCCCCGCTCTCACATGCCCTGAGTCATAAACCCCTCTTCAGCGCAGCTCTGCCTCAGAACCCCATCCTGTTCCCAGCGCGACACCTCCCTTTCATGGTCCCAGGCCCTTTGATACAAACCCCCTTTCCTGGGTGCCCGTTTGTCTTCCTCGTTCCCAGGCCGCCACCTAGCTCTGCGGATACTGTTTATTGCCCCCCCCCGTACAGTAGGAAGCTTACCTCATCAAAGGACCCTCGAGTTGATCAAAGCCCCCACCCTATGAGATCCGATCAACCCCCCCACATCCCGTGAATCGGCGGGATGTCCAGCTGCGCGATAATCATCACCTGTTGTGACCGGGGTGGGGACTTCAACTGTAAATGTGTGTGGGAACGGGCCTGAAGGGGAGATTCAGAGGATGTCCTGTCATACTTCAAAGCATTACAAGAATGTGTTACCTGCAATAAAGATCATGAAAATGTGTATAAGAGGCCAGGCCTCAGAGATGCGGTTAGAGCACCTCGTGACGATACTGGCTGTCCGAACTGATGTGTTCTCCTCCGGAGAGAATAAAACCCTTGTTTCCTGCCTTCCAGTCTCCAGCGCCTGCCTCTTCATTGATTTATATCTTGTGGGTTTAAGAGGCGACACCGCCGGGCAATACTTAGGGTCTTTTATTCTGGTTGGTAGCCTGACCTTTTTAAGCGCTGAGAAAGAGGAACCTGCTATGGATTACTGGTGGGGAGGCAGTACTTTACTGTGTGCCCCATGCTTCCTTGAAGAGAATGGTTTTGAGTAGTTTCCTGAAAGGAAGCAGGGAGTGTTCCTTTCGGAGGTTGTCAGGGAGTTTGTTCCAGATCTGTGGGATGATGGTAGAGAACGCTCTGCCTCCAAGGGATACCAGTCGAGAGCGGGGGCAGACCAACATCCTGGCTTCCGAGGATCGGAGTGCTCTCGTTGGGGCATAGTTGGTTAAGCCCTTTTTGATGTATTCCGGTGCCTTGCCGTAAACGGCTTTATGAGCAATGCAGAGGCCCTTGAATTTTATCCTTTGCCTGATGGGAAGCCAATGAAGTTGGCGCAGGAGGGGGGAGGCATGGGTGCGACGCCGAACCTTGAACACTAGATGGGCCGCGTCGTTCATAATGATCTGAAGTCTAGACAATTGGTAGTCTGGTAGTCCGAGGTAGAGCGAGTTTCCGTAGTCCAGTCTGGATATAATCAGTGCAACTACCACTCATTTAAGGGTTTCGAATGAGAGGAGAGGGGCCAGTTTCCGCAACTGCCTTAAGATGCTTGAGCAAACCCCTACTGTTGTAGATGCCTGTAGGGCCATAGTTAGTTTATTATCGATCTTGATGCCCAGGCTTTTAACTGCCGGGGCAGGCTCGGGGTATTTGCCCAACTCTGGTGGCCAGAAGAGGCTATTCCAAGGGTTGGTGTCAGTGGTGATGGCCAGTATCTCAGTCTTATCTGGATTGATTTTGAGGCTGTTGGCCGACATCCAGTTAATTGGTAGTCTGGTAGTCCGAGGTAGAGCGAGTTTCCGTAGTCCAGCCTGGATATAATCAGTGCAACAACCACTCGTTTAAGGGTTTTGAAAGAGAGGAGGGGGGCCAGTTTCCGCAACTGCCTTAAAATGCTTGAGCAAACCCCTACTGTTATAGATACCTGTAGGGCCAAAGTTAGTTTATTATCGATTTTGATGCCCAGGCTTTTAACTGCCGAGCAGGCTCGGGGTATTTGCCCAACTCTGGTGGCCAGAAGAGGCTATTCCAAGGGTTGGTGTCAGTGGCGATGGCCAGTATCTCAGTCTTAACTGGATTGATTTTGAGGCTGTTGGCCGACATCCAGTTAATTGTGAGTTTAAGGATGTTCTGCACTCAGCAGTGGGCAGAGGTGGAGTTGTCGATCTGTATGATGATCTGGGTGTCATCTGCGTAGTTGTATATTTGGCACTCCAGCTGGTTAAGTGCGGCTATCAGGGGTTGGAGGTATGCATTGAACATGAGGGGGGACAATGCCGATCCCTGTGGGACTCCACATGGAAGAGTAACTGGCCTAGACACCACATCACCCAGCTGCACTCTCTGAGAGCAATCTTTCAGAAATGATGTAAGCCATGTCAAGGCTATGCCCTGCACCCCAAAATTAGACAGCCGCGACAAGAGCAGCTTATGGTTTATGGTGTCGAACGCCGCGGACAAGTCTAAAAGGATCAGGGCGCAGGGGTCCTTAGCGTCGGCCCGTAATCTCAGTCCATCTAGTACTGCCAGCATCACTAGTTCTGTACTGTGGTGCGCCCGAAAACCTGCCTGATTGAATTGCAGGAGGTGGTTGGCCTCTAGATGGTGTACAAGTGAGGCGAGTACGTGCTGTTCAAGTACCTTGGAAAGAAAGGGGAGCTGGGATATTGGCCTAAAATTCTTCCGGTTTTTAATATCGGCCCCGGGTTTTTTAAAGAGGGGGATCACACGCGCCTCCTTGAAGTCTCTCGGGACCACTCCCGTTTCGAGGGAAGAATTCAAGAGTGATAAAATCTCGTCTTCAATCCCAGGGAGGGCCATCTTATAGGTCCTAGGTGGACAGGGGTCTGCTGGAGAGCCAGACTTTACGCACCCTAGAAGTAGGATCAGGGCTTCGAGCGAGAGCGGGGGGAATGAGGTTAGGGCTTGCTCCACAGGATAGATTGGTAGTGGATTTAATGGGCATGGAAGCTTGGGGGTGTTCTCAATTGTGGTCAGGAGGTCCTCCACTTTGGTGGTAAAGAAGGTTTGGAACTTATCGTAGTCTTCCATGCCAAAGGAGGGCTTCTGCTCTTTGACCTGTCTGAGTTCTTTCAGGACTTTAAACGTTTCTTTTTGCGTGTTGTGAGCAGATGAGATTTAATTTCATAGAAAACTGCTTTCTGAGTTTGAATAGCGTTTTTATGAGTAGCAAAAGCTTCCAGATACTTTGAGAGGGCAGTTGGGTCGTATGTTTTTCGCCAGGCTCTTTCACCTTGGCGAAGCTGTTGTTTTAGAATGCGCAGGTTTTCAGTGAACCAAGGGGCCCCCTTCCCCTTGTCTCTGATCTTTTCCCTGCGAGCGGGTGCAAGCGTGTCAATAGCACTGTTTAATCTATTCGTAAGGGCGCTATATTGTGCATCGGTGTCCCGAGCTGGGTGGTCAGGCGGACGGGATTTTCTGAGGGTAGACACGAGGTCGTCTGCCCTGATTTTGTTCCAGCTTCTGATTGTTCTCCAGCTGGGGGGTAGTGGGGGTCCCGGCTTGGGGGGTTGGATGATGCCATAGATTATTAGGTGATCGGACCAAAGAGCATGGTCTGATAGCTGGGGGGCCGATGAGGGGCAGTGAGGACCACACTAGGTCCAGTGTATGACCTTTTGCATGGGTTGGACCGGTGACGTGTTGACACAGTCCCAAGGCGGTCAAAGCCTCCTCTAATTGGTTGGCTTGGCTCTCTTTGGGGGATCCTTCCCAATGGAAGTTGAAATCTCCCAGTATAAGGAAGCATTGATAGCGTGTGCATAGATCGTGTGCCAATTCCGTCAACCACTTGATGAATTTGGGTGGTGTTTTTGGGGGACGGTACATGACCAAGACGGTGACACACGCTGAGGAAGAGTGGAGTTTAGCCCCTAGTACATCCGCCCCTTCAATGCTTTCAGTGAGGAAGGTCTCAGCCTTCAGGGAGTGTTTGTGCAGGATGGCCACCCCTCCTCCTCGTGTGCTGCCTGGCCTGTTGTGATAGAGGGCCGCGTAATTGGGGGGAATGGATGCTACAAGGTCAGGGATAGATGAGTCCTCGAGCCAGGTCTCTGTGATACCTATCATATCGATTGTTTCGTCTTGCAGTAATGTAACTACCTCCAGGTGGTGTTTTTGTAGTGAGCGGGTAGATAGTGAAGCAAAAGTGAGGGTCTGGGGTTTTCGGGGGCCGGCAGCTCTCAGTGGCTTGCCAGTGGTCCTCCGAATCGAAGGCCTCAGTAGCCCTTCAGATTTAAGATGGGACGCTCCCCTATTACCCAGTGTGATTGATGGGCTTTTCAGGAGATGAAGATCTGCCCAGGAGTATGTTAAGCCTCGGGCAGGGGTTCTGGCCCTTGGGCCCGGAAGGGCGCGGACGGGCGCAGACGGGCTTGCCTTCGGCACGCCGCCGGCTCACCTGCTGCGCGCGCGCTGCGCGCTTGTTCCAGCTTGAAAGAAATAGGCAGAGTCACCACCCACCCGCCAATCAGCCCTGCTGAGCAGCGGCTGACAATTCACAGCACTAGACCGATAACCGACCGGAAGTGCTTCTACCAGGAAGCGTCGTGAAGTGGGGGGTAAGATATGGCAGAGCACGGTGAAATGTTACATTTTAAAACTAGTACATCAGTTTAAAAATAATCCAAACACTGTGCAAATAAGCAAAATAGCAGCGATTCAATTTTTAAAAGGCAGCGAGCGAGGCAGCGTTTCAGTCAGCCCACCACACCAGAGCAGGGCTCTCTCATCTGTGCGCCAGTTCCCACGTGGATGAAATAGGCAGAGTCACCACCCACCCGCCAATCAGCCCTGCTGAGCAGCGGCTGTCAATTCCCAGCACTAGACCGGTAACCGACCGGAAGTGCTTCTACCAGGAAGCGCCGTGAAATGGGGGGTAAGATATGACAGAGCACGGTGAAATGTTACATTTTAAAACTAGTACATCAGTTTAAAGATAATCCAAACACTGTGCAAATAAGCAAAATAGCAGCGATTCAATTTTAAAAAGGCAGCGAGCGAGGCAGCGTTTCAGTCAGCCCATCACACCAGAGCAGGCATTTAGGTGTAGTAAAGTGTGGATTACTAACTTTACTACTCCTAAACTGAGACAAAATCCTAACTTTACGACTTTCGGTATTCACAAAAGGCATTTAGGAGTAGTAAAGTTAGGATTCCTAACGTTATTACTCCTAAACTGAGACAAAATCCTAACTTTACGACTTTCCGTGTTCACAAAATGCATTTAGGAGTAGCAAAGGAATCCTTACTTTACTACTCCTAAATGCCTTTTGTGAATACTGAAAGTCGTAAAGTTAGGATTTTATCTCAGTTTAGGAATAGTAAAGTTAGAATCCTAACTTTACTACTCCTAAATGCCTTTTGTGAATACCGAAAGTCGTAAAGTTAGGATTTTGTCTCAGATTACTTTTGTGAATCGGGCCCAAGAACCTTGGTTCAATTGTTCCCTAAATAAGACAAGGAGAAATCTGAAACTAACTGAACAGTAATGGAGGCAACACCTCTCATCCCCCCAGCTAAAACTACTAAGAAAAACTAAAAAAGCATACAGAAAAAGCATTCGCAAATCAAAAAAGTAATTTTATATATTGGAGCTGGATAACGCTAAAAATACACCTTGAAAGCTCTTTGAAATGGTAAAACAACAAACAAATACATTCGCCAAATCCTCTAAAGAAGCCACAAAATCCCTAATAAACTGTGAAGAGTTCTTATCTTTCTTTTCAGCCAAAGGCAATTCACTGGGAAATTAGCTGAAAACTGCTGCTAACAACCTGCCTCACCTGACGTCTGCACAAATCGATGACTCAACACACACTTATCAAGCAGTACCAAAAACTGAAGCTCACTGATCAACCTTCATTTTGTATGATGACAACAACATCTCCAAAATCCTGTCGTCCAAAAATCCAAATTACCACTTCAATGACCCTCTCCCTTCAAAATGTATGTCATCAGCCAGCAATTTATC
This sequence comes from Lissotriton helveticus, assembly GCF_964261635.1. Lineage (NCBI taxonomy): Eukaryota > Metazoa > Chordata > Amphibia > Caudata > Salamandridae > Lissotriton > Lissotriton helveticus. The sequence goes on from NC_136059.1 coordinate 119,941,101, forward strand.
ATACTCATCTGGACCGCGATAGTCAAAACATTCTTGGCACAAGGTTCCATACCTGACTCTCTCAAGTCATCCCCATCTTTAAAAAGAACAACAATGAACTCTTCAAACCCGGGTAATTTCAGACCAGTATCATATATTCCACTACTAACGAAAATGCTAGAAAAATGTGTGCAACAACAATTTAGCCAACACATTGCTAAATGTAATCTGCTAGACGAATGCCAATAGGGCTTCAGGCCAGATCACAGTACGGAAACTACTATACTTCATATAGTGGATGACGCCTTACAAGCACTAGACCAAGACAAAACTTGTCTCTAAATTCTTCTGGACCTATCTTTGGTGTTCGACACTATTAACCATGAGAAATTACTAGATCGACTCGAAAACAGGATGGGATTAGCGGGAACCGTTTTCAAATGGTTTAAATCTTTCTTGTGGAACCGAACACAAAGATATTTAGTTAATCAAAAACTATCATTGTCGTCCCCTATTATGATTGGTGTACCGCAAGGCTCAACTCTATTCCGAACTCTATTTAACCTCTATATGTAACCACTAACTTTAAGACTTCATCTCGCCAACATCTATTTCCGTATGTATGCAGATAAACATAAATTTACATTAAAACAATTTGACCACGTCTCTCCACACGTGAAGGCTCGGAACTGACAACCTTACTAAGCCAAAATCCAACTCAAACTGGCCTGTATCACACACAAAGCATTACATCCTAAACCACCTTTGTGTTTGCTAAAAAAAATGGTGCTATCCGGAGGAGGCAGGTACTCCCGAAGTGTTAGGGATATGGTGCTGAAACCACCATTCTTCCTAAAGAAGAAAACTTTCAAGAAGGAAGCTAAGATTTTCATAATGGGCAAATTCCTTCCATGACTCCCTTCGGAGCAAACACGGAACAGTTGCTTAGTGATTATCAACCGCTCCTTTCAGGTACATAACCCACTAGCCCTAACGGACTTCTAAAATTAAGCTCATTGGGTACTGTAAAACCCTCTTTCAGAGAATCTTACAACAGAACTTACTGATGCTGATGCAAAGTTTAACTGTAAATTATTATATCTTTTATGGTGTTTATTCAAATGCAAAAACTGTATTACGATGTAACCCTTCAGGGGCAGAGTTTATTGTATGCCCATATGCTCTTTTCCTGCTTTTGAATGTAATGCTTCACTCAAGTGTTAGATATGATTGCTTGCTACTATCTCTACTAAAATCACTATATTTCGATAAAGCACTCTGATACCCTAAAGGGTCACGTTTGCACTCTATAAGACACTAAATAAATAAATAAATGTTATCCTACATGAATGATAGGCCTCACAGTATTGAAAACAAATGTAGGAGGTTTTCACTACTAGAATAAGTAAAACTTAATAGTACATATCTCATCTTTTGATTGCACAGCACCCTGCCCTATGGGCTACCTAGGGCCCACATTAGGGGTGATTTATTAGTAATAAAAAGAGAATTGAAAGCTTGGAAACTGGGTTTAAATAACAAGTCAACATGGCAGTGTGAAACTGCATTCGGATTGCAATGGCAGGCCTGGAACAAGTTCTAGAGTGCTCCATAGGTGTGTGGTACAATAAGTGCTGCAGGCTCACTGGTAGCATTTAATTTACAGGCCCTAGGTACTAGGTACTGGGTATATGGTATAACACTCTACAAGTGACTTAGGGCCAGACGTACGCCCCACTAATTTGCGACTCACAAATTGCGTTGCATATGTAGCTCGCAATTTGCGACTCGCAAATTGGGACGTATAACAGTGTCTTAGACACTGTTAGCAATTCCTAATGGAGTCGCAAATTGCATGCCTCATGAATATTAATGAGGCTGTCGCAATTTGTGACCCCATTAGGAATGGCTAGCACTCCCAGAGATGGTGGCCTGCTGGGGTCAGCAGACCGCTATGTCTGGGACAGATTTTAAATAAAGCTGTTTTTTTTCTATGCAGCCCGTTTTCCTTAGAGGAAAACGTAATGCATTTAAAAAAGAAAAATGACACTTTTCAGTTTCATTTCCCCAGGACCATTGCCTGCTCTTAAAAATATTTTCTCACCTACTAACAAAGGGGAAGGGGTCCCCTGGGGACCACTTCCCGTTCGCAAGTGGTTTACCACCTACTTGAAGTAGGTGATAAACTGCGAGTATTTTGCGGCTGCTAATTTGGTCGCAAAACAATTACGTATGGCATGGCGACTTGCTATTAGGAAGGGATGCCCCTTCCTAATAGCGGGAGTTGCAAATGCTATTTTGCGAGTCAGTGACTCGTAAAATAGCACTAGTACATGCAATTACCCTTTTTTGCGGTTGCAAATGGAAGGATCCACTGTTTGCGGCCGCAAAAAATGGTTGTACATCTGGCCCCTTAGAGGTAATATAAATATGCCAATTAGGTATATGCAAATCGAGCCATGTTTAGGGGAGTGAGCACAAGTAGTTTAGTATTGGTTAGAAATGGTGAATTGCAGAGAGTCCTAAGGCCAACAGATGCAAAACTCAAGCACAATTAGAGGCACACAGCCAAACGTTTTGGAGGAAGATTACCTTAAGGCTGACAGATCTAACACGTATCCCCCCAGCCGAAAGTAGGCAGAGGTACTCAACCACCTGGTAGTTCTCAACCTCTTGGGAATGCTCATCACTATGCTGGAAGAACCTGGAGACGCCATCAAAATTAGCGTGGTCTGACCGAGGTTTATGTCCCAGAGTAAAGTCCATTTACAGTAGGGAGATGGATCACCTCAACAATTTTGGCTCTCACCCCTCATTTGCATAAGCCACCTGGGGGGCATGTGGTTGGTCTGAACCTTGAAGTGAGTCCCCAACAAATATGTTCTTAGCTTCTTCATTGGTCAGACCACAGCATAGGCTTCTCTCTCAATAGCACTCCACCTCTGTTCCCTGGGAAGTAACCTCCTAGAGATGAAAGCTACACGTTGGTGTAGGCCCTCATTAAGCTGTGAAAAGAATTGTGACTATTAGGTACTCTGAAGCATCTGTTTGTTGTATGAATTGCCTGGTAAAGTCAGGGTCCTTGAACACAGTGGATGTGCACATGACCTGTTTTAGGGAGTCAAATGCTTTCTGGCAAGCCTCTGTCCAGATCACCTTACTAGGCAGGTTCTTAGAAGTCAGCTCAGTTAAGGGGACAACAATGAAAAGTCATATCCCTTGACAAACCTTGAAATAATATGTGACACACAGCAAGGCCATAACCTCAGTGAGTTTTTTTGGAGGTTCCCAGGTCAGGAAGGTCTCTATTGTGGTCTGGAGGGGCTGAACCTTACACCTACCTGCAAGGTCCCCCAAGTGCACCAATCAATCAATCAATCAATCATTTGTAAAGTGCACTACATATCCGCGAGGGTCTCAAGGCGCTGAGGGGGGGAGGGGCGATACTGATCGAACAGCCAGGTCTTGAGTATCCTCCTGAAGGTCAGCAGGTCTTTGGTCTGTCGTAGGCTCAGTGGGAGGGTGTTCCATGTCTTGGCAGCGAGGTGGGAGAAGGATCTCCCACCGGTGGTTGTTCTTCGGATGCGCGGGATGGTGGCGAGTGAGAGGTCGGCGGAGCATAGCTGGCGGTTGGGGATGTAGAAGGAGAGCTGTCTGTTGAGGTAGTCTGGGCCAGTCTTGTGGAGTGTCTTGTGTGCGTGGGTGAGGAGCTTGAAGGATATCCTCTTGTTGACGGGGAGCCAGTGCAGGTTTCTCAGGTGGGGGTTGATGTGGCTGTGACGTGGTACATCGAGGATCAGTCGTGCTGAGGCGTTTTGGATGCGTTGTAGTCGTTTGATGAGCTTGGTCGGGGCTCCTGCATAGAGGGCGTTTGATGCTGACGAGGGCATGGGTGACTGTCTTTCTTGTATCTGTCGGGATCCATCTGTAGATCTCGTGGAGCATGCGGAGGGTGTTGAAGCAGGAGGAGGAGACGGCGTTGACTTGCTTGGTCATTGAGAGCATTGAGTTGAGGATAATTCCCAGGTTGCATGCATGGTCGGTGGGTGTCAGGGCTGCCCCCTGTGGCGTCGGCCACCAAGAGTCATCCCAGGCTGAAGGGTTGGAGCAGAGGATGAGGACCTCCGTCTTCTCCGAGTTTAGCTTCAGATGGCTGGTCTTCATCCAGTCGGCGACGGCCGTCATTTCTTTGTGGAGGTTGGTATTGGCGGTGATGGGGTCCTTGGTGAGGGAGGCAATCAGCTGAATGTCGTCGGCATAGGAGATTATGTTGAGTACGTGCTGTCGTGATACGTGTGCGAGCGGGGCCATGTAAATGTTGAACAGCGTCGGGCTGAGGGAGGATCCCTCGGGTTCACAGATCCCTGCCCTATCTGGCACTTACTGGCCTTGATAGTGAGGTCTGTATCAATGCCATGGGTACACAAATGTGTAAGCCCAGGAGTGAGGGAAAACAGTGAGGTAAATTGCTGCAACAATTGGCGGCAGTCCCTCTGCTATCCTGGGGACAGGATAGGGGAGATGTTGTCACCCTCCACTGACCTTTTTTCTGTTTTGTTGATAAGAGGACAGGGAGAGGTACAACATGGTGACATCAGACCTCTCAAAGTACAGCTAGAGACAATTGATATGGAGGCTCTTATGGGGTGTCTGGTGTTCTTGAGGTCCACCTTGTATGTAGCATCCCCCTTCCTCTCAACTATATCATAAGGGTCCCATCCAAGTCATGGGTGGGGACCCTTATAGAAATCTTTCGAAATTGCCCCCACAAGCTGGGAGAAAACTCCAGGGAGTCAGGGAAATGTTGTATGCCAGTCCCAGAAATAGTCCCTCTACTTTAAGGGCTCTATCTACTTGTCCCACGTTTCTGATGGCAGATCTCCAATGCCACTATGGTATTGAAGACCTTCTGTCAAGATGCTTGCCCCTAACCCAGGTCCTGGCATCATCAAAGATTTGGGTATCATTAGAAGTGAACGGGATTGTGGACCATAGGAGTTAATGCTCTGTCTCTCTGTTTGCCTATCTGTATATGTGCTATCTCTATGATTACTGGGGGCAGTTCCTTTCTGGTTGAAGCCTTTGAGGTACTGTTGTTACTGGGTCAGTCAGTCCAATGTCAGGCATAAGGCAAGTTTGTGGACATGACTTCTTCTGCACCTGTGCGGCATTCCTGAAACTGTGGTGTATGGTGAATACAGAAGCAGCAGGACCATTGAAAAGTGCTAATACTGTGGAGTCCAGGTCAAGAGGATGGACCCAGACAGTCTGATCCACATTGCTCAGCGAACTCCAGAGTCCTCTTCAATCATCTCTAATGCTAGTTAATTGACTGATGGCCATGAGTGGAGGGAAAGTGAGAAATCCAGTGTGAGAATGTGTACCAACATAATCAAGATTTGGACGACCAGTACCATAAAAGTAAGGCCAAATGAAGGGAAGTAGTCATTGGAAAACAACTAGCCAACAAAATAGAAGAAAGGTTGACTCAGTAAACCTATCAGACTAGCTCCTGAATTTGCTTTTAGCCCCTGCCCTGGAGAGTGTCTGATGAACAGTTTTGGTCTATCAATGCCAGTTAAGCACGGGGCAGATTTATTAAGAATTCACGCAACGCAGTTCAAGAAAGCAAGTTGCTCTGCGACGTTGCATGAATGCGTGAGAGCTGGCGCACTTGAGACTACCTAGTGCCAACGCAGGCACCCTTGCACCATGGTGGAAGGTGGCCTACGTTATGGAAAGGATTGTTTTTGTGCAGGAAACGACACCTTTCTGAAGTAAAACAATCCTTAGAGACATACTACCCTTTTTATGTGTGTTGCAGAATGCATCACACATAGAAGAAATAAACATATTTCTGCTCATTACATCTCACTGTGGAAGGCATAGCATTTGACTCATTGCGAGGTTTACTAGCTTTTGTAAATCCGTGAATGTCAAGACCACGCCAAGACAAACAAAGTGGCTTTGCATGGCTTAATATATACCGAAAATTATTTTAATTCACAACAACAATGCAACATTGATGCAAAATCCTAGTAAATCTGCCCCCAGAATTTCAGAAATACTTGTGGACATGTTGGAAGCATATTTAATGACCACCTGGACTATTTGAACCCCCTCTGTGCCTGCCCAAAAGCAGACACATAAGACTGTTTGAAGACAAATCTGGGGAGCTTGAGATACTGGTATGGATTTGCACTGTGTGAAGCCCCAACACAGAAGCTGCAAGCCCTCTCTGTACTGCAGTGTCCAGCTCAGTTTGTGCTCAGTGAAATATCAGCTCTTTACCATTTGACCGTGTGAAGATACTGTGTGACATCAGACCTCTCAAAGTAGAGCTAGAGACAATTGATATGATAGAATTATGTGTGCCAGCATGTCTATACAAAGAGCATTATTTTAAATTTATTTCACTAGAGTGTTCCACCTCACTGGGAGGAAGTTATCCCCCTGAACAGAGCATTGCTCTGCACTTGCTCCCACCTGTTTGCAGCTGGCCGTGCAGACTCTAAAAGTGGTGCCCCGGAAAAGGTTGCAGGCTTAACATCTGCTTCAAGTCTTGAGAAAGTAATGAAGACAAACTTCTACTGTTGCTTTTGGAAAGTGACAACTGTAATAGTGTTCTTTGTCTTTCATGAGAGAGCCAAACCAAGGTATGAAGAATTGTGATAGTTAATAAAAAAGCATCTTTACAAAAAGCAAAGGACAATACAATTAAGAGTGGGCTGAGACTAAGGGTCTGATTTAATTGTTGACGGTCCTGGGACCGCCATCGCTTTTTGGAGGTCTGACCACCCACATGATTGGTGCTCTGACCACCTGCATACCTGTCCAGACCACCGTCACGGCCAAGATCTGAGCTCCCATGGCAGTAGCGGTGGGGAGAGCGGCAGTCAATGGTGGTAATGCCAGCATGGGCAAAGCCATCATGTTGACACCTATGTGTGCCCCCATGCCAACTGCAAAGTTGCAAGCTCTGTTGTTCCTGCAGACTATGATAGAGGGAAACTGTGCACCTGACCACCCAGATGGTTTTTAGCATGAGTGAAATTGGCTGCAGCTCTTAACTGGAGCCGCAGCATTCTGCTTCCAAAACTGTGCCGCAGGCAACCCGCCTGCCCCTTGGTGATATCATGATATGGCAGTCAGGATGCCGCCTGGTTGTCAGCGTTTTCCTTAACGCCGAACGCCAGCAACTAAATCAGGCCCTAAGTGCAACATCTTGCAGCTCCAACTGGTAGTAATGATTTAGAGTAGCCCTCTCTGTTAAAACCTGTATTTGTATGGGTGTCAGTAAGGTGTGAATTTAAAAATTAGAGGTGGTTGTAACTCGTATAATTCTCTCTAGCAAATGTGTAAGATGCACTCCTGTATCCAAAATAGGCCAAAGAGTACATTTTGTACAAACAAAATAGTACTAAATCCTACAGTACACTAACATCAGAAGTCAGCAGCCAGTCCCTCTCAGTTAGTTTATTGGTGCTGTGGTAGAATTTGTGTTCCAAATTACTCTCTGTCACTCAAGTTGGCATAATCGATTGATTTTCAGAATTTTCGAATCACCAGACTAATGCGTAATTACTGAAATTACTACGATTGCTCCTTTGTAATAGAAATTTTGACCAGGTCTAGTTCAAATGTACAGTGAGATCAGTGAAAGTAATGCCTGTGTATAAATAATGACATTGTGAGCTGTTGTTATTTCAAGTTGTATAGTACTTCAAGTTCCTCGATGAGACAATGGGCATATTTACAAGCCCCTAGCACCACTGGAAAGACACTTTTTTTTACGCGCTGGTGGTGCTCTTTGCTAGGTCATATTTACAAGGCCTCGTTAAGCCACTTAGCTTGGAGTAACACAGCCTTGTAAATATGGCCCCCTGCAAAGCAATTTTCTTCAGCAAAGGGACGTGCAATAAGTGTTGCTGTGGGTTTTCCCAGTAACACCCACGGCTCCAACACACTGCTCTAGATTTATAAGGATATGTAAATTTGAGGCAGCGCCAAAAGACAAACTCCTTTTGGAAGAAGGCATTTGAGTGGCGCAACTAGGAGAAATAATTATTTTGTTCTACTTGTTTATTTTTTGTACTTCTGCGGCATTCTGCAACACATATAGAAGGAGAAAAAAGCCAGTAATTATTGTTTTTGTCATGGTGCATTGATGTCTGAATTGGTGCTAGGCAGCTTTTTTATTGTCGGCGCAGGGGTGAGCACAGTGATTAATACGTCCCTGTGTTTTGAAAATGACACAGATCAGGGCAGTGAAAGGGCTTGGGGCACCACACTGAGCTATTTTCATGTACATATACCCAATGGGCCTCATTTATGAGGCTATGCGTCACTTTGTGTGACGCACCAGCAGCGTAAAAAATGTGCCTTGTTGCACCACATTTACAAAGTGACGCATCTAGGTAGAGCGTCACTTTGTAAACCCCTGCGCCACATTATACCTGCGCCAGGTATAATGTATGCAAGGGGGGCGTTCTGACGCAAGAAAAGGTCATAGAAGTGACGCAGTGAAATCTATAAGATTTCACTGCGCCACTTCCAGGACGCAAATGCGTCAATTTCTTACGCCTGCCTAACTTCAGGCGTAAGACTGACGCAGGCCCTTTCACATGGGGCTTGCCCCATGTGAAAGGATAGATTGCTGGTGTTGCGTCACTTTTGTGACACACTCCAGCAATGCGTCACTTTTGCGCCATACAGATACATCAGAAATACTGACGTATCTGTAACTCCTTGCTCAATAATACGTCATACTTTAAATATGACGCATCATTGGTGTCGCAAGGAGGGTGCAATGAAAAGTGACGCATCGCTGTTTTCACGCAGCGATGCGTCACTTTTCATAAATGAGGCCCAATGTCTTTAGGGCTCATGTCCCGGGCTCTGCACACCTGCGCTGGATGTGATGAGTTCATTAGGCTAGTGTAGCCTGGAAGTGGTAGACTGTGGGCCTTAGTTCTACTTAAAAAGGGAAAGCTTGTTGTGTGTGTATAAAGATTCCTGTGAGTTGACTGTGTGCCTTGATCAGGAGCTATGTGCACTGAGCACAGTCAAAGGCTTTGTCCTTAAGAATTGTGAAGAGCTTGTGTGGGTTTGACAGTCCAGGTAATACATGTATGCACTTCATATGTACTAGTTCTTTGTGTGTTGATGTTCAGGGGATGTAATGCAACCACATTCAGTGAGCCTGCTGGTGAGATTGGACAAAATGTGTAAGGGAAGGAGGAGGAGAGAGGAAAAAGGGGGCAGTGCAGCCATGTTGTCCGCCAGTAAAAAAAAGTGAGTGCATTTGTGTTAGGTTTGGATTGGATGTGTGTGTGTGTGTGTGTGCGTGCGTCTGTGTGTGTGTGTGTCGATTCTACCTCCATCCCTCATTCGCACACACACCTCTCTCATACAACACAGAAGGGATTACAACCTACATTAGACAGGTGGTGGTCATTGTATTTTTTCAGGGAACTCCCTAATGGCCACGCTAAGAATGCACCTTCCCTTTGAGGACGCAGCTGTAGCTAAGTTTTTATATCAGCCTTCCCCATTTCACCCCCAGTCAGGTAAGCTGTGGCACCAGACGGAGACAGCACCGTTTCAGTGCGCAGTAAAACACACGTCTTTCTGCAGTGGGCTGCAGTTCAGGAGTCAGTACAGACCACACAGACAACATCGGAGGTAGATTTTTGTGAGTGTTGCTTTATTTCATTCAGACCTTGTGTACCTGTTCAGGTAAATAGATAAAGAGAAAGAGACTGGGGGAAAAAGCTTTATTAGTGGAATCAGTGGAGAAGATATGCTGATTAATGTCTCTCTGTGAACGTGTGAAGTCGAGTGAATGGCAGACACGAGGGATCCGGCCAATCAGGGCACGCCCTCGAAACTCTTTTCTCATTTAACTTCCATCCCACTTAGTAAGGCTTTGTAAGGCTTCAGGGAGCGGGCTCTGTCGTTAAAGTCGATGTCGCGATAGTTGGGCATGCTGTCTCCGGGCAGGGCCACGATACATTTGCCCTCGTAGTCTTCGTCGGTGTAGATCCGCCAGGCTCCCTTCTTAACTTCGTCATAAGAGATCATGCCATCCATGTCATAAGGCTTCAGGCTTGGAGTCGCCGATTTTAGGGTGACACTTTTGCCCCCATAATAGATGTCCTCATAGACGGTGATTTCTGGGTCTCTCAGCCCCCCCTTCACCACCCGCACTGAGGAGATCTCTTTGGAAAAGTCTCCCAGGGAGTCGTGATCCCCCTCCCGGAAGAGCTCAAAGTCCCCCTTGAACTTCTTCTCTGTAAAGACGACGCAGGGGTTTCCACTCACTCTCATTGACTTGACCCGCTTCAGGAACCCAATTGACGACAAATCTTCAAGGTCTTCTTTGACAGCCACAGAAGATGCGCCCTGGCAGCCCTCCTGAGCGAAGAAGTGGACGCTGGTCATGGCGGCCCTTTCTGTTAGCGCTTAACGTCAGCCGACTCTGGTGCGAGGCGCTGTGAGCGTCTCTCAGGTGAAGCAGCGGCTGGACTCGCAGGCCGTTCTGTAATGGAGACAAAAGTGCCTCTGATTAATATGAAATGACAGTCTACCTTTGATTGACACAGGCTTGTGTCCTTTAGAAGGATCATGTTAATCTACACATCGAAATATGAAGCAGCGGCATCGCTGAAGTAATGATGAGAAAAACTGATTTCAGGGATAGATTTTTAATTCTGCTTTGTTCATTTGCTGTAAAAGGGCCGCTTTGTACCAAAGTGAAGACAGTCATTCTACAAAAGCAGGGGAAGGGCTTTTGCTTGGAGGAAACCCCTTACAGGTCATCGAAAACCCTTCACTACAGATTTGAAAAAAATAGTTCTAAATGTTGTTCTTTTCAGCAGCCCATTATTAGTTCTATTTTCTGTTTTAGAGGCAATACTGACCCAACTGAAGGGAGGAGTGGAGCACTTGACAGGAAATATTTTTATTGACTCTGACATGTCTCAGACATGAGGTGCTGGATGCAGAACAGCCATCTTGGGGGAGGGGCTTTCGACCAAATGAGAATCAGGAAGTGGCAAGGGGGTGAAGAGAGCATCTGGATGTGTAATTTGTATCACGAATTTTCCATATTAGGCATCAAGAGATAATGATAAACTCAAAATTAAACTTTTTTCCAGGCTGTTATCAAACGTTTAGATTAGGATCTGTTTCTCTGGGCTCCAAAAGCTACAACCTAGCGATCACACAAAGTTACCTCCTCTTTTACTAGAGATGTATTCTTGGAGGAGATCTGTGGGTCAGCAGGGTCAGACTGGGGGAACCAAAGCAGCACTGGCACACAGCCTCAAACCAGCCGCGCTCCCTTTGTCTTCTTGCACAATCTCTTTTTTATCCATCCATTCTCTCTCTTTCCTTCTCTCTTCTTTGTTTCTCCTCTGGTCACTTTCTTTCTACCTCCTCTATTCCTCTTGCTCATTGTCTCTCTCTTTTTTTATAAATCATTCTCTCTCTTTCCTTCTCTATTCTTTGTTTCCCCTCTGGTCACTTTGTTTCTATCTCCTCTATTCCTCCTGCTCATTGTCTCTCTCTTTTATCCATCCATCCATTCTCTCTTTCCTTCTCTCTTCTTTGTTTCCCCTCTGGTCACTTTCTTTCTACCTCCTCCATTCCTCCTGCTCATTGTCTCTCTCTTTTATCCATCCATCCATTCTCTCTATTTCCCTCTGTCTTCTTTGTTTCCCCTCTGGTCACTTTCTTTCTACCTCCTCCATTCCTCCTGCTCATTGTCTCTCTCTTATATCCATCCATCCATTCTCTCTATTTCCCTCTTTCTTCTTTGTTTACCCTCTGGTCACTTTCTTTCTACCCCCCTCTATTCCTCCCGCTCGTTCTCTCTCTCTTGAAGCCTGCTCTAGTTAACCTCAGGGAGCTGAAGAAAGTGAGAGAGGCAGGAGTAACTCTGGGCCTTCAAAATTGTCCTTCAAGGGCTCCAACACACCTGGTTAATGCCCGATGCAATTGAAGGCCTGTCCACCCTGCATGTCAGGGTGGGAGCCATCAGCGGGAAGAAAATGACTCAAAAACGATATGTTGCAGTGGTTTGACATTCAGGTGAATTTAGAGACTCTTAAAAAAAACAGACAGCCTTAAATAATAAACCGACCTCCCACTGTTGCTCCTTGGATGCATACATTTACTAAAATTACAATACTCCCCGGTTCAGTCCGTGCAGGTAACAAACAGCAGTGGTGCGGTGGGGCCGGGTGGGGGGATTTTAAGGGATGATGCAGAGGGAAAATTAAATAAATAAAAATGTTCCCTCTGCATCGTCCCTCCAAATCCGCCCTCACGCTGCCTCACCTCTGTTACCTGCAAGGGCCGCAGCTGAATCCTCAGTGAAAGATTATATCCAGGTTTCTTTTGCGTCCATTTTCTTTCACCTTCCATGAAATTGCTAGAGGGGTCGTTAAAGTGTTTCAAATTAACTTTGAGGTCCCCAAAATCTTTCCATATAACCTCAGGCTTAAACACCCTAGTTTTCTGGTGTCCCTACAGGAAAGAGCTCCAGGATATTGACACAGAGGGGCAGATTTATGAGGCCCTTGCGCCACGTTTACGCCGCTGTTGCGTCACGCAAGGTGGCGTAAACGTGGCGCATCCCTACGAACGATTTACAACGTGACGCATCTAGGCAGATGCGTCACGTTGTAAAGCCCTGCGCCGCTTGTGGGCGTTCCGGCGCAGGGGGGGGCGTTCCGGGGCAGGTGCGCCTCGCAAAAGTGGCTGAGTGAAATCTATGAGATTTCACTCAGTCACTTTCAGGCCAATGCTGCGTCAAAAGCCTGCGCCTGCTTCAAGCAGGCGTAAGGCTTGACGCAGCATTGTTACGATGGGCACCCCCGAGCCTTGCTGGAGCTGCGTCGCGCTTGCGACGCAACTCCAGCATTGCGCCACCTTTACGGCACAGATGCGTCACGCATCTGTGCCGTTTTTGCCCCATGGTGCGCCGCATCATAAATGCGGCGCACCATGGGTGGCGGAGCAGTGGCGCACTGTGGCGCATGTTAACTGGCGCATCCCTGGGGATGCGCCAGTTAACATAAATCTGCCCCAGAGAGTGTAAATGAAACCATCACTGATATTGACTCTGGCTATAGTTGAGATGCGTAGGCTATTGAAATGTCATTTTTGGTTGATAAAAAGGTTGGCTCAATAAAGGATCACATTAATCTACACAGCCTAAATCTGAAGCACTGCCATAGCTGAAATATTGATGAGAAAACCAATTTCACAGATTGATTTTAAATCTGCTTTGCTCATTTGCTGAAAGAGGTGTGCGCATTACGAATATCAAGGCAATAATACTACCAAAGCAGGTGGAGGGTTTTTGCCTGGTCAAAGCCCTCCGCAGGTCCTCTAAAAACCCTTCACCACAGGCTTGGTGAAACTCATTTTTTTAAATAAGATTTTTTCAGTAGGCTATTTATTTTTTTATTTTTTTATGTTTTAACCCTAAACCTTTAATGAGGGTCATAGACTACTTGAAAACAGTCACACACGGTATAACAACAACATAGGCCCTCATTACATGTTTGTCAGAATATGGTGGAGTATTTGCCACATGTGTTTTTTAATAATTACAATAATAGACTTTGGGAAATGCAGTTGATAAAAAAGGGTTAAAGTATTTTCGAGAAGAGAATGAAGCAACTACAATCACCAAGTGGATTATCCAAGTACAAAGAGAGTGGTGCACGGATCTGGAAGACCAGTCACTTAATCTTTCACACAGGGGCAAAACTACATAGATTAATTGCAAGACAATAATTCGGCATCCATCAGTCATCATACAAGATATAAGAACAATTTAAATGACATAGTGTGCAGACTCCATCAACAAGTTTTCAAAACAAAATGTTATTTTTTTGCAATTTTCTTAATTTTTTTTCTTTTAATTATGGCACATTAGAACACAATGAGTTGGTGCGCGCTCCGGTCCTCTAACTCTTTTCATATTGCTCTGTTTGCACCAGGCAGGATGAAGGTCTGTAGTGTTCTATTTCATAGGTTAATGTATTTGGAAAATCTCATTATTAACTCCTTACTGTACTCCCATAGCAAATTTGCAAACAACTACAGCAACTTTGCAGAGAACTCATTGCTAACCTACCCACCACCACCCAAGATGACTACCTGAAAGAATGGATAATGCTCACCAGAAACGACACAGCAGAAATCATGTGGACAGTCCCCACATTGGGCACAATCGACCCATGCCCCAACCACATCTGCAAGTTGGGAACATCACCAATCAGCACCATCCTGACCCACATCATCAACATCTCCATCAAATTCCCCACTTTACCCGATGGATGGAAACTTGCAGGAATCAACGTCCTCCTGAAGAAGCACACAGCCAACCATAATCAACTAAGAAACGTCCGACCCATCTCCCTGCTTCTCTATCCAGCCAAAGTGATTGAGAAGGGCAACAAAAAGCAAATCACAACCCGCCTCAAACTTTATCTTTTTCTATACACCGCTAAATAAAGATTCAGAAAGAACCACCGCACAGGAACAGCACACATCTGTCCACCAAAGACATTTGAATCATCCTCGACCAAGGAGTAAAAGCAGCCCACATCCTGCTCTCCCACTCTTTGGCCTAGGACTCTATCTCCCATAACACCCTCACCAGAAGACTCCATGGGTTTGGCATACAAGGATCCACTCTCAAACAGATCTGTTTCTTCCTTAGGGGAAGAACCCAAAAGTTCAGGTTGCCACCCTTCATATCACAGACCAAGAAATTGATAAGCAGAGTCCCACTGAGATTGTGCCTCAGCCCCATCCTTTTCAACATGTACACAACACTACTGGCCAACATAATCAGATCACAAGACATCACCATCATCTCCCACGGCAATGAAAACCAACTTATCCTCTCCATGACAGACAAAACAACCACCGCCAAAACCGGCTTCACCAACTGCATGACCATGGGAGAAGACTGGATGCGAACAAACTGCTTGCAAGTCAACTCTGATAAGACGGAAGTGCTGGCCTTTGGCAAGAAGACCTCCCCATGGGACACCACCCATGGCTGTTGGAGCTAGGAACCACACCCACAGTCCACGCAAGAAATGTAGGGATTATTGTGAACTACAAGCTCAACATGTCAACAAAGAACACACCTCCTGCTTCCGCATCCTATGCATGCCATGAAACATCTTCAAATGGTTGCCCAGAACACCTAATGGACCGTCATGCAAGGACTCATCACTAGCTTGCTGGACTAAGACAACACTCTCTATATTGGATTCTCAAAACAACTCCTACAGACTCCAGACCATCCAGAACACCACTGCAGGACTCATACTTGAGCCCCCAAGTTGCACCCACATTAAACCACACCTCAGGAAGAATCACTGAGTGGATCTGATTTAAACTTCTCATGCACACATTCAAAGGTCTACACAGCACAGGACCCAAATTCCTGAACTGCTGTATACACTTTCACCAACACCCTAGTCACCTATGCTCTGCTCCACTCTCACTACCAACATTCCCTGCTTCCTCAAAAGCAAAAAACGGAGGTTGCTCATTCTCCTACATAGCACCCAAGACATCGAACGGCCTCAACACATCAGTCTCCTGCTCATTTCTTGAGTTCCACAAGAGGCTAAACACATAAGCACATTGGGAACTACAAACCTACACACCTACCCAAACACCTTGATACTTTCACATGAATTAATGGATGGGCTATACAAATAAATATAACATAACATGCTCTGTATTGTTGTTTCTCTTTGTTGTGTAACTTAAACCTAATGTATAACTGACAAAGCAGCCTTGCCTGTATTAGAGTACAAATGTCATTTCCTAGCAGGTCTACAGACTTTGTATAATAATGCCCCTCACAGTCCCAGAGCATGCACTAAGAGATGTGGGTTTTTGCATTTGGCTGAGATCAGGAAGGACAAAAGGCTGAGCCTCACCTAAAAGTTCTCCTTCACCATCACAAACAGATTGCAGTCTCACCCTCCCCACCGCCTACCAAAAGGCAGTGCTACAGGAAGTTTAAGCAGCGCCCCCTTGGTAAAAAAACTCTTCTTTAATTTCTAAAGGGAGTTCAGTCAGGCAGTACACTTTATCTTCTGCCAAGACACAACCAGGGGAATCCAAAATGGAGCCCTCAGTGCCTTTATAAATAATACTCTGGCCAAATTTGAGGATAAACATCACAACGCATCCACTCCAGCATTTGGAGAATCTCCTTCTTTCTGTGTGCATTATTTACTCAAATATTTGTCTCACATTGCTATGATCTTGAGGTTACTACTTCTATAAGCACAGTCTAAGCTCCTGGTATTTCCCTGTATAGGTGTCCTGTCATTACGTTTTGCTTCCAATCCGTAGCTGATCATCTGACCTTGCTGGTAGCCAAACAGTGGACAGACTGTTTACGTGATCCTAATACTCACCAGAAGTACCCAATTATTCTGCTATATTCATATGCAAATTATGCAGCTTCTTTCTATAGTCTTGCATCTTCAAATTGCATGCTGACTCAAAACGCATTCTCTATATTTCTAAATCGGGCAAGAAAAACTGACCTTTTGGAAACTTCTAAATGTAGTCTGTCCTTTTTTCTCCCAAACAGGTGTTATCTCTATAATTGTATTTCAAAATATGGACCACAGCTAATATCAAAGAACACAATCTCTCTCACCCCTGCAACCTGACAATACCTAATCACCTCAAGCTCATCTACTGACCCTAGCAACCATCTGCCTGCCCTCCCCAGTAATGAACGCGCTGAGCTATTCATTTATATTAATTTAATCTACCACAAAGAAACTGGAAAGAATGCGTTTAATGGTTTGCTTGAGCACCCTAGATTAATCCCAATAACTAACAATAATCACTAACACTTGACTAACCACTAGCCTTTGGATCAGGGGCAGCATGGTGCTCGGTGTAAAGTGCATCAGCGCCTCATCAGGGGTAGTAAGTGCTATATAAATGCAATTACTATATAATACAATACCCTGGCTGTCTTTGCTCACCGTCGGATGAAGCAGGAGCTTGGCTCTCAGGCTGTGGTCCTGGCTGTCTCTGGGCACTCTCAGGTGAAGCAGGAGGCGGTCTCTGAGGCTGTGATCACACTGGCAGTGTTGGTCACTCTGGGAGAACTAGCAGCTGTCTCTCTGTCCACACCTGGGTGCTTTTATACTCTCTCACCCCTCTCTGAAAGGCAGGTGTGTGGGAGAAAGAGGAGTGCCATATTCCACCCACAGATCATGTGTCATTCCTGGGAAAAGGGGATATCTTCCTTAGATAGGGATTGCGAAAAGCTTCATTCGAAAGAAATGTTCACAACAATGGCTTTCTCATGTACATTGCAACACGGATATGTTGATAAAAATACTCCTTCAGGGGTTTTAAGGAAATGCAGTGGATAGGTGTTTAAATGTCGGCATTTCCAGTGTGAATATACTGAGTCATTTTGTCACAACTCGTTGTTTAAGTAGTGCAGCCATGAAGCTTTCTGCTCCTGGGGGGCAGAAAGCACCTTAGACATCAGGGATTAATTTTTTATATGCCAGGAGTGCGGGCTGCCCAGAATACCCCCCACTCTTTCCCCCAATAACAGCAAAAGTCGTTCGGCCTCCCCAGGAGTCAGATGGGGCATTAGCCCTTGTTCTGCCTCCCCAGGGGGCGCCCGTAGAATTGACAAAACCCATGTGACATTGACCAACAACACAGAAATATATGCGGAGGCACACAGGACGCCGGAGATCGAGTGACTCGAATTGAAAAACGGAACGAGTGATAAGGTGAGCGTCTGACAACCATCCGAGCTAAGAATTATATCGATCGCATAACACCATTGAGAGCGTGCCGCTCAAACTCTAATAAGAACACCTTATACCCTTTTTCAGATTCTTCGTGACCGAAAATAATTCTCAATTGATATGTGGCCAAAGAGCAACAAATAGGTAAGGCATGAATCGATTTCCGACCACAGACTGACTAGTGCAGTAATCAAGTTCATTTTAATTAAAACCCCCCCTCTCTCCCACAGATTACAGAAAGGCGTGCATACTTCCCCCACAAAGCAGTGAGTGTTGATTTACGATTCAGTTTGATTATGGATGCATGTGGAAAGAATACCAATATGTTTATTTACTATTCAGGTGGTCCCGCTTCGCGGTGTTGGTGAGCTAAGGATTTGAGTTGTCTGTGACGATTAGAGAGGTAAGAGGCAGAGAGGTGGCTGTTGAGCCTATATCAGTCTTCAATCTATATGAATAACTAATAAGGGTTCCCCTCTCTTTTTTCATTTACAGTCTATGGTCCTGATGAGAACTCTGAATTAAAGAGAGTTCGAAACGCGTAGACCTTGTCCTATTTAAACCATAAGACACATTGAATGACATTTGTATTATATTGATTTATATTCTTGAAACTGGACTCTATGGTTTTTTTCAAAAATTGTATATAATCTGTAAAAAGTTTTTTGATATTGGAGCGTGAATGGATGTTGAGTATGTGTGACAAAGATATAGTGTGTATGATTGAGATGAAAGGGATATGGTAAAATATTGTATAATTGTTTGTTTATGTTACGTCTTTTTTTAAATGGTTTGTTGAAATATATAAAAATGTACAAAAAGTAAATGAAATAATGAAAAGTTGAAATGAAATAAAAATCAAAAAGGATTGATTCAAAAAGTCAGATATCTCTCACATAGTGTTTAATTCGTGTGTGAAGGAGAAAATTATTTGGTTCACTAATATTAGCAGCATTGGCATGGTGATTCTAGCAAGAAATGTGAGGAAAATGTGATTTTATTTAGCTAAGTATCAGGTTTGCAGGGCATTCTATTTAGGAAAACATTGGGGATACACACTAGCCATACCTCCCGGAAATCACCATGTCATCAAATTTTCATTAATGTCTGGTTTTGGTAGGTTTTTCTAGATGGCCAGCAAGCCTTGGGATGCTGAGGAAAATGTAATATTTTTTTAGCTAAATATGATATTTGCAGGAGAGTCTGGGTAAGAAAACATTGGGAGATCTATGCAAGCCATCATTTCCTGAACTTCCCTAGATGTTTAGTTTTCAGAAATGTCTAGGTTTAGTAGAACTTTATAGATGGCCTTTGTGCCCAGGAAGAAAAACGCAGGTGAGCCCCTTGCAAAAAGAGGTAGTAGTGTGATGGATCATTTTGATGTCTCTATAATATGTGTTGAGCCCTTCCCTGCCGCAGGTGCATTTTCCTACCCAGAAGTCATCTACTCCCCATCCTTGTTCTCTGGACAGCCGTCCCCTCGGAGCCTCAACTCTTTGCATCAGCGTCGGACACTCACTACACCAATGCCCTTCCTTCTTACACTAAGAGCACTGGTTCGGCCCCACATGTGCAGTATTCATGCTAGTGCGGGGCAGTTGCCGGGCCGGACCAATGGCCCGTCCTCTACCATTGCGCTGGGACACATGTTGCATCAACACATTCGTTTTCAGCACCTTATTTTTCTTCACTACCTTCTCCTTCTCTTTGTTCTCACTATGCTCAAAATACTGTGCCATACTTAATTTTACAGATGAGTAGGAAGTAGTGCAAGTGTTCTCCGAAGCCTGCAACCGGGTTGTGATCTCAAGAAGCAGGTTCGTACCAAATCTTTTAACAAACAATCGGATACCTAATTCAATCGACAAGTTCTGTCCACTGAAATCCCAAAACACACCTTCCAACCTAGTGAAGAAATCAGATACACTTTCATCTTTCTTCTGGCGACATGCAGGTAACTTATCCCAATCAACTCTTCTAGGTGGGCTGAAGGAGTGCATATACGTGATAATTCAACCTGGCAAAGCTAGTATCTCAGCCTTAGGCTTCTCGCCAGGCTTCCTCTCATTATTCCATGTCCTGATCTCATCCCACGTGCCACCCAATTCCACTATGTGGTCCTGCGTGTGCACCTGTTGCCAAATATCAACCAGCACCAGCAAGCGAAAAAACA
Organism: Lissotriton helveticus; assembly: GCF_964261635.1. Lineage (NCBI taxonomy): Eukaryota > Metazoa > Chordata > Amphibia > Caudata > Salamandridae > Lissotriton > Lissotriton helveticus. The sequence continues at coordinate 119,961,096 of NC_136059.1, forward strand.
TCTCAATGTCGGCCAGCATCATCGCTGTCGAAGACGCAGCCTCTGTCAACTCTTTGTAATAAGCAATCAGATTGTTCCTAGGGCCGGGCATCTGAGTCTTAAGTGACAAAACCTCACTCCTTTTCCAAGTAGTATAAACCCACTGCTCCTGGAATCGAGCCTCCACTTGCTGCCTGATGATTTGGTCCTAACCATTTCGAAGCTCTGGTAGTTTGGGGTGGTTGATAGGATGTACTTCCCTCATCAGGAACTGAGACACTGCAGTCAGGCTATTTTGGATTAACCTGCCTCCGTATCCAATCAACGTGATAACATTGCTAAAAACATCATTAGGGGCCATGCTGGCAGCAAACACACTGTCCCAAATATCATAAATAATTTGGGGGGGCATCACTATTAAAACACTGTCCCACAGCCCATCAGAGTAGCCGACATATGCTTGAGGGCATGCTGTTGCGCAAATGGCTCGTAACCTTTAAGTACACCCTACACATCCTCCACTGTAAATCAGACTCCAGGCCCCTGGGAGGCCTGGTCAGCGACCATCTTCTTCTCTGCATCACCCACATCGGACCAAATCAATACTCGCCCCATTCTTTCCTGTGCAAAAATGGCCAGGGCGATATTACCCATTTACTCTGCTCCTGCAAGGAGCTGACATAGGAAAGGAGACAGCTAGAGTTCCAATTTCCCCCAATGCTTGTTCCGGGTCAGATGTCACAACCGCGATATCATCCGCATAAGCTAAGACACGCACAGAATTATCCCCGATAGCCATAGATTGTATACCCTGGGAACTTTCTAACATCTGCAGCAATGGTTCAATGTAGACAGCAAATATTAGCGGCGAGCATGGGCATCCCTGCCGTGTACCCCTAATGATATAGACAAATGCGGACTCCTGGCCCATCACACAGATCTTAGCCCTTGGACGTTTATACATAATTTGCAAGGCTAGCAAAAACCGGGGTCCAAACCCCATTTTACCCATTATAGCCCATAAAAATGCCCACGCCACCCGGTCAAACGCTTTTTCAGCATCTAAAAACACCAATCCTACATTTTTATGGAGTACAGCAGCATAGTCTAAAACAGCAATCACCCGATGTAGATGATTAACAGTAATACGGCCCGGAAGGAAGCCATGTTGTTGATTGGACACTAATAGTGGTACAACTTGAACTAAACGGCTAGCAAGAATTTTAGAATACATTTTGACGTCTACGTTTATTAATGAAATAGGTCTATATGACCCCGGAAGATGTGAGGGCTTATCCTTTTTTTTAAATACCGCTATGTTTGCGTCGTCCCACGATGGAGGAGGAGCTCCAGCTTGAGCGGCGAGGAAAGTGGCCAACATGTCGTCCTTAATAATGACAAATAGCAAGCGGTAAATTTCTAACGGCAGTTTATCCGGACCAGCAGCTTTCCCAAGCGCCAGGTCCTTCAATCCACTTTCAAGTTCTGGCATAGGTATAGGAGCTTCTAGCTCTTTTCTAGCACCAGGTTCAATTACCGAAAAATCAAATCTGGCCACAAACTGGTCGATCTGATCGAGGGATAGATATTCTTGAGTATACAATGAAGTATAGTATTGTTGAAAAACCTGCAATATACCATCCATTGTCCCAACCGAATGGCCCTGATCGTTCTCTAAAGTCTCAATACGCTGCTTTGTCTGATTGATGCGACGTCCCCGAACCCTTTGCGCAACACATCTACTGACCGATTCACCATATTCATGTCGCTCAGCGTGATGCATTTTATACTGGATTGCAATATCATGACTCCAAACCCCATTGATCTTAGCCTTAGCGCACACAACCTTATTCTGGGCCATTTCAGTATCTTCATGTGCGCTAATGGCCAATACAAGTTCATATTCAGCGTTTTTCAAATCAACCAGCAATTTGTCCATTTCAGCTTTTTTCTTACGCTGTTGAGCCCATCCAAAGCTACATGTTTCAACGCGCAAGCCAGCCTTAAAGCTGTCCCATACCATCGCCTGAGACGCTGTACCTCTATTGAATTCTAAATACTGCTTGGCCCAATCTTGGATATGACATGCAAATTCTTCATCCAATATGAGCTTCTTATTAAATGAAAATGCCCGCTGCGTTCGCTGGATGTTAAAAAACGGCAGATCAATAACCACAGGACCATGGTCTGATGTAATCCGTGGCATTACCCGCATATGGGCACCCATGGCGAATGATCTAGGCAAAAAAATATAATCTAGTCGAACAAACTTCCTATGTGGGGAAGAAAAAAAAGTATATCCAGGGTCAGCCGGGTTAACAAATGGCCACCCATCAACCAGACCATGTTGAATCAATACCTGCCGCAGCGCTCTAAAAACATGTGGTTTGCGGCCAGTATATCTATTAAATTGGGAATCCCAGGTAGAGGCCTCACCATGAATATTGAAATCCCCTAACAAAAATAGAGGAGTACCCCACATCGCCAGCTCTACATTGAGAAAATCAAGAACCTCGTTTTCATCCTGATTCGACCCATATACGGTACATACTGTGATTGTGACCCCCCTATGATACACTCAGCAATTGCCCAGCGACCTAAGCTATCAGCTTTAATTTTACCCATGGTAGCTATTGTTTGACGTCACAGAATTGCCACCCCGATTCATAGTGGCCTGCCGAGAGGTAGCAAATACCGTATACCCCAGTTCATTCAAAATCTTCCGCTTACTCCATGGCCCATGAGTTTCCTGAAGACATATGATGTCCGGGTTAATTAACAGCACTTCCTGCCACACCCGTCTACGTTTAAGAACATTATTGAGACCACATACATTGAATGAACATATCCGCAACATATTACTCGCCATTTAACCAAAAATTAAGACATAGGTCGACATTGATCATGAAGACTAAGCTCACTCGAACATCCTTGTAACATTTGCTATGAACTGGCATTTTTCCTTTTTTACCCTTTACCCATAAACTACCCACCCCAATAACCCCTGAACCCACCCCAAAACCCCCTACCATCCCCAAACTTCCCACACCGGTGACCCTCCCCAACAGCAGAGGCAATATGGCCTATCGCCCTTGTGATGAGTGTGAGAAAATCTCTGTGCTCAGGTAACCCGTACAAGATCAATAAGAACACATAGAAAACAAAAACCAAACATAAGAAAAGCTAAGCTGTGATCAACAATAATCAAGCATTCCCCATGTATACACTGCATGATTTGATCAACCCAAAGAATTGAGGTATTCCTTAGCTAAGGATTCAGAAGTGAAAAACCGATTCTGCCCTTTATACACTGTTTTTAAAGTAGCTGGTTGTAAAAGAAAAGCCTGTAGACCCTTAGCTTGAAATGGAATGATTAACTGGTGAAGCCGCCAGCGGTTCTCTACGGTCGCATGACAGTAATCGGGGCGAACAAAAAATGTAGTCCCTTTCCCAGATCTCTTTTTCTCAGGCCTAACTAAGTCATACAGTGTTTGCCTTGCCAAAAAATTATTTAAGGAAATCAATATGGCACATGGGTGTTGTACATCTTGCCCAGTCCGAGCCGGTCGTTGACGAAACTGGAATCGGTGTGCCCGCTGAATTTCCTGGGCCCTGTTCCAGTCTTTCACCTCGGGAAGTGCTTCTTCAAATAGCTCTACTACAAACTTCCGCGTGTCTTGGCCCTCAACCCCTTCCGGGATTCCAAGAACCCGCAAATTATTGCGGCGTAATCGATTCTCCATATCGACAAGCTTTCCATGTACATCTTCCTTATGTGCATGAATCTCAGCAATTTCGACCTTATGGCTTGCCACCTGATCCTCCAATGACGAGATGCGACCTTCTGCTTCTACCATTCTGTCCGTAAAGTCATTACAAGACTTTGCCAAGCGTCGAACAGTGTTTTGGAGCTTACGACAAGCAGTATGAGTTTTTAAATGCTCAGCCCTGGCCTCAAGCCGCTGTTCCGAAATAGCCTTAAATATCGCCTCCAATGATACTTGATTAGTAGCTCACAAACCTCCACAGGCCTGTTCAGATGTGTCCAGGGTCTCTGGTGTAGGATCAGCCGTTGATATTGCCTAATCAGAAATCGCCGGAGTACCCGGCTGCCTGCCAATATCAGCGTCAGCCATTACATCACCTAGATTATCTTGGTTCAGGTTGATAGCCTTCACGTTAGGTGTACTGTCTTGTGATGTCTCTATAGACCCTTCAAGCATTAAACCGTCCTCTCCCTCCTCGTCTAAATCACTATCAATGTCAGTATCATCTGATTGCTCAGACCGGGAGTAGAACTCATTATCTTTACTGCTCGTGTGCTCTAGCATTTCTTCCCCAGTGGCCCCAATTACATCCCCAGTAACATCTGCCACATTGGTCACAGGTGTCGGATTACTAGTTCCATACTCCGCGAGCACTACGTCTGGGCCATGTAACGTTGCAGCCATCGAACTCTGTATTGAGCCAGGGGAGACTACCAGCTGTTCAAGTTCCTCAACTAGAGTAGTATCGCCATCCATATCCCCAGAGTCAGAAGATCTAGCGACTAAACTCGTCGTTTTCTTCGCTAAGGCTGAGGCTGTTTGAAACATCTGTGGGATTTTGGGGGTAGCTAGTATATCTACCACTGGTCCCGCACTACCAGCATCCTTGTCATAGCCGGCCAACTTTGCCTTCGCAGCGAGAGCAGCACGTGTTCCAATCTGGCTCTCACCACTGGCCCCAGTTTTTCCACCACGGGCTGTTTTTGGTCCCACATCGAGAAAAAAAATTTGAAGTAAACCTGAAGTGAGCCTGTAAAGGGCAACAATGGAGCGCACACACCGTACTCGTAGCACTACGGTAGTTTTCACGGTAATTTCAAGCCAGCTAGAAATCTTTGCAGCGTGTCCCAAATATATTGACTAGCGTTCCTGCTTTTTACGAAAAAGTAAAGTTTTTTTAGTTTTTTTTACAAAAGTCACATCCATCAGGGAACAGCGAAAGAAAAGTCACGAAAATACCCGATGTTCTGTTTTAATCCGATGGCATTGAGGATATAGCTTCAGCCGCAGCTCTCCGGTGTAGTCTGTCCACCGCCTGCTTCTCAGCCAGCGTCCCGCAATTCAGCCTCTATCTCCGCCCGCTGTCAGGTATGCCGGGAGCCGCGCTGGAAAACTACAGCGGCAAACAGCACCATGCTCGCCTTGCTCGCCTTACTCACCGTCGGCTGCCCCCCTGACCTGAGGGAGCCGCAGGCACTCGACCAACGAAGAGTTTATCGTAACTAGACCCAGAAACATGAACCTCCGTTGGGAAAAACGCCAGGTACCTGAGCAGCACAGAGTCTCTCACACAAACGTCTGTCTCGCAGACGCCATCTTGCCGCGTTGGTAAAGTTTCTGGGTATAAACTGAACATTTGTAAAACCCAGGTCGTGTGCACTAATGGGCTATGTCCTAATGACATGCGTGTTACTACTGAAGCAAAGTATCTTGGAATCAAAATTAGGATGTCGCTCTTAGAATTAGTCACCGTGAATTGGACTGATATTTTACAGTCTGTTAAGCGCCAGTTGGAGAGGTTTGAATGTTTACATTTGACACTAGTAGGGCGGCGAAATGTTTTAAAAATGTGTATTTTACCCAGGGTACTGTATTATTTCCGTACCGTACCGCTTGAGCTGCCACGTCCACAATTAATGAAGCTTCAATCTATAACCGATAGATTTTTATGGAGTTAGAAATCCCCTCGCCGAGCGTCCAAATTTATGACATTGCCGCTCTCAAAAGGTGGTTGGGAAGTCCCGTATTTTGTTTTTTATTATCTAGCCTGCCTTTTGCAAAACACAACATTTTTGATTTGTGGGGGTGAGATACATGTTTGATAGCCCTAACAATTTACTCAATGCTATTAGGTTGTCAATCTCGACAATTGTTGCTACGCTTTCTTGAGCCAAGTTATTATAAAAGAACAAGATTTAAGACTATATCAACAGCATTTAAAGGCTGGAGGGCGGTTCGCAAAATAATTCCCCTTAATCGCATCAATTCTTACACACCTTGTGATTCAACTGAATTACTACCTTCTATATTTTGGGATAGTAAGATGAAGACGTGGGCGGATAAAGGTATTAGATGTTTAGGAAATATGATGTATGCTGGTACTATGGTTACATTCAATGATCTAAAGGTAAAATATGGGATACCTCAGAGTGATTTCTTTAAATATTTACAAGTCCGAGATTTTATCTTAAAACATCGGCCTATGCTATCCAATGGGACTAATGCCCTGCTAGAAGTTTTGAATAAACCGGTTAAGATAGGGATTTTATATAACTGTCAACAAAGTGATGATATTGCTTTACAAGAGGGGAAATGGAACGTCAGATTGGGTATTTCTGACCAGTTGATTCAAGTATCTATTGACATGGCTGCAAAGATTACACTGACAGCTATTTACGTTCTCAACACTATAAAATGCTATTTAATTTATACCATACACCGGCCAAGATGATGAAGTGGGGCAATATATATAATGGCAAATGTTATCGGTGCCAAGCTGATAAAGCAGACATTGTACATATATTTTTTGATTGCAGAGTTTTTAACTCTTTTTTCATTTCCATTGCCCAATTTTTGTCAACTATTTTAAATTCTGGTGTGCTGATATCTAGAGAAATGATGATGTTTGGACTCTGCAAAGACATGGCCAGTAAGCCACTTTATTATCAAAATCGGTATTTTTTGTTCATGGCTATGTCAGTTGCTCGATTATGTATCGCCTCCATGTGGTTGAAAACTGAGGCACCGTCATACGAGATGTGGCGGGCAAAGTTTTATAACATATTTAATTTAGAATTTAATTTATATCGTATTAGATCAGTGAAGAAAAAACAACTGGGGTATAGGATCTGGCAACCTCTGATTGATTTTGTATCCAAGGATAGTTCCAGTTAGGCTGTAATAGTGGCTTACTCTCATGGTAATGATATATATGTTCTTTTGTATAGGATTAATGTATATACTTTTTTGTATTTGTTTTGATCATGCTATGAACAGCATAATAAATAAATTTAAAAAAAAAAGGAAAGGAGACAGCTGCTAAGAGTCCCCTTAAACCAAAGGAATATTCGCTCAAGGAGACAAGCGGTCTTGGCATGCTTTGACCCAGCAACGCCTCAATTAAACTGCATTGAATGCTTAAACTCCACCTAGGCCATGGGGAAGCCGCCATACTGTGCGCACTCCTAATCATGATACGAGTTTGCCACCATTAAGGTCGACCTGGAAATCTCCGTATAAGCACTTGGACAGGGTTCTCAATAACGTCTCCTTTTGGATAGTAGTACCGCCCATACAGAGTACGAAGCCGGGCAGAACGCATAAATTACATAGAGAACTTTGTGTATGAAGAACAAAGCAATTTTTACCTGATAGCAATTTAACTGTTCTAACCTTTTAAAAAACTATGAATTTTTGGAAATATGTAATTTTATCTTATCATGATTTTATTGTTTTATCTGAAACTCGTATTGCAATGGTTTTAAGTAACTATGCAAATGTAATAAATTCAAATTCCATTCTTTCCTTAGCAGCCTCCTGATCCCCATCATCCAGTTCCCAGCGTACAACAAGGATGAGGAAAGGGAGTGAGGGGAGGACACACTTGTAGATGTTATGGGAACTAGGGACACTAATGTCTGTGTAGTGGGTGTAAGCGACAGAGGTTAGGATGAGCCTGAAGGGAGAGAGGTTAGGAAGAGCCTGGGGCAACAGGCACAACAGATCGGCCTATAATCGCTGCAGTATCAGCCGATAGAGCCATGGAGGAAAAGAGGGGTGCTCCATCTGAAGCTGCCAAGTCAGGGGCAGGGAAAACAGAAGCCGCAGCATGGAAGGGGAGGGGCTGAGTAGGCGGGGCTTCTGTATATGCCCTTTGTGGGACATAAGGAGGTGGTGGCCGCACATGTAACAGATCCTCCACAAAGGGATCGCCTTCTTCGCATGTGACGTAAGACTTATTGCATTGCAATCTAAGCTTCCTGTCAGGACACTCTATACCCTTCTCTATCTTCTCTCTCTTGTACGCTATTTGTCTTTTACGTTACTGTCTGCTGCTTTCCTCTCTGCTCTTATCCGTCTTTGCTTAGCTTCCTTTTGCCATAACTTAAGATAGTCAAACATTGTAAATATAAATGTAAATGTAGTATACTTGTAAAGCGCACAGCTGCCCCAGCAACGGGGCGTCCCGGCGCTGTATAACTCTGGGGAACCCGTCCTGGCTTTCCCTGTGGGATGGTCCCTGCTGGGAGTCCCCAAGGTGGAGCCAGGCATCCCCGGAATTGGTGGGGCCGTTGTGGAGATTAGGCAAGCTAATGCCCAGAGTTGCCGAGTGTGATCTCTGATTAGAGTAAGCACCGAAGCGAGAATTATCGAGTCCGCTGACCAAGGTCCACGACCCTGCCGCGTCGGGAATCGAACCCTGGTCCCAGGCCGACTTCTGCTCTCGGGTCTGCCGCCTCTAACCAGTGAGCCACACTACTCCACTGACTGTCTACTTCTTTTTGCAAACAATGAATCCTGCAAGAAATTAAATTTCTGTTCATCAAAAGTACCTATGGGAAGGCCAGTGTAACTCAGCATTGTCCCTCGTATATTTGTGCCATGGTGTACCGAACATAATAGGGTCAAGGCCATGCTTTACATACATATCGAAGTTTGGGGTGCCTTCCGGAGGCGCAGGCTGCCTCTCTTCCAATCGAGCATCAGCAGAGCAACAACGGCACCCAAACAGCAGAGTTTGCTAAAACATAGCATCTTCATGAATAAAGAGAAACAGATTCGCTACTTGCACCCAACAAATGACTTAAAGCTGAAAGACCAAAAACCGGTCCGCAGAACGCACCAATTCTTCAAAATCAGTCTCTGCATCACAAGTTCCAAACACTAATCAAACCCCAGGCGTTTTCAAGAGAAAGCCATTACCAAGTCGCTTGGCAGAGGGTCCACAGACACCCTGTATCTCCAAAGCAGTCAACAGACCTATCAAGTTCGCAAACAAACCAAGAAATGGACTCCAGACCATATCCAAAAGTATTCAAGATGGCACCATATTTACAAAGCATCAAGATAAACTCACCTAGTGCACACAGGTTGAACAAAGTTATTCTCCACTGCCGACTCTTTGGACCAACCTGCCTATTCCAAGGGTATAGCCTTTCAGGAACCCAGCAGGCAGGACCTCTGGACGAGGCACCACCTGATCAGCTACGAGAACTAAGCTTGGTTATGTGGGGATCCCATATCCGCCCATCCAACCTGATGTGGCCCGTCCTCCACACCTGGTTATGGGTGAGAAAGGGACACCCATTGGAGTCCCTGTTCGGGTGCCAAATGAAAGAAGTGACCCAAAATGGGCCACCAAGGTCACTAGTGACCACCTCAATGCCTTCCAGGAAATTAAGAGACGAGTAGGACTGACTCTCCCAGCATAAAATCGGATATTATACATTCCCAAATCTAAGAGAACACGCCCAGATTGGGAAATTCCGGCTACGGTGAACAAAGGCAGCAAAAAAGGAAGAGCCAGGGCACATGACTGGGCACATGCTATCTCGACCCCAAGGCCATCCGTCCGGTGCCTACAATTCTAAGATGTGGGAACGGGTCTATCTAACAGCAATGGTATGCAACAATAGAGAATACATTCATTAGTGCAGCGAAGCTTCAACCTTGAAAAATCCAAACTTGAGGAGCAGGGGCAGGCTTTCTACTGAGGCAAGCATTATGAGACAGAAGCTCAATCTCAGTTACAGAGCAAGATGGCACCAATAAAGATGACGCCATTAATGCTAACTTAACACGGAGTAGAGTTTGAGCATAGCAAAGGGAACATTTCGATTCTGTGCATTACGGAAATACCATTTCAAATCTAACATCTACCCATACAAGTGAATTATCATTTTTATCAGACGACTTTGGGGAATGATGGGTGGGTGGATGATTGTGGCTCCCTGCAGATTTCACAACTTTCCATCACAAAAATTTGAGGAAAAATTGTTTCTTTTACAAAGTTTGCAATTTGCAAGGTATTCTGGGTAACATATTCTGGTGGGAGCCACACAAGTCACCTCATCCTGGATTTCCATGGATGTCTAGTTTAAAAAAATGTATAGGTTTGTTAGGGTTCCCTTGGTGCCAGGAGAGCTATGGTCCAAATCCACAGCTGGGCACATTGAGAAAAAAAGGGTCAATTTTAACTGGAAAAATGTGATGTGTCCATGTTGCATTTTGGGCATTTCCTGTCGGTGGTTCTAGGCCTACCTACACAAGTGAGGTAGCGTTTTTATCAGTAGACTTTGGGCAATGCTGGGTGGGTGTATTTATGTAACTCCCCACAGATTGTAGAACTTTCCATAGCAGAAATGTGAGGAATTTCTTTTATTTACTTAGTTTGAGGTTTGGAAAGGATTCTGGCTAACGGAACCTGGTGAGAGCCACACAAGTCACCCCAACCTGAATTATCTCTGGTGTCTGTTTTAAAAAATTTATTGGTTTGCTAGGTTTCCCTAGGTGCTGGCTGAGCTGGGGTCCAATCCACAGCTGGACACATTGCAAAAAAGGGTCAGTTTTCGCAGTAATGCGAGACCTAATAGCCTAATGCATTGAAAATAAATGTTTCATGTCTGTGAACTGGACACTGTGCTTTTATTATTTGCAAAAACATTGGATGTATATTTCTATCATAAATGCCAATAAAAACTACATTTTAAAAAATTGAAGTTTGGTTCAAATGTATTTTAACTATAGTCTGCCCTGGCGTGCTTAATACTTTGGAAATGTACTGTTGGAATGTACTGCTGCAGTAAACAATTCTTTGAATGTTTTTAAGGAGGGTTTGAGGGTGATGGAGCGTGAGTTTTTACCACAGTTATGCAGGATCCTTCGTTGCCTTGTCCGGCACATGTGCAAGATGTAGACGCTGAAGAACAGTTCAGTAGTTCAGACAGTTGCTCAGGCACTATCATTTTCTTCCAATTACTGAGATGAAGGAACTCCTCGTTTATTAGGGAGATGCTCCGATGCCTTTGAAGATGGTGTTTTCATCCCCAGTACTTGTGCTCCTCTTTGCTCGGCCAAATGTCGCAGCATACGTCTTATCAGTTATTTTTCAGAGATGAAAGTCTTCATGTGTTTGTGGCTGGCACTCCTATTTCATCATCAAGGGTGCTTGAGAGCTTGTTGATTGTTAATTCAAGATATTAAGCAATACTTTTTTGTAATAACATTACCAGTCTAGGTACTCGTTTATGAGGCTTTCCTGTAAAATACACACACAAGTGAGGTAGCATTGTTATTGGGAGACTATGGGAAATACTGAATAGTAGAACAAGTGAGATTACCAATTGACTTTCGTTGGGTTTCTGTCTTCCAAATGTAAGAAAATTTGTAAAAACAGAAGTCATTTTGAAAAATTACCTCTAATTCACATGCTTTTATGGGTGCCTACAATTTTGGAGATGTGCTGATTCTAAACTCTATATTTTGCCCCCATTTTGGAAATATATAGGTTTCCTTGGTGCCTATATTTCCCATTACACAATGAAAAACCATTGCAACACGCAGCTCATTTACTGGCTCCGGGTTACTCTGGTTCTTGGTGAAGCTACAAGTCCTATATATCCCCGCAATCAGAAGGGCCCAGTAGATGTAATAGTATATTGTTTTAAAAAATCTGTCCTACTTAGAAGAAGTTACAGGTGAAAACATTGACACAAATGGATGTTTTGTTCAACTGAATTTCAATATTTTTATATTCCACTGTTAGTTTCTATAAAAAAACCTTGAAGGATCAACACAAATGACCCGTTGCTGAATGCAGAATGTTGCTTAGTTTTTAGGACTGTAAGGCTTTCCTGGATCCTTTATACCTTTATACCCATTTCTACCACTAACTGGAAGGAGGTTGAAAGCATTAAACAAAGCAAAAATAGGCTATCTCCCAGTAAAATGCCACTATTTGTGAAAAAATTGGTTTTCTGACAAAGTTCTGCCTGTCCCTAAAAGCTGAGAAGATGATGATTTCAGCACCATAAACCCTTTGTTGATACCATTTACAAGGAAAAAGAACAGACACTTTCTTCTGCAGCACTTTTTTCCCATTTTTCAACACAAAAACTACATTTTGCTGTATTTTGGCCAATTTCTGGGTCCCCTCAAGGTAATCTGTAGAATACTCAAGAGGCTGGATGAAAAGGATGCAAATTTGGGGTATATACCTTATGTGGACAAAAAGTTACTGGGGCGTAAGCGCGAACAACCCCTAAAAAACCCAAAAAAGGCTTAATATGGTTTGGGGTAGGGGAATGCCTAGCAGCGAAGGGGTTAAACTGGCACAATGTCTTGATAAACTATTTACTTTCCAGTGCAAATCTTTTTGTTACACTGGAAAGCATCTTAAAAGTAGCACAAATAATACTTTGTCGTGCTTTAATCTACTTAGCTTCACAGGGCCTGTCATGGAAGTTATGTGTGTGTTTCCAAGCTACAACCTAGGTTTTATGACACAAAGCCTATCTACTAAAAATGTTAACTTTTTACACTGCTGCATAATATAGAAAACATATGATATGGTGAACCATTTCAAAGTTTTTCTAGGCAAAGTAGTGTGTACTAGAAAGGTACCTTTCAAATACAAAACATATGCTCGACTTCATGAGCCTGATTTACAAGAAGTTGCACTTCACTGGCCAAAAACAGCAATGCAACACCTTTAATTGTGCCCTCCTTGCGACACAATGGATGCCCCATATTTACACTATGGCTCACCATGTTGCAAGGACTCAACAGTTATGTTAGGAATCCTGAAATATCTGATGGCGCAGTAATGATGCAGTGCTGGAGTGTGTTGCAAAACAGATGCAACGTAAGCAATGTGTCATTACAAATGGGCAGCCCTTATTTATAAAGGGCTTACGCCACTGTTGTGTCACTTTTTGTGATGCTGCAGCAGCACAATTAATTTGCCACTATTACAAAGTGATGCATCTAGGCAGATATGTCACTTTGTAAATCCCTGCGCCATATTATACCTGACCAGGTATAATGTTAGTAGGGTGGGCGTTCCCCCGCAAAAAGCCTTGTAGAAGTGGCGCATTGAAATCTATGCGATTTCAGTGTGCCACTTCTAGGACGTCATTGTGTCAATATCTTACACATGCCTTGTAGCTGACATAAGACTGACGCAGGCTTGCCCCATGTAAAAGGACACATTGCTGGAGTTGCGTATGTATTCAGACACACCCCAGCAATCCATCACTTTTGCGCCTACAGATATGCCAGAAATACTGACTTTTCTGTAACTCCTTGCAACATGATGCAGCATACAGTAAATATGATGCATCCATCATGTCGCAAGGAGGGATCAGTGAACACTGTTGCATCACTGTTTTCACGCAGCGATGCAACAGTTTTCATAAAAAAGCCCCTGAGTATGTGGGTGAGGAATCACTGACATAACCTCGACAGACCGAATATCGACTAGACAAAATATCGGTGACTAATTATCGACTACAAATATATCGATTCCCAATACTTAGACAAGAAAACACAAAATTATCGATTCCACAATATCATTAAAAAAAAAATCGACTACAACATTATCGACCATCAATATTATCGATTGTAAAAAATATCGACTTTCTGTTCTTAATATTACACATAGCCAAAATATCGAACATCAAAGGAATTAGTTACTTACCTGTTCACTATAGTTCTCCAGTATTATCTTTCATAGATTCACATGCTTGTATCTTCCCCGTCGTCATGGTGGGAGTCTCACGGTAACAGAATGACCAAGCAGTATCATAGAGAAGAAAAACTGCATAGAAAATCCCCATAGGGGCTGTATTATTTGGTAACCAGACCATATCTTTGTTTGGACCAAAAGCCAGCCAATCAGCATTGCTGCCCTGCCCTCACACTCCCCAGCAGAAGCTTCCTGCCTCAGATTTCCGTCCCCGAGTGAGAGACATGGATAAATACCGAGAAACAGGATCTGCCTGAGAAACGGGGAGGTGGGCGGGCGCATGTGAATCTATGAAAGATAATACTGGAGAACTATAGTGAAAAGGTAAGTAACTAATTCCTTCTCCAGTATTACATCTTTCATAGATTCACATGCTTGTATCAGAGTAGTAAGCAGTGCTCACCAAATTTGTAGCGTTTCCAGGACAGAACTAAAAAGGAAGCTCTGCCGTAAGACAAAGGTATAACAATACACATCAGTATATAAGAAATACGATAAATGCATGTTGACACATAAATCAAAGTATTGCATAGACAACAAATCATGCCATTATGTCATACCTTACTGAAAAAGACGTTTCAGAACAGCTTGTCCCACTGCCGTGTCCTCTTTCCACGCAGTGTCCAGACAGTAGTGTCTCGTAAATGAGTGCACGCTCTTCCACGTTGCTGCTCTGCAGATGTCAGGCAGCGCCACTCCTGCAAACAAGGCCATCGAAGTTGCCATCTTCCTTGTGGAATGTGCATGTACCTTAGAATCTAGCGGCTTCCCCGCTTTTTCATGACATTTCAGGATAGCTGAGGAGATCCATCTGGCAATACTCAGTCGTGACAAAGGAAGACCCTTCCTTTGCCCTTCAAAAGCAATGAACAATTGCTTGGACCTGCGGAACGTTTTTGTCCTTTCAATGTAGAACTTTAGGCATCTGGAAATGTCTAAAGAGTGTAAGGCTCTTTCTGCCTCCGATGAAGGATTGCTGAAAAAAGTAGGCAAAATAATGGGTTCATTGAGGTGAAAAGATGTTGCCACCTTGGGAATAAAGGTAGGATTTGTCCTTAGTATAACCCTGTCTTGACGAAATTGTAAGAAGGGTTCCTCCACTGAAAAGGCCTGGATTTCACTAACCCTCCTTGCTGATGTTAAGGCGAGAAGGAGGGCCGTTTTCCATGACAGGAACTGCAAATCTGACTTGTGAATAGGCTCGAAAGGAGGCCTCATAAGCTGCGATAGTACTGTGTTGAGGTGCCACGGCACAGGAGGGCGTTGGATGGGTGGATAAACCCTAAAAAGTCCCTTGATAAACTCCTTTATTATTCTGGAGGACCAGAGAGATGGTTCATTTGGCTTCCGCCGGAAGCGCGATATTGCTGCCAAGTGTACCTTGACCGAGGCATGCGACAGACCTGCCTTAGATAGCGACAGCAGGTAAGGAAGGATACCTTCAGGTTGTACTTCAAACGGATGCAAGTTTTGTCTGCTGCACCAATGGCAAAAACGGGACCATTTCGCTGCATATGTTTTGTTTGTTGATACAGCTCTAGCTTGTGAGAGAACATGTCTGCATTCTTGCGAAATATCTAGATTTTGAAACTCCCGCTCGTGAGGTTCCATGCTGACAATTTTAGAGATTGCAGATTCGGATGCAGAATTTGCCCTTCTTTCATGGAGATGAGGTCTTGAAATGTCGGGAGCTGGATTTTTTCGCCCCTCGACAAAAGAAGTAGGTCTGAAAACCACGCCTGTCTCGGCCAGGCTGGTGCTATCAATATGATCCGGCACGGTTCCAATCTCATCTTGCGCAGTATCCGCGGTTTCAACGGGAAGGGAGGGAACGCGTATGCAAACCTTCCTGTCCAATCCATTTGGAATGCATTTCCCTTGGAGCCCTGTTGATGGTATCTGGACGCAAATTGAACGCACTTTGAGTTGTTTTGCGTTGCGAACAAATCTAATGTGGGAGTGCCCCACCTTTGAAACAGGACGCGAATCTGAGTGTGGTGTAGTTCCCACTCGTGTGTCGCCTTGGTAGTACGGCTCAGGGCGTCCGCCCGTGTGTTGAGGACTCCCTGGATATGCTGAACCTGAATTGAAATTCCGTTGGTTATGAGCCATTTCCAGATTCTTTGCGCCAATGCCGACAGTTGTTTGGATCTCGTTCCGCCCTGCTTTAGCAGGTAAAACATGGTAGTGGTGCTGTCCGTTTGGATCAGTACTGACGATTGGCGTATTCTGGGAAGAAATGCTTGAAGGCCTAGGAACACCGCTTTGAGCTCCAACATGTTTATGTGAAGCTGGGCTTCCCAGTCTGACCAAAGGCCCTGAATTTCCAGCTCCTGAAGATGCGCACCCCATCCTTTCAGCGAAGCGTCCGTTGTCATCACGAAGTCGTGATCTAGAGGAATGAAGCTCAAGCCTTGATCCAGGTTCTTTCGAATCTTCCACCATGACATTGCCACCTTCATATGGCTCGTGATGGTAATGCGATCCTCGAAGGTACCTTTGGCCTGGACCCACTGCTCGTCCAGTTGTTCCTGCAAAGGCCTCATTCGAAGCCGACAGTTTGGCACCAGTGGGATGCAGGATGACATCATCCCCAACATGGATTTGTATATCCTCACTGAAGTGGACCTTTTTGCTTGAAGAGCTGCCGTTAGCCTCATGATCTTTCCCATTCGTTCTTCGGAAGGGTAGGCTTTCCCTGCACTGGTGCATATCCATGCCCCCAGGAACTGGATGCCCTTGGCCGGAGTCAGCGAGGATTTCTCTAAGTTGGTCTTCAGGCCCAATCGCTGAAACAGCCGGATGCAGCTCTGAAGAGATGTTGCTGCATCCCTGAAAGATGGACCTGTCACCAGCCAGTCGTCCAGATATGGGTAAACGTAATGCCCTTGCAGTCGTAAATGGGCTGCCACCGGGGCCATGCATTTGGTGAATACCCTCGGGGCTGACTTGAGTCCGAATGGCAGGACCTTGAACTGGAAGTGGCGACTCTCCACGACAAATCTGAGATACTTCCTGTGCCTCCGAAGAATTGGAATATGGAAGTACGCATCCATGAGATCTAAGGAGGCCATGTAGTCGTTTTCTTTTATCAGTAGAAGAATTTCTTGTAACGATAACATTCTGAAGGGTATCTTTTTTATGTATCGATTTAGATCCCTTAAGTCCAATACCTGTCTCCATTTCCGGGTTTGTTTCTTTTTGATGAGGAAGAAATGCGAGTAAAAGCCTCTCCCTCTGAGATGTTGCGGCACTTCCTCTATGGCTCCCTTTTGCAGAAGCGAGAGAACTTCCATCTGCATTTCCTGGCGATGTTTGTTGAGCCTGAGTACTGGGGGTTGATCCGGAGGTATTTCCACAAATTCCAGAATGTGGCCCCTGCTTGTGACATCTAAAACCCATTTGTCCGATGTAATGGACATCCAGTTGTTGTAAAATTGAGACAGATAGTGGTCTTTGTCGTGGATCCGTTGTGTGGGGAGCGCCGGCCTGAAATCATTGACGTCTATTAGACTGCTGAGGTTTCCCCCTGGCGTTAGATTTGCCTCTGGACTGTTGTTGGTAAGAGGAGTTGGAGGACCTGAATTGGTTGTTAGTGTTATACTGTCGATATCCTTGCTGATTATACGGCTGATATCGGTTGGATTGAAAAGAGGATCTTTGATTAAATTGACCTCTTGAACCTCTCTTCCGAAAGGACTGAAACCTTCCTTGCTGAAGCGATCCCAGCGCTCGAGCTGTATCCGTGTCCGACTTTATGCCTTGCAACGCCTCATCGATATGCTTTCCAAATAAGTTTTCACCGTCAAAAGGCATATCAACGATTTTCGCCTGAACCTCTGGACGAAAAGACGTCGCCTTGAGCCAGCCCTGTCTGCGAAGCGAAACCGCTCCAGCCATCTGCCTGAAGGCCATGGACGAAACATCCATGGCGATGTCGATAGATTCGGCAGCAGATTTAGATCCTTCCTTAAGTATGGCTGCCGCTTCCTCCTTTCTATCCTCTGGGAGAGCAGAAAGTATGGGTGCAATATCAGACCACATTTGCCTGTTGTATCGTCCAAGCAGTGCCATAGCATTTGCCGCTTTGATGGTAGAGGCAGCCATGACCGCAAACCTCTTACCTGCCCCATCCATTCTCCTTCCCTCCTTGTCAGGTGGCACTAGGGAAGTAGCCACCGGGTTCTTAGAATTTCTTTGTGCCGCCTGCGTCACAACTGATTCAGGCCTGGGGTGCCCAATGAGGCAGGCTTTTGTGGACTCTGGGGCTCTGTATTTCTTGTCAATGCGGGGAACTGAAACCGCTATAGACGCAGGTGTTTTCAAAATCTTCAGTCCCTCCTCCCAGATGTGAGGGATAATTGGAATAGAGCGAAGCGACCTCTTGTTTTCATCTTTGAAGTCATACAAGAAACAATCCGTCTGTTGTACCTCCACATCCAGATTGAATCTTTTGGCCGCCCTTTCCATGAGATCATGAAAACCTCCGATATCTTGAGGAGGGGAGGTAGATTTGAGTGGTTCAGGCGATGCAGTCGATGGTAAAATGTATTCGTCCCATTCCTGTCCCGAAGCATCCTGAACGAGTTCTCCCTCTTTGGGCTGCTCATCCTCGTCGGATTCCGTTAGGTCGTCCCTTATAGTAACAACCTGCGGCGATCTCACCCCCTGTTCTTGGTGAGCAGGTGCTTCAGGTGTCTGAGAGGAAGGCGTCTGCCTAGCTGGTTGCGAGGAATTCGCCTCTGGGAAGCGACGGTAGTAGTCGTTCAACATCAACCTAAGATCAGAGACAAGGTTGAGGGGTATAGACATCGTCTCCTGATGATCTTCCTCCCTCGAGTCCTCATGCTGCTCCTCCTCTTCTTCATCGTAATCACCAGATTCCTGAAATGACTCATATCTGGAAGATTGTGGTCTGTCCTTGAAGGAATAAACCTCCTCTTCATCCGTGTCTTGGCTCTTTATCTGCAGCTGAGAAGGACTGTAGGCGGCACCTGAGGACTCCTCGCCATCTGAGTCCTGCTCTAGCAATGAGGACGGCGGCAAAGGTGAAATCTTTGTCCATGAGGTGAACTCTGCAGCTTCACTGATGGTAGATGAACCTCTTGTAGACTGAAAAGACCGGATCGAGATCATGATCTTTGACTGCGGTGATTTGAATGCTTTTGCGGACGATAGCACGAATTTCGTCGACGGAACCGTCGTCGACGGGACTTTCGTCGACGGAACCATCGTCGACGGGACTTTCGTCGACGGAACCATCGTCGACGGAACCATCGTCGATGGGACCTTCGTCGACGGGACCTTCGTCGACGGAACCATCGTCGACGGGACCTTCGTCGACGGGACCTTCGTCGACGGGACCTTCGTCGACGGGACCTTCGTCGACGGGGCCCCCGTCGACATCTTCGACGTCGAACCTGTCGTCGACGGAGTCGTCGTGGTCGTCGTTGACGGCCTGTTCGTCGACATTGAGATTTTACTCGTCGATGTTGTAAGCGTAGACGTCGCAGTCGTCGACGTAGCTTTAGACCTTATCGTCGACGAAGCCATAGTCGTCGACGAAGTCGTCGTCGACGGAGCCGAAGTCTTCACCACAGGCCTTGGAGTAGAAGCCAGCGAGCTGGTAGAGGGTGCAGACCCAGGTTCCTTAAGACTGGACTGTTTCACCACAGGAGTAATAGGAAGAGATGAGGTTACTTTCTCCTTAGGCTTACTCTTTTTAGACTCCACTCTCTCCACAGAAACAGAAGCCTTTCTTTTCTTGGGAGTTGAATGAGAAGATTCCCCCTCAGAATCTGAGCCTGATGTGGCCTTCTTTTTCTGAAGCCATAACAGTAGTCTAGCCTCTCTGTCTCTTTTAGTTTTGTCAGAAAATTTTCTACAAAGCTTACAGTCTTTCACCAGGTGTTTAGGGTAGAGACAGTAAAGGCAGTCCTCATGTGGGTCCTCAGAGAAAAGTCTGGCCTTCCCACAGGACCTGCATGGCCTGAACAGCCTCTTTTTAGAGCCGTCAGCCATTATAAGAGAAATAAGTACACACAATACCTCAATGTAGTAGACAGGAAACAAGATTCCAAAGGGTCAAAAGTTCACTCAGGAACAGAAAGAAAACTGAGCAGAGCTCAGGGAGACTCCTTATCACACGAAGGCGGTTGGAAATCTGAGGCAGGAAGCTTCTGCTGGGGAGTGTGAGGGCAGGGCAGCAATGCTGATTGGCTGGCTTTTGGTCCAAACAAAGATATGGTCTGGTTCCCAAATAATACAGCCCCTATGGGGATTTTCTGTGCAGTTTTTCTTCTCTATGATACTGCTTGGTCATTCTGTTACCGTGAGACTCCCACCATGACGACGGGGAAGATACAAGCATGTGAATCTATGAAAGATGTAATACTGGAGAAATATAGAATACAAAAATATCGTAACTTATAGAATATCGACTTTACAAAATACATACAAAATACACTTTCTAATTAAAAATACATATTATACACAGCACAAATAACCTTAAACTATTGTTTTTTATTAATACACCATATAATAAATATTGCAAACATTTTAAATTCAACATTTACATCAAACAAACAATTTAAAACACATAGACAGCATTGCTAATAATAAAACATTTCTTAATGCACATTATAATTTTTGTTTCACTTTAAGGGCCCCATTAGGATGTCGGGCGGATTGCCTCCGCCAGGGTGGCGGTGGCCACCGCCACCCTGGCGGAGGCAATCCGCCCGACAAGCACTCTCGTTTTCCCCTCCGCCAGATTAGAATGGCGGAGGGGACAGCGGCGGACGGAAAGACCGTCCGCCGCTTTACCGGCGCGCTCGCCTTGCGACCGCGGCGGTAATGGATTAATATGGTGGCGGTGTCCAATGGACACCGCCAGCCATATTACAATGGCACAAAGTAGAGGCCTTTCCGCGGCGGCAATGCCGCCACGGAAAGGCAGGCGGGGATTGCTGCGGGGGCCCCCTGCAGGGCCCCCTGGTTGCCACCACTGTCGGGGGCACATGGGGGGTACCTAGTTACCCCCCCACATTTGCATATGCAAAGCGGCAGGCACCGCGCGGTGCCTGCCGCTTTGCATATGCAAATGCAAAAAAGCATTTTTAGCATTGTGACGGGCGGTGCAGAGTGCACTGCCCGCCACAATGCTAAAACTACAGGATGTGCCCGCCACTGTGGCGGGCACATCCTAATTCCCCCCACGGGACCCCCGCCCTTATGGCGGGCGGTCCCGTTCCCCACTATGGTTGTCCGCCCGTCATCATAATGACCCCCTAAATCTCAATAAATAGATTTACTCATAGAAAAAATTGCCTCACACATAGAAAAAAACATAATTGGCGTCACCCATATAAAGGAAAACAATTAGCAAAACATAATAATAAAATTTAAATGAACAAATAAGAAAAAGCTATCAATTTGAACAACCTGTAAACTTTCAGAAACAATTAAAATATTTCCTATAAAAAGAAAAACTAAACCACCTAAAATTGCAATCTAAAACAACAAAGAAAAGGAAGGGGAAACTCTGCCGGATTGCTGAGAGAAAACTGATTGAATTCAACAAAAAACCAGCTACACCTATCTAAAGTAAGTACTATCACCTTAATAAATTAGCAAAACGTAATTCTAAAACTCCAAAACTATATTTAAAAAACAAATAACTAAAACATCTCTTTTATTTCTACTGTATTTTCTACAGAGAAAAAGAAAATAAAGAAGAACTGCACAACATCTCCACTACAAAGAAATAAATTAAAAAGTAAGTATATAATTTAAAACATAACTAAAAACCTTAAGAAAAAGAAAACAAAGTCCAAACTAGTTAGCAGAGCACAACCAAATAAACATAACTAAATTTAAATTATTGCAACCCATTTTCTCCATTTCCACAGGTACTAAAGAAATACACGGAAAAGAAAAGTTTGAAGAAAAGCAACACCTGAATTCAACAAAGAAATAAACAAGTAAATAATGAACGTGCAAAGCAATGTTATTATAAAAGAACATACATAATTTAAATACTTTCCTAATGATTTATTGTTTAATTTCTCCTAGCACCAAAAAGCAAGCATGACTGAAGGAGCAAAATGTGTTTATTCTAAGAAAGGGAAAATGCTTCTTTGTTACATGGGTTATGTATATACACACGAGAAACAGAAAGATATGAACGTTTTTGGGAAATGCACTAAATACTATTCTAGCAAATGTTATGGGAGAGCTATAACTCAGGAAACTACTGTGATTTATACTAAGGAACATAACCACCCACCCAATGTTACAGAAATCGAGATTAGAGACATTCTTGATTCCCTTAAAGAAGCTAGTACTAGTACTGATTTAGCAACAACTGCTATTCTGAAACAGCATTTAAGTGTTCTACCCCAACATGCCTCTAGCCAACTACCATCTATTGATTCCCTAAAATGAACCATAGCTAGACAAAAAAGAGCTACATCAACTACTCCTCCCACACCTACAACTTTTGAAGAAGTACAAATTTCACCTAAACTCTGTCTAATACATAGTAATGAACCATTTATACTATGATAACAAATCAAAAGATAAAAGAGTAATACTGTTTGCCACTTCAGACAACATGACTAAACTACACCAATGCCAAACTTGGATGATGGATGGTACTTTTGCAGTGTGTCCTAAACCTTTTTACCAATTGTACACCATCCATGGTCATTTCCAAAATGTAAACATTCCATTCCTATATGCCCTCCTACTAAACAAACAGCAATCTACCTACCAAGAAATCCTAACCAAAGTCAAACAGCAAACTAATGACTATTTTCTACAGAAAATTAATATTGATTTAGAAAAAGCAATGATAAACAGTATCCCTAAAACATATCCACACACAGCAATACAAGGTTGCTATTATAATTTTAATCAATGTATATGGCGACATCTACAAAAATCTACATTAGGGTGCCGATTCCGATTTGGGAAAAAACGCTCAGAATAGCCGTTCAGAGCGTTTTTCCCGTACAAATCGTACCCTGCAACGTCCCCCGTACGTACGACAAAGTACGATTCGTACCAGGAGCCGTACTCCATACCAGTCGTACAGAGACCGTACGACTCTAATCTCCGTACGATTCTCCCTCAGAACCCTCTGTACACGACATCTGTACGGTTCGCGGCTGGTTTTTATGACCCAGCAAGTACGATACATGTCGGGCACGCACCGTACGGCCCTTTTTCTACGGGAGCTGAAAACAGCCGTAAAAGCAGAGTACGCGCTGAAACAGGTACGGAGTGACCCCCCCGGGTATGGTGCGTACCCCCATGATCGCAGGGGTACGCACCGTACCCCTGCGATCATGGGGTGTACGAGCCGTACCCCATGTACGATGGGTGTACGAGCCGTACCCCATGTACGATGGGTGTACGAGCTGTACCCCATGTACGATGGGTGTACGAGCCGTACCCCATGTACGATGGGTGCGATGGGTGCAATGGGTACACCATGTACGATGGGTGTACGGCTCGTACACCCATCGTACATGGGGTACGGCTCGTACACCCCATGATCGCATGGGTACGGTGCATACCCCTGCGATCATGGGGGGTACGGACCGTACAGTGTGTATGTGTTTGTCTTCTTTTCCGTACGACTCGCCCTTACCTGACGTGGATCGTACGAATTGCGTCCTCATACCCCTGTCCGGATCGTTCTCGTCGGGTCGTACGGCATGTGTACGAGTCGTACGGCATCTGTACGAGTCGTACGGTTCATGGTTTCAGCCTTGCAATACGTAAGGATCGCGACACTTCGGATGGATTCACGGAATACAGATCGTACTACGCGACTCGGACGGACGGGTACGATTCGTACGGAGAGGGCTCCGGATACAAATCGTACGGACGTTTTTTTTTCCCGAATCGGAATCGACCCCTAAGTGTCCAAAACGCCACAGACAGCACCTTCGCTTACCAAATTAAAAAACGAATTTCCCTAGCCTATGTTCCTGTAACAGACATTGCTGAACACTATGACCTATTAATAGACAGCCCTTACTATAAAAGAAACAGAGAAAGACTAAGCCCTATGCTTGACTACTTCGAAGATACATGGGTAGGAAGGCTATACCGATCTGGTCACAGAAGACAACCTAAATATCAAATTGCCTGGTGGAACGTCTACCTTAGCACCCTAAATAAACAAGCATAAACAAACAATGCAGTTGAAGGATGGCATAATGCCTTCCAAGCAACCACAGGCAGAGGGACACCTACCCTTCACAAATTAATACAATCCCAACAAAAAGAGCAGAGTTACCAAGAGCTCCGAATGGAGCAATCAATAACCCTGATTGGAACGAAATTAACTGAAGAAACAAAAAAAATGTATAACACACTCCAAAGCCAAGTAACACTCTATCCAACAACCAGAGGACTAGAATATCTTTCAATGATAGCTAAAACGATTCTCTAAAATATATCATAACTATACATCCAACATTACCCACTTCTAAATATAACGTTGCCTACCTTTATTATATCTAACAAATTGTAATTAAATTATCAAATACATTATAAACAGATAAATTTAATGTATTATGATAATTTATTTCCAAAATGTTTCATATAACGAAGCAACATAATAAATTAAAACAGCTTTCCCACCCAAAAATATTTTGTAAAATACTTACAGTTTCCGCTGCTGCTTTAAAAGTAATCCAATGATGAAAAAATGATACCAAATCGTTCAAAATATCCAAGGAAGCCAAAAATAAAATAAAAAAATACAAGCAAATCCATGGCGACTCCTCTCCAATGTAATCCACATGGTACACCCTTCAAAACCCGAAAATAGTTATTTAAAAAAAGAAACGCTCCTGGAAAACCCGAAAAACAAAGTATGTGTGTAAAAATACGAGTATATAATACTCGTCACACTACTTAAAAAAAAACGGACCTCCTCCAAAAACTTAAAGGGCGACAAGAACCTGAAAAATATAAATCAACATACCCACCCACACAAATACACCCATACACATATAAAAATACATATTTGTACTATAAACATATCCATTTACTAACATTTAAACATATTAGCATACCTCACACACCTAGGACTAAAACACTGTAAAAACGAAATACCGTACACTCTAGCAAACACCTAAAACACAATCTAGGATTGATAATATAATCTAAGTAAACCTAAATACACCACAGTCTTACATTATATGTTTTTTTAAATAATTTTTTTAAATCATACTAAAAATATATATATTTACAAAAAATATTTTCACTGTTATTTAAGTAACTGTTGAAAAGAAAATATTATTTATATGTACACCTTGTAATTAATTTAAATGTTGAAATTACTTTTATAATTGACTTTGTGTTAAACATTATGTTTATAAATATGTTAATGTAATTATAAAAAGTTACCTATGGTTGTAATTTTTTTTAGATTATTTACCTCTGTAAAAATTAATATTATTAATATTTTAAATATTAATTTGATTAATTTCTAGATAAACATATTACCATTTTGTAACCCCAAAAAATGTTACTATTTTCAAATCTTTATAAAAATGTATCTATAAATGGGCTCTAGTTTAAAATATGAAAAATTGTATGTACAATAAATATAACAATTATTTTCAACATGTTTATAATTAGGAATTTTATATTTTGTATGTGATTTAAAGTAATTGTTATGAAATAAAATGTATACTATGTAATAATGTTTATTATGAAAAATTAAATTTTGAACATATGTGAATAAACATAAAAATTATTTGAGTGAAACTTATCAATTTTGATAATATGTAAATATTTACTTGCCTTAATTTTGTTTTTTATAAAGACTATGTACTTATTAAATTATACTGCAAATAAAAAAAAATTCTTATACTTCCCATTTATTTTTCCATGTTAATAAAATGTTTATACATTTTTCCATTTAACCATGTGCGTGTCTACTTTTTTTAATATTGAAATAAAATATAAAGAAAATTAAATTTTACTATGTATTTATTTTAAATGTCAAAAATATTATGATTTATAAATCAATGTATTATTAGTCTAACAATATTTATAATTACTACTATAGTTATTATATTTAATACAAATAATTATTGAAATATTCTAACAACAAAAATTAGCTTCTCTACAAAGTTTTTACTATTCCCACTCCACCAAGTATAAACTCTGACAAGGTGCTGGACACTAAACTCATATAAATTACTATTCCCACTCCACCAAGTATAAACTCTGAGAAGGTGCTGGACATTAAACCCATATAAATTACTATTCCTACTCCACCAAGTATAAATTTAAGGAAGGTGATGGACACTAAACCCATATAAATTACAATCCCCATTCCACCAAGTATAAACTCTGAGAAGGTGCTGGACACTAAACCCATATAAATTACTATTCCTACTCCACCAATTGTAAAGTCAGGGAAGGTGCTGGACACTAAACCCATATAAATTACTATTCCTACTCCACCAAGTATAAAGTCAGGGAAGATGCTGGACACTAAACCCATATAAATTACTATTTCCACTCCACCAAGTATAAACTCTGAGAAGGTGCAGGACACTAAACCCATATAAATGACTATTCCTACTCCACCAAATATAAAGTCAAGGAAGGTGCTGGATACTAAACCCATATAAATTAGTATTCCCACTCCACCAACTATATACTGTGAGTAGGTACTGGACACTAAACTCATAAAAAATACTATTCCTACTCCACCAAGTATAAAGTCAGAGAAGGTGCTGGACACTCAAACCATATAAATTACTATTCCTACTCTGACCCATTGCCAGCCTGCCGTTTTTAGCCAAGGTGGCTGAGAGAGTAATGAATGACCAACTGTCAGAGTACATTGAACAAAATACATTGCTTGATGACTCACAGTTTGGGTTCCGGAAAATGCACGGCACTGAGACCGCGCTAATCAAAGCCGCTGATGATATTAGAACTATTAGAGACCAGGGAGGTACGGCGGTACTGGTGCTGTTGGATTTGTCTGCGGCCTTCGACACGGTCAATCATTCTATCTTGATTGACCGTGTCGGAGAGCTGGGCATCCAATCCAGGGCCGAGGCCTTGCTTGCCCCCTTTCTGTCGGGTAGAACCAAGGCCGTAACACTGGGACCATTTAAATCGGCTGATTTGGCTTTACCCTGTGGGGTTCCTCAAGGATCATCCCTAAGTCCGACACTTTTTAATATCTACGTGTCGGACTTAGCTAGGGTTATTAACATCTACCGGATGAGCCTTACCACATATGCCGATGACACCCAGTTGGTGCTAGCCATCAATAATGATGGAGAAAAGGTGGCAGCTCGATTTCAAGAAGGCATGTTGGCAATGAAGGAGTGGATGGCCTGTATTTGTTTGAGGCTTAACTCCGAGAAAACCGAGGTGATCATCTTCGGGGAACTTTCACCTATGTGGTCATCAGTCTGGTGGCCTCCATTACTCGGGGCTCTACCTACTCCTGTTCAGAAGGTCAGAAATCTGGGGGTAATTTTTGACGAAAAACTTAATGTTTGTCAACCATGCTAATCAGACAGCGTCCTCAGCGTTCCATAAGCTTAGACTTTTAAGAAAAATAATGCCATATCTTCCAGAAAGTGCCGGGAAAACTGTGGTGAGCTCTCAGGTACTGTCTTCTCTAGATTACTGTAACGGTTTATTTGCAAATGCTCAATCTCGGGTGGTCGCCAAACTACAACTGGTCCAGAATGCAGCAGCAAGACTGCTATCTAGAACCCCCAAATCTAAACCGATTGAGCAAGTAATCAAGAATTATCATTGGTTGACTGTCAAGAATCGGATCAGATTTAAAACTTTATGCCTTACTTTTAAAGCTCTTCATCATCTTGGTCCGGAGTTCCTCAAACAGAAGCTTATCCTCTACCGCCCCACTAGACAATTAAGATCCATAAATTCATACCAACTAGTGGTGTCAAGGACCAGGACTGTTGCCTGGGGAGACAGATGTTTCACCAACACTGCAGCCAGACTCTGGAACACCCTTCCGCTTGTGATTAGATCAACACCTTCACTGTTTCAAATCAGAAAACTGTTGAAGACTTGGTTGTTCGACCAGTAGGTCTTCCCTCTACTGCATTATTTTTTAGAATTTGATACTGTTCTAACTGAGACATTAAGTTGAGCTATAGCACCAAGACACCCACGGGCATACGATGCGCATTACAAATCTTAAAAATAAATAAATAAATAAGTATAAAGTCAGGGAAGGTGCTAGACACTAAACACATAAAAATTACTATTCCCACTCCACCATATATAAACTGTGAGAAGCTACTGGACACTAAACCCATAAAATGTATTATTCATACTCCACAAAGTATAACGTCTGGAAAGGTGCTGGACAGTAAAACACTAAAAATAAATATTCCAGCTCCACTAAATATTTAGGCATGAAAATTGCTGAACATGAAAACTATTAAACATTAATAATTTCAATAACACTATTTTTTTTAAATATTTTGCTTTTTAAACTATAATTCCTAAATGTTAAAGATTAATTGTATAATTTTATAAACTTCGTCAAATTATTTATATATCATTATTTTAAAAAAAATTAAAATATATATTTTTTTTATTAATTGTCTAAACTATTCACACCCTATTCCCCTAAAAACCCACAACCCACTCCTAAAAGACATTTTTTTATACAATTTAATTTTAAAATGTAATTTAATTATTTAAATGATACCCTTTTTTTAAAATTCAATATTTCAATTTTAAATATTTTTATACATTTCCCACTATATTCCCCAAAAAACCCACAATCCACTTCTAAAACATACACATTTAAATTTAATTTTTTAAAAATAAAATTATCATTAATTTCGAAATTTGATTGTAAAAATAAAAAAAATTCAAATTTCAAATTTCAAATTCATTTCAAAAGTTTAATTTAAAATATTTTAATACACTTCCCACCCTATTCCCCTAAAAAACCAAAACCCGCTCCCCAAACATTTTATTTTTCAAATATTTTAAAATTAACATTAAAAAAAAATTCAAAATTTAATTTTCAAATTTAGAAAAAAACACCTTTTTTAAAATTATTTTAATTACACATTTCAAATTATTTTGAAATATTAAATTGGAAATATTTTTATACACTTCCCAACCTATTCCCCTAAAAACCCACAACCCACTCCTAAAAAATTAATTTTTTCTATAATTTTTACATGCAAATATATTTGTAATTTTTTTTTTTTTAATTTAAAATTTTTAATTTTAACATTTTAAAAAACTTCCCACACTATTCCCCTAAAAACCCACAACCCGCTCCTAAAACAAAATACATTTCTAAATTTTTTAAATGAATTTTATTTAAAGAAATTACATTAGAATTATTTTAAAACACTTCCCACCCTATTCCCCTAAAAACCTAAAACCCTTTCCTAAAATTTATTATACATTTTTAACTAAAATATTAAAAATATATATATATATATATATATTTATATCTTTACAAAAATTAAATTACAAACATAAAAACTTATTTTAGTCCTAAAAATTACTATTGCAACATTAAAAACAGTGTACTTTTCTAAAATCAATATTCTAACACTCTATATTTTGACTTTCGATATTCTAACACTCGATATTTTGACTTTTGATATTTTTAACGAATACAATTAAACGATATGTTGAACACTCGATATTAACTACTCGATATTTATTACTTCGATATTTTTTAACACACTTAAAAATCGATAAAATTAACTTCGATTTTACTTCCTGGATATTACTTCATTTCGATATTCTGGAGTCGATTTTCTGTCCAGTCGATATTAAAAACTCAAGATTTAGACTGCACACCGTGGGTGAGAATGAAGGAGTGTGAGCAAGAATCGAAGTAGAAGTGAGTGCGCATGTGTGGATGAATGAGCAAGTGCAAGTAAGTGACAATGAATGAGTAAGAATGTGTGTGTGAATAAGTGAGTGACTATAAGTGAGTGAAAAAAGGCAGGTCTTTGCATGACAGATACCTGTGTCAAAATGATAGTAAATGAGGGCAAACTAGTGGTTATACTTAGTATATGGGTATATGCCCATGACAAATTGCTGGCACTGGCATACTAAATGTAATCCCTGGCATGGGGGCACCTGTGGAAAACTGCTGGCACTGGCATACTCGAGGAAATTCTTGGCGTAGGGGGGGCACCTGTTGCATACTGCTGTTCTGGATACTTTGAAGGTAAATAATTTATGGCATAAAGGAGTACAGCCATGGTATATAGGAGGGGGCATTCAGAACAAAATGCTGACCCTGAGGTGATTTTTGACCTAAGGGTCACCTATGGTTTATCGACATCACAAATGGAAAAATTCTAGTAGTATCATACTGTATGTAATTTTTGAACTAAAGGGACGCTCACGGCATGCCAGTGGAAGAGGTGTGGCGCAGCGGCCAGGGTGCCTGATTCATAATCACTGGTTTTACGGTTCAATCCCTGGTGCCAGCAGCTGGTTAGCTCAGCACCATGTGACTCTGGGCAATAGCTTGCTTAATCTTCCCGACGGCTCGCAGCGCCGAGACACTTCCGTTGGAGGTAGCTGTGCACTTTACAAATGCTGGCATTTATATGTACATTTACGGCATATGGGATCAACCCATGACAATATGTTGGTCCAGGTAATTTTTTTACAAATGAGGGTACGCTTAGCAAATTTTGGAAAAGTGGCATCAACACTTAAGAGAGTCAGGTTAAGATGGCCTGGCACACCATGAAATACTTGAATATTTAATGTCTGCTCTTTCAGATCCTGTTGCTTTTTCGCAAACTTAAAATGCATTATCTTGTCCAATTTTCCCATAATTTTCTTGGTGGGAGAACTCTCCATAGAAGATGTCAGGTTTGATTTCAGGATAAGTACTATGTCCCCCCAATACAGAAATTAGCAAGCACACACTCCAAGAACAGAAGGTAAACAGTATCTTGATGAGCACTGTTTACTTTCTGTAGCTGCCATTTGGAGTTAGACTAGGACATTACGGGGTCGATTCCGATTTGGAAAAAAAAAGGTCCTTACGATTTGTATCCGGAGCCCTCTCCGTACAAATCAGTCCCGTCCGTCCGAGTCGCGAAGTACGATCCATATTCC
Source organism: Lissotriton helveticus (assembly GCF_964261635.1). Taxonomy (NCBI): domain Eukaryota; kingdom Metazoa; phylum Chordata; class Amphibia; order Caudata; family Salamandridae; genus Lissotriton; species Lissotriton helveticus. The sequence goes on from NC_136059.1 coordinate 119,992,020, forward strand.
GTGAATCCGTCCGAATCGTCGCGATCCGTACGTATTGCAAGGCTGAAACTGTGAACCGTACTACTCGTACACATACCGTACAACTCGTACACATGCCGTACGACCCGACAAGTACGATCCAGACTGGGGTATGAGGACGCGATTCGTACGGTCCACGTCAGGTAAGGGCGAGTCGTACGGAAAAGCACACAAACACATACACCGTACGGTCCGTACCCCCCATGATCGCAGGAGTATGCACCGTACCCCTGTGATCATGGGGTGTACGAGCCTTACCCCCATTGTACGATCGGTGTACGAAGCGTACCCCCATTGTACGATCGGTGTACAAGCCGTACCCCATGTACGATAGGTGTACGAGCCGTACCCCCATCGTACAATGGGGGTACGGCTCGTACACCCATCGTACATGGGGTACGGCTTGTACAACGATCGTACATGGGGTAGGGCTCGTACACCCCATGATTGCAGGGGTACGGTGCGTACCCCTGCGATCATGGGGGGTACGCACCGTACCCGGGGGGGGCATTCAGTACCTGTTTCGGCACGAACTCTGCTTTTACGGCTGTTTTCAGCTCCCGTAGAAAAAGGATCGTACGGTGCGTACCCGAAATGTATCGTACTTGCTGGGTCGTAAAAACCAGCCGCGAACCGTACAGATGTCACGTACAGCGGGTTCCGAGGGAGAATCGTACGGAGATTAGAGTCGTACGGTGTCTTGTACGACTCGTACGGAGTACGGCTCCTGGTACGAATCGGAGCGTTTTTTCCCGAATCGGAATCGATCCCTATATGTTAGGTTTTGTAAAATGAACAAATACAGCAATGCAAAGTGCATTCTTTTGAACTGCACATTTTCTCTCCTTGTAAGTCACGTTTGTGACATTTCTTACGTGGTGCCTGGCTACAGCGTATTGAGTGGGCACCATATTGCAAGTGTTTTACCCCCTTTTAAATTAGTTTTTGTTTTCCTGTTTTGCCTTTACTCTTTTGTTTTTTACTTTGATTGTGGAATTCTGAAGAATATGAATGTACAAACTTTGACCTGGCATATGGCCAATCAAGAACCTGAGTGCAAAAAGAACTAGTGATAGAGCAGTAGGCTGAACAATATCATACATTCATCCCACTACAGAGAAGTGGGCCTTAATCCATTGTTGTTTTGTTCCCAAAGCAATGCCAAGTTTAGACCCAGCCACATGCAAATGATTCTTGACCATGTTCCCCATGGGAACAGTCCAGCCCAAACTGCCAAGCTAGATCCTCTCTGGGCTGCAAACAAGTATCCAACACCCGTTTTAGGGTTTCAGCCCTCATTGGCCAGACTAGCTTGGCTCCATTGGCATGGAGAGCACGGGACCCATGTCTGGGCATACCCCATCCAACTCGGGGTGATAAATGCAAACAGAATAATAAATGGACATACGGTGTGGAAAGAGAAGCTATTTCTGCAGTGTCTGCTGTGGCTCAGACAGAGGGCAGGGAACACCAGGAAAGAAAGTACCTTCCTCAGCAGCCCACAGTCAACACCTAGTGGGAGGACAACTTCACGGGCAGACTACCATACCACATGGCCCTACAGCGACTAAGTGTCAGACACTAATGGTTGACAGATTTTCCCCATCTCCTACACTAAATACCCAAGTGTAACAAAGAGGCCCCATTCCATGGTGAGATAATGGTGACAGGCTCAGACATCAAAGCCCGATTAACATTGGGGAATTGATTGATAAATGTCATGAGTGAGGAGCAATACCAGTGGCTGAAGACACGCCCATCACTAATGCCCACCAAAACAAGTATCTACACCTATGGAGGACGATGACTGCTCTCATTAGCAGGAGCCTTTTCTGTAGTAGCGCGGCTTGGTAAAGGTGAAGTCACTAGACAAAGATTGGAAACACTGATAGGATGCCACAGGTAGGATGATCTTGAACTAGCCTTTTTCATATGGACAGACAAAGCCTTGCAAGTAGACCACATTCTAGAACAATTTCTACAACTGTTCCAAGGTCTCTGATACCTGAAAGGGAAACCTGTCAAACTACACATAGACAAATAAGTGAAGCAAATAGCACTCAGGCACAGGTGTCTCCTGTGCCTGAGTGCTATTTGCTTCCCTGATTTGTCTATCCCAGCCCCATGGTAGAGAAAGAACTGGAAGAGCTGGTAAGCCTCAAAGTCATTGAAAGGGTGTCAATCTCCCCCAAATGGGTTAACCCAAAGGCTACTGCAAAAAGAACCAAGCAACTGGGAGCAATCCGGTTGTGGAAAGACATGAATTTACCACAGGAAGCAATTAAAAGAGAAAAGGCACATAACCCAAACTATGGATGATATCACAGAAGACCTTAGTGGAGCTCAATGGTTTTCCAAAATGGGACACTGCTAACTGATGTTAGACCCAGAGAGGTGGTAAATCACTACCTTCTCAACATATCTTTATGACTTTACACTCAACACAAGGGCAGGGCAAAAAGTAATAAAATCAACACACAGCACTCCTCAGACCTTCGGACTCACTGATATTTAAGCCTGACTAATCAACTATAGGTTCCTTCCTAAGCATACTAGCGGTGCCTGCCAATCCCTTGACAATAATGTGTGGGATATTATATTCCTCTCTGAGACTTGATTAAGGGAAGAAACTAACTCTAACGTGGCCTTGGCGATTCCTTCCGGCTATTGTATGGTGAGCTCAAATAGAGGTGGAGATAGGTATGGGGGTGTGGTGGCAATTATCTGTAAGTACTCTTGGGAGATTTCCACCTCTAACTTGGGCCAGATCGGCATTATGGAAGGCCTAATCTTTGGTATTAAAATATTCCCCTCTTTCTCCTTTACGGGACTATTGCTCTACAGGCCACCTGATTGTCCACACAGTCACAAGCCGAAACTGGTAGACTTCATAGCCCAGATATCCTCACGCTAAGACAATTTTACTGTGTTGTGGGACCTTAATCTCCATGTCGACGACCCCAGCTGCCTTCATAGTGCACATTTTATTGTAGCACTTACTAGCTGTAATTTAGTCCAGTTGGTCTAACCCCCTACTCATAAAGCTGCCCATGTCCTAGACCTCATCTGCTCAAACATGCAGGAGCTGAGGGTCGATGAGCAGCTCCGCATGGTCTGGCCGGACCATTTTTGGTTCCCTTTTGGTTTAGTCTTAGGACCAAAGTTGGGGCAAAGTCAAAAGGGACTGAAGCAGGGTCTCTACTGATACATGGATCAAGGCCTCAATTATCTTATAACCCCGATCAAGACGCCACCTACTTTAATGCGCAGCTGATGTCTGCACTTGACAAGATTGCCCTGCTGACATCTGTTACCTCATCCAGAGAGGCTCCGTCAGCCACTTTGTTCATGGAGGAGATTAGACAGGAAAAAGGTAGCTGCAAAAGGCTGTCAAGCGAGTGGAGAAAGTTCTACCTTCTCAATGGAAAAAGTGCATTCAAAGTGGGTCTGAAGAAATACCAAAAATTGCTAAGATGCAAGTTGAGGGAATTTCTGGCTGACCGTTTTGCTAGGTCAGAAAACTCCACGAATGAAGTCTTTAGGATCCTGAAATCCTTTACTAAACCCACAGCACTATAGCACTGTTTCCAGCCCTCCCAGGCCTTATGCTCAAGCTAATCTGTTTTCTTTGAAGTGCAGCTATACTCCTCATTTACTCATTTACTCCAGTAATGCAGTCCAGCAAAAGCAATGACTCCCGTGTCTCCCTAAATGATCCACATGTATTCTTGGAATTCCTCCCGATTTCTGCTGAGGTGACTTTGACTCAACTCAGGAAATATAAATAACGGGAGATCCCTGCCCGGCTGGACGAATGGCTTAATCCCATCCTAAACCAAATCTGCAATGCTTCTTTCAGGACAGGATTCTTCCCAGCCACTTGGAAACAAGACAATTTGTTACCACTATTGAAGTATTCAGCACCTTTAGACCAATTTCCCTGCTATCGGCGTTGGCTGAAGTGCTAGAGAAACTGGCTCATCAACAGTTAGCAAACTTTGTGGAAGCCAATGATCTTTTACACGACTCTCAATTGGGCTTCCGGTCAGGTTACAGCATTGAGGCTGCCCTGGTAGAAGGAGCAGATTCAGTGAGAATGTCAGTGGATTGCGGATCCTGTTCCATTCCAGTGTTGTTAGACCGTTCAGCAGCATTTGACCAGGTGTTGCATAAAATTCTGCTGGAAAGACTAAAACAAAAAGAAGTGCAGGGGTTGGCACTTGACTGGATTCATTCTTATCTTAAAGACCATGGCCAACAAGTTTTCGTCCACCCTTTCTCATCATCAGTTACACAACTTATATGTGGAGTGCCCAAAGCTCTGCCTTAAGCCTGCTGCTCTTTAACATCTACCTTGCCCTGCTGGTGGCCCTCATTATCAGGAGGGGGGTCAAGGTACTCTCTTATGCGGACAACACCCAGCTGGGGTTCCGCTTTAAAGAACACTCACCGGCAGGCTTTGATACTTTTTAGGACAGCCTGAAGGACGTTGCTGGCTAGATGAACATAAACTGCTTGAAACTTAAAGCCAATAAGACGGAGGTCTTATTTTTTAATTACCCAACGCCTCCCCACCAGGCCTTTCGTGACCCAGGGAGCTGGATTTCCCACCCTCAGCAATGGACTCCGTTAGAAACCTGGGAGTCAGATGGGTGAAGGACCTTGCCCTCAAAGCACAAGCCTGGCAAATTTCTGAAGCTTGCTTTGGAAAAATGAGATCCATCAGGACATTTTTAGGCTTCCTGCGTGAAGAGAGCCGCAGGCTCACGGTTCACGCTTAAGTTACTTCAGAACATATCTATGCCTACTGCCTCTACATGGGACTGCCTGGTTACCAGATCCACAGGCTTCAGAATGTGCAGAAAGAGGCGGCAAGGCTAGTCCGCAAGGTACCAATGTGCCAGCACATTTCCCCTCACCTTAAACATCTCTATTTGCTCCCCGTACTCCGACTGAATTCAAGGCCCCTATCCTTGAATTTTGAACCATCCAGGGAAATGGTTACAAATGGGGGTGGGGTCGCACACTACTCACACACCGGCGGTGTCGCCCCTAAGGACTCTGGTCAATGTAGTAAAGTGTTCGCGATGCATCATCTTTCGATCTTCTGCTATCTTCGCTGTCTTCGCCATCCCTGGACACGTGTTTCGGGGTATTAGCCCTCATGAGCAGGGATAGGCCGTGTACTGGGGTTGCCGATGGCTGCCAATATCTGCCAGGTATAGTACCACTCAGGCGCGTAGGTGCGGGATCCCAGGCTCGTCAGCCCGCTGCTCAAGGGAGCTTTAAAGTTACAAATGGGGGTGGGGTCGCACACTACTCACACACCGGCGGTGTCGCCCCTAAGGACTCCGGTCAATGTAGTAAAGTGTTCGCGATGCATCATCTTTCGATCTTCTGCTATCTTCGCTGTCTTCACCATCCCATGACACGTGTTTCGTGGTATTACCCCTCATCAGCAGGGATAGGCCGTGTACTGGGGTTGCCGATGGCTGCCAATATCTGCCAGGTATAGTACCACTCAGGCGCGTAGGTGCGGGATCCCAGGCTCGTCAGCCCGCTGCTCAAGGGAGCTTTAAAGTTACAAATGGGGGTGGGGTCGCACACTACTCACACACCGGAGGTGTCGCCCCTAAGGACTCTGGTCAATGTAGTAAAGTGTTCGCGATGCATCATCTTTCGATCTTCTGCTATCTTCGCTGTCTTCGCCATCCCTGGACACGTGTTTCAGGGTATTACCCCTCATCAGCAGGGATAGGCCGTGTACTGGGGTTGCCGATGGCTGCCAATATCTGCCAGGTATAGTACCACTCAGGCGCGTAGGTGCGGGATCCCAGGCTCGTCAGCCCGCTGCTCAAGGGAGCTTTAAAGTTACAAATGGGGGTGGGGTCGCACACTACTCACACACCGGCGGTGTCGCCCCTAAGGACTCTGGTCAATGTAGTAAAGTGTTCGCGATGCATCATCTTTCGATCTTCTGCTATCTTCGCTGTCTTCACCATCCCTGGACACGTGTTTCAGGGTATTACCCCTCATCAGCAGGGATAGGCCGTGTACTGGGGTTGCCGATGGCTGCCAATATCTGCCAGGTATAGTACCACTCAGGCGCGTAGGTGCGGGATCCCAGGCTCGTCAGCCCGCTGCTCAAGGGAGCTTTAAAGTTACAAATGGGGGTGGGGTCGCACACTACTCACACACCGGCGGTGTCTCCCCTAAGGACTCTGGTCAATGTAGTAAAGTGTTCGCGATGCATCATCTTTCGATCTTCTGCTATCTTCGCTGTCTTCGCCATCCCTGGACACGTGTTTCGGGGTATTACCCCTCATCAGCAGGGATAGGCCCTGTACTGGGGTTGCCGATGGCTGCCAATATCTGCCAGGTATAGTACCACTCAGGCGCGTAGGTGCGGGATCCCAGGCTCGTCAGCCCGCTGCTCAAGGGAGCTTTAAAGTTACAAATGGGGGTGGGGTCGCAAACTACTCACACACCGGCGGTGTCGCCCCTAAGGACTCTGGTCAATGTAGTAAAGTGTTTGCGATGCATCATTAGGGGCGATCCCGCTGGTGTATTAGCAGTGTGCGACCCCATTTTGGTGCATCCAGGGAAATGGCTCCGGCTATCTCAGGCTGAGGCTTAGCCTTTATCACCAGGAGTGTATATTAAAATCTAATCATCAGCGTCTCCGTAATGTCCCTCGCTTTGCTAAAACAAGGCTGTGGGTAGGTCCTTCACTGTTAGGGCCGACAACTTTGAAATTCACTGCCTTATCACGTATGCATGCTGTATTCAGAGTTTGAGTTCAAAAAGGCATTAAAACCTAGTATCTTCAAGCAAGGGGATTAGCAAATCGTGCCTCAATCTCTCTGGTCCGCTTCCACTTCCACTTTGGAAGCAAAGGCCTCTGAAATTCTAGAGAGATGTGGCCTGTGAACGCAGTACTGCACAGATGTAGTAATTTTTTTTGTGCACTACACAAAGCGGCCACTATGACAAGGAGACACAGTCAAAGAAAAGTCACATCTAGGGTCAATGAAAATATAAAGTGAATTCAGCGAGTATGAGGAGAACGAAACTCAACTTAGTACTAAAGGCAGGCATCTGATGGAAAATAATAACCAACTCATTGCAGGTAATCACAAGGAAAAGCTGATGGAATCTGGCCCTTGGCCCCCCTGAAGCAATCTCAGTCCTAAACCGTCAGGGTCAATTTTCTGTGGCACTTAGATAAACTCACATTATAGGACTGCATGACAAAGGTAACTTTGAGATAAAGAATAGGGGGGCTTATTTATGAGCCCCTTGCAACACTTTCGTGCTGCATTTGCGTCACGTTTCGTGATGCAGCAGCGGTGTAAACAATGGGCCACAGATGCTTTCTGTTCTCAAGGTCAAGCACTCGATTTTGTTTCTTGGCTGCATTTACAAATTGAAGATGTTAGAACAGGACGCCTACCGGCTGGTGGATGTTGTGTTTAGCTGTGGCATCGCCCATTATTAAGACTCCAACTGGATGGTGGAGGTTTTCGGCTTTTTCAATTAGGAAGAATTCCCACATTGATGCACTGCAATTGAACTCTCATTACGCCTTGAACGTTTGGCTGTCCACCCCTCCTTTCATAGTCCTGAGGAAGACCCGCAGTGACACTTACCATTCCGCACCATGTCCAGGGTCGAAACGTTGGCACTTTTCCATCACACATGTCCACACAGTTCTCTTGACCAATAGACAGTACCATGTTGGGTGTTGAATTACATGTGTTAAATAACGAGACAGGACAAAAGTATAACAATTATTTTTGTTTATGTCACATATGTCTGTTTTGTATATAGTGTAGTATTCACCTCACCAGTCACGACATGTCACCTTCTCACAAATGTCACTTTTGCATTTTCGCAATTTACTTGTATTTGTGACATCCTGTTCATATTCAATATTTTTCTAAAAGTTAAGAGTAAATCAACTCTACTTGTGTTTTCCTGGGGTGTTCTGAACTGAAATCGTTGGTTTATTTTGAATAAGGAAGTGTTAAACATATTTTCTTTTGTATTGAATACATTTATCACAGCAATTGTATCTCTCAACAGAACCAATTGTTTTCTATATTATCAATATCCAGGTTCTGAAGGACACTGGGTCGCCCCATTATCCTTAATATAATGCGCCAAATTGCGGCATATTTATAAGGTGATTCATCTAGGCATATGCATCACGGTGCAAAGACCTGGGCCACAATATAACTGCATCAGGTGAAATATATGCAGGGTGGACGTTCCCACGCATCAAAGACTCGTAAGAGTGGCTCAGTGAGATCTATGAGATTTCACTGCAACAATTCTAGGACGCCATTGCATCAAAACCCTTCATCTGCCTCATGGCAGGCGTAAGAGTGATGCAGTAAATTTAAGATAGGCCTCCCCCATGCATTGCTGGAGTTGCGTCACACTCCGACACAACTCCAGCAATGTGTCAGTATTGTGCCGGCAGATACGTAACAAATACTGACGTATCTGTCACTCCTTGCGACATGATGCACATACATTAAATATGGCGCATCTATGGTGTCGGAAGGAAGGTGCAGTAAAAACTGTTGCATCGCTGTTTTCACCCAGCGATGCAAGAGTTTTCATAAATAAGGCCCAGAAGGCAGAAAATGAAGGGAGATGACTGCAAAGAGCCTGGCCAAGAATCTCACAAGATTAGACTCTACCAGAACCAAGGTCTAAAGATCGGGCTACCCATACTGACCAGTACACTTTTGGAGAAGGTGGAGGGCTTTGTTAGGGCCACCTGATTCGTTACTTCACTCCACTTGGTGTAATGTTGCTGAAAAAGGGCTTTTCATGACTAGATGATTGTGGAGTGTTGCGTACTCCCTTAGGCCACAGGTCATTTTGCCAATCTGAAATATTTGAACGTACAGATTGAGTGAAACCTCAACTTAAACGTTGTAACAACCTTTGACCTGACATGTGGCCAGCCCTGAACCTGAATAACTGAAAGATTTACAAATATTTAACATTTCAGTAAGTTCTTTGGGAATATCTTTCCTAAATCAATAAACATGCCAAGTCACTCCTAGTTTCCATTAACAATGACTAACAAACTGCCTTTCATACATTCACAGATATTTATGAAGAATTGGCTTCTGGCCAGCCCTGTACTTGAGAATGAAGAATGAAGATAAAGGTAAAGATGAAGATAAATGATTAACAAATATGTAACAGTCGACAAAGTTCTTTGGAAGCCTCTCTGTTAAATACCTGTTAGTCATATGCCTCTAAAGCAGTTTTGTTAGTAATCTCTCAGTTAAACCATATACATTTGCGATATTCCTACAAAGCAGTTTCCAAAGAAATGTTGCGCAAACTGCATTTTAATGAAGGTCCAGGTGCTTCTGAAGAAATGCCCAGGACCTGCTGTGGCGCTTTACCTTTTGGGTATCAGATTTCCTGCTGCTCTAATTGCTGTATTTGGAAGGAGGGCCCCAGGTTTGATGCTGCCTGGCTGCAAGGTCGTCACTTACAGAAGAAAGTTGTTCATCAGGAGTGCTAATGACTGCGCTCAAAAGAGAACAGCTCTTCCCTACTTTCTAGAAGGTCCAAGGAAGGAGCAGAAGCAGAACCTTGAGCAGTGAAACTGGTCATAAATAAGTATGAGCACCCTAGGGGGTACAGGAGTTTTTTGGTGCAATTGTCAAAGACAGAAGACAGGCCTGCACATTTGGTGCCAAGTCAGTTGCTAATCTTCTGTTCTTGTGAATCTTGATGACTGTATTATTCTTTCAGGTCAGAAGAATCTGATTTTATGGTGCCTGGGTCACCCCTAAATACGAGATTTAGAGGTGTTAAGGGAGTGTAGGTTAGTAGCCAATGGGCTACTTACACATGGGGTCACTGCACCCCCTATATTACTACTTCCTGGGGGAAGTGGGCGTAACCCTATCCCAGAGTTCCTAGGTTTGTCATAACAAAGTTGTATCCACTTCAGGTAGCCCACCTTAGGTGTGACACTAGCCTGGGTATGAACACACCTGTCTGACTACTAATTTTCCCTACCATCCAGGTGCCAAAAGGGCTCTGGTCAGAGGGTTCTACATTTGCTCCTGAGAGGGATGCCGGATTCGCATACTAAAGGTCGTGGGCTCTTGATGCTCCATGCCTTGAAATGCTCATTTACAGGTTATCCTGTGGAAGGGGGTGTAAATACCCTCAGCTAGAGCAGGTTTTGTTCCTGACCTCCTGAGAACAAAGGTCCTCGTCCAGGGGGCAGGGGGCAGAAACTCTAATGCGGGGGAAGACTGACTCTAAGGTGCCCCCTGTGTGTATGTATTAATAAATAAATCAGTGGAATCAGTGTAGGTTTATTAATATGACATTTATTATGCCTGGTTTCAGTGAAGCCATCATTTAGATGGGACACTCGTTTTATTAGTTCCCTACCGTACTAAATGGGCCACTCGTGTGGTAGAGTATCCCATGATGACCGTCGACTATCACCATTCTCAGTTGAATTGTAGTGGTATTTCATTCAATGACGTCGCACATGCCTGCCTAGTGAGAATAGTTATGAAATAGGGCAGTGTCCATTTCTTTCGACACCTCACTGTTGACTTTGACACAGACTTCTGTCAATTTTGTTCTATACTCTATCTTGCTTTATGGCAGTGCTTGCTATTGGCTTTGACATGATCTTATGTTACCCTGCATACTAATTTAGGGGCATATTAGCAAGGAATAGCGATATTTCTCGCAAAATACGCTTATCGCATTTTTTTTATCGCTGGATATGTTACCGGAGAAAACATGCTATTAGCAATGTTTTTCTCCATTGTGCTAAAATATCCAGCGAAAGCAGTGAAATGCGTGAATATCGCTGAAAATCCAGCAGTATTCACGCATTAACGCCAATGGGGACTGTTAGAAATTGGATTTCTGGTTAGCTAAGGCTTGCGCCAAAGCCAGGAGGAAACCACCACTCTAGTCTGGGCAAGGGAGTTACACGCCAAGATAACCCCTGCTCACCCCCTTGGTAGCTTGGCATGAGCCGTAAGGCTGATCCCTGAAACAATGTGTAAAGCCTTTGCGCAACCCACGCACAGCAGCAACACACTAGGCACACCGCAAAAAGGGACTCCACACCGGGTTATATATAAAAATAGCCTTTGTATTACCATAAACACATTAGATCATTGGACACATATACTGTGCCAAATCAGCACTTAGTAGAAATAGTAGCTGTAGAACATAGAATAACTGAAACATAAAATAACAATTGTAGAACACAACCAGTAACCACTGGTAAAAGGTAGGAACACACTACGCAATACTAATCCCCTAGGCCTAGATCACGCAGGTGAACATAAATTGTCTAGCATAAATCATAATAGGCAACACAACCTCCTAATCATAAAAACACAGTTAGTGGTATCACAGGCATAAAGGCATTGCACATTACGCATAAATCACATTAGGCAGTTATCATCATAAACACAAATCACCAATCACCTTGCGCAAGAATCACAGTAGGTACTGGTCCCAGGCCAACTGGCCTTCCATGGGGCTCAAACGCCCTTTGTCCCACAGTGTCAGGGCTGGCTGTGCACGCAGCCAAAGGCAACAGCGCAAGAGTTTGGGCCTAAACGTGGCAGCTAACCACTACTTGCTGGGCAGCTGTAGAATCACCAAACATGGGCACTGACACATCTGGGGGAGCCCCACTTGGGGGACTCCTGAAGACACTTGCCCCCAACATTGGAGTTGCCTTAGCTCTCACAGGACAACTCTGAAAATGGTCACCTGGGAAGGAAGGCACGGACTCCTCTGGGCCCTTTGTTGGAGCAGCCCGCTGCCAGGTGGAGCCGCTCAGAAACCTAAGCACCGGCCGGGTGCCCCTTATGCAGCCCTATTTGGAGGCTCTTGAAATGAATGTCCCCAGGTGGAGCACATGGGCTCTCAAACAAATATGGCCCCAAACGTTGCAGCTGCCCACTGTCCAGCTGGGCAGCAGGATGGAGAAATGAGCACCCGTTCATGAAGGCGGGCACCGAAACTGTGCCCAACACCTACCCCAACCACCTCACTCAGAGCTCCACTCACCGGACTACGGGGGCTCTCCGGGACTCTTCTTCGCTGCCGACGTGGAGCTCTCCCTCTTGGCTCACTTCTCTTGGATCCGTGGTGGGGACAGGCACCGGCAATGTGCCTCGTGCCCCCCTCCTCTGCCTTTGAGAGGACAGAGCCATTCTTGCAGAGATTCCGATGCTCCAAAGACTTAAGTGGCTCACGGGGCTCTCCTCTGACGCCGAAGCCCTGGCTGCACTTTCAGACACTCGCCGCTTCTCCCTGGGCTCCACGGAGCTCTCCCCTGCTCTTTGGGGGCCCAGGTTCAGGCACTGCCTTTGTCCTTGTGGCCTTCCTCAGTCTACAGGAGTGCGGGGTGGGCTCCCGTCCGCTTCCTCTTGACTTTCTAACACTTCCGTGTTGCCGCGGGCAGCGCGGCGGCACTTAGCGTCACTCAAGCAGGCTTCATGCAATACGGGGCGGGCACCAGTTTAAATAAAAGGCCCCTGGTGGGGTGGGCACCCGCTAGGGATATTTAGGAGGAATAATATGCGGGGTAGACTCCAGCTATTTAAATGAAGGTGATGGCAGCCATACGCGGGGTGGGCACCCGCTATGCAAGTAGGTTCAGAAACCGGCAAAGATGCGGGGTGGGCACCCGCGCCGCAGATAAGTCGGACGGCAGGGGAATCTCCATGCCAGGGATTCCCCCAAGCAGATGATCACAGCTCGGCGCTGCAGGGAAAATAAAGCACTTTCAGGATGAAAAATAAAGTACTCCCAGGCGCTACAAAGCCCAACGTCTCAAGTCCAGGGAAGGTTTTGTAGAATGTAGGGGGGCAAAGGCTGGGCCCACGGGCCAGCTCACAGGGCTCTCCAGCTGGGAGGCAGTCCCCAGTGGTGGTCCTCCTAGCACCCAGGAGCAGGCCCCCCTCAAGTTAGGATCAGAGAGAGAACATTTTACATGGGGTCAGAGCCCCTTTTTATACACAAATTCCCTTTGTTTCAAAGGTGCAGGGCAGGGGGAAAACCAAATGCAACTGGTTCTGAAGCACTTTGTTGTGCTCAGCCCCTCTCTTTATTCACAGGATTGGCCAGGGACATCAGACGCACCACAGGGGGCGGAGCAGGCATTGTGAAGGGAAGGCACAGCCCTATTCAGGTCCCAGGTGCAACTCCTCCCTCCCATCTACATGCAGATCTCCCTATTCACCACCGGCAAGACCCATCTTGATTCCTGGAGCCAGGCACACCAGCCAGCCCCTGTCACTCACAAGCCAGACAGTCAATTCAAATTCACTTCACACAGACATGCCAACTTCTAGAAGTGGCACTTCTGGCACTTCTCCACTAGTTACAATAAATCTGCGCACACCATTGCACATCATTTAGTCTCACGAGTTTGCACATACCAAACTCGCCCCTGCACTCCTCTCACATCAGGAACTACCATGGACACTCATCTCCCTCATGCATTCCTATGGGAGGGCAGGCAAATCTCACCACATGCACTCAGGCTGCGCACACACTTTACACTGGGACACAGTGTTTATGTGCGCTGAAGCCAAAAACAACTTCCATCAGGTCACATTTAAAAGCAAAAAGTTTAGGGGTGAACCTGCCAAAAGGGCCAAGTCCAACAGGGACTTAACCTGAAAATCCACCTCCCATTTGATAAACAGGTAAATCATGTTTTTAGCAGGTGTTAGATTATAGTGATAATCGCGCTTAGCACAATTTTTTTATCGCTTTGCCTGCCTTGCTAATAGGCGATAGCTGTGTTAGCGACTGCTTTCAGTCGCTAACAGTTTGGGTACGCCCACTTTGCAGGTCATTAGCGATAAATATCGCTGACATGCAGAGCAGGCCCCAAACCGGTCGCTATCTCCTAAAAGCTGTCGCTAACTGCTGTTAGCGACAGCTTGCTGATAGGGCGATAAAAATATCGCGGCTTTAGCGGCAAAAAGTGCAGCAAAAGCAGCGATATGGCCCTTAGTTCTGCTTTCGCTTCTTGAAGTGCATGACATGCTTGCATAACTGACTCCCTTTTCATGACTATTGCCATGTTCTGAGCTTCACAAGGTGTTGAGGGCATGTTTTGATCTTCACTTGTTCTTCGCACCTCACAGACCAGAGCGAAATGGATGTTATCGAAGGAATGTACAAACTCCGCCTCGAACACAAAATACAGAGACTTGGCCAGCTTCTGTCTTGGCCTTGACGCGAACTGGTAAGAGCCAGCCCGGGGTTAACTTGATGAGAAAGGGGCGGGGCTTTCTAGTAGATTTGTTTCCTGATTGAAACATTATTAAAGCAAGGGGCCTCCGTGGACGGAAGTTTGCCTTAGAATATTGCTGTGGGATTGATTGGAAATTTTGTGTCCTGACTGAACTCTCACCTAGCTGCAGTACCGGAATCCTCTCACCTTGGTTGGTGAGAGATGGATCAGAGGAATCAGTCAGTGAGGTGTTTTTAACCACACATTTTACAATTTTATTTCTATTCTTGCTATATACTGTTGTCTTTCTTTCTTTCTGTTAGTTCTCATTCTTTTATTTTATTATTACATGTATATATTGCACTTTATTTTTGGTATCCTATTGTTACTTGGGAGTCTGTCATGACTAATGTATTTGGCTGCCCTTGTTGAAGTAGTGTATGAATGAAAGTCATATGTGTTATATTTCATATGTTTGGATTGGTATTATTATCTTGCCATAGGGGAGTGCTGGGTTTTGCCTTGACCTGAGAGAGAAGTGTTGGTAAGATCTGTCCTTTTGGTTAAAAGGCACATTCTAGAACACCCGCATATATTTTAAAATGGCTTCCTTGATCACTTGTACTGGCAGTAATGGAACTGACTAGCACTGGGGCTTATCTTATCTGCTCAGGCAGATATGACCTCACATGTAATATAATGCATGCTGTCTTAGAGCTGTAAGACCTGCTGTAGAGGTGACATAATTATTACATGCAGTGTTAGGGGACATGGCATACAATGGGTGCCGCTCGTAGTCGGGACACAGAAACGGATTGAACTCTTTCCCGCTTTGCCGCTTTGATTTCCCTGGTCTTACCTTGAACTTTGCAGTTGGGAGAAACGCCGATTTGGGGCTAGTGTTGAGCAGCGGGACTGCGAGGACCAGTGCGCCTTGCGGCTCAGTGACCTGCCGCACCTGTATTCTCTTCCCGCTCTCCTCCTATTTAGGTACGCTTCCTTCCGCGCACGCAGGACGTGCGCGGGCGGGTGCCGGGCTAAGCCCGGGCAAAGGGCAGGCCGTCTGAGGCCGTCAGAGGTCGATCGTGGCCGGGCCGGAACCCTGGTTTGAGCTGTGGTAATTTATCATTTGGTGGGTTTCTGTACCTTTTTCTCTCGCTCCCTTACTACTGAGTTGTTGTTAGGACTATAGTCCTGGGTTACCAATTACTATGGCTTTACCCTCTGGGAAAGAAAGAATTGTACAAGTTACAACTAAGAACGGGGTGGTAGCTGGTACCCTAGATCATTTTTTTAAACAGGCATCAGGTATTCTAGAAAAAGAAGTAGCCTTTGTTGAGAAGCGCTTATCCGTTGACCTTATAACGGGTAAGCGCTCGTCCTTGGGTAAAATTGGGACAGTCGTTTCTCCCATCAAATCAAGTGATCAAGCCCTTATAGTAAACCAAAGCCCAAGTCCGAACTTTATACCCATGGCTTCGGACATTGAGTTGGTCTGTCCCACACTAAATACAACTACAATCAGTACGTCTACGAATAGTTTAACCAACAGCGCTGGTGACTCGCCCCTACAATATAGTCCTGTACAAAAAGTCCAAAATGTGGGTAAATCACACAATTCTAATCCCAGTTAAAGGAAAAGAGGGGGCCAACTTCAGAAAGGGGGCATTGCAAAAATGTTAAAAAAAAATAGCATAACACAGTCCTCACATGCCTTAATTAGCCCCCCTATTTCCACGGTGGTCCCCATTGATTCTGTTGATCGATGTTTGACAAGCAGTACATATGATGATCTTTTGGGTAAAATAGAAATTCTTGTTAAATCATTAATGTTACCCTTATTGGAACGTACGAGGTTGATCAATTCTAAACTGGATTTGCTGGAGAATTTAGTTATACCTAATGCCAATACGTTGAATAAATTAGTAAAAGGTTCAGATAAAAGAATGGAGACTCCCATTGATCCCCAGAACATCAGGGTCGTATCAAAGATGGCTCCTTCAGCCATAATTGATTCATCAAATACTCAGTCGAGACGACCACGATTGGAGAAACCTCCTGTCTGTATCAATTCTTTGGCTTCTACTATAGGGAAGGCCACGAAGGAAGGTGCGGCGATTAGAACTCAGCCCGCTCCTAGTGTACCAGACATTAGTTGGGCAGACAAAGGGGCATGGTAAATTGGGGAATGAGGCTGTTAAACAGAGACTTCAATATGTCAATTTACCCCCTGAGTTCACCCCCTATACGATTATTTTGACGTGTGTTCCAGCGATTGAAGAGGAAAAAATTGAATCATATATGGAACTGAAAAATAAAGTCATCTTCTGGCTAAATAAGAACAGAACTCTTCGTCCCCAGTCTAACACGGAGATCTTAATTGTCAGAAGAGTAAGCTGGGTGGGACATTGCTCTAAGGACTTAGAGGGCGATTGTGTTATAATTAATTTTAGGAACCAATGGGTGGTGGACTTTATCCGTAGAGAACCAAGGTTTGGAAGGGTGGGCGAAGCACAATCATTAGATCTTCATTAATTCTATCCCCAAAGAAGCTGTGATCTTCTTTATCACCCATCTAAGCCTCGAAGGAGAAGTCCTATTAGAGGACCCCCCTTTGGTCGTGTAACACACTTCCCACACTTTCCACCCTTGTTCAACCGGTTCGAGCCCCTCTCAGGCCTATAGGGAGTTGATTGACTTCTGGTTAAGCCAGGCTGTAATAACCAGTCTATGAGTTCCAGAAGGGCTCCTGAGGGAATTTGTTTATCTAAGGTCGGTGCAGTCAGTAATGGTGATCTGGAACAGTGCAGGTGCAAGGAGGTGGACAAGGTGCGACAGAAAGATGTAAATGGGGTGGATAGGCCTTCCCTGGACCCTCTGATTAGCGACCTCCCAGACAGAGAAACACCGATTGCGTGTGGGAGGATAACAGATCCTAATTTAGGGCCTCCTGAACTAAGTCAACTTACCATACAGGATTCCCTATTTAAAATTATCTCGTGGAATATCGCAGGTCTAAAGGGAAAATTAGACCTAGGAGAGTGGGCAGACTTTGTAGATGACTATGATATTTTAATTTTTCAAGAAAGCTGGGCTCCTGACCCCATTTTTCGTCTGGGGTATCTTAACTTTTTTAAACCTGACATCCGGGGTAAAAAAGGCAGAGCATCCGGTGGCCTAACAATCTGGGTGAGGCAGTCCCTTTGCTATAGGCCTACTGAAGTGTCAGTGGTCAACCCTGATATCCTTGGGATTAAGCTTAGTAAGAAAAATCACCAGGAAATTTTTATCCTTAATATATATGCACGTGGCCTACCTGGAGGGCGGTGCCCGACAATTATTGGAGATTTAGACTTGCTCCTCAACACTATCGGGAGGGACAAGTTTTTAGTCATGGCTGGGGACTTAAATTGCACTTTGGAACCACTCTTGTGTGAGGGAGAGGACTTTTATGCCGAAGAAGATGCGCTATGGAATGTCCCACATCTTGTTTTAAGCCCAATTAAGAGGGGGACTGAGGCAGCACTCCATTGGCGGGGACTGTGTCTTGAGTGGGGGCTGAGAGAGGCAAACGGCCGCTCTCACTCTGATAAATTAGGCCGGTCAACTTTTGATAACGGTGCCAGCACAAGTCGCATTGACTATATTTTAAATAAAATTGAGTTTTGGTCACTACTTGATGATATGTCAATCTTTGTACGTCCTGAGAGTGACCACAACCTGCTGGTTTTAAGTCTAAAACTTGAAGTTAATTCTGGGTGCAGCAGCCCCACCAAGTGTGCTACAGCTGAGGCCATCCTTACCAATGACAGACGTAGGGTTCGATGGAGTAGGGTAATTGAAGACCCCGCCATTCTAGATAGGATTGCACATGAAGTTTCTTCTACCCGTTGTGCTATTCAGGCTCTGGCTAATCCTTCCGGGTTATCCGATCAGACAATAGTGCTCCATGAGCAGTTATTTGGTAATTTAAAAGTTCTCCTTACCAAAACCCCTAAATCCGGGCAAGTTTTGGTACCGCCTCCAGGTAAAAAATAGTACAATAAAGTATGCCGACAGGCTTACAGCTCCTTGATTATAGCTATAAAATCTAGGGTGGTAGTAGATATTAGAAAGGCAAGGCGTATGTACAAGAAGACCCAAAGGGAAGCCAAACGAGCATGGGATGATAATCCTTGGCAGGATCTATACGAAGCAAGTAGTTCCTCAAATCAGATTACGTTTTGGCAGGTTGTTAAATGGGGTGGGAACCTGGATTTGCAAACTCCGGCGAACCACGTACCTGCTGAGAATTGGGTTGAGTACTACGCATCCCAATTTAGGGGCCAAGAGTCAGCACCTGTGTGTGGTTTGGTCATTGCTGCACCTATGCCCCCAATGTCACGTTTGCCTCTAGTGTTTGTGAATAAAGATGCAGAGGTTGCTCTGGGATTGGTTCAAGCCGGCAAAGCTCCAGGCATGGACTGTATCCCGGCCGATCGATATAAATAAGATCAGTTGAACTGGGTACCATATATCACGACACTTGCTAATGCCATCGCAAAAGCGGCACGGATTCCAGACTCTTGGAAAGGGGCTGAAATCTTATCCATTTTTAAAAAGGGGGATCGTTCGACCCCGGGTAATTATCGCCCGATAAGCTTAATAGATGCTATTCAGAAAGTTGTAACTAGAATGGTATTGGCTAAAATACAGACCTGGATTGACAATGAGAATATTCTATCCCCTATGCAAGCTGGCTTTAGATCAAGCGTTAGCACAATTGACCAGGTGCTCAGATTTATCCTGATATATTGGAAGGTGGTGCTCTTAGGCGGTGGAACCATATATGCAGCGTTTGTGGACCTTAGGTCCGCATTCGACCTCGTCCCAAGAGATAAATTATGGGCTGCCTTAGGAAAAATGGGAATGCCCCGAGAACTGTTGGATCTAGTGATAAGATTACATGAGGATAATTTTGCAAAGGTTAGATGGGGTAGACAGGGGTAGGTAACCGAGCGATTTCCAGTTAATCGCGGTGTTCGACAAGGGTGTGTACTCGCCCCGACTCTGTTCCTGCTATTCATAAATCAAGTAGTGCAGTACTTTGCAGACTCATCCACTGATGCCCCTGTCTTGGGTGGTACAAAGTTTTCCCTTCTTATCTTTGCAGACGACACCCTTATCCTCTCTAAAACACAAAAGGGACTACAAACAGCGAATTTTTTTTACAGGTGAATGTAAGTAAAACTAAATTCATGGATCTAACTAAAAACAGGCCGAAGAAGAGTCATGTTAGCATGAATGGTACTGAATTAGAGCAGGTGGAAGTAATGACCTATCTTGGGGTAGTTTTAGAATATAGGCTAAAATGGAAACCTCAAATTGATGCACTCTGTCTAAAATTTGCTCGACTAACAGGGTGCTTAATTAAGGAACAAAGAACCTCACAAACCAAAAGGATAGCGCCAGCGTTAAAAATATATGATGCAAAAATAAGCTCTGCAATTATGTATGGTGCAGACCTATGGGGCTTCTCAGACCTTTCCCAATTGGTCAGAATTCAAAATAAATTTTTACGAAATTTGGTTGGCCTTCGACAATCTACTCCTATGAAACCCTTATTGCTTGATATGGGCTGCCGCTATATTGTTGATGTAGCGCGGTATAGGATGATAGCACTGTGGCGGAGAATATGGATAACACCGGAACTGGCCTTCTTTGCTAACGAAATTTCTGATTTAAGATCAATTGTGGGATCAGGTAATCTTCCCTGGTTTAAAGAGGTGAAGTGTATGTTGGGAAATATCGGTCTCAGTCTGTTGTGGTCGGACCCTGGAAATAATGCTTTTCCTTCAAAAAAAGAGTTTAAAGCACTATATTGGGCGTCCATAAGATATCAAATTGTTGCCCAGTTAGAGTCCACCTTATTGACTGGCAGGTTCTTGGTCCATAATCTTGACCACCTTTTGGAGGAGTATTGGGATGTTATTACTAGGAGCAATAATAGAAAGCTCTATCACCAGCTTAGAGTTGGGACGCTACCTGTGAGGACCTTTACAAATAAATGGCGTGGACAGTCTTCCGAGTATTGCCCTTGGTGTAGGGACCAAATGGAATCAATAGGTCATATTTTCTTTGCCTGCCCCGCCTACCTAGCCCCCCGGAGAAAATGGTTAAAACCAATTTATTCTAAGATGAGAACGCGGGTGGGTGCGGAGGCGCTATGGCTTTTAAGAACTAACACATCTGAGATCGTGACCATAGCAGTAGCAAAGTTTTTGGGCTGGGCTTGGATTATCAGAGCTAGGCACCCACATGTGAGTTGATCAATTGATAGTCTTAATTTCAACATAATTAGTACGTCTGTAATTGTAAATTTCATCATGTTTTATGCTTTATGAGCTTGTATGATATGTTCAACACCTTACATAGTGATTATTTGTGTGCTGAAATCAACTGTTGTATACTAGGTTGTACCAATCTAGTTTTAATATTTTATCTGGGGTATTACGATTCTTAATACTGTTAAGAGTATTGTGTTCTTATGTATATTTTTCATATATTATGTCTTTTATGATGAAATATTTCGAATAAAGACGTATGAACTTGAACTTGATATGTTGTTTTTATATTTTAGAGCACCGTGTCATACAGCATCCAGTGGTAGTCTGTGAGAGTTTTGTGCTGGGTCTGAGATCTGTGCCTAATTTTTTTTTTTTTGCTCAGCACACAATTTCTGTTTGGGCCCGCTATATGCAAATCAGTCTCTTGAGCCTGCTCCCCATGGGCACAGTCCAGCCCTAATTACCAGGCGGGGCCGCCCTGGACCAGAAAAACGCATCCTAGGAAATGTTTTGGGGTACAATCCCCTAATCAGCCAGGATAGCTTGACTCCAGTGGCATGGTGAGCACGAGACCCACATATCTGCATACCCTTCCCACTTAAGGTGACAAACTCATAAAGAACAAATGATGGACGAAATGCTGAACAATGTCAAACTCTCACGTCCAGGTCAGAGATCTGGGCTAAGTCCATTCTTTTCTTGCTCACCACACCATATCTGTTTGGAGCCAGCCATATGCAAATCAGTCATGACCCTGCTCCCCATGGGAACAGTTCTGCTTGGACTGTCAGACCTGATCCTCCCTGTCCATCCAAGGACTGGTTTTGAGGTATCACCTCTCATCAGCCAGAATAGTCTGACTCCGTGGTATGGTTTGCACAGGATCCACATCTGTTCATGCCCGTCAACTTAGGGTGACAATGTCAAATATTCACCCCCAGTACAGAGATATAGGCCTGAATACATTGCTTTTTTTTTCTTACCGGTCCATTCAAGTTTGGAACAAGTTGTGTGTAAATCAGTCTTGACCCTACTGCCATGGGAACAGTTGAGCCTGATCTGCCAGGCCATCTCCTCCCTGGACCAGAAACAATCATCCTAGTTCCTGTTTCAGGGTATCAACCCTCATCAGCCAACTTAGCTTGACTTCGGTGGCATGGTGAGCACAGGACTCACATCTGGGCTTACAAGTTCCACTTATGGCGACAAATGCAAAAAAAACAAATGATGAACGCTATGCTGAACAATGTCAAAACACTCATTCCCAGATGTTGCCCTAAATCCATCATCTTTTTGCTCACCTTGCCTTGAAAATTTGGACCAAGCCGCATGCAAATCAGTCTTGACCCTCTTCCCATGGGGTACTTAGAGTTGCACAAGATATACTGCACTTCTTAGGGACCCTCATTAGTACCTATGCCCAAGGTACCAGAGGTAGAACTTACTTGAGACTTACAGAGGTGCTGAAGGCTTGGCCACTTTGGGATCAAGTGATGAGTTGTCTTTTTTAGAGTGAAGAACACAGGCACTGTGGACCTAGTAAGTAGGAACCCAGTGCACTTTCTTTCAAAGTTGCATCAATTGCCATGCAAAAAGTGGAGGGACTACTGCAATAATAACCTAGTATTCTACAAGAGTTCCCTATGTGTCCTCTCTGTGGAGTTGATCGAGACTCTCGCAGTCCCAACCATCCAGATATGCAATTATTTTTCAACCCTAATTTCTCAAAAACTACTGAAAGGATCATACTAAATCACAAATTGCACAATCTGTGGACTATGTTCAAGTTTCCTGACAAATTTGGTGAAATTCTGTTGAGCAGTTTTTGCTGTAGCCTTGTCTAAAGAAGTCTATGAAAAATGCATGGGAATTAAGAATTTTTGGAACCCTCTCTTTTCTCAACCTCCGCTTGACGGTCCTTCCTAAAACTTTCCATGCACAAGTGGAGAAGCATGGCTCAATGGTTAGAGCGGCAAACCCTGATGCAGAGGTCTGGCCTGGGACCAGGGTTCAATTCCCTCCTCAGCGGCTCTTGGACAGAATTTCCCCGGAACTGATAATTCTCATTTCGGTGCCTAGTCTAATCATGGGTCCCACTCTGTTACTCTGGGCAATAGCTTGCTTAATCTCCACAACGGCCCCAGCAGCGCTTGGATGCCTGGCTTCACCTTGGGGGTGCCCAGGAGTGGACATTTCACAGGAAAGCCAGGAAGGGTTCCACAGCGTTATGAATACAGTGCTACGAGACCTCAGGGAAGAAGGCGCTATATAAATACAAACACATTTACATTTACAAACTGGTAAAAAAGAAGCACCTTTTTGGAATGTTTTGTAGAGAGTCATCAGATGGAGCAAACTTTTTTAGCAGCAAAAAAAGGGTTTCCTATAGAACAGCTGATCTAACTATACACCACATTAATCAATGACTTTGCACAGATTACTTATGTTGTCTGTGGAACATGGCAAGAAATTAGAGTACTTGAAGTCCTAAACTAAATCTGGAATACTTCTTACAGGACAGTAATCTTTTCAGCCACTAGGAAACAGCCAATTTGTTACCACTATTGAAGAGACATGATTCTTACCTGGAAGGACTCATCCCCTTTAGACCAATCTCCCTGCTGTTGGCATCGGCTCAAGACCTAGAGAAACTGGCTCATCAACTACTAGCCAACTTCGTGGAAGCCCATGATCTTTTACACAACTCTCAATCGGGCTTCTGGTCAGTTTACAGCACTGAGACTGCCATTGTAGAACTAGCAGATTATGCGAGAATGTCAGTAGATTGCAGATCCTCTTCCATGCCAGTGTTGTTGGATCTTCCAGCAGCATTTGAAACAGTGTTGCAAACAATCCTGCTGTAAAGACTAAAACAAAAAGGAGTGCAGGGTATGGCACTTGAGTAGATTCATTCTTATCTTTAAGACCATGGGAACACCTTTTCCTCCACCCATTCTCATCATCAGTTAAACAAATTATATGTGGAGTGCCCCAAAGCTCTGCCTTAAGCCCGCTGAACATCTTCAACATCGACCTGGCCCTGCTAGCGGCCCTCATTACCAGGAGAGGGGTCATGGTACACTCTAATGCGGATGACACCCAGGTGGTATTCCCCTTTAAAGAACACTCCACAGCAGGCTTTGATCATTTTAAGGACTGCCTGAAGGTCAATGCTGGCTGGATGAACATAAACTGCTTGAAACTTAACACCAATAAGACGGAGGTCTTATTTTTTAATCAATCATTGCCTCCCTCGCTAGGCTATTCATGCCGTAGGGAGCTGGGTTTCCCACCCTCACCAACGGATTCGGTTAAAAACCTGTGAGTCAGACGCGAGAAGGACCTTGCCCTCAATACGCAATTCTGGCAAATTTCTGAAGCTTGCATTGAAAAAATGAGATTCCTCAGGACATTTTTAGGCTTCCAGCCTGAAGAGAGCCAAAGGATCATGTTTCACACTTTAGTTACTTCCCAACTGGTTACATTATCCACAGGTTTCAGAAAGTGCAGAATGCGGCGGCAAGGATCATCCGCAAGGTCCCAATGCGCCAGCACCTTTCCCCCCACCTTAAATATCTCTATAGGCTCCCCGTTGCCCAGAAGACTGAATTCAAGACCCTTACCGTTGACTTTCGAACCATCCAGGGAAAGGGCTCCGGCTACCTCAGGCTGAGGCTTAGCCATTACCACCAGGAGTGTACATTAAGATCTAATCATCAACGTCTCCTTAATGTCCCTCTCTTTGCTAAAATGAGGCAGGGGGGCAGTCACTGTTAGGACCGACAAACTTTGGAATGACATGCCATATCAATTACGCATGCTGAATTCAGAGTTCGAGTTCTGAAAGGCCACTATGCTAAAAAATGTATTTATTCCTTATTTGAACTGAAATTGTTTCATTCTCATGACCTGGCATTACATTTCTCAATGCGCTTAGCACTGAAGATGGGAATACTTGAAATGTTATCAACCTTCCCTGAATTCATACATAATAGCTACTCCACAAGCCCCCCTCAGACCC
Organism: Lissotriton helveticus; assembly: GCF_964261635.1. Taxonomy (NCBI): domain Eukaryota; kingdom Metazoa; phylum Chordata; class Amphibia; order Caudata; family Salamandridae; genus Lissotriton; species Lissotriton helveticus. The sequence goes on from NC_136059.1 coordinate 120,016,663, forward strand.
AGGATAGAATCAAAAGCCAGCCTTTAAAGGTTATCTATCTTAACACCCGCTCAATGGTAAAACATCAATTGGACATATATATTCTATTAGGGTGGGAACAACTAGATATTCTGTTACTAACAGAAACCTGGCTAACTCAGGATTCCTCCGCCGATATCTTAACAGCGATACCTAGCGATTTCTACATATTACAAGCTAATCAATTACCGGGAAGGATGGGAGGTGGAGTAGCAGCTATAACACCCCATGACCTTAAATTCACAGCACTAACTTCTCTCAACCTACCATCAGTAGACAACTTGGTGATTAAGTTTGAATCCGACTCCGCCTGATGGTATGTGTTCTACTCGATAGGCCAACCCAGAATATGCCTCAGTTCTCACATATTCTGTGTGAACACTTATCTGATAACAACTCATGGCAACATTTTGGTTATTGGCGACTTTAACTATTTGGCAACTGAAATATCTGGTGGCCTTCAATCTGCTGAGCTTACTGACATACTTACAGGGTTCAATCTAAGTCAGCATGTTTCTGTGGCCACACATATTAAAGGATATATACTGGACCAGGTTTTGTCAAATAATTTGGATATAACTAATCAAGTGGTCCTTCCCGGTACATTGTCTGACATAATCTTGCTAGGACAAAATTCCTACCCCTAGCAGTGGCTTAGTCAGGAGCTGGAAGATTAACAACAAGAATCAGTTTGTTGAAACACTGATGAATACAGTGCCGCTGCACCAATCAATCATCAATCAATCATAGTGAGAAAGACCTTTCGGATTGGCTGCTCACTGCCAGAAAAAAACATGCCCCTCTGAAAAGAGTACCTCGAGCCCAACCACATGAAGCTCAGAGACGGTTCTCTTCTGATCTGATGATATTAAAACTAGCCCTACGACACACCGAAAGGAAATGGAGAAATAGAAATTTACCTGAAGACAAAGAAACGTATTTGGCTGCATTAACAAATGATAAAAAAGCCATCCAGACCTCAAAAAACTGCTTACTTCTCCTTCACAATTATAACTTCAACAATTCGTACAAAAGAAATGTCCTCAATAGTGAACGAATTGTTCAACCCTGATAGAGGGACCTACGCCACTATGTGACGCCCTAAATAATTTTTTATTGATAAAATAAAAGACATCAAGGCCAGCATTCCCACATGTCAGTATCCGGTACATGTACTGGTACCTACAAATCTCTTAACCAGTTCCCAGCAATAAGTGATGTTGCCTTCCTGGACCTGTTGACAAAAGTTAAACCAGGCTACCCCAGAGACTGCTGCCCCCCTTGGATCTTGAGAGAGATTTTTTCCATGCTCCCTGGTCTAGCCTTATCTCTCCTGAATGAACCATTGTTTCAGGGCAGTGTCCCTGACACTTTCAAGGAGGCTACTATGATCCCCCTTTTGAAAAAGCCAGGGGCGGATCCTGGAGTACAGCCTTTTTGCTGACTTACTTGGCCAAGCTATTGGAAGCCCATGTGACTAGAAGTTTATCCTCCTTTCTGGAACAATTCCAATGGCTGGGCCCCCATGAAGCAAGCTTTCGGCCAGCCCATTCTAAAGCGTCAGTTGTACTGACGGTACAGGATACCCGTGTCGAGAGAGCTGGAATCCAGGGCTCAGTTCTTAAATGGATTAGTTCTTTCTTGGAAAACCGATCCCAAGCAGTTTGCCTGGGCCCATTCATAACACCAATGGTATATTCCGCTTGCGGTGTGCCACAAGGGACTTCACTTTCCCCTCATCTGTTTAACTTTTATCTCTTTATCTCTTTGCTTTGATCCACGCCCTTAAAGAAAAGAATGTTTGCACCTTTAATTATGCGGATGATTTCCAACTCGTGTTTCCTATTAGTAACACCCAAGAATCCGTCCTTGACTTTCAGACTACAATGCTGTTCCTCCATGATTGGATGAACGAAAAGTACCTGAAGTTAAATCCGGACAAGACGGAGGTGATTCTAACAGGGGGCTCTATGAATCCCTGGAGTACCTCCTTCTGGCCCCAGGAGTTGGGACAGCCTCCTCTGCCCTTGGATTCTGCCAAAACATTGGGGGTCATCATTAACAGCGATCTTACAATGAAGTCGCTGTGATCTCCACGTGTTTTTTCCAGATGAGGAAAATAAGGAAGGTTCCTCACACAAGAAGCTAAGATACAGGTTGGTTTAGCTATGGTGATTTCCCATATAGAATATGCCAACTCTCTATATTTCGACATTCCAGCTAACCTCACCCAACGACTGCAACTGGTACAGAATCAGGCATCAAGACTGATTTTACAGGAAAACAGGCGCCAACATGTCACCCCTCTTCTGAAGAAGCTACATTGGCTCAGAGATGCACCTTTAAGGTGGGATGTTTCATCTTTAAATCGCTGAATGGTAGAAGCCCTAAATTTATTGACAGGATCATCAAACGCTGCATGCCTACTCGCAATCTGCGATCTACCCACATGCAACTCCTTTCTACCACATCATTCTGGCTGAAACGTACCGGTGGAACAAGGTTTACCGTGCAAGGCCCGAGATACTGGAACTCCCTGCCCTTAGAAATTAGATCCTGTATGGATTTTATGAGGTTCAGGAAACTCTTAAAAACATGGTTATTGAGACAGGCATTTGAGTAATGTTCAGGGTTATAGCATCTTTAGAGCAGTGCCATGAAACCAACATGGTGTACGTGCGCGTTATAAGTGATATATAATATATAATATAATAATATATAAAAGCTGGGATCTTTAAGCAAGAGGTATCGCAGATCAAGAATCAATCTCGCTAGTTGGCTTCCACTAGCGCTGGGACACCTTTGAGGAGGTAGCTGTGCACTCTATAAAAGGCCTTTGATTGATATGTAGGACTCAGGAAATGGCTCACTTTCTGCGTTTCGATGGTTGCAGAAGTCTTTCGGAACACCATGCAGGATACTCACCAAGGACTTCAGGGGGTAATGAATATTAGTGATGATATATTCATCTACTCAACAACCCTGAAGGAACACCACCGGCATCAGCAGGCCACCCTGTGACATCTGCTCGATCATGGTATGATCTTGTCGTGCAACAAATACTCCTTTTTTTGAATACATGTTCATGAAAGCCAGACAGAAAATGGACCACTGGAAGCTTGAAGCCATCCAGTAAGGCACTGCACCAAAGATTTATAGTTTCTTAGGTCTGGTCACCTACTGTGGACATTTTCCACAAAACCTAGCACACTATGGGAGCCACTGAGAGCCCTAAAGAAGTCGGAAGTGCAATGGGCGTGGGAATCTAAGGAAGAGGTAGCGTTTAAGAGCATCAAGTAGGCACTTCTGACCAAAACCACAAATTCCTACTTTGACACCCATAAAGCCACAGAACAAGATACTGTGGCAACACACAATAAAAGCACCAGGCTTGTGGGTCCCCCTTGCCTTTCTCAGCAGAACCCTCACAGCCACGGAGACCAGAATCGCCCAAAATGAGAGGGAATACCTGGCTATACGGTGGGGTGCACCTATTTTCATCTGTACCTATGTGATTGGAACTTCAAGGTGATCATCAATCACAAGCCACTTGTCACATTGTTAGCCACCCTCTGCCTCACTTGGTGAGATGAGCAGTACAGCTGCAGCAGTACAGACCATGTGGAAAGAACCCAGGAGACTTCCTGACAAGGCACCCCATCCCACTGAGTGTTGATCAAAGAGACAAAGAATCAGCGGTAGAGTACTAATGCAGACAATGAGCCACAGTTCATTTACCAAAGTGTTCATAACTGCTGATTAACACAATTTGATGTAGTCTTCCAAAAGACCATTACCACCATCTAGGTTGGGTTGTGTGGGAAGTTTGTCTGTGATGTGAATCAGTGGGTAGAAACAGACAAGGAAAAGCTGTTGCAGATGTCAAGAGTTCAAGATAAACTGAGGGCCTTTTTTAAGAGGTTTTGCCATAGGTCAGCGCCTCAGTAGGGCAGAAAAGGGCAGTATCTGTGGGATACGGCGCATTGTAGTCCTTTTCCCCTGCACCGGAGCACAATGGGCTGCCATGCATCAACACAGACACCTTTGCACCATGGTGGGAGCGAAGGGGAAGATGGCGGCCAGCTAAGAAGCCATGTCGGGAGCTCATTGTAAACTGTCCGCATTAATGAGCTTCGCGGCGGAGATGACGTCCTACATGCATTGTCCTCATGCTTAATCTACATGTAGACCTACATGTAACCGGATCCCTTTTTAATCCGAGACAAATTTTAAAGAATCAGCGGAGGTACAGAGGGAGCCACAATCAATCAGTCATCGGAGTCGGAGTCGCAGAGGGAGCCATAATCAATCGGTCGTCGGAGTTGGAGCAACATTTGCACAGTTAAAAATTCAGAATGAGCGAAAGCGGCGGCAAAGGAGGACACGCTTACCTCTATTCGGGTGTGGGACTACTACCCGAAGAAAAACTGAGAGAGGCACTCCTCCCCTACGTCAGTCTATGGGCTGCTGCGCAGGAAGCCCGGAAGAATTTCCTGAAGGCAGCGAGCAGAATCCCCTTTTTCTTCCGGGGGAACGAGGGAAGCGTCAGCGCTCACACTGTAGCGGAGAGGAGCACCGAAAGCAAGAGCTCTCGGAGTGCATCGATTGCTCTCTCAGAGGTGCCGAGAAGGGTAGAGAGCAGTGTAATCCCAGGAACACCGATAGGCAAGGAGAGTGATGCGATTGTCCCCGGGGGTGCAGTTCTGGGGAAACTGGTGAGGGCTCAACCGAGTAGAGCAGGCTACTTAAAGAAAAGATCTACAGATGCCCAGGTGCTCTCAGTACACAGGGCGCTTGAGGAAGAGAGGAGGCTGGCAATGGTAACGGCAGAAATAACAGAAACAACACAGCCCCCCCTGACATCGAGGGCAGATCTTGGGGCAGGGGGACAGTCGCTGGAATTTACCTTGCCCCTGCGGCGGAGATGGGACCGGCAACACCTAGAGAGGCAGAAAGGGACTCAGAGGACAGAGGAACAGTGGCAGTGGCAGCGGCAGTGGCAACTGAAGCTCCGCAGCGGATGAAAAGGGTAAGCAGGCTTGAGGGTGATAAGGGCAAGGAGGAGGGAGGCAAAGTCTTAAAGAATTGCTGTGAGGTAAGTACGAAGTAAGTATCGAGTATAGAGGTGTTTTGTACAGGGGAAGACAGGGCAGACGAGGAGCAAGAAAAGGGTAGATCAAGTTACTGTTTACGAAACAGACAGTTCTTTAAACACACACTTCCAGTAGCCGCCAAACAGACTATTGCTCCCCGTAGCACTAAGAGGAAGACCAAGAAATACAGATACACACACTCTTACAACTAAGAGGAAATCTTTGAAAGAAAAAGAGGGGGTTGGGGGTCCATCGGAACAAACCCTCAGAATAACCCCTTCCCTCAGATGCTTTTTCAAAGTACAGGAACAGACACAGGAACAGGTGCAAGCCAAACAGGAGAATCAAATAAAATAATCTGTCCTAGCCCTAGTAGCAGGTCAAGTTCCTTCACTCACGGTAACCAACACTATTGCTGCCATACGAACAGGGGCAGAACACAAGATGGAAACCGTCCAAAGTAGCTCCATAGATGCAATATCTCACAAGGCACCAAACACCATAGTTGAGGGGACATCTGCCTCGCACTCCGCAACATCCCTCTAGCAAGCTGAGACACAAGATAACGAAGACCCGGGTAACCCGGGTAACCATGCCCAAAACAAAACCCTCATTCGAAACTCAACAGATCAGTTTTAGAAAAAATGTTGGATGAAATGAGAGCGAAATTTGCAGTCTCAGAGGTAAACCAGAGCAAAATTCGGGAGGTGTGTGAAGTATTAGACACTAAATTAAATGCTCTGGGCGACCGAGTTACTGCAGTGGAATCAGTTGTTTGGGCACTGAGTAAAAGAGTAGAAATAAATCAAAAAGAAATAAGGGTCCTGAAAGAAAGTGATAAGAGTATCAACGAAAAACTGGAATCTTTGGAAAACCGTGCAGGAAAGAACAATTTAAGAATACCAAATGTACCAGAAGGCCAAGAAGGGAAAGATCTCAAAAAGTTTATAGTCCAACTCCTAGAGGAGCATTTTCCATGGACAAAAACGGTAGGGTTGGAAGAGGATATACAAAGGGCACATTGCGACCCTTTTGGAAGAAATAAGGACAGGAAAAACCCAAGGAAAATACTAATAAACTTTAAAACATACACTTTCATGGACAGAATCTTGAGCGAGGCCCTAAAAAACGGCCCCCAGGATAAGGGGGGGTTCGTCATTCAGAATCCGGTCGGATATTTCAAAAGCTACTCAGGACAGGCAGTGGGAACTAGGCCAGCATATGCAAGAATTAAGAGGCGTAGGAGTCACTGTGCAGATTTAGTTCCCAGCAGCACTCAGAATTATGTGGAGAAACAAGATACATAACATAAGAGAGTCATCTGTAGTTGTCCACTTTCTGGAACAAATGAAGGACCAAATGAGAGGTCAGTCAGAGTCTAACCACTGAACACAAAAGTAAAAAGGGAGAAATAAGTAAAGGAAAATAGGACAGTAATTAAAGGAGGTTACACACTAAAAGGTCAAACATGGAGCTCAAAAGGGGCCAAAAAGGCAGCCCAAAGAAGACATTAGGGAGGCTTCCCCAGGGAGAGTCATTTTAAATCACATGAAAAAGAAAACAAACAAAAAATACACACATGGATGGGGAGCAAAATTGGGGAAAAAAAGGAAAAGAAAGTCCGCAAATTGCAAGAAAGGAGAAATCAGGAATCGCCAAATACTGCTTAAGGGCGGTAGTAAGAAATGGCGAACAAGAGGAATAGGGAACAATGGTGAATAAAGTTAACATAATGTCGTGAAATGTAAACGGACTCAGAACACCAAGCAGAAGGCGTCGGATTTTTGAATATCTGAAGGTAATATACAGCAAAATAATAATCTTACAAGAAATGCACCTTCTAAAAAAGGAATGGGAAGAAATTATAAAAAAACTAAACTGGGTAGATTGTTTTGTCTGTACAAACCAAGAATGGATCGTAAAAGGAATAGCCATACTTTTTAAAAAATCACTAAAAGCCAGAATTGAGAAAATAGAATTAGATATAAAGGGCAGGTGGGCGGTAACTAGTGTAAGAATCCACAACACCCCTTACACCATTGCGGGCTACTACGGGGCTAATATGGATGACCCAGCCCCATTACAAAACTTGTATGCGCAACTAATGTCAGCTACATCCCTGGTAATATTAGGGGGGGATTTTAACCTAGTCCCAGATCTTAAAGCGGATCATTCCCCTCCAATGAAACATTCAAATTTGCCTAAAATGAGGGACTGGCTGGGGATTTGCAAAAAAAACTGGTGGACGTCTGGAAGGGAAAAGGAGACAAAAAACATGCATTCACATTCAAGAATAAAAAATTAGGCCTGCAGTCCAGAATTGACTACTTTTTAGTAGATAAAGCCCTGGTAGACAGCATATAAAAGGTCGAGCATCTGCCTGCCCATTTGCCGATCATTCGGTGGTGCTATTAAAAACACACCGAGGTAAGGATAAATCAATATCAAGGTGGACTGTGGATCGCACCATCTTAACTGACCCACAAAATATAGCAGAGCTCAAAGCCGAGTCACTTGCCTACTTTGAGAACAACAGAGAGGGAACTTCACCGCAAGTCACCTGGGACGCATATACGGCTGTAATTAGGGGGAAAATATTAAGCCTGGCGACACACAAAACAAAAACAACAAAGCAAGAGATTGGGAACTTAGAAAACATCATAAATACTCTGGATGTACAAATAGAAGCTGAAGAAGACACAGTTAAAAAAGGGGAATTAGAAGTAGACAGGATGAAACAAAAGGAAACCTTATTAGGAGTAATAGAGAGCAAGGTGAGAGAGAGATGAGAAGTGAGTAAATTGTCTCACTACAAGTATGGGGAAGGGTGCAGCAAGTTGCTAGCATGGAACACGAAAACTGACTCAAGTAGGAACATGATAGTCAACATCCAGCCACAAGGTGCTACAGAACCGAGCTCAGAGGACTCTGTAATAATGAAAGAATTTGTACATTTCTTCACAGAACTACACACAGAGGACACAAATCCAACAAGCAAGCAACTTAAGGAGTACCTCGAAGCCCAGGAACTCCCGAGGTTAACAAATGAGGAAAAGGAAGAGCTAAATTCCGAAATTACAAAGGAGGAAGTAGAGGAAGTGTTGAATGGCCTAAAGAGAGGAAAAGCGGCAGGCCCAGATGCACTTCCAAATGAACTATACACCAAGCTCAGTGAGGTTCTGCCCCCCCCATTCACAGACCTGATAAATACAATCTACCTAGGGAAAGGGAAACTCCCACACTCCTGGAACGACGCAACAATAAACATTCCATTAAAGTCGTGGAAAAATCCAGCAAAGTGTGAGTCCTACCACCCAATTTCCTTACTAAACTGCGACTTCAAAATATTCACACAAATTATGGCAAAAAGGCTAGCGAAAATAGCCGGAACCTTGATAAAGGCAGACCAGAAAGGGTTTGTGAAGGGTAGGTAGCTGCAGGACTTAAAACACAAGCTCCTCAGGGCCATAGCCATAGCAGTGATTGAAAAAAAAATCTTGATTATAATTACCCTTACACTAATTAAGTATAACCTAGGAAATGTGAAAATATACTTTATTTGATTTTAAAAAAATCATAAAAGGGTGGACTTACCACCATGCAAACGGCAATTACATCATAAGAACAATGCGAAAGCAACTTTAAATCAAGTTCAAAACTGATATCATAAAATGTGCACAATTAGCAGAGAAAGGTCTAAAAGAAAACAGGATGAGAGGAATAGTGTGAGATCGGTCTGGGTGCACATTTTTTTTAACTCATGATAAAAGGAGAAAAATAAAAAAAAGGTATTGGAGAACAACAGAAATTCAAACAGGGTGCACGTTGTTATTAACTCTTAATACGAAAAAGATGATCATTTAGGGAGGAGGGGAGAGAAGAGGAAGAGTCCGTGGCCGGCCAGAGCCTGGCCTATTGTCCAGAGGCCTCTATGGTTACTGCCCTGTTTTCCAGTTCAATGGCGGCAAGATTCAGAAATTTGATGGCTTTACATGAAAGTTCTATCCAAGATCCACTTAGGCATCTTATCACCGCCGCCCTGCAAATTCTCACCTGGGCTTCTCTTAAGAGTGGTAGAAGGAGCGTTTTTCTAAGATTCTGAAGTGCCGGGCATATGCATATAAGGTGCAGTAAGGACTCTGCACCGTTGCCGCAGAGGCGACAGTCGGGAGTTGCCCACAACCGTAGCCATTTGGGAGTGAGATCTTTAGATGAGAAGCAGCCCAGCCTTAGAAGGCTCAGTTTCCTTTTATATTAATCTCTGAAGCAGTCTTTCAAATATTCCTGAGGTTGTAAATATGTGTATGACGGCAAGACGATCCAGGCCTGGCTTTTGCCAGCCACTGCTACTTTATCCATAAGGAAATGATGCTTGTTTGACCGCTTTCTTGGTTGTCAGCTTGAAAGCAGAATAAGTCATAGGCAGAAGCCAGGATTCTTCCAGTTTTAATGCTACAAGTGCTTGCCTCAAGGTCTTGTATGTTGAGTCTGGTAGCCCGGCCTGTTTTTCAACTTCTGACCAGCAAAGGTGAGCCAGGGATTCGTCAGCTGCGTCCCTCATACGCCAATAATATTTGGCGAGTACTCCTTGTCTTGCTGAGAGCTGGTTAGTGGACCAAACTCCAAACGAATTTGAGCTCGGGAGATATGGCGTTGGATTGAAAAGAGATTTTTGAACAGCCTGGATTGGGCGAGATTTAGCACTGCAGAGTCCCGGGATGCCAGTAATTCAGAGCCATATTTTAGTGATGGCAGAAATTTAGCGGCTGTAATTTTAAGAATGTGGCCGGTGAAATGTCCGCTTAATTGCTTTTGAACGGTTTTAAACGCAAATTGAAGCAGTTTGGCTTTGGATTTCCCCTGTTCCAAGTGCTGTTTAAACTTTAATTGGTAGTCCAGTAAGATTCCCAGGTATTTGTATTGGTCTACCTGGGTTAGTGAGGTTGAATTTATCTTCCAGACGAATTTTTGTTTTTTCTTTCGAGAGCCGCAGAAACATAGGATGTTTTTAAAAAAAAAATGTATAGACAGTTGTGCGTTCGAGAGGTACTGCGACAGTTTGGAGATCAAGCGTTGTAGACCAATGGGGGTTTTTGAGAGGAGCACAATATCGTCTGCGTATTGTAGACTTATTATAGGTGAGTGGGCCAATTTTGGTGGATCACCCTGGATGGTACATAGGTCACTTTCTAGGTCCGCTGTGTAGATGGTAAAGAGGCTGGGGGCCAGTACGCAGCCTTGTTTTAAGCCGTCAGTTGTATGGAAGAATGCTGCCTCTCCATGATTCGGGGATGTTCCCGGACTTTAGACTTTGACAAAATAAGGGTGATAATTGGCTGGCCCAGAACGTTGGGTCTTTCTTGAATAAGGCATTAGGAAGCTCGTTTGGTCCAGGCGCTCCATCTGCGCTCAGTGATTTTATGGTGTTTGAGACCTGCTTTAGTGAGACCAATTCCATGTCTCCTGTATTCTTTGATGTTGATGAATTGCCAGTGGTTTTTAAAACTGGCTTTGTACTCAGGCTAGAACGGGGAAGCTCTTCAGGACACTCGGCATTATTATCCTTGAGTGACTTATGCGCGGAATTGTATACTAAGTCGATGTGACTGCTCCAGAGCTGGTCCGTCATGTCTGAGTTAAACAGGCGATGTTTGCCATTGAGCATAAAATTAATTTTTGCCCAAAAATCTTTAGAGTTATGCAGTTTGCTTGCATGGAGTATGGAGCACGCTAGTTTTTCCCTGTGCATACGCTTGGCCAGATTGATCTCTCTTTTTAGTTCTTTTTTTAGAGATACGATTGTATTCAGCGTGGGTTGTGATAACTGGGGATCTTTTTTGCGTTTTTAGTTGACGCAGTTTTAATGTGTACCATTCCCCCCTCTATTTCTTGTGGGTTTGCGTCCTCTATTGTTAGATTGGTGTATCTTATTGATCTCCGTTGCAAAGTTTTTCCAAGTTTTTACTATGTCTCTCGACGTTTAGGAAGATTGGAGCAATGCGTGGCATGACGCCATTAGGGTGGAGAGATTTCCTTCGTTCCAGTTTAGCCGTTGTAGGTTAAAGATTTTTGTATTCAAGGACAAGGGCAGGGCCTTCTCCGACTTTATAGGTTGGTTCCCCCTTAACCAGTTGAGTCCCTCTCTTTGTCACACATTGTAAAGGTCATACACTGGACCAGGTATTCTCCACGAACCCGATTGAGGTATCTTCCCTCACCCCAGTCCTTTGGTCCGACCATTATCTAGTAGACTTTCAGATTTTACACTCCAGGAAAGTGCCGCCCAGTGAGCCCGCCCACCAAGCGCAGGTTTATAGGGCCTTCCACAGGGTCTCTTCTGAAATGTTGGCGCAGGCCTTATGTATTCATCCTTGCCAGATGACAGGAACCCTCGAGATTGATCTGGAGCTTCTCCAGTCCTGACTTACCCGACATTTAGATGAACTTGCTCCTATCCGAGCCCTTCAGACCAATCAGCCCAGAGCGTCTGCGCCTTGGTTCTCTTCTGCGTTGGCGTAGAAACGGCGGCAATGCAAAAAAGCCGAACTCTAAAGAAACCTACAGAGCTCTGCTGAGGGTTTATCATCAGGACATTAACGCTAGTAAGAAGTCCTAATATGCTTCAGGAATTGAAGCTGCCTCCAACTCTTGTAAAGAGATTTTCAGAATAGTTAAGGATTTCAGTTCCCCCCCCTGGTGTACCCCCAGGAACACCCACTCCAAGCCTTGGATCATTGAGCTAGCCAATTTTTTTACGAACAAAATCCAGCTCATTCAAGCCTCTTTTGCTGCTGCTGCTGCTCCGGCACTCTGCGCTCTGCCTGTGCTCCCTTTCCCCCTTAACCAGTTGAGTACCTCTCTTTGGGTTTTTCCACCTATTACCTCCCAATCCTCTCTTAACCTTTTGTCCAACCTAAAATCCGGTTCCCCTTTAGATCCCTGCCCTGCAAAACTGATTGCTCAATTGGCACATGTGCTCAACCCTCTAGTCAACCCTGTACTTAACCTTTCTTTGACCACTGGAACGGTCCCTTTGCGGTGGAAACAAGCCCTGATATTACCTCTTTCAAAAAAAACCAATCTCGACCCTAAAGTACACGCAAATTACAGGCCTATTTCGCTTTTGCCTGCCCTAGCTAAAGTAGTTGAGAAGCATGTGCATCTCACTGTTGCCAATTTTCTTGAATCCAATAACATCCTTCATCCATCACAGTCTGGGTTTCGAACCAATATGAGCACCGAGACTGTGCTGCTTGAAGTCTCTGAGGTCCTAAGAGAAACTCTGGACGCAGGGGGAAGAGCCATGTTGGTGATGCTTGACCTATCGGCAGCATTTGACACCGTCCCCCATGACCGTCTCCTTTTCAGACTTTGGGAGATCGGTCTAAGGGGGTCGGTGTTCAGTTGGTTTAAATCCTTCCTTGCCGATCGCCAACAAACGGTCTGGGCTCCTCCTTTCTCTGCCAAGATGCCGCCTTTGAATGTGGAAGTGCCTCAGGGCTCTATACTAAGCCCCACGCTTTTTAACATCTATATGTCCCCACTGGCGGCTCTGGCAGAGGCCCTCGGAGCTCAGATCGTGTCGTACGCTGATGATACTCAGCTCCTTTTTACGTGCGGCAAAGGCTCCGACTTCAATGGTAAGAACATTAGAGATTGCCTTGAGGCGGTTTTCGGCTGGTTTCAGCTGAACTGCCTCAAGTGCAACTCCGCTAAATCGGAAATACTTTTTTTGGTGGTCCCCCTGATCCTAATTGGAAGGCCTGGTGGCCTCCCGCTATGTTTCCGCCAGCGAGTGATTCGGCTGTCGCCAAAAATCTCTGGATTCATATTGATAATGGCCTCTCTTTCAAATCCCAGATATTGGGCCTGGTGGGCAAATGTTTTGCCATATTAAAGATGATTTGGAAATTTCTGCCCCTTCTTTCAGTTGACCATAGAAGAGTTACGGTACAGGCACTGATCGGCGCTCGCCTAGACTATGCGAACGTACTTTACCTGGGTCTTCCTGATTTCCTCCTATCTCGCCTCCAAGTTGTCCAAAACTCGGCAGCACGTGCCATTTTTTGTCTGACTAGGAGGGCCAGTGCCAGCGCCCTTCTCACCACCCTTCACTGGCTCCCGATAAAAAAACGGATCATCTTTAAAACAATGACGTTGGCTTTCAAGGCACTGCATGGCCTGGGAGCCTCCTATCTTCAGAGATGGGTGAACTTTTATTTGCCTTCCAGACCACTCAGATCGGCTTCCCTAGCTTTGGCCGTGATTCCTGCCACGAGGCGGGCTAGATGTGGCGGTCGCTCTTTTAAACTTCTCGCCCCTCAGTTATGGAATGCCCTTCCCGTGTCCCTCAGAACCACGGGCAATCTGCTCGCCTTTAGGAAGTGCTTAAAGAACTTGCTGTTCACTCAATAAAGTTACTCTGCTCTCCGAATACCGTTGTCTAGTGAAGGATCTTAAGCGCCGGGACACTCTTCGGAGTAGCCGAGCGCTATAGAAAACCCCCCACATAACATAACATAACATAACATAATGCGTCAAATGTCCGCAATAAAGTCAACGTGACGTTACAAAAAAACGAAACACCAACGCCATAAAAGTTAGATGAGGCCAATCAGACACAAAAAACACCGAAAACCAGTCAAAGGCCAGCAATTCCCACGTGTCATGCGAGAAAATGCACCATGAAAGCCACGGAAATAAAAGGGAGATAAAGGCCAAGGAGACGAGTGAGAGGAAGATGGGCTGCAGTCTGCAGGAAAAGCAGGACAGCGTCATGGAGGTAACAGAACACTACCATCAACGGATACAAGATTAGACCACCGTGAATGCAGTCTGAGTGTCGAGGAGGTCAATGGAGGAAGACAAGGGGCACTGGCATGATGTGAAAAGCCAAACCAAGCACAAACCCACTGCCAACAGGAAGGCAGCAATGGCAGCAGGAGGTGGGAGTCCTGCGCCTCGGGAGGGGTTTGAGGAAACTGAGGCCACAGTCATCAGTGTGGAGACGCTATCTTGAGACTCATCATCAGTACAAACAAATATGAAGCCCACACACAGTGCACAGGTCTAGGCACATGTCACAGACCACCCTCCCACATGATGGGGAAATCAATGTGCAGTCTTATTTTCTTGCACCCTAGATGAACATGTGCTAATGTGATTACACTCAGACCAGGGGACACATGTGAAGGGGTGGAAAGTTTGAAAATGAACACCAGGTGACTTTGAGGAACCAAAAAGAGACTGCACATATAACCTGTCTGACCAGACACCCCAACTGTGGGAGTGTAGCCTGGCTTCAGAGCACTTCAAAAAACAGGTGACACACAACACAACAAACAGCCATGTACCTACCCCCTCGTTGCTGCTGTCTCTCCTGCAACTGCCTATCGAGGTCTGGAAACACCACCGCCAGGACACGGAGCATGGGGGGGTCAGGTGATGGTGGCCACCATGATGCTGTGGAGGTTCCAGCTTCAGCTGGACACAGGCGATACGCCGGGTCCAGCACCAGATATCCTGCCACCTCTTCTGCACGTTGCACAGCCACCAGAGAGGGCCCCCCGCAGACCTGACGGCCCTGACGATGTGCCGCCAGATTTCCCCATTCTCAAAGGCAGTTACCTGTCAGCAAGACACAGTGAAACAACATCACTACACCTGCTCGATGTCCCAGAGACACACACTTGCACACCTTTGATAATGTGAACAGGGCAAAGGATGCTAACAGGACTTGCATCATTGTCCATGTGAATTTGGCCTGTGGGCAAGCCCCAATACACTACATAGCATTGAAAGCCAACAGATGGTGTAACGGGTGCAACACACTCACTGATCATGGCACACACTGCGCAACACATGCAACTGCAGGATGTGGGGCAGCACGTGCCAAGCAGTCACATATGCCACTCCACTGAAGAACTCTCAGCAGACCAGGCAGACACACCCTGGCACAGATCACTCGCCTGTCACAGACAACAGCGGATACAACCCTCACTTTGCACATGTGCCACTTGCCACTGGGGTGTCACAGGTGTCGTGCTCGCTTTGCAAATCAGGCACACAGCACTGCTTACTTGTCACATCAGATGGTTAGAGCTGCTGCATACGCCATGCAGCAGTGGTGCAACACATCACATACACACTCACCCAGATGACAAGGCACATTCACACACATCAATGTCCATGAGGTTGTACATATCATTTGGACAATCTCACCACAGGTCCCCTCAAGTCAAAAACATCTTTGAGCACAGTCACCTGTCACTCCGGGGGGACCACTGTTCTACCTCAGGACATTTGGGAATAAAGCCACCAAGGTCTGGCACGGCTGAATGTGTCAATCACCATGCAGTGAATGTCAAGGCAAGCACAATGCAAGTGGTAAGTGAACACACATGAACTACATCATGCTCTGCATGATAGACAACACCTTGTACAACCCCTGGGACTCACACCAAACCACATTGCATGTCTGTCCCACCAATACACAATGCCTGTTCTGACGCTCACACAACAGGTGCACAGTCAAAGGTAGTGCAGTCAGCACTCACCCGCTCCTCTGGTCTCCCATACAGCTTGCTGTACTGTGGTAGGAGGCTGTCCTGGAGAGCCTGGTTCTCCTCCTCACTGAAGGCTGGGGCCCTCTCCATAGTATGTGCCATGATATGCCAGAGGATGCAGAGACAGCAGCAGTGTGGTCCACTCCAATGTTGTGCAGGAAAGTGCCCTCTCAGGGGTTCATGCTGCCTTAAATCGGTGCTGCTGAAGGACTTTCAGATCTGGGAGTACAGAGTGATAGGTCAGATTCGTTCGCATCGTACGTTTCCTCCGATCCCTTTAACCATACAGCTCTGACAGGCATTTGCTTCGTTCAAAATTTGACCTTCAGCTCAACAATCACTGTGCAACATTGTATTTTTTTGGCCAACTGACTTTTGTATGTCACCTGTTGGACACATAGCTACTCAAAACTCAGTATCCATGACACCCAGGATGCATTCAGGGCCTACTACTCGTTTCTCGCGCTGATGTGAATGCAGAGTATGGTGCGTTCAACACGCTGATGTGAAAGCGGGGGTACGATGTGTTTCACACGCTGATGTGAATGCAGGGATAGGGTGTGTTTCACACGGTGCATTTCACACGCAGATGTGAATGCAGGGGTACGGTGCGTTTCACACGCTGATGTGAATGCAGGGGTATGGTGCGTTCCACATGGTGCATTTCACACGCTGATGTGAATGCAGGGGTATGGTGCGTTTCACAGGCTGATGTGAAAGCAGGGGTACGGTGCGTTCCACACGCTGATATGAATGCAGGGGTAAGGTGCGTTTCACATACTCACGTATGGCACCATTACAATAGTGATACGAGCCGCGCACACGGCAGGGATGTAGGGGTATGGTTCACACACGGATGTCTATCAAGTACTTGTCATTGCATACATTCATGTGCAGGCCCAAGGTGTGGCAGCCAGTCATATAGCACAGGGCATCTTATCTTGTTGCACAATCGATGGGTGATGACCAGTGAACACATGTCATGTGTGATGGGGCACTATGTGGCACACATCACCTTGACACTTGTCCCATGTGTATCATTAGGCAGATTTTGTCATGAACAGCAACACTGGGATGGCACAGTCATAACTACCGGCACCTGTCTACTGATGCCAAGGACTGGGGCACTTTGACATATCACACTCAGCATGACCCTATGTGACTATGTCAGGTGTGTGTCATGTGTTACTATGAGCTTGCTGTTTGTGTTCCGTAAACTGCATCTGCTGTTGGTGCATCTAACATGGGTCTGTGTTGAGATGGGAATGGCTTCACATTTAGGCACACCATGCCACATGTGCATTCCCACGGCTGTTGGGTCTGATGGCATCAGACATCATATTTCCCCAGGCATACATGTCTGCGTCGCGACAATGGCTGTGTTGTTTTGTTGTCACCTGTATACCTTAATCGCAATGTGTTTGATATGTACATTTGACATTCTATGTGACCTGTGCGTGTGCCTTGCAGTCAGCTGTCTGGATGGGATGACAACCTTCCACTGTAGGTTTGGTGACGTGTGTCACTCCAGTGATATCGCGGGTTGTTCACTCAGACCGGCCCAGCAGCTCATTTCAGGGCATGTCATGTTTATTTGTCATTCAACAGGTGTATCTGGCTTTTCGTAGTAGTGCCAGCAAGCTGGCATATGTGTCCTGGATGTATTGCACATGCCAGACTCCATAGTGACTTAGGGGCATATTTACGTCTTCTGGCGCATATCTACAAATCAGCAGGGATGCGCCAGAACAGATGCGTCATGTAATCCCCCCCTTACACCACCACAGATGCGTCGCATTTACAATGCGGCGCACCATGGTGCAAGGAGGGGCAGATGTGTGACGCATCTTGAGGGGCACGGACGGTGCATTGCTGGAGTCACATCGCAAGCGCTACGCAACTCCTTCAATGCACAGGGGCCACCCATACTGAACATGGTGCCTCACTCCTTACGCCTGCTTCAAGCAGGCGTAAGGATTTGATGCAGCAGCGTTGTAAAACTGACTCAGTGAAATCTTGTAGATTTCACTGCGTCAGTTTTATGGGGCTTTCCTGCGAGGGAACGCCCACCCTGCGACAGAACGCCCACATGAAACCTGACGCAGGTTTCATGTGGTGCAGGGCTTTAGAACGTGACGCATCTGCCTAGATGCGTCACGTTGTAAATAAGTCGCAACGTGGCGCATGGTTTACGCCGCTGCTGCGTCACAAAAGTGACCAACGGCGGCGTAAAAGTGCCACAAGGGGCTTGTAAATCTGCCCCCTGATGTCTAGTAGCAGTGTTGCATGTGCTATGCACATTGCCATTGATGTTGACTGACTGTTAATCTCCATTATACCCAAACACCGCCTCTACCAAGGCCATTCCCAAACTTGGCTACCATGAGGGAACGTGCTTGCATTGGACGTTACAGATTCACTCAACAGTTAATTCAGGAGTTGACGAACAAGCTGGCACCACATCTCCAAATGCAACACAGGTATCCTACTGCGCTGACCCCCAAGATAAAGGTGATGGGAGCACTCCCTTTCTTTGCTACAGGTATGTTTAAATTAACCATAGCTGATGTGGGTGGAATGTCACAGACAATGTTCAGCCGTGTCCTGCGTGATGTTTTGGCAGCCATGTTGGAGCACATTGATGAATTCATCCAATCTACAACTCCTGAAGAGTTGAGAGATGTCAAGGGTGATTTCTATGCCCTGGGAGGGATGCCACAAGTCATTGGGTCCATGGATGGGACACATGTGGCTTTCGTGCCACCACAGGCACAGGAGCAGGCTTACCACAACAGGAAACATTATCATTCAATAAATGCCCTGGTGGTGCGTCTTGCTAACATGCTGATTTCCCACGTTTGTGCACGTTTTCCAGGATTGGCACACAATGCATTCATCATAGTGGAAGAGGTGTGGCGCCGCGGCCAGGGCGACTGACGCTGGAATCTGGGGACCACGGTTCGATCCCCGGCTCCGGCGGCAGGTAAGCCCAGCACCATGTGACTCTGGGCAATAGCTCGCTTAATCTTCCCGACGGCCCCCCAGCGCCTAGAGACCCTTACGGGTGATTGTGCGCTTTACAAATGTGGACTTTTACTTTATCATGAGGCATAGCAGGGTGCCACAAATGATTCTGCAGCTGCGCAACGACCGGGCATGTCTTGTTGGTGGTTAAACTCTGTTTGTCCTGTGTCTTTCAGTATCTTTTGCTCTGACGGCATCTCCTGACCCACTAATTTACATGATGTATCTATGTAGGTGACTCAGGATATCCCAACATGCCATGGCTAATGACACCTCTCCGCAACCAATGAACAGCTGCAGATCAGCGGTACAATAATGCACACGGGCAGACCAGGCGAGTGATTGAGAGGACGTTTGGCCTCCTGAAGAGCCGATTCCGGTGCCTCGATAAGACCGGCGGATCCCTCTCATATGCACTGGACAAGGTCTGTAAGATCTTCATTGTGTGCTGCATGCTGCACAACATGGCAGTTGAGAAGGCGGTGCCGCTCATCCTGGATCCTGAGGAGCAGGAACTTCTACCCGTTGAGGATCAAGGGCTTGGTCACGATGCAAGTGATGAGGAGGAGGAGGATGATATTCCGGAGTCAGCTCATACGCAACTTCTTCTCATAATTGTGAGTCAATGGGAGTGAGTGAGCAAACTTGTAGCATTGAGTGGCATGTGTTGCAATGCGTGTGTCCAGCTGACTGTATGCAAGGTGACTTTGATGTGTGTTCTGATGTGTCCGCAAGTGCTGATGTCATGCCACACAGTAATGCGCAATGTCTCTCCTTGAATTTTGCATGTGTCCTATATTGTTCCTGTTTTGTAACTCCCCATGTTTTTTGCAAAGTTTTTTACCGGTGACCTTTTGTGTGTCAGTCATTCCCAGGTATCTGTGCCTGTTGTCTGTTCGTGTCATCTTTGTCCTCCTGCTAATCCTCATGATGATTGCAACGTGGACTGAATCCGCGTTCCATGCACGGACATGTGTGAATGTCAGTGTGAGTAGTGTGCGACCCCACCCCCATATGTAACTGTAAAGCTCCCGTGAGCAGTGGACTGACGAGCCTGGGATCCCGCACCTACGCGCCTGAGTGGTACTATACCTGGCAGATATTGGCAGCCATCGGCAACCCCAGTACACGGCCTATCCCTGCTGACGAGGGGTGATACCCCGAAACACATGTCCAGGGATGGCGAATACAGCGAAGATAGCAGAAGATCGAAAGATGATGCATCACGAACACTCTACTACATTGACCAGAGTCCTTAGGGGCGACACCGCCGGTGTGTGAGTAGTGTGCGACCCCACCCCATATGTAACTGTAAAGCTCCCGTGAGCAGTGGGCTGACGAGCCTGGGATCCCGCACCTACGCGCCTGAGTGGTACTATACCTGGCAGATATTGGCAGCCATCGGCAACCCCAGTACACGGCCTATCCCTGCTGACGAGGGGTGATACCCCGAAACACGTGTCCAGGAATGGCGAAGACAGCGAAGATAGCAGAAGATCGAAAGATGATGCATCGCGAACACTCTACTACATTGACCAGAGTCCTTAGGGGCGACACCGCCGGTGTGTGAGTAGTGTGCGACCCCACCCCCATATGTAACTGTAAAGCTCCCGTGAACAGTGGGCTGACGAGCCTGGGATCCCGCACCTACGCGCCTGAGTGGTACTATACCTGGCAGATATTGGCAGCCATCGGCAACCCCAGTACACGGCCTATCCCTGCTGACGAGGGGTGATACCCCAAAACACATGTCCAGGGATGGCAAAGACAGCGAAGATAGCAGAAGATCGAAAGATGATGCATCGCGAACACTCTACTACATTGACCAGAGTCCTTAGGGGCGACGCCGCTGGTGTGTGAGTAGTGTGCGACCCCACCCCCATACTTCCTTGTGTTTACCTAATTTCCTCCCTCATTGGACGAGCTTCTTAAGGCTCTTGCGGGGGATGTGTAATTTTCCTTCTTTTTTCAGTTTAAAGAGTAATTTATTGAATAGAAAAGTTCAATAAGTAACAATATGATACAATAACAATATATATCACATTGCAAAGAATGGGAATGGTACAATAAAAAGGAGGAGAGAGACAGAAAACGGGGGTAGGGGAGGGGGAGAGAGGGTCAAACATCATAATACAAACTTTGCCCTCAAAACATTACTAGCAAACAGATGAAAATCTTCCAATAAAACCTTGTATAATAATCAAAAAATTAAATACGATAAAGAAACAAGTTATGAATAAACATATCAAGGAGGTTTGGGTACTTCTTCAATACAGGGTGAATGTAGTGGTAGAGACTGAGCAGATAAGTCACGTTTGATAGCAAGTGCCATAGGATAAACATACGCTCTGTCTAGTCTATGATTATAGCAAACACCATACCACCAAGCTTGAAAGGAGACATTTGAGGCATTCTTCCAAGATTTAGTGATGTGTTGAAATGCCACTGCTAGAAGTAGGTCAACAATGGAAGTGTTGGTGTTTAAGGAGGACCATATTTCAGAAAGACTACCTAGAAAGATCTGAGTAGGAGAAAAGGGGAACTGAGTGCAATTTTTAAAATTAATTTGTTGCCATACTTTGGACCAAAATGTATGAATCACTGGACAAGTGAAAAGCATATGTTTAAGATCTGCTACTGCAGCTGAGCAGCACTAACAGGTAGAGGGAATAGAAGGATCTATTAGATGCAGTTTAGCGGGAGTGATCAAAAGTCTCTTATAAATAAAAAAAACAAGTTTGAGTAGTATTTGCTGCTCTAGAGGACTTCCTTATTTTGGTCCATATATTATGCCAGGTTAGGATAGAAAATTATTCTTCTAAATCAATTTCCCAATCTATTTTAGATTTGTCCCTAGTGACAGCAATTTCCTGTATTTTTTTGTAACTTTGGGATGCGGAGGAAGAAGATAATAAAAAAGGAATAGTAGGAGGAGAAGATTTGCAGTAGGAATTGGAGAATGTAAGGGAGTCGTAACTTTCCTGAACTGCTACACTCAATAATTTATATTTAGGAGAGAAAGATAGAGGAAGAGAAAAGCGATATTGAAGGGAGGGAAAGGGAACACAAACTCCATCATGAAATAGTTGATGAGTCCACATGAGACCAAGATCCCTCCAGTCTTTCCAGAAAAGAGTTCTATTGCGAATTTTAATAAGAGGATTATACCAGACAGGGGAGTGTAGAAATCGTGCACAAACATCCAAATCATCTAAGAATAGGGGAAGAAAAATGTTCCTCGAATTTTTAAGGATAGGGAGAGACATCTTTGGTGGAATATTTGATAAAGAGACACATTCCTCAAAAGTAAAAGGGTGAAAAAAGGAGGATTCAATTTCAACCCACGACGGCCGAGAAATAGTATTCGATAAGTGATCTGATAACAAAGGGATGAAATGCAAAAGAAAAAATGAAGTGTGAAAAGAGGAAAAATCCGGAAAATTAACCCCACCCAGATGTTTAGGACATTTAAGTTTGGAGAGAGACATCCTAGGCTTCTTGTGTTGCCATAAAAATCGAGATAAAGTAGAGTAGATATTTTTATAACAGGATTTCTGAATATTGACCGGAAGATTGGAAAGGAAAAATTAGATTATTGGAACTAACATCATTTTAATAGAGTCCAATCTACCCCACCAGGATAAAAATAAAGGATGCCTTCTGGTTGTAGAGTCAGTTAGAGTGGTTTGTAAAGTTTTAAGATTAAGTGCAACCGTGTCTTTAATTGAGGGAGTAAACCATAGACCTAAATATTTGATTTTAGAAGGACTCCAATGAAAGGAAGAGGCTAAAAAGTCAGCATGAAAACAAAACTTATTAAGAGGAAGAATTTCACACTTATCAACATTAAGTTTATAACCTGATACAGTTGCAAAGGACGAAACCTCTGAAAGGAAGGCTGGAATAGATGTCTGAGGGTTAGAAATAAAATAAAAGAATATCATCTGCTTAAGCAGAAAGCCTCAAATGTTTATCACCATATTGGAAACCAATAATATGTAATTTTCCTTCTTGACCCTCACTGATTACCTGGGGTAACTACGGATTGTTGGCTTTCTGTGAGTCACGCTGCAGCACATTTGAATTTCTGTTTATTGGACCATATTCATGCACTGTGATTTTCATGATTACCGCATGGCTTTACTTGCCTTGAAGCAGCCTGCAGAGCGTCATACCCCCTTCATATCGCTGCAATACTCTGCTTCCTTTATGTGTCTTCTGTGATCCCTGTGCAACTTGCACAATCCTTGGAACAGGATCATAATATTGGGCATTTCCTTTGCAACTAGTACAACATAATCTTTGGTGTGTTATGATGTTCATCACCTTTCCATGTGCTATGAATTCATGTGCATTGTTCATTTCTGTTTTCACAGCAGGGGCTTGTAGAGCTCTTCCTGAAGTAAGCTCAATTTTCCCAGTTACGTGGCTGTTCAGACTTTTTTGGGTATGTTGATAACTGCTGGATAAATACATGTGAACGTATGGAACATCCTTCTTTGGAAGTGTGTAATAATGTCCTCAGATCTAGTAGCACTTTCATTACTGTGATCCCAACTAGGATACTGTGACTGTTGTTTTCCTTTACCGGTGTAACTGTTACAGTATAGGTTCTGAGGTATCCTGTGATTCAGTAACAAGAAGTGTTGAATCCTTATGCTTGTTTGCCTTTGTTTCAGATCTCCATCCCTGCTGCTCCCTTCCTTTCCTTCCCTCGCATGATCACCCTTTTGAGTCTGTCATTTCTACTCAGACCAAGGGGCTATCGGGAGATGGACCACTTTGAGCATCACACATTTCTGATGATTCAAGGGCCTGACAGTCACAGGCAGTCCTGTGCACATTGTTTCACCAGCAGTACAGGTAAACTCATTACATGACTGTTAATTTATTCAGTGAAATGGCACTGGCCATGGACATTGGCTCATGCAGCATGGCCTCAACACATACTTGATCAGTTTGTGTAGTGAATATGTTGACCTCAGTATAATGTGCCTCATCACTGTCACCGCAGATCTTTTGCCACTTAGCGTGCGTCATCTATTGAACAATTGACAAAGATTGTGCATATGGGAGTATGTGTATTTTACCAACATGAATGCAGTTCTTCATGGCTAATGATCCCTATTGTGCATGAAGTACTTGCTTGTGTATGTATTTGTGCAGATTGCTACCCACAACGGGCAGGCAGCACCTGCTGACGCTGTGTGTCCTGGGTGCAGCATGGCCTATTGGTGCCTGATCATGTGCCCGTAATTTTTGGTGATTTTTCATCCATTTTCTTTGAGTGACCCATGAGTAACCAGACACTACTTCCTTTCTATACACCTGTTACACTGTGCCTTTCTAACCTCCTTGTCTTTGTGTGCTACTTTTTCCCTGGAGTCTCACCCCTTCAGCCATCAGGTGTTCACTCATTCCTGCTGCTGCCTCCCCTGCGACACCGCACCTCAGAGTGCCCTGATTCTGCAACCCACACACCACCCAGATGCTCCTCCCTCCCTCCACCCATTCTTAATGCAGGCAGCAGCTTGTCTGTGCCATTGTTGCGCCTCCTCCGTGCCAAAGGCAAGGCCATCAGCCCCCGTCAGCGCATGCAACGTGCACAATGCAAGACATTCTGGTCCTTGCATGACCGACGTAACACAACAGACTCATGCTCCAGCCACCCTCTATACAATCAACACCAGACAATCAACCACCTGCTATCAGGCAACCCCTAAGCGCACACATGACAGCTTAACATGTTGTGTGTGCAACTCCTACTGCCTACACTGCGCTGCACCGCCTCTCAGACCATGTCCTTACAACCAGGTCATGTGCCTCCTACTGCACACCCGCTCCATCCACCAGCACGCCATTGGACTCTGTTACCTCCTCAACACAACAGCCCCACACATCGCCTTCATCACAGTAACATGCTTGAACGCATCCTCAGCACACAACTTCAACATTGCCATCTCAGACTGATACAAGATCACCCGCAGGGACTGCACCAACAATCCAGGAGGATGAATTGCAATTCATTCGGAAGTACACCCTCAGAGTCACATACAACAAGGACACACTCAGCATTGTGAAGCACCTGCACTTCAGGTTTCACACCAACCCCCTGACCACCCTCAGTCTAACACTCATCTACAGATCTCAGTCTCCGGGCCTACACCCACAATTCCACCAAGCCATCAACAACTACATCAGCACGCAGGCCCTTACCTACACAGACTACATGTGGCAGGGGGACAGCAACTTCTGGCTAGCGGACAACCACACCACCATCCTTCATTGGTACATCAACATGTGCATCCAGTTCTCCGACAAGCAACACACTGGCCCACACTCCGCTTCAGATCCCACAAAGATGCTTGACCTAAGTCACCACAGACGAGCTGTGTGGAACCCTCACCCAGGTCATTTCAACCAACGCCACCGCCATACCCTGCAACCTCACACACTGGATCAGCGACTGATCCAACACTATTGCCACATTGCCCGACTTTCCTGTGAAGTACAACAAGAGTTAAGCCACCTGGGACAAGGCCGACCTATTAGACTCATATAGGTCTAGCCGGACTCTCGTGCAAATTTTGCGAAACAAACAACCATCAGTTACCTTTCAGCCCTGAAACCTGCCACACACAGATCACCATATCATCAGCATGGACAAGAGTACATCTTCAGGTAGGGCATAGGCACCAACACACACAACATAAAGGAGCTCATCGGCATCGTGAGGGAACTATCTAACCCCAGCTCTCCATCCAAAAGACATCCCACCCTTGCAGGGCCAAGGGAATCCCTTGCAACATTCTACCACTGCAAGCTCATGGAAGTACACGACAGCCTCGCCACACAGAGGCAGACAGAGCTATTATCCACAGGACATACCCCCCTCAGGTCCCGGACTCCCGTCAGCAGGAAAGACACCACCCGGCTCATGTACACCATCCACTCCGGCTCTTCATCAGGGCCCTTCCCACACAACATCTCAATCGCAGCATACCCCATCCTTGAAGCCCACCTCCGGCACGTCATGAATGTCTCCTTTGAGTATGCGACTTTCGATGGGAGCTGGAGGCATGCAGAGACCCAGGCACATCTTTAACAGCGGACTGCAGTACCGCAGGATCACCTGGAACATCACCCTGCTTCCCTACGCGGCAAATGTCATCAAGAAGACAGTCAACGAACAACTGACCATCTCCCTCCAAGCAAACACCTCCAGTCAACCCACCCCAGTCGATCTTCCACAGTAATCACCCCGCTGCAACAGGCCTCGTTGCCACCACCAACGACATCTTGGATCCTGCTCAACAATGGTGAGACCCTCACCCCCTCGAACTTTCAACGGCATTATACACCACATGCTACCACACTGTCAGATCACACATCTCCTATACTGGGATCCAGAGGAGGGCCCAGGATTAAATTGCTAAGTACCTCACCAGCAAGGCCCAAGGAGTTCCCTTCCTCCTCCAGCACGTAGTACACTGGGGTCATCGGGCCCATGCCCCAGGGCTCATCTCTCAGCGTGACAATCGTCAATGTCTCCATGACCCCCCTCTCCACCATCACATGCGCACACGACCTCATCATCATGTCCTATGCCATTGACA
This sequence comes from Lissotriton helveticus, assembly GCF_964261635.1. Classification (NCBI taxonomy): domain Eukaryota; kingdom Metazoa; phylum Chordata; class Amphibia; order Caudata; family Salamandridae; genus Lissotriton; species Lissotriton helveticus. The sequence continues at coordinate 120,042,979 of NC_136059.1, forward strand.
CCCAGGTGCTCCGCACCTTCACCAAAGACCCAGCCACTCCCAGATCCAACCTTCAAGAAGACATGAGGTGCGTTGACAAATGGATGACCATCAGCCACCTGAGGCTGGACTTGGACAAGACTGAGATCATCATCTGAGGAATGTCCCCTTACGGCTGGGACAACTCCTTGTGTCACACCGGCCTGGTTAGTGTACAAGCACACAGTGGCCACGCACGCAAGCAGGTGTTCATCGTACACTCCTCACTCACAATAACCATGCAACTCAACACCATCTCTACCTCAGGCTGCAACTCCCTCCGCATACTACAAATGATCTTCAGAAAGATTCACTCCTATTCAAGAAAGACAGTCACCCAGGTCCACGACACCAGCCGGCTCAACTACGGCAACGCCCTCTACTCAGGAACAACAGCCAGACTACAGGAGGACTTGTGCACATCCAGGGTGCATCCACACACCTCATCCTCAACATCCCCTGCCACAGCCACATGACCGTCCACCTGAGATACCTACAATAGGCTCACTGTCAACTGCAGGATCACCTTCAGACTCTGCAGCCACACTCAGGAGGCACTCCACAACCCCAGCCCCAAAGACGAACATGGACGTCTCTCATCCAATACCCCATTGCCCCAACTCCGTCCAGCCAACCTTGCCCTGGGCACCATTCATCACATACACAGTACAACTGCATGCAGGAGATAGTTCTCCAACATCACCAAACAGACCTGGTACTCCCTCCCTGGGCACCTCCACATGACCCATGACCCCTACGCCTTCATAAAACTCTTCCGAAACTGTCTGTCCGAGCAGTATGGCAAGCCCCCGCCCCCCTCAGCAGCTTGAAACCATCACGGGTGAGTATTGCGCTCCATGTATGTAATTGATAATACATTGTGACCTATGTATGTCCTTGACTGGACTCAGATCCGAGTGTATGGATGGCTTGAGTTTGTTCCACACTCTGGCATTCTTTGACATATCCCCACACATATGTTGTTGACTCATGGTAAATGACTGCAACATCAATTTCACTTATGTTTGTTTTGTCTAGCTATCTGTCTTGTGCGTGAAACGTGAGTAAGTGATAGGTGCTGTACACAAATGCCTGGAATCCAAAGTTCACAGAGGGAGATGTGATGCCTTGTAGTTTGAGTCAACAGAGTCCAGACCACAGTGCTTGGCATCATTGTTCAGACTGCAACCAGCAAGTCCATCGGGGAGAGTAGGACAGTCAATGAGGTGATGCTGTTGCACACAAACTCAAGGTGCCAGACCAGGTGACCTGGGAGATGCACATGGCCCACTGCCTCTCACTGTCTTTTCCGTGGATGACCCACCTTCCTTGGGGGGACCCTCATATGCAGGCCTTGATGATTCATGGGACACCCCATAGGACGATTCCTCTTCCTCCCTCCCTGTGCCTGTTGGCGGTCTTCGCCTACATGTTTCTTGCCTGGTGACACAGGGAGGGTGCTCCATGTTGTCTGCGATCCGACGGAGTGAATGGCTTTTGTCCTTTTGCACCGCCAGGAGCTCAGCTAGTCTTGCCTCCATCCGTCCTTAGTGTTCTTGTTGACTGGTGTGTTGCTCGGCCTGCAGGTTTTTGATCTCTATGAGGGTCCCCACTACCTGGCTGAACTCCCTGGTGTCCCGCTGGTATGCCTCCATGATGTTGCGCAGGTCAGACATACCATTCCCTGCAGTTGGCTGGTCAGGTTCTCGCCTCCGCCTGGTGCCTCTCCCACCACCCCTGCCCACACGAGCCTGACCTGCCATTGTGGGCACATCGGATCGACGGGACACCTGAGGGATGGCAGTGGTAGTGTTGTCTGCCACCTCCTGGGTGCCCAGCGAACCTTGTCACTCATTGTGAGACTCGCTCAGTCGTTGAGTGTAGGCAGGGCTCCGAGATGTCTGCTGGGAAGTGGCAGGAATGGTGGTGATGGTTGGCACAGATGTTCCTGATCCAGCTGCTGCACGGGTGTGGGCACCAGAGGTGCCAGGTTGGTCGGGGTCATCCGTGGAGTGGTGAGAGGCGTCGCTACCAGTGTAAGTAAGTAAGTAAGTAAATTTTATTTGCACAGTTAATTAAAACCAATGCAATACAATACAAAATGCAATTGAAGTAAAACACAATATAAAATCACATATGTTTTAAAAGCATCATGATGTGAGCATTGCTGTTCTGTTCATCCTAATTATAAAAATTGTATTGGCATTCCCTTTGTCACACAAGTATTTGGACAGTAAACATAGTTTATTTTATAAACCAGATTAAGATCAAAATGATTCAAGTGTCAAGTCCTGGCATTTTTTCCTACACAGCCTTTACAAATTTTACAAGGCTGCAACTCAGTTGAGGGTCCTGAGATGAAAAACAGGTAAGGACTGCACTCCTTCGTGTGCGTGTCCCGTGTCGAATAAAATGGTGTCTCAAAAGAAGTTTCCTCTCGTCTTGCATTTTCTCACAAGAGCATAGCAGATGAAGCATATCTTCTTGCGTATTGCCACATAGCCAGCATAGCGTGTCTGCTTTCTTCTTTAGCCAGTGCGGGAAATGCTGAATGCAGGGCAGCAGTCCTAACCTGTACCTTAAAAAACACATTTTGGTCTTTTTGGCGTTGCCCAGACCAAGGTAGTTCTGGGGAGCTTTTGCCAAATACGAGTTCAGAACCATCCAAGCGTGCGTTCTTTTTGAGAAATCTGCTTTATCTTGTACCCACGACTGTAGTTTAATCGACTTCTTTACCAATTTATTAAACGTTTTGTGATCTGAGGAGGCAGCCCAGAGCTGTTCCAGCCCGGTGTTTGCAAGGCTTTTTGTTAGATATTTAGCAGCTGGCGAGGTCGGATACTGCTCTATCTCCCACCATAGATAATGGTTCAGTGTTCCTTGAGCAGATTTCCTCACTTTGTCCCATACACAAATATAGGCCCCTTGACGTGCCAGGAGCTGTTGTTGGATGCCAAACTCCAGCCTAATCTGTGGTGGGGAGGTTCGTTTAGGAAGACTGAAAATGATTCTGTATGCGGCTATGATTGTGCTGTCAAGTATTGTTGCGTCTCTGCCTCGTAGGACCTCACTTCCATAAGTTATAGTGGGCAGTAATTTGGCTCGGATACCTTGTACCAAAGGTGTTAGAGATGGACCAGATAACTTGTTATTTAGTGTTTTTAAAGCAATTGCCAGAGCAAGTCCTTTTCCTCTAATGCTAGACGTTTGCGCACTGAAACGACCTCTGTTATCAATCTTCAAGCCCAGATATTTATATGTTGTCGTGTCTTTGATGCGAGAATTATTCCAGAACCACAAGAAGATTATTCTTTTCCTTTTACTAATAGTCATAGTTTGAGTTTTCTCAAGGTTTACTATTAAGTCGTTTGCCTTGGAATAGCTCTGTGTGGTGTTCAGGAGGGTTTGAAGCCCTACTTTAGTGTGGCTTATTAAAACAATGTCGTCCGCATATAAGAGGCATGGTAGATTAAGACCTCCTAGTTTAGGAGCATGTGAATTACAATTGTTCAAATTTGGAGCCAGGTTGCCCAAAAACAGATTAAACAGTGTTGGGGCCAAGACACAGCCCTGCTTGAGGCCCTTGTTGGTCTGTATGCGCCTCAACAGTAGTGAGCCATCCCCCACCTTTATCTGTATCCAAGTCTCCGTATGCAAGTTTATTAACAGGTCCAACAGTGATTTTGAAATCCCCCATCCGTTTAATTTTGACAATAGAAGATTCCGGTTAATGTTGTCAAAAGCCGCTTTATAATCTATGTAACAGAGATGTAAGGGCAGTTTTTTTGTCTCTGCCTTGTATATTAGTAGGCCCATAGTTATTATATTGGTTGTCGTGCCCACTGATTTAACAAAGCCTGTCTGATAAACCGGTATCAGAGATTTTTTTGTGGCCCATGCCTGTAGTTCCTCCAGCAGTAGACCTGCGAAGTACTTCGCCTCATTGTCGATTAGGGCCACTAGTCGATAGTTTTGAGGGAGAGCTCTGACGCCTGCTTTATATATTGGGGTGATAATAGAGCCCTTCCAGGAGCCTGGGAGAATGTTCGAGCTCCTGATTTCCAAAAAAAGAGGTTCAAGAGCTGCTGCCCAGTAACCCACATCTTGCTTGAAGAGGATTGGCGGGATCCCGTTTGGTCCCGGAGCTCCTTCCCTTCTGCCTTTTTTGATTTTGGCATTTAATATTGTGTTGCAGTTTTGAGGGATTAATTAATTCATATCCGACTTTAGTGTTTGTGCTCAATTGTGTTTGTTGTGCATTGTCAACTTTGTGGTCTGTTCCAATGTTGGAGTTAGGTGAATCCCGGTTGTTGGGTGGGTCTTGATTGAAGTGCTTACCAAGATAGAGTGCCCATGTTTCCTCTGTGATATTAGATGAAACCCCCAAGTTTGCTGTTAGGGAGTTAATTGTTTTCCAAAACCTTGCCCCATCATTCTGTTTGATATCTAAGTGGAGTTTTGCCCACAAGTTGTCCTCCATTGTTTTGGTTGCCTCCCATTTCAGCTTTTTTAGTTTGGATTTCAGTGTCCGCAGATGGTTTTGCTTTACTGTTTCCTTGGGATCCAGCTGTATTTCCCTCATTAAACGGTAAATCATGTTTTTTGTTTCCTTAATTTTTTCTCTATACTCTCAAGATAGGTTATCCATATTGCTGAGCTTTGCATATGCTTTGGTCTTCATTGCATAATTCGACATGGTGGTTGTAAATTGTTCCCATTTTATAATTTCATTTGATCCAGTGCGCTCCAGAAAATGTTGTTGTGCCCTTCCTATTAAAGTTTCGGCCATCGCTACCGAGTACTTAATTTTTTTTTAAAGTTAACAGTATGGATAGTCTCTTTTGGGGCTTTTGAACGTTCGAGTATAGGTCTTGCAATGTCCAAGGCAATTTCCTGGGGGCAGTGGTCGCTGTCAGTTTTTTTTCCTATCCGGAACGAGGTTGTGTAATGAAAGAGAGGTAGTGAGATAAAGGTATAAGCTAATATACTGTTTGCCCTTGTTGAATGATAAGTTGGGGCTCGCGGGCTATCTCCCACAAATCTACTGTTTAGAGCTCTGATATTAAAGTGTTCCAGGTCTTCGAGTATCAGTGCTCCCAATTTTGTTTGTTTGGCTATTTGTAATTTCTCTTGCAATGGAAGATTCCACGTTTTATTTTGAGCTAAAATTACCTCTTCTTGTGGCATACCCATGAGGTTAAGGTTAAAATCCCCTGTAAGCACAATGTTAGTTGTTGATCTTCCCGAAATGCACTCCTCCAAGAAGATGTATAATTCCGTTGCCGCTTTTTTTTTCCCTTTAGGATGAATATAAGCGTTGATCAGAATGCAGTCAGTATTGACTTTGCCTGAACCTGGTGGTGCTAGGGCCAGCTTAATAGCAAGAGTAGCTGCCGAAGAAGGCCCAATTTCTTCTATCTTAACAAAACTAGTGGTTGCTACATATGTTACTAGGCCGCCTTTAAGGTGCCCGTACTTGGCTGTCCTTTTGGCACCTGTAAAAAAACGTAAATACTCCTGAAGGTGTGGCGGTTCGGTGAGCCATGTTTCCTGCAAGGCCACTATGTCGAAAGATCTTATGTAAGCTACAAATTCTGGATCCAGCATTTTGGTGGCTATACCATTGATATTCCAGGAGCATATGCACAGTTGGTTCTGCATATGCTCCCATGGGTTCTGGCCGATTTGTCAGTTGTTATTTTTTATGGTTCTCACAATCCATCTTTGGTCTTTCAGCTCAGTTGGAGCTGCCCTGTCTGCTCCTTTCCAGCAAGTAATTTCAATGTGCTCATTGCTGTCTGTTCCACATGGCCCTGCAGCGCCTCTAAGAACCTAGGTTCTGAAGCTGCCTGCATTATCCCTGGACTCCAGCTTTAGTCCTGGGTATAGTATGTCCGGGTATCTTGGCTTTATATGTGGTTTTATCGTAATGCCCCAGTTTTTGAATACCTCGGCTTCAGATAAAATTTTCTGCGATATTGCTCCCGAGGCCCAAGTCGCCTTCGTCGCTTCCCTTCCTGTGCCTTCTAAGTCTATAAATTAAATCGACAGCAAATCTGTACTTGGCACGTTTGCCAGTGAAGGGATATGGGATAGTAGCTGTAAAATGTTGCTTCTATTGAGGGTGTCATGTCTTCCTTTGGAGATATAATCTGGATTAAACCATATAACGTCTGGGGTGTTCCCTTGATCGTTTGTACACCGCCCTCCGTTGCAGATGTTTATTGATGTTTTCAAGTCCGCGCATTCTGTTGGTCTTGCTTTTACCAGGTAGGTGTCGATTTTGGTCGCTCCGTCAGAAGCTTGGTCATTGGCACATTGGTAAGGTGCGAGAGTTCCGGGTTCTTTATGTCTCCCCCCTCCGCACGGCCAGTACACGTTGCCTGTCAGAATTACGGGTGCCGGTTCTATTGTTGTACGGTCTCCCCGTGTATGTGTTGTCACAGTTGCTTGGTTAATGGCATTTAGTTGACTATCCGTCAGTCCTATGCCTTGACTTTCTACTATGTTGTCTTTTCTGTGTAGAGTAAGTCCTTGTTTTAGGTTTTGCATAGGATTGGGGCTGGTCTTTATGTTATTTTTTAGCGCGTTTGGCAGGCCAGAGTCAGTAGTCGTTATGCTATTCCTAGCTGATTGGGCAGGTACTAATTGGCCGTATTGAGAGATGTCTTTTTGTTCGTCTGATCTGGTGTTAGCTGGATTTTCCAAGTTATCGTTTGTGTAGCTCATTTCAATGGGGTTAGGGCTTAACGTTTTTTCTTCCCCAGATAGTAGTTTGCTTTGCTCTGTAATGATTGGTCGGCCAAAGAGTTGCGTAAATCCTTCGCGTTTTGAGCAGAGCTTATGTTTCCTGCCTTTAAATTTTTTAGCTCGCCTCAGTTTCGCGTTAAATTTTAGATTGATGTTTTCTTCATCTATGGTGTCCGTTGGTAGAGGGCTCATTGATCCCATGTCGTTGCCCGCTGTGCTTTTGGTTGGATCGTTCTTTTTAGCTTGTACTTGTGCGCCTGTGCTCATCGGTTCAATCTTTCTTGCGGCTTCTGGATCTTCACCAGTTTTTCCTTTTTCAATCACTTCTGTTTGTGTAGAGAGAGTAATTTTGTTGTCTTTTGTATTTGAGTGGCCCTGTATCTCACTGCCCAGCATGGTGTTTTCCTGAGCAGGTCTTTTGAGCTGTGTGCACAGGTCTGTCAATAGTGTCTGGAGGATGGCTAGCTTATCAATGATGGGCCGCATCTGCACCCACTGCTGGTGCTCCTGTTTGCGTCTTGTAGATGGTCCGATTTACTCTTTACCCAGCTTCCCGTCTATGGCGACCACAAACACGGCTAAGGTGTCTAATAGCGTTAGTTGGGCGTCCATTTTCTCCGATTGGTAGTGTAGCGCATCCACCAAGAGTTGTACTGTGTTTAGGAGGCTAGGCCAAGCGCTTTCCTGGCCAGAATTTTTTAGAACTTTTTGTTGGCTTCCAGGTGGCCCCTTGCAGTTTACTGCTCCTTCTGACGTGCCTGTTTCCGCTTGATTTCCCTGCATGCCTTCAGTTCTCGTGGGCCATATATCTGAAGCCGTCCTGCTTCTGTTATGTTCTTGAGGATATGCAGCTATAAGTTCTTCCCATTCCTCCTTCCCCAAATAAGAGGATATTTCTATCACCTCTGACGCTGGGCTCACTTGCCTTTCTACATTGCTTTGAGTCCTTTCCGTCTTCTCATCTCCTCCCTCTTGCTTTTTATAAGAAGTGTCCAGGACTATCAGGGATAAATCCTTCTCTTTCTCACAATCAATTCCAAATTCCTCCTTGTTTTTGAGTTCCCCTATGCGGCTTTTGGCCTCTGGGCTTATTCTGTTCCTCATACTGTTGCCCTCGGCGTTGTCGCTGATGCTGAATCTGCTGTCATATGGTGTTCTTGGTGACCTGTCCTTTGCATTGTTTGGCCAGTGTACTTGGATTAGATTGGTGTCTATGGTCAGTTTCCTCCTTATTGTTGCTCCCCCAGATGCGGTCTTTCGTCCTGCCTGGCAGTCAATAGGCTGGGGTGTTGATGTTTGATTTGGTTTGATATGATTTGTCAACTTGTAAAGAGCGCGAATGCCCGTGGGCGTCTTGGCGCTATGATAGATCCTTCCATCTCCTGAACGGTGTCTAAAGTTATGCAGAGAATAGCCATGTTTTACTTCCTTTCTAAAGGATTCCAAAGATGGGCAGGTTTTTATGGCAAGAGGCAGCTGATTCCAAGTTCATGCTGCATGTACAAGGAAACTTCTACCGCCCCAGCTGGCTCGTCTAAATCTGGGAACGGTAATTAATTTCAATTAACCAGATCTTAGAGGTCTCGTTGGTTCATATTGTTTCAGATGAGACCTCAAAAATTGTGATCCTTTTCCCTGAAGTGCCTTGTAGGCCAGGCATAGTGATTTAAATTTCACCCTCTTTGCAATTGGCAGCCAATGCAAAGTTTTTAGTTTTTGACTGATTGGCTCAAACTTAGGTATGCCTAGAACCAGTCTGGCTGCTGCATTTTGTAAACGTTGTAGTTTTTCTATACCTTTTGTACTAGCTCCGGCATATAGACCATTTCCGTAATCTAGTCTCGCCAAGGCTAATGCTGTCACTACTGTTTTACGTGAATCCTGTGGTAGATGAGGAAGTAACTTTTTTTATCATTTTTAGAATATACCAAAGTGTTGATGACAGTTTGCTGGCTTGGGCTTCAAATGATAAATTGATGTCTAGAGTGAAGCCTAGATTCTTTACTTTTTCTGATGATCCTGGGCATCTACCCAAGTCCTTGGGCCACCAGGCGGGTGACCAGATGTTTGTGTCACCCCCTAGTATCATCACTTCACTTTTATCTCCGTTGAGCTTTAGGCAATTCCTTTCCATCCATTGACTGACCTGTGTCATACAGAGTTGGAATTTTTCCGCTGTTTCCTCTACATCCTTGCTGATGGTCACCACAATTTGGGTGTCGTCAGCGTAGGATATTGGGGTGAAACCACAGTTTCTTATTATTTCTGCAAGGGGGGCCACGTACAAATTAAAAAGGGTGGGACTCAGCGAGGATCCCTGCGGGACCCCGCATGGTAAATTAAAAGATTTGGATTTCGCTCCTCCTACTTCTACTGAGAAAGTTCTATTGGCTAGGTAGGATGCGATGAGGGTACATGCCAAATCATGTATTTCTGCTGTTTTTATACGATTTAGAAGAATCTCATGACTGACCGTATCGAAGGCCGCCGATAGGTCGAGTAGTATCAAGGCGGCCTTCGCTCCGTTGTCCATCACTTTCCTAAGTTCCTCCACAGCTGTAATTAAAGCAGTTTCTGTTCCGTGTCCTTCGCGGAAACCGAACTGAGAATGGTCCAGCCAGTTACCGTCCATCAGATAACGGGATAGCTGTTTGTTTAGGAGTTTCTCTAATATTTTTGCGGCGAAAGGGATCCTGGCTATTGGTCTGTAATTACTTGGTTCTTCACGGTCCAGATTTAATTTTTTTAGTAATGGTCTAATTGATATCTTTTTCCAGTCATCTGGAAAGGTGTTAGTTCCAAGTATTTGCTCAAATAATTTTTCTAATACCGGGCTCAGTTGTTCTGAACCGATTTGCATTGTTTTGGGTGGACAAGGGTCCATTGGACTACCTGAGTTATTAGTGAGTAATTCTTTCTGAATTTGATCCTTTGTTGGAGGAGTAAATTGGAACAGTGTGGGTTGGACTGATTGTTCCACTAAATTTGTTGATTGTGAGATAGCCTGATTGGCCCTGTCTGTATTATGGCTTTTAAAAGAGTCATATACTGAGGAATTTGTTTTACGAAGAATTCACCTAGAGTATTACAGAATTCTGATGACATTTCTTCTACAGTATTATTTTCAATTTTTGAAAGTTTTTTAACAGTAGAGAAGAGGGCTTTACTGAAGTTTTTGATACATTCATTTTTTGAACGAAATATTTGCTTTTTTCTGATGTTATTAATTTTTTGTAACTAGCTAAAACTGCTTTATATTCTTTTTTTGCTGTGCATCGTAATTGGTTCTCCACTTTTTTTCTGCTCTTCTACACAATTGTTTTTGTTCCTTCAAAGCTTCTGAGAACCATGGTTGTGAAGGGGTCTTTCTTTTAAATGTAACTTTCTTTTGTGGAACTGTGAGTCGGACTGCGTTCTCTAGCCACTTATTGAATTGTTTACAGGCTTTATTGCTGTCTACATCTAGAGTTGGGTACGATGAGCAGAGAGTCCATAAATGGTTGGGGCTGGATTTTGGACCAGTCATGATATGTGTTTTTTTTTTATGGCTTCGACCGGTCTTCCTGTATCTTGTGCAATTTCTAATGAGAAGGAGACCATTTTGTGATCTGACCCTAGGATCATGAGCGTATCAATTTTATTTATCTTCTGATATGATGTAAAAATACCATCCAGAGTATGGCCGGCGCAATGCATATCTAAATGTACTTTTTGTTATAAGTCAAAGTTTTCCATTTCATCTTTAAATTAAATTACCTTGGGGTCAGACGTTTTCTCCAGGTGTATATTAAAGTCTCCTAGAATTGTATAGTCAAGACTTGTCACGCTTGATTCTAGAAATGGACTTAAAAGCTCAATTAAAGGCGTTTTAGCATTAGGTGGTCTATAGATCAGTAGGCCATTAAACGTATAATTGTTGGTAATTTTTATTTGAAAAGTTAACGTTTCACAATCTGGGTTGCTTCCTTTCTCTGAACTTTTATTCTTAAATTCCTCCTTAGCTATAATTGCTAATCCTCCCCCACGTTGGAAAAGCCCTCTGGAATCGCCAGGGTCAGAACAGCGTCAGATGCTTCGTCTGCCCACATTTCAGTAACGAATAGATGATCTATATTTTGGCTTTCAATTAACTCTGCTGTATGGACATTATGTTTGACCATAGATCTAACATTAATTAGACCTGCTTTAATAGTTGAATTTCTATAGATTGGTATCTTAGGTTGGTTATGGGTCATATTAAGAGCTCTAATCCGTGAGAAAGCAAATGCTTGTGAGCAAGATGGACAGATCTTACCTTCCTTATGTAAATTGATCAGAGTACATGTGACGCAAGGTCTTAGCGATAGGAGCTCCTGGCTGGAATAAGTCCACTTTCTTCTATCGATATGATTTTGGTCAGGGGGTATGGCCCTGGGCCCGGTCTCGGCACGGACGGGCACAGACGGGCTTGCCTTAGGCGCGCCTTTGGCGCGCAGACGGCGCGCCTGCTGCGCTCGTCCACTGCGCGTCCGGGAAATACACATAGTTTATAGGAGAGAGGAGACGTAGGGGGGGGTGTGGCCTTACGATAGTGGGCGTGGCCTGAGGGTTCTCCGGTAATGGCGGCAATAATGTTTTGAAGCCCGCGGCAGCGCTAATATCCGCTGCGCGGGGGTGCCCAGTGCGTACTAATCCAAGTTTTGATGCCCAGGGAGAGGAGATCAGGTAGATAAAAACACAGTAATTACACTCAAATTTTTAAAAAATGATGGTGATCGTTCTCCAGGCTTCCGCCTCAGGAGATGGTTGTTTCTAAGTTGCGCTTGTATTAAGCGCCCTTTATGTACCTTCGGCGGGGGGCGTGGCCTTACGATAGTGGGCTTGGCCTGAGGGTTCTCCGGAAATGGCGGCAATAATGTTTTGAAGCCCGCGGCAGCGCTAATATCCGCTGCGCGGGGGTGCCCAGTGTGTACTAATCCAAGTTTTGATGCCCAGGGAGAGGAGATCAGGTAGATAAAAACACAGTAATTACACTCAAATTTTTAAAAAAGGATGGTGATCGTTCTCCCGGCTTCCGCCTCAGGAGATGGTTGTTTCTAAGTCGTGCTTGTATTCAGCGCCCTTTATGTACCTTCGGCGGGGGGCGTGGCCTTACGATAGTGGGCGTGGCCTGAGGGTTCTCCGGTAATGACGGCAATAATGTTTTGAAGCCCGCGGCAGCGCTAATATCCGCTGCGCGGGGGTGCCCAGTGCGTACTAATCCAAGTTTTGATGCCCAGGGAGAGGAGATCAGGTAGATAAAAACACAGTAATTACACTCAAATTTTTAAAAAATGATGGTGATCGTTCTCCAGGCTTCCGCCTCAGGAGATGGTTGTTTCTAAGTTGCGCTTGTATTAAGCGCCCTTTATGTACCTTCGGCGGGGGGCGTGGCCTTACGATAGTGGGCTTGGCCTGAGGGTCCTCCGGAAATGGCGGCAATAATGTTTTGAAGCCCGCGGCAGCGCTAATATCCGCTGCGCGGGGGTGCCCAGTGTGTACTAATCCAAGTTTTGATGCCCAGGGAGAGGAGATCAGGTAGATAAAAACACAGTAATTACACTCAAATTTTTAAAAAAGGATGGTGATCGTTCTCCCGGCTTCCGCCTCAGGAGATGGTTGTTTCTAAGTCGTGCTTGTATTCAGCGCCCTTTATGTACCTTCGGCGGGGGGCGTGGCCTTACGATAGTGGGCGTGGCCTGAGGGTTCTCCGGTAATGACGGCAATAATGTTTTGAAGCCCGCGGCAGCGCTAATATCCGCTGCGCGGGGGTGCCCAGTGCGTACTAATCCAAGTTTTGATGCCCAGGGAGAGGAGATCAGGTAGATAAAAACACAGTAATTACACTCAAATTTTAAAAAAAATGATGGTGATCGTTTTCCCGGCTTCCGCCTCAGGAGATGGTTGTTTCTCCTTTGTTTGGGGTGAGGTTATAGGCATTGTACTGTTCTTTCCTTTGGTCTTGTCCTTGTCCTGTAGGGACTGTGTGCCACTAAACTGATAGGGCAGGGGTAGCTGAGATGGTTCAAGGGGCGATTGTAATCCTGATACTTCATTGATCTTTGAAAACAGGGTATCCCCTGCGTTTTTTAGAAAACAGAATTTTGTATACATTTTTGGCTGAGATGAGGATTGATTTATTTTTTTGCTCCTTTCTGTAGCGACCATGTGGTCGCTTTTTGAGTTGTTTAAAACAGGCTTGTCCGAAGTTATGTCGATTAAGGAGCTCTGTGTGATGGACTTAAGTTTGACTGGCGAAGACTCTTTGTTTTCCTCAGGTGACTTAGTTAATTTGTTGTGCTTTTTTGCTCCTCCTTTGCTCGTTGGGCCTCCTCGAACCCTTCCTGATCTCATTTTGGGGCCTCTGTCCCTTAGTTGCAAGTTGGAGGATAGGTTGAAGGGTATGAAGCGAGACCAGCTGAACAAATCGCCTTTATGTGACCTGTTGGTACTGTTTGCGCAGGTTTTCCAGCTTTGACCCCCGTATAACTGTCAACACAAGCGAGCCCCCCAAAAAACGCCCTGCGAATGAACTGGGGCTGAAGATGAGGTGTAACCGGTGAAGCCCACTCTCCTCTTGTTGCTTGGTGGCCTGGTGGTTCAGGCGCCGTGTCTCACACCCTTTCGCTGCTAGAATTTTTCCCTGCCCTCCAGCTCCCAAAGCAGCCCAAAGCAACCCAGTCTGTCCGTCCACTAGCCCGCCGCCCTGCCCTGCCCTTCTTGGCTAGCGGTCACAGGCTCATGCAGCGTAAAACAACTTTCGCCAGGTGATTTGCAGTAAACCACAGTCCCTGCCCCGTTGAACACACCTTAACTGCTCCCACTGTGGCAGGCAACCGGGCAGGCAGCCGGACTGGCTCTCTAAACGAACTGCGCACCAGGCAGTGCACAGAGAGTCCAGTAGCCTCAGGCGAAGAAGGGCCTGGTGGGGAGCCAGGTCGGGGTTGAGCCAACCCCGGCTCACCGTCTGCAGCTTTCCGGTGGCCCCACCAGCAGCGGCGGTGTTTTTTTGCAGCACTCGGCGCTTGCAGCTGCTCTCAGCCTGCTCACCCTCTGCTCAGTTTCTCTGCTCTCCGGCAAACGTGGACTGGATTCAGACCAATGTTCAGACAGGGAGGGGGAGAGGGGCTGCAGCAGCGGAAAGATTACTGCTTCAAAGCTGGCGAGGCAACGCAAGACAGCGCAGAGAGGCGGCTCACCTTTCTTTCTCTTGCAGCTCTCGCCAGAAAAGAGCCCCCCCGGTGGAAAAATGTGGCGATAGGATGCGGCTAAGTCTGGCCTCCGGGCCTCCGAGCAAGCCGCTCTCAGCTGTTCCGCGACTGCTCTCGCCTTCACCGAGCACCTGGTCCCGCTCAGAAACCGCTCTCTTCACTCGCGGCAAGCCGAATCGAAAAATCAGGGTAAACAGGCAGTTCTCAGCCCCTCTTGCCGCCACTCCCACCATCGCCGAGCTCCTGGGCTCCTGGGCTCCTGGGCTCGGACACCGCGCTCTCCGCTCGCGGCAGTCCAAGCCGAGTCAAAATCAGATTGAGCAGGAAGGCAGGCTGTTCACCGCTCACAGCTGACAGCATTCGGAGGCGTTAGCGTTACAACCGCGGGAGCACGGATCACGTCGCTGCCAGTGGGATCAGGGACCTGCGTAGCCTGGGACTATGACTCATCTTGTTGGGGGTAGATTGCGCACGTTGCCCTGTGGGTGTGGGAGACAGACAATGTTAATGCCATTTAATGCAACATCCAATTTTCATACACATTGTCGTTGGCCCTGTTCCACCTGGTAGTTTTCTATGCTTTGGATTGTTCTCAATGTTCACTTGTGGATGGGTATGTTGTGGGCTCAGATTGATCTATGCTCAGAAGTCATTGACATGTGGGGGCATATTTACAATGACTGGCACAGCCCTGCATATCAGCAGGGATTGGCCAGTCATTGTGCACCACAGCTAAGCCAGCATTGATGCAACACATTTACAATTTGTAGCACCATGGTGGAAAAACGGCACAGCTGTGTAACGCATCTGTGCCGTAGAAGTGCCACATTGCTGGAGTTGTGTCGCCGGCGCAACGCAGCTCCAGCAATGCTCTGTGGGGCCCTATCTGCACAATGCTGCGACAATCCTTATGCCTGCTTCAAGCATGCGCAGGGTTATGACGCAGCATGTGCTTAAAAGTGACTAAGTGAAATCTTGAAGATTTCACTCAGCCACTTTTGGGAGGTGTTGCTGTGCCGTGACGCCCCCCCCAAACCCCTCACCCCCTGCGCCAGTACACCTACTTCCGGCGCAGGGCTTTAGAACGTGACACATCTCCCAGATGCGTCACCTTGTAAATACCCAGCACCATGGTGCCACTTTTGTGCGGCTGCTCCGTCACAAAGGTGATGCAACGGCATCGTGAAAGAAGCGCAAGGGGCTTGTGAATCTGTACATGCATTTTTTTGCTTGGATGCTTTAGCAGATCTGTATTGGTTTTGTTGTGTTGTGTCCATTGCCTGTCCCAGAAGGCTATGTTTGTGTAATGGGTGTGTGTGACAGGACGTGCTGGTAGTTGGAGTCTGATTTGAAACTGGGCCTCCCTCGTGGTGTGGCTGTCCCCCCATGGAGCATACCGCCATGACAGTGGTTGTAAATTTCTGTCCAAGATATCTGACCTTGTTGTCCTGGTGTTTGTGTTTGCACTGGTCACAGGAGGGCCTTGTGCTGCCTACTCCAGGGCCCAGTGTCAGCTATCTTGTCAGTACATTCCCACTCCCTGCGCTTTGAGCATGGTGCATGTGTGTGTACCTGGGCCATATGGTATGAGGGAAATTGGGCATGGGCATCAACAAAAATGTTTTTGGTGGTGAGCAAATTTTTAGCTACATCACCATTCCCCTTGCACCCTTCTCACCCTCCCCCTTGCACCCTTCCCCCCACTGCCTTGCACACTTCTCCCCTCTGCCTTGCACCCTTCTGGCCCTCTGCCTTGCACCCTTATCCCCACTGCCTTTCACACTTCTCCCCACTGCCTTGCACCCTTCTCCCCACTGCCTTGTAACCTTCCAGACCTCTGCCTTGCACCCTTCTCTCACTCCCCCTTGCACCCTTTGCCCCACTGCCTTGCACCCTTCTCCCCTCTGCCTTGCACCCTTCTGGCCCTCTGCCTTGTACCCATCTCGCACTCCCCCTTGCACCCTTCTCACCCTCCCCCTTGCACCCTTCTCCCCACTTCCTTGCACCCTTGTCCCCTCTGCCTTGCACCCTTCTGGCCCTCTGCCTTGCACCCTTATCCCCACTGCCTTTCACATTTCTCCCCACTGCCTTGCACCCTTCTCCCCACTGCCTTGTAACATTCCAGACCTCCTCGCACTCCCCCTTGGCCCCACTGCCTTACACCCTTCTCCCCTCTGCCTTGCACCCTTCTGGCCCTCTGCCTTGTACCCATCTCGCACTCCCCCTTGCACCCTTCTCACCCTCCCCCTTGCACCCTTCTCCCCACTTCCTTGCACCCTTGTCCCCTCTGCCTTGCACCCTTCTGGCCCTCTTCCTTGCACCCTTCTCACACTCTCTCTTGCACCCTTCTGGCCCTCCCCTTGTACTCTTCTCCCCTCTGCCTTGCACCTTTCTTTTCTTTAAAAGAGTTTTATATAGCGCGAACTAGACCCGAGGCATCGGGTTTCAGGGCGCTTTACACAAGCGCCAGTTTCGTTACATGAGGACACATTAATTTTTTGTTAGGCACGGGGGGATTAAGTAATTTCCCAGAATCACAGGATGTTGAGCGTCGCTTCTGAGACTCGAACCCGGTTCCCCAGATTCTAGGTCGACTGCTCTAGCCGTAAGGCTACATCCTCTCGCACAATTGATTTGTTGTATCCTATTAAAAACGTTTGTTTCCATCACACTTCACAATGACAATAAAATGTGCTTCAGTTCTGCATTAATGCGGATATTTGTCCAAATATTTGTACAGTCCTTTTGCAGGTTTTCAAATGTAATTGTTTAAGAAATAAAAGACATTCCACAGCATTTCTCTTCACGCTCCCTGTACTATATATAGTAAGATCATCACATAGTTCACTTTACAAAATTCTCCCACTTTGTATTCAGAGAATAAAAAAGTAAAACATCAACCCTCCATTTCAAATAATAAGCAGCAATCTGTTAGAAGATACTAGCCTGGCATTTCACCGTTGTCTTTGAACGCACAACACAGGGGGCAACATAAAGAAGAAATGGAAAGGCATCGAGCGCCAGGATTTTTGGGGGTGCTGCAGCATACCCTCCCATCTAACTCCTGCCCCTACGTTCAGCGTGATAGGTACGATATATATTTTAACGTGTAAGGAGTACGTGGATTTTCAAGTCAGATTCCAATTTGATTATTTCATTTTATTTTCATTTTGTTAAATAACCCACCTTTGTCCCCTTGCCTACACCCCAACGTCCCTTTTGTGGTGTCGGGTTTGCCCTTGTGGCCTCTCTATCACCAGCGCATGTGGTCCTCCCAGCCAGTGAATGTTCTGGTGTCCAAAGCTGCAGCTCCCTAGTTACCAGCCGTGTATACTCAAAAGACGTCACAATGGAAACTCTTTCACAAGTCATCATAACATCACCATTCTCTGGGTGATTCCAAGCGAAACATGGAGACTGCAAGGCATTGATACATTCTGATTTCTTGAGGAGGTCACTTACAACATACTTAAAATATATCCAGCCGTGTACCTGAACATGGCCCTGTGCTCCCTGACGTACTACCTCCAATGTGGTCTCTATTTCCTCTCTCATGTTGTGGCAGGACTTCCTTTTGCAGGCTCAATGTAACTTCGGTCTTGTGACAGCCAGTGTAGGGCCAGTGATGTCATATGGTTTCAGTCATGGGGCTGTGCTTCTGCTGTGAGGGGATGGAGTCTTTATCCTGTTTCGACCTTAAATTGAACCGGGGTTTGTTGGAAATTAGATTTTGGGTTGGCTGAGGTATGTATCCAGGCCGAATATGTATCTTCACCCCGCATACTATCAACCCGCATGCTGTCACAAAGCGGCCGCAAGAATGACCGCGCTGTGACAACGCACGGTCATTGTTGCCCTCTGCCTTATACCCTTCTGGCCCTCTGCCTTGCACCCTTATCCCCACTGCCTTGCACACTTCTCCCCAATGGCTTGCACCCTTCTCCCCACTGCCTTGCACCCTTCTTGCCCTCTGCCCTGCACCCTTCTCGCACTCCCCCTTGTACCCTTCTCACCCTCCCCCTAGCACCCATCTCCCCTCTGCCTTGCACCCTTCTGGCCTTCTGCCTTGCACCCTTCTCACACTCCCCCTTGCACCCTTCTGTCCCTCCCCCTTTGCACTCTTCTGGCCCTCCCCCTTGCACCCTTCTCCCCAATGTCTTGCACCCTTCTACCCCCAGCCTTGCACCCTTCTGGCCCTCTGCCTTAAACCCTTATCCCTACTGCCTTGCACACTTCTTTCCACTGCCTTGCACCCTTCTCCCCACTGCCTTGCACCCTTCTCGCCCTCTGCCTTGCACCCTTCTCGCCCTCTGCCTTGCACCCTTCTCGCACTCCCCTTGCACCCTTCTCACCCTCCCCCTTACACCCTTCTCCCCTCTGCCTTGCACACTTATTGGCAACCCACTTGCACCCTTCCCACCCAATGAAGGGTGCTGCCACCTGGAACAGTGGCACCATTTCAAAAGCATGATGGAGTAGGGCAGGCCCTGACTGTTCCCACACCAGACACACTGGCAATCCAGGGTGGGCCAAGAGCCACCCTTGCCCCCCCTGCGGACGTCCATGCAATTGGGTCTGATTTCGAGTCCAATGATGTATTTTGTGACACCCACCCTCCCAGCATACTGGACGTCCATTCTTGGGTCTGTGCTTCCTGTAGCATGGAACATAGCATGGCCTTGGTTTGTCAATGGGGCATACACATGTTAGTGGCATTAGCGTTGTTTTTTCCTGTAGTTGTGGGCGGCGGGTGCTTGGGGGTAGTTGCGGGCATTTTTTGTACCTGGGGTGTGGATGCCATTACCATCATGTTACATGAGTTGTTTGTGTACTCACCAGGCTCTATGACTCCTTCAATTCCATGTACTCCCACCGGTGGTAGCAGGGCCATCATCTTCTCCTCCATGGGATGGTACTGTACTGGTCTGCGGGGACCACCACCTCCAGTGACCTGGCTCTGTTCGTACTCTTCTTCCAACTTCAGCTTGATCATCCTCTGCAGATCGTACCACCTGGCCAGGCACTCCTTCCTTGTGCGTTTGATGGGTGCAACAGCATTCACCCGATTGACTATCCTCTCCCACAGGCGTATTTTCTCAGCTATGCTGGTCCGTCTGACCAATGCGCCAAACAGCTCTTGCTCGACTCTAGAGACTTCAACTACAAGGATCTCCATCTCCTCGTTTGTGAACTTTGGATTTTTCTGTGCGGACATGGTGTGGGGTGACGGTGTGTATGGATGTGGGTGTGTGGGTCTGAATGTGAATGTGGGGTGTGTGGGTCTGAATGTGATTGGGGGTATGTGTGAAGGTGGATGTGTGCAGTTGTTGGTGTGTTGTCAGTGTCTCTTGTTAATTGGGTATGTTACAAAGGATCATGGTTTGTGTGTGTGGACCCTTTGTATTGGTCCATATGTGGATGGGGCTTAGTTTGAATTTTTGGTGGGTGTGTTATAAGGGGTGGTTCTGAGTTAGCCCCTCTGTTTGCCTGTTTGGATCTGGCCAGGACATTTGTTTCCATGGTTTGTACACAGGAGACTTGTTTTGTGGTGTTGTGCGAGTCGTTTTCACCCTCCTTGTGCTGTTTTTAAGTGTCCGCGAACTTCAGTACGGCTTGTTTATTTGTATTTGCTTCTGTTTATTTGTGTGTGCAACACGACGTTCATGCGGTACGAGTCGTTTTCTACCTCCTTGTGCTGTTTATAAGGGTTCGCGTGCACTTCGTTCAGGGGGTTCATCTCATATTTACTTTTGTGGCTCGCTCATATGTAACGTTTTTACGGGGTTCGTGTGCGCTTCGTTCAGGGAGGTTCGTCTTGTATTTGATTTTGTGGCTCGCTCATACGCGATGTTTTCCTACAAATCGCAGCTCATACGTGACATTTCCCCGTACGAATCGCATTCTAATTCCCCAGTCTGGATCGTACTTGTCGGGTTGTACAACATGTTTACGATTCGTACGGTTCACTTTCAGGTTCTGTAACGTACAGATTTCTACTTGATTTTCGTACGGTTCGCAAAGATTCGGACGTATTTATTTTTAAAAATATATATTTTTATTGGAATTTACAAATTACATATAATAACAGACATGTAAAGTTTGACATTCTTTGGATGGTCGTCGCTTTGGGCCTTTGTGATGATTTCGGCAGTTCTACTTTGTTTGCCCAGGACTGGCATACCAGTGACATGTAACACGTAACACTTATTGTCGCCAGTCACTGGTTTTTTGTTTATAACATAAAAACATACAACATAAAACATAGAGTAGTGGTGGTTGTTTGTGACAGAAAGTACCACCTCTTGGCGCTTGGGTTATGCTTTGTCTACGGTAGTTTGAAGGAGTCTATGTATTTGTCTAGTTTAGACCACATCTCTCTGTTGGGGTGTCTTCCAGGTGTGTTTCTGAGAGTGGTGTAGTCGGCCCCTCTGAGGAAGATCACCCAGTTCAGCCACCCTTTGAATGTAGCTTTGGTGGTGTTCTTCCAGTTCATGAGTACTATTTTAGTCGCTGAATTGAGGAGGAGGTCAAGGAGGTTTCTGTCCTCTTGCGCGGGGTGTCTGGTGAGATGTGTGCGGTGACGATTGTGGCGAATGTGTTATTGTGCAGTCCAGCATTTTATTTGTGAAGTCCAGCACCAGTTTACAGAATTTTATTGACTTTGGGCAACTGAAGATAAGGTGTTCTAGGTCTCCTTTCTCTCTGTTGCAATTCCAGCAGGTGTCGTTGTCCCTTAGGCCTATTGAGGGTAGTCGATCTGATGTCCAATGGGCTTGGTGGAGTAACCAGAACTTGGTCTGCTAATACTGGGGATACCATGTTTTTAGACGGGGAAGCCCACAGTGTTTGTAATTCCTGTTCTGTCAGTTTGGATTTTGTCTGGGTTTCCCAGTAGGCCATCTTTTTTGCATTAAGCTTGGATGCGACAGGTCGGAGTAATTTGTATAGGAGTGAGACTTGGTGCCCTGTTCTGTTTATGTTTTCCATAAACTGGAAAATGGATGGGGTTTGGTTGTGCAGTTCTGATTTGGATAGGGCTGTCTTGATGGCTAGGAAATTGTACAGTTCTATACCTGAGAGGTTGTATTTTTCTTTTAGGCTGTTGAAAGTGTATGGCTTACCGTCTGTTTCAAGTTGTGCTGGAAACAGAATGCCTGGTTTCTTCCATGTATTCATGTCTAGTGTTTTCCGCCTGTACTTAATCTTGGGGTTAGACCAGAGTGTTTCGCATTGTGAGTTTTTGATGCTGATTTCAAGGTTGCGATCTACCTTCAGTAGCACCTGTTTCGTGATCTTCAGGATCGGGTTGTTGTTGAGTGCTTGTTTGTTGGATGTTAGCAGTGTGAGTGGCTCGGTGTTGTTCAGCATGGCTTTCTCAATGGCCAACCTGAAAGTAAGCCGAGAAACATTCTGCTCCAGCCCCGAACGCACTGCTGGCTCCACGGTTAACAGTACATCTCATGTTTTAAATTTTCACCATAAACGAAGCCTATCCCTCTGAACTCGCTGCATTGTGCACGTGTGTACCCAGGAATACCTCTCTCCAAATGCTGTTCCCTCATCGTTGTCAGTTAAACTCCCTAATAACTTCTGTCCATCCCCAAACAGTTGTTAGCTTTACCCCCTACCTTTCAACCCTCCTCAACAAACAACTTTCCGTACCTCATTCTTTTGACTTCATTCCTTCCATTCACATGTTTGTTCTATTCATGGCAGCCTGTTTCTATCTCTGCCATTACTCTTTTAAAACTATGTTACATAACTCCACCCTATTCAAAGGCCCAATCATACCACCCTCACTCTCTACCACTATCACCATCCTGACTACCAGTACCATCAGACATTGTTCCAAACCCACCAAAACCCCGTTTTTACCATTCAATTCTGACATTAATTCATTACCTAATGAGAAGCTTCCCCAAACTACTAGTTCAAATACCAAAGGCTGGGATCGGCATATCTGCGGCATTAGAAACGTTTTACTACATAAATGACTCCTGTGTGACAGAAGATTTCAGAGAAAAAGTGTGAAAAAGTTTGCGATTACATGGATTAAAATCGTTTTAAAACTGACAAACCTGGATGATTATGGTGAAGTTAACCATGGGGCCAGCAGTGCGTTCGGGGCTGGAGCAGAATTTTTCTCTGTCTTACTTTCAGTTTATCCACGTGTGGCATTTGAGCAAACCACAACCCTGAGCTCCATGCAGTAATTGAAAACAAGTTCAAAGTCAAGAAATGAAAGAGACTGAAAAAATAGGTGTGCATTGGTCCATCTTGTAACTGTTTTCTCAATGGCCAGCCATGTTGGTGTGTATTTTTGTATGGGGAGCAGCCGGTGCATCCCTTGCCTGGCTATGAATGCTAGTTGAAACATTTTAAAATCAGGTAAGTGGAGCCCGCCCAGTTTCTTCCCCATCCGTAGTTTGCATAGGCCTATTCTAGCTTTTTTCCCTCTCCAAATACATTTGTTTATCATTCGGTCAATTTTCTTGTGGAAGTCTCTGTCAGGGGCAGGGGAAGCATGTCTGCAAGATAGTTGATTATAGGAGTTACCATCATTTTGATGGTGTCTATCCATCCCCACCATGTGATGAACTTTGGTGACCACGTGTCTAGTAGTTATTTTATCTTTCTTAGCGTGCGTATCTCGTTAAGTTCCAGGGTGCTCCTTAGGCTTCTTTTTAATTGGATGCCCAGATATTTGACCGCCTTTGGCTGCCATGTTAGGCCTGAATCCTCTATTGCCTCCCTGGTTGTGTGTATTTTGAGCGGCATACATTCTGATTTGTCTTTGTTGAGTTTGTAGCCTAAGTGCTTGGCGTAGGTTTTGATTGTGTGCCTGAGTGCTGGTATTGCGTGGGCTGGGTTGCTCGTTAGTATCAGTAGGTTGTCCACGTAGGCGGCGATCTTAGCTGTTGTATTGTTGATTGTTATCCCTGTGATGTCTCTGTTTCCTAGGATGTCTGTGATAAGAGGTTCTAGGGCTAGAAGAAACAGTAGCGGGGATAATAGGCACCCCTGTCTCGTTCCTCTCTCTAGTTCAAAAGGGGCTGACGAGCCTCCGTTTATGGTTATTTGTGCTTTAGTTTTTTTGTATAGCGCCATGACTTTCTTTTTGTAATTGTCTCCTAGGTTGTACGCTTGCAGGCATTTCTCAAGGAAGTGCCGGGAGACTCTGTTAAATCCTTTTTCGGCATCTAGTGTGATAGCGACGGCCAAGTCGTGTGAGTTTGAGGAGTGCTCTATGACTTGGCATAGGTGTCTCGTTTTGTCGTGCGACATGCGGGATTTCATGTAGCCCACTTGCGTGTTTCCGATCAGCTGGGGTAGTATCTTGTTCAGTCTCATGGTCAGTACTTTTGTGTATATCTTACAGTCTAAGTTAATTAGCGATATGGGGTGGTAGTTTTTGGGCCATTGTGGGTCTTTACCCTCTTTCGGGATGACTATTATATTGGCTTGAGCCATTGTTTCTGTTATTGACCCTTCTTCTGCGCAGTTGCTGTGTAGCCGTCCGGGCCTGGTGCTTTGTTGTCTTTTAGTGAGTTTATGGCTAATGCTATCTCGTTCTTCTTGAATTCTTGGCCTAGTGTTTCCGCTTCTTCCTTCAGTATCTTGGGTAAATTGAGTCTTTTTAGGTAGTCAGTGGTGCCTACTTTGTCGATGTTGTTGTCTCATGTGTATAGGTCTTTGTAGAACTCCTTGAAGGTGTGTAGGATTTCTTTGTGGGAGGTATGTGTTTTGTTGTGCTGGTCTGTGATAGAGGATATGCAGTATTGTCTCTGCTTGCGTTTGAGGTATGTCGCTAGTGTTTTCCCTGCCTTGTTCGCATCGCATAGGTTGATCTGTTTATACTTTCTTATCCATAACCCCGCTCTCTCACTGAGGATTCTGTTAAATTCGTATTTCTTCCTGGTAAGTGCTAGGAGAAACTTGTGGTTTGTGGTGTTGCCTATATGTTGTGTTTCTAGTTCTTTTATGTCCTTTTCTAGTTTGTCTAGCTGTGATTTTGCTTCCTTGTCTCTTCTGGCCTTGATTTCTATCATGGCTTCCCACAGGCATTTGGGGACAGTATCTGGTGTGTCGTTCTCATTTATATAGTTTTTGATTGCTCTCTCAATCATGTCTTTGTCCTCCTTCTTTGCGATCGTTATGTTGTTGAACCTCCATCTAGGAGTAATGTGGTATTTGTGTCTGCTTGTTAGGTGAAGACTGATGCACGAGTGGTCTGAGACCGTTCTTGCTGCGATGTCTGTGTGTTCTATTACGTGCGTATGCGACTTTGAGATAAGAATGTAGTCTATTCTGCTATATGTGTTGTGCGGCTTGGAGTAGAAGGTGTAGTCTCTTGTGTCTGGGCGTTGTAGTCTCCATGGGTCTTGTAGCTCAAATCTGTTGCAGATATTTTTAAGGATGTTACAGGAGGTTAGGGATCTCAACTTGGGAACCAGATTGTCTGTCCAGGGTGTGATCTATGACTAGATTGAAATCTCCAGCCACTATATTCAGGTTGTGTGTTTGTTTTTTTTCCAATTTCCTTGTTACCCTCTCCCAGAATGTTGTGTCCTCTTTGTTTGGTGCATAAATGTTGGTTACTGACATTGTTTCTTCTCCTCTTTTGAGTTGAGTGTACAGAAGTCTCCCCTCATCACCTTGTTCTACACTTTCAATTGTTAATTTGGATTTAGAACTCACTATAGTTACTACTCCTCTTTTTTTCCCCACCACTGGAGAGCAGGCTTGTTGGCCTATCCATCTTGCTTTAGCTTATTCGCGTCTTCTAGTGATAGTTTGGTTTCCTGTAAGATGATGATATCCCCTTTCGTTTTGGCTTAGTAGTCTAATATTTTTTTCCTTTTTACTGGGTTGTTCAGACCATTAACGTTCAGGGATATTACTTTGAGGTCGGACTGGAGTGTGTCCTTTCTACTCATTGTGTGTGAGTGTTGTTACTCGGGGGTTGTCTTGCTTGTGATTGCGACAGTGTGCTGCTAGGTGGCTCCTGTTTTCTGTCAGAGGATACGCTAAAGTTCTGGTTATTACAAACTTGACATACATGACGGACATGACGGACAAACACCAACCCCCTGTTACCCTGCCCTCCCCTTCCCTCCCACCCCCCTGCTACAAAGTCGTACTGAAAGCGTGCAACAGCAAGGTCCTCTACCCCCCACCACCCGGGACATAGTCTGTTCTGGTTATGTTCATCGTGCCCTAGCATTCTTTGGGCCAACTTCCACCCCCTTCTCTGAGGTTATTTTGTTTTGAGTGGACAAGATCTCTCTGTAGTCTCGTTTTTAAAAGGATATGTATGATTTTGGTTGATCGTCGTTTTCTACACAATGTCTTGTTTTGGTGTTTGTGGTTGTTTCTGCTCTTGATTTCTCTGTTATTCGTGTGCTTGTCCTTCACGGTGATCTTAAATGAGGTAGATACGTTGTTTGTTGTTCTCTGATCTTCTCTTTCGAAACATTACTTTCATGTGCCTTTCATTTAGTGTTAGACGTGATTGAGGTAGATGTGTTGCTAGTTGTGCTCAGTTTTCCTGTTATTTCTTTTATTATGTGCCACTCTTTTTATGTTTTCTTTGCAATTCTATTCTGCGTTGTTGTGCTGAGAGGCTCTTCTTTTCTATGAGGTGGATGTCATTTCCATTTCTTGTGACTTGGATGATGTAAGGTATCGCGACAGGTCTGTAGAGTCCTCGAATATTATCGTTGTTCCTTTATTGTTTATTCTGAACCTCGTCGGGCCAATGAAGGAATAGATGATTTTTTTTCTTAGTTTGTCTCTTTGTATCAGGAAGCCCTTTCTAATGTCCATTGTCGACTTCGAATAGTCTTGCGTGAGGATGATCTTGTTGCCATCCCATTTCAGGTTCGGGTTTTTTCTTGCAACTCCGAAGATGGCTTCTGTTTGGTGTGAGCGCAAGGGTTTGCATATTATTGGCCTCGGTGTTTGTCTGTTGCTTTGTTTGTATGCGGGTACTCTGTAGGCTTTGTCTAGTTCAAAAGGGTTTTTGAATTTTAGATTTGTTATTTTTGGCATGAGCCTGCCTTGTCTTCTTCTCCCTCTGGTATACCAAGAATTCTTATATTCCCTTTTCTCTGATGGTCTTCGAAGTCAGCCGCTTGCCTCTGTAGGTCTGTAGTCGCTTTAGATATATTTCCCATTTCCTTGCTCGCTAGTTGTGTTTTGTCTTCTATATCGCTCACACTCTGTTCTACTGTCGATAGTCTATTGTTGGCCGTGTCGATGTCTGCTCTGCATGTCGCTAATTCTAGTTGTATGGCATCCGTTGTTTTATTCGTTGATTTGGCCAGATCGTGGACTTCTGCAAGTTTTTTTTAGTATACTATCTAGCGTGCCGTTGATATCCGATTTCTGTTTGGAGGGAGACTCTGGCGTGGCATCACATTTTTTTTTTTTTGTTCCGTAACTTTGCCATCGCTTCATGCCACTTTCCGTAGCCCTCTTTTGCTTTGTAGGAGCCCGAATCTCCTGTTGTAGTCTAGTAGTGACGGTAGGGTGGTTTTCTTCGTTGAGCTGTTTGGTGTTGGGTTTGTTCCTGTGCTTGCTTTGCCTTTCATCTGTTTTTTCTCCGTTTTGTTAGCTCCTGAGGTTTGTCGCTTTTAGACGAAAGTTCTGTTGCTGTCTCGCTGGTGCGTCACTCTCCTGTGTCTTTGCTCTGATTATTTCTGATTGTTTCTTCTCTTTGTTGTGTTTGTTTGTTTCTTTATCGAAGGCTTGGTTTCTTTGCCCTGTGTTTGGCCAGTATTTTCCTGTAGAGGTGGTTGCCTGTTTGATGGCGGGTCTCCCTTGTAGTGGCGGTGCGGTATCTGGTTGGGCTGCTTGTCCTGCTTGGTCTTACTTTAGTTATTGTATTGTTGTTCGAAGACCGTGGTGCTCTTATGGCTTCTTAGCAGCTCATCTAAGGAGTTTGTGCTGTAATCTGGCGGTTTAGACTTGTTTTACTGTTCGCTAGCTGCCTGCAGTATTTCACGTTCTTTGTCTTAGCAGTTACAACCTAAGATGGCCGCCCCCTAGTAGTAGTTTTGTTTTCTTATTCTCCCCTTGCTCCGCCCACTTCTCGCGGTGGTGTCTGATGCGCTGGTTTTTCCGTGGTTTTTCCAAGATGGACGCTTTTTAGTGCCTTCTATGTTCTTCTGATCGAGCCTTGGTAGCGCCCGGTAAGCCTGGCAACACTTGGGTGGGGCGGCTCTGGGATCTCTGGATTAGTTTTCTTTTTAGTCTCTTGTTTTTGCCCCCACGTCGCTTGCACGCTCTCTTTGCTGTTTGTTGTGCTGCTTACTTAAGATGGCCGCCCCCCACGAGAGTTAGTTTCTGTTTCATCTGCATGCTCTTTTCCTGGTAGATGCCTTCTATGTGTTTTCTGATCGCGCCTTGGTAGCGCCCGATAAGTCTGGCGTCACTTGGGTAGGGCGGCTTGGGGATTGCTGGATTAGCTCTCTTTTTAGCCCCTCGTTTTTGCCCCCAAGTCGCTTGCACACTCTCTTTGCTGTTCATAACGCTGCTTACTTAAGATGGCCGCCCCCGCCAGAGTTAGTGCACAGTCCACGCAAGACACCAAATGTAGGGGTTAGCACCGAGGATGAGGACAGCGAGGAAGGAGAAGACCCTATCATGAGGAGGAGAACAGCCCGGAGACACCAGAGAGCATGTGAGTCTTTTTCTTTTTTTATTCGGGCCCGGGGGCGCAGGGGCTAAATCCGCTCTGCCATAAAGTTGAAGTTTCACCAGAACTCTGAGTTCCCAACAAAGCGCAGAGTTGGCAAAACTCTGCAAACCCTAACAACAGAGCCGAGTTTGCCGTCCGGGGTTAGTCAGCACTGAGGGAGTTAGAGCGGTCTTCCCGCTTTGTGCATCTTACCTCCAGGCCTCGCCTGACACTGCAGAGGTGGTACGATTGAAGGGCTCAGTTCAAAAATTTGTTTTTCTTGCGGTGACACTTTGCGAGGGTGGCACGAGCGGCAAGCTTCCCACCTCGAACGTGAGTAAGACCTCAAGCACCACCTCACAGCACCAGCATGGGGGCTGGCCTTATATAACTTCAGCGAATGAGTCCTCCCTAAGTAGACTTTAGGTAGTTCAAAACACTACGGCTCACCTCGTCTCAAACTCTCCTGCCAGGACAGCTTCTCTCCTATTACAATGTTTACACTGGCTTCCAATGTGCTAGCGGGTCAAATTTAAGATATGCTGCATTGTGCACAAAGCACTAAATGGTAAACGTCCTGGCTATCCAGCAGAAAAACGTGTTCATTACCAGCCACCTGGACCTCTACGCTCAGGAGCCAAATCATTGCTACTTCACCTGCGTTTCATAAAATCCCGCGTGGGTGGGAAGGTATTCTTCAACCTAGACCACTATCATTGGAATCAGCTTCCTACTCATCTCCAAAAATACCTAGATTACCTTTTATTTAGAAAGCTCCTTAACGCCTTAACCGCGGAGGCAATTCTGCCGTGGTGCAGGACGTTCCATTGGTAACTAGACATAATATTGAAAATATAGAATGGCCATAATATCGAAGTCAAAATATAGAATGGACAAAATATCGAATGGACAGAATAGAGTGGTGTGAAATATCGAATTGAAGGTAAGTAATATAATATCGATTTTTAAAATATAGAAAGTCAGAAATAGCGAAGTGTATGATATAGGTATTAAAATATATCAAATGTTTAATATTATCAAATTTTTTAAAGTGTTTTGTATGTTAGTATATGTGTGAAAAGTGTATATTATTTTTGGGGTGGGAAGTAATTTAATTATATGAAATTAAATATGAATTTTTAGAAATTACTAATTATTTTCAAATTACCTTTGCATTTCAGTTCTGTAACGGGTTGTGCGTTTATAGGGGAATAGGGTGGGAAGTAATTTAATTGTAATTAATTACATATTTTTATTTATTTATTGGTATTCATTTTGAATGAATTAATAATTCATTGGTAATTCATTTTTATTAATTGATTATTTGATAATTATGTTAATTGTATTAATTTATTTTCCATAGGGGGTTGTGGGTTTATAGGGGAATAGAGTAGGAAGTAATTTAATTGTAATTAAGTAAATCATTTTTATTTATTTATTGGTATTGAATTTTAATGTATTGTTGATTCATTTTTAATTGGTAATTAATTTTTATTAATTGGCAATTTATTTGTATTAATTCATTAATTGATAATTACGATAATTGTATTAATTTATTTTCTGCAGTGGATTGTGGGTTTATAGAGGAATAGTGTACTTATTAAAAATACTTTTTGTGTATTGATAATTAATTTGTGATAATTATTAATTGGTATTAATGTTTATTATTAATTAGTTTTTGTTATTGAAAATTAATTAGTTGTTAATTCATTATGAATAGGTAATTAATTTTAATAACTAATATGTATGTGTATTTTTTATTGATTAATTATTACATAATATTAAAGTGGTAATTACTTTTAATTAATATTTTATTGGTATTAATATTTATTTTATGTTTATTAATATATTAAATGGTTACTTTCCCTACTGTTGTACTCTCTGGAGTGGGAATAGTAATTTTTACCCCTACACTATCCAACGCTTTCTCTACTGTTGCACTCTCTAGAGTGGGAATAGTAATTTTACCCCTACTCTATCCAACGCGTTCCCTACTGTTGCACTCTCTGAAGTCGGAATTGTAATTTTTACCCCTACGCTATCCAACGCTTTCCCAACTGTTGCACTCTCTGGAATGGGAATAGTAATTTATACCCTTAGCGCTATCTAACGATTTCCCTACTGTTGCACTCTCTGGAGAGGGAATAGTAATTTTTACACCTACGCTATCCAACGCTTTCCCCAATGTTGCACTCTCTGGAGTGTGAATTGAAATTTTTACCCCTACGATATCCAATGCTTTCCCTATTGTTGCACTCACTGGAGTGGTAATTGTAAATGTTACCTTCCCGTTATCCTACGGTAAAAATATTGTATATTTTTTATTAATATTATGTTAAAATATATATATATATATATATATATGTTTTAAACAATACAATTGCAAGTTTTTTTTAATAACTTAAATTAATTATTACAAAATGTTAAGGTTATTTAAGTATTTTTAAGTATGTTTTAGTTAATTATATTTATTATTTAATTAATTTTAAATTACTTTTAAGACATTTAAAAAAATTCAATATTTTGACTAACTATATTTTTGAAAACAATATTTTTGATTTGATATTTTTGTACTTACCAGTTTGTAGATAGGGATTCTATATTTTTGCATTTTATATTTTTTCATCGATATTTTCGTAATTCTATATTTTTGTATTCGATATTATGTGAGTGATCCGTTCCATTAGGTGGGCGGAGCCGCGTCGGCCAATGGATGTGTGCAGCACTACAGAGGTAGTGCTCGCGACGGCCGTAGGCCGACAGATGCAGTGAATGGGTTAATACCGAGCTTTTCTAAAATACGTGCTTCTCACCTACCCCTTTGGGAGTGATTCTGGCGCTTTACAAGTTAATAATAATAATAAAAATAATAATAATAACTCAAGCAGGACGTAGTGGTGCTCTCACCCTTACAAATGCAGTCCCAGAGGGACCACGACTGTTTACCATCATGTACCCCTGAGGAGGTTTGCCCCCCACCAGCGACGTTTAATTGTAGAGGTCACAAGCTCCATACCCAGGCCATCTCTCAGGCGCTTGCTCCTCTGCAGGAACTTGTCGCCAAACTGTTGACCCAAGTTTAGGATGACACAGGGATACTAGGGGATGGAGGGGCTGGGCCTAGTGGGATGACCTCGGTCCCCACATACAAAATTGGCAAGAGTGATGCAGGGCACCTGGAGGGCTTTAGCTGACTGGCTGAAGTCTTCAATAAGAGTGTGCGCACGCTGAAGGATTCAGCCCACTAGGTGGAAGAAACACCTGGGGTATTGGGCGACCGCGTCGCAATGGATTTTGATCCCAAAGAGGGGTTCACCGATTTTGGGGAGGATGACTTAGAGGACAATGACATTTCCTCAAATGACGCCCATGATTTGGGCAGATTCTGGCACCCACATTCGGCCAACTCAGATTCATGTGAGGGAGACCCTGCCATAGTGGCATGTTTGATCTAAGGGAATATATCGACCACGATCTGCGAAGTGGGTCCCTGAGAGAAAGGTAACGGAATATGTGGCAAGCAAGCTCCACCATCCCACTAGTAAAGAGGTTAGGGCCCGCCTATGGGTGGAGTGCCCCTGACCATCCCAAGGCGATAAGGTCACAGCGAACCAGGATATTGACCCCAAATTATGCACCTTCTTCACCATATACATGAGAGACCCCAAGAAGGGGATAGAGAGGTCCTTGTGAGCCTGCCAAGACAAACTTCCTCTGCATAGTGGGGCCCTTAACCAAGATAATTGAACTGGGGAGCAGGCTAAACAGCAAGGGGGACATGTCCCCACAGACAACGTAGCGGGCTGGGCACAGAGTGCGATCTGGTTCCTTGTCAATGCCAACTGCGCCTTCCCTGCGGAAAATCTTTGTTCCCTGCTGGTCAAAATCGACCCCAAGCTGTGGGTACTTTCACCCTCGGAGGCAGGTCCAGTAGTGCAGGGCACTCTTTTCAGTAAAATTTTCGTCAAAGAACTGGGAAAGTTTGTCTCCAAGTTCTCAGCACTCGAGAGGGCCAAGTCTTCATTGGTGAATATATTTCCGAGGAAGGTTTCTGGAGTAGCCGGAAAAGGCATGGGTCACTCCTCCTGCTGCCAGTCCAACCAAGGGACTAACAGACCCCAAGTGAGAGGAACAGCGGATGGCGCGATGGCCGTCAGGGAACCTTCTGTCCCTCCCATGGTGCCAGTAGAGGGAAGCATCATTGAGACTGAGGAGGAGTCAATAATCACAATGGATACAACAGTAAGCCCAATTCGTAACTGTTCCGCTTGGGGGGAGGTTGCTTTTATAAGCTCACAAATGGGCAGATCAGTGGGTACTGGAGACCATCCAAGGGTGTCACATAAAGTTCTATGAATCTCCAGCTCAGACAGTGAGTCGCCGCCCTCTGACTTTTTCCAGTCAAGATATGTGCCTGATAGACCGAGAGGTGCAGGACCATCTCAACAAGAATTACAATATGCTTCTCAGACCTTTACCCCATGGGTTTCCTCAGTAATCTGTTTCTAGTCAAAAAGAGGGAAGGAGTTCCGCCCAGTGATCAACCTCAGGTCTGTCAACGAGTGTCTGGTTTACAGCCATTTCAAGATGGAGGGTATTCACCTCCGCAGGGATCTGCTTATACAGGGTGACTGGTTAGCACATCTATACCTCAAGGATGCCCACCTGATGGTCCCCATCTTCTCTCCACATTACAGGTACCTCCAGTTTCAATGGAGAATAAAGATCTTTGATTTCCAGATCCTGCCATTCGGCCTAATTTCAGCACCTTGGTGCTTCACTAAGCTCCTCAAACCGGTAGTGAAATACCTCTGAAGTCCGGGCATCAGGTTAATAATCTACCTAGACACATCCTGCTGATGGACCAATCCTGGCACACAACCATATCTCTCCTTCAAGACATCGGGTTTGTCATTAACCAACAGAAGTCGGATCTGATGCCTCAACAGACCATGATCTTTCTGGGGTTCCGCATAGACTCCAGGGTGATGATTCTGAGCTTGCCGGGCCAAAAAATAACCAAGATAAAAAAAGGAACTGAAGAAGATTCCATGGAGGGACAGAATCTCCCAACTACAACTGGCCAGGGTTGTGGGCTTATTATCATCCTTGATACAAGCCATTGTCCCGGGACCAGAACACTACAGAGTCTTCCAGAGGCTGAAGGTATCTCATTTTTGGAAGGTTTTTACTTATTCGGAACTGGTGAATTTTGCATCGGAAGCCAGGACAGAGATGCAGTGGTGGATAAACCACATGGAGACATGGAACGGGCGGGCAATATTCGGCTCCCACCCAAACCTGGTGATAGAATCAGACACCAACAGTCTGGGTTAGGAAGCCAGATGCGGCTTGATCTCCATTGGATGCAGGTGGATGGAGGATGAACTGGGTCTCCACAGCAAAAGTATCATGCTGCGGACCCTTGAGGTTAGACAACACAACAGCAGTGCAAATATATCAATCAGCTGGATGGTACCCATTCACTTGTTCCCACAGAATTAGCCAGGAACTTCTAGCATTACTGCCTCCAAAGACAGATGTCAGTGATGTCGAAATACCTCCCAGTGACTTGAGACTCGCCCAGGAGTATTTCAGGCTCCTATTTAGCTTTGGGGTCCTTGCCAGGTAGGCCTATTTGCCACCAGATGGAACACCCAACTTCCTTGCTATGTCAGCTGGAGACCGAACACCGGAGCGGAGGCGGTGGATGCCTTTCTGAAGGATTGCGACGGTTCAAGCCTATGGCTTCCCTGCCTTCCTATTTATCCAGCAAGTTGCGGCTCAGGTCAGGCGTCAGCAGGTGTCCCTTGTGGTATCACTCCGATCTGGCGCTCACAAGCATGGTTACCTTCTCTCCTGGAGCTAACATGGGCCGCTCCAGTACGTCTATCCTTGATCTTGGCCGATCCCTTGGGACACCCACATCCTTTGGTTCTCCAGGGCCACCTGCATTTCATGGCATGGAGGATTTCAGGCAACGCTGGAAAGATGTCAGGCATTCGCAAGGAGCTGAATTCCTCATCCAACAGGTATAGGCCCAGGGACTACCAATAGTAACAAACCAGCATGGAGAAGGTGGGTTTTTTGGTGTGTGGAGAAACACCTGGATCATGTGGGCACCAGCGTTACCGACATTGTAAGTTTCCTGGCAGTACTTTTCCAGGAGGGTTTGGTACACTGCACCATCAACTCCTGCAGCTCGGCTATATCTGCAGGCTATGTCGCACTGAACAATGTTCTGGTGGGGGAACATCCCTGGGTAAGTAAAGTCCTAGAGATCCCCAATCTTAAACTGATACTACAATAAAGGATATATTTTGGAATACATTAGATGCTCACTGACTTCATTCTGGTGCACCTTCCTCTTCTTTATAAACTCCTAAAGACTATCAATCAATCAATGCATTTCTAAAGCTCGCTACATACCTGTGAGGGTCTCAAGGCACTGGGGGGGTGGAGAGGGCCGCTACTGATCGAAGAGCCAGGTCTTGAGGAGTCTTCTGAAGGCGAGCAGGTCCTGAGTCTGTCGTAGGCTGGTGGGGAGAGCGTTCCAGGTCTTGGTGGCGAGGTAGGAGAAGGATCTGTCACCGGCGGTGGTCTTCTGGATACGAGGAACTGTAGCGAGGGCGAGGTTGGCTGAGCAGAGGCTTCAGGTGGGGGTGTGAAAGCTGAGTCAGTTGTTGAGGTATGTAGGTCCGATGTTGTGTAGTGCCTGGTGCGTGTGGATGAGGAGCTTGAAGGTGATCCTCTTGTTGATGGGGAGCCAATGCAGGCTTCTCAGGTGGGGTGTGATGTGGCTGCATCGGGGGACTTCGAGGATCAGTCGTGCTGAGGCGTTCTGGATTCGTTGTAGTCATTTCAGGAGCTTGGTTGTTGTTCCTGAGTAGAGGGCGTTCTCGTAGTCGAGTCTGCTGGTGACGAGGGCCTGGATGATGGTTTTTCTCGTGTCGGGAGGGATCCATTTGAAGATCCTGCGGAGCATTCGGAGGGTGTTAAAGCAGGACGTGGAGACGGCGTTGACTTGCCTGGTCATGGAGAGGGTGGAGTCTAGGATGACCCCCAGGTTGCGTGCGTGGTTGGTGGGTTCCGGGGCTGGGCCTAGCGATGTGGGACACCAGGTGACATCCCAGGCTGATGGGGTGGGTCCGAGGATGAGGACCTCCGTCTTGTCTTTATTCAGCTTCAGTCTGCTGTCCTTCATCCAGTTGGCTATGGCCTTCATTCCTCTGTGGAGGTTGGCTTTGGTGGTGTGGGGGTCTTCAGTGAGGGATATGCTCAGCTGGGTGTCGTCGGCGTAGGAGATGATGTTGAGGTTGTGTTGTCGTGCGACGTGGGCGAGCGGTGCAATGTAGATGTTGAACAGCGTCGGGCTGAGAGAGGATCCCTGTGGGACACCGCAGATGATCTCTGTGGTATTCGAGCGGAAAGGTGGGAGGTGGACGCTCTGGGTTCTGCCAGAGAGGAAGAATGTGGTCCATGCCAGGGCCTTCTCTTGGATTCCGGTGTCGTGGAGGCGTGCCGATAGGGTGCGGTGGCAGACTGTGTCAAAGGCTGCTGCTTGTTCCTGGAGGATGAGGGCCGCTGTTTCTCCTTTGTCCATCAGGATCCTGATGTCGTCAGTGGCGGCGATGAGGGCGGTCTCGGTGCTATGGTTGATGCGAAAACCGGATTGGGAAGGATCCAGGATATTGTTGTCTTCGAGGTAGCGGGTTAGCTGTTTGTTGACAATGTTCTCTGTCACTTTTGCCGGGTACCGGAGCAGGGAGATCATAGGTTTACAATGCCCACTCCCAAAACATACAAAACCAACGAATAGGAATAGTTCGAAAACAAGCTATCGAGTGTCCAAAACACACCCTCCTTTCAGACCCCGTGTGCTCTCCTCTCCTCAAGTTAATCAACACTAGTGACTGTAATTCAATTTGCAGGTGGTAGAACATGTTCGTATGCTTCAAAGGATAGTTTATGTAACAAGAGAATACACAAAGAGAATAGCGAAGGCCAGTCAAATAAGATAAAGTCAGAAAGAATGGTGGGACCCAAACAGTGGAGTAAAGCAAGGATTAATCAGTCTAGACATGGATTTAACAAACTCGGCCAGGCCCTGACATCGGTTTCGTAATCAAGGATAAAGGGTTACTTTTTAACAGACAAGACACGTAGCAGCTGAAAAAGCGAAAGCACCGCGTACGACGTGCTGCCTGAGTGAGGCAACACAAAATGGCGGCTAAACACAGGATGGCGGCTAAATACGAAGCGGAGTCGAAAACCACGGAACCTCAGACCCTCCTTTTGCCATACTCAGGCAAAGCACAAAGGACTCATGTTAGTCTGAGTCGATGTCAATGGTCATGAGGTCATTAAGTTGTTGCTGTAACATCATTCTAATATTCTCTGTTTTCTGTGACACTGGTTTTGGAACGCATACAGTGGCACAAAGTCCACAGATGGCTGGGCCACACTGCAAACAGAGGCAACAAGAAAAGATGATCGCTAGAATTGCTCCAAGGAAAGTTAACACTTTTCATCCCCATGTGGACAGTAGTCCCCAAAACCATCCCATCACAGACCAATCTCCGGTGTCCTGTTGAATGGACTCGGAAATTACATGTAGCTTAGAAATGGCTTGGTATACTGTAGGGGCATTATCGGGAACGTAAACACAGCAACTAGACCCGGTTAATTTACAGACTCCTCCTCTATCTGCAAGGACAATATCTAAAACTATTCAGTTTTGTAAAGTCATAAGACGATCCACTTGAAGTTCAGATGTCAGATTATTCAATGCTCCAGAGGTCACATTTATGGTAGCATCGACCACACGGACTAGACGTCTGATGTTTCTGCTATTAACTATTGGACCCCAAAAGGGAAGAAACCCTTTCAGAAAGTCTCCTCCCTCTTGTCCAGCTGTGTCTTCAGAATCAATAACTCCTCTACCATATCTCTTTCTATGATGATCTGCAGGAGCAGTATATGTCGGAGGAAGAAGAAAAGCTATATAACATGTTCCTGAGAAATAGGTGGCAAGCCATGTATAGGCTCTGTCGTGGCTGATAAAATATGTACCTTGAGATGCTACCAACGGTGAAGAAACCAAGGGTGTATAAACGTATGTATGAGAACAATTACTCTTTGATTTTGGTATTCTGGCCATTTATTTGCAAACACAAATTACCTTTATGAGGTATAGTCCAAATCGGTGAAGACCTTCTCTGCTAGTAATATAACGGGTCACATTCCACCCATCATATGCTTGTTTCTCATCCATGGGAATCTACCTAATGTCAGCAATTTTTGCCTTAGTCAGTATTCCCTTTATCAAAGGACTGCGGCTGAAATCTACTCCACCATTATATGACCCACCAGGAGGATATCGGAGTTGATTCTGGTATGCATTAAGCCTGGGCGTCCGAATCGGCTACGCCCACGGAGTAGGCGTAGTGTTGCCTTCTACGCATTTTGCGTAGACAGCGTAGCCGGCAACACTACGCCCACTCCGTGTGTGTAGCCGAGTCGGCCGCCACCCGCCTCCCTCCCGCCCTCCCCTACATACATTATTTAAGCAAACTACCCTTAATAAAACAATTTTAAAGCACGTCCCTTCCTAGATACCAATGCGCATGCGCGGCCGCCCGCGCATGCGCATTGGTATCCATGACGAGGCGATTCCAAGAGGGAGCCCCGGACGAGCCCCGGACACAGTATGTGCTTTAAAATTGTTTTATTAAGGGTAGTTTGCTTAAATAATGTATGTAGAGGAGAGCGGGAGGGAGATGCGTAGTGGGGCTACGCGGAGTGCGGGAGTGGGCGTAGCTTCTCGCCCACTCCGCGTAGCTCCGCGGAGCCCCACTACGCCCACTACGCCCAGGGTTAGTATGCATTAGAAAACATAGCCAGATAAGGCCAAGCAGAACCTTCATATGAAAACGGAAGTACTAAGTACGGCATCCCTCTCTCTGTATTATCGGGCATGAGCCCACAGACCCAACAGTCAGTAGTATTGACTACCAATTGATGCTGATGTAACAACTGGATGAACGAGTTGTTGAGATATTCTGTTCTCATTTGCTCATGGCCTGGGAGTGCATAGAACTTGTGTGGAGAAATAGTAGAAGAGGAAATCACAGAGACAGAAGTAGGAGCAGGTGTTGGCTGCATAATGTGGACAATCCATCCTACACAAGCTAATAAACTACATAAACATACTAGAATGCATAATGCTACGCCACAACGACTAACCGGTAACTTCTTATAATGGTTTATTTTCATCATCTTAATATCACCCCCTTCTACTTCGTTATCCATTACTCTAAAGGCGTTGCTCACGATAATCTTCCTGAATAACTTGGCTCTGATTATTAGCCGTCCTATGACACTGCAAGTCCTGTTGACCTAGTCACTATTCAGGTCACAGCCTAAGACTCCTACCGTGACCCTGCAACTTGATGGATAGTGGAAAAGGAATGTCTTTTAATAAAAAACAAAATTACAAAACACAAAGTTCAATTGTCCTTGGTCAACCTTGGTCTTAGGTTGTACCGTGTCTTCCCAGGTATCGTTTGATCTTTGAACAAGGTCTCTGGATCTGACGTGTTCAATCGCATGTGCAGTGGTACAGCTTCCTGTAACACGTTGTCATCTTCCTTTTCAGAATTTGTCCAGTCCAGGCGTGCACTACTGAATGGTACAAATCTGGGTACTTTTTCAGTTTCGTGGTCACCTATGCCTTCTCGAACCCACTGATCATAGGGTAAAGGCAAGGGTACCTTTTTGTAGTGCACGCCGTGAATCCAATTCTTTTTCCCCACGACCTTCACGGCTGTAAACGGTGTCAACAAAACTTTTGTCGGCGGCCCCCAACTAGGTTCCAAATTCCTTTCCCACTGAAAATTCTTCAGGCAGACCCAGTCCCCAGGTTGGATGGGCTGCCCTGGATCTGAGGAAGCCTCCGGCAAAGCGTTTTGGACCTGTTGACGAATAACACGTAATTTAGTGGTGAGGTCATGCAAATAATCAACCAACAATGGATACGGAACATCAGAGTATTTCTTTGGTCAAGGGACTCCCCAAACATTAGCTGGCCCAAAAAACAATCTCGTATGGACTAAGTCCTAAACGAGAATGAACCGTCGTTCTGGTTGAGAGACATGCCAAAGGCAAGGCATCGGGCCAGGAAAGGCCTGTGCTGGCCTGAATCTTTGCTAACTTGAGCTTGAGAGTGCCATTATAACACTCTATCAAACCCGCTGACTGAGGGTGGTTTGCCGCATGGAATTTCTGTCTGATACCAAGACCCATACACACCTTCTGCATAATTTGGCCTACAAATTCACTCCCCTTGTCACTCCAGACAATGCGCGGCAGACCAAACCTCTGGAAGAATTCATTCAAGAGGACTTTAGCAGTGGACAAAGCAGTATTGTTCTTTAGGGGGTAGGCCTCTATCCATCTGGAAAAGGCACAAACCACCAGCAGGACATATTTGAGGTTGTTGGAACGTTCCATGTGGATATAATCTATTTGCAATACCTCAAAAGGGTACGTAGGGGGAGCAAAATGACCTGCCGGAGTTGGTGTTGCCTTTCCTGGATTGTGCATCAAACAGACAATACAATGCTTCACCACATTTTCTGCACATTTGGGAATACCTTCATTCTGCCATACTGGAGCCAAAAGTTTACATATACCCCTTGCATTGATAAGAGCTGGACGATGCGCCATAGTAACTACAGGTAGTACATACGCGTCTGGTAACAACCACCGCTGGTGCTCTGACAATTCAGTCCAACATCCCGTTGTGTCCAACATTCCCGTACTCTCTCCCCACTTACTCAAGTCTTTCTCAGTTGCTTCCTTCTGGATCATTTTTACACTTTCTACTGTGTCTTCACACATACCTCCTTCTGCGACCCATCTTGCAGGGCCTGAAACATACATGTGACTTTTAACATCTTTCGCTGTTTCTCTCCCTACCTCATCCGCAAATGCATTCCCTCGACCCACATCATCAGTGATCCTTTTATGTGCGCTGCACTTCACAATCGCTACTTGAGCAGGCAAGGCAAGTGATTCAAGAAGGTCAGTTACCAACTGACCATGCTGTATTTTAGTGCTGTGGGAAGTAAATAATCCTCTTTCCTTCCACAAACGGCCAAAACTATGAGCAACGCCAAAGGGGTATTGGCTATCTGTATAAACAGTCATTCTCTTCCCTTTCGCCAACACACATGCTCTCATTAATGCAATTAACTCTGCAGCTTGCACTGAATTCTGTGTAATGCGTGCAGTTTCTACTACTGTATGTAACGTAGTAACAGCATAGGCTGCTGTCGTCTCGCCATTTGGAAGCTTAAACAAGACCCATCTACCCACAGGATCCCATCTGGATCCACAGGTGGTGTGTCTTTTAAATCAATTAGACCTTTAGTTTCTTCTTCTGTACGAAGAAAACAATCATGTTGGTCTTTTACATTTTTCTCATCCAGAACAGGTAACAATGTTGCTGGATTTAGAACATTACATCGCTTGATATGTATGTGACTAGCTAAAAGCGTTAACTCATATCCAAACAAACGGGCACTCGTTAAATGTTGCGTCTTGTTCTGTTCAAAAGGGTATCCACTGCATGTGGCACCATAACATTAAGAGTGTGATCCAACACCAATCCAGCAGATTGACGAATGGAGATCGCTGCTGCTGCTGTTGCTCTGAGACAACTAGGTAATGCTTTGGCTACTGGATCCAATGTAGCCGAAAAATAGGCACATGGCCTTTGCTTGTCTCCAAATTTTTGTGTCAAGACTGACAATGCACAACCTTCTCTTTCATGAACATAGAGTGTGAAAGGCTTACTATAATCTGGAGTACCCAACACAGGAGCGGAACACAAAGCAGTGCGTAAATCAGAAAAACTCTTCTGACATTCATCAGTCCAAGGAAGAGGTTGGGGTGTATCTTTCAGAGTGAGTGCCAACAAAGGTTTAGCCAACAAGGAAAAATTCGGGATCCATTGTCTACAATAAGAGGTAATGCTTAAGAAAGCACGCACCTCTCTTTGTGTTGATGGCACAGACATACGTGCAATTGCATGGATACGTTCTGGGGTCAATCGCCTTCCCTCCTTCGACAAGAGTTGACCTAAATAGGTAACCTCTTGGCGACAATATTGTAACTTGGAAGGTGACACCTTATGGTGTAAATCAGAAAAATGTTGCAGAAGTAACACAGTCGAATTTTTACAGACATCTTCTGAATCGGCAGCTACTAACAAATCATCCACATACTGGATAAGAGTAGCACCTGGTTGCATTGAAAAAGTGTCAAGCTGAGATTTCAAAGCCTGACTATAGATGGAGGGACTCTCACAATAGCCTTGAGGTGCACGTTTGAATCGGAAGCTTCGGCCTCCGAGAGAGAAGCCAAAAAGATCCCTACTCTCCTCAGCAATAGGAATGCTAAAGAAAGCAGTTTTGAGATCAATAACCGAAAACCAAGCTGCCGAAGCAGGAATCATAGTGAGCAAAGCAGTAATGTCCCGGACAACAGGAAACTGAGGGACAACAATTTTGTTGACCTCTCGGAGATCAATCACAAAACGATACACAGGTGGCTGAGATTACGTTTAAGAACAGGCAGAACAGGACTATTGCAAACATTTCCTCTGGTCTCTTCAACCACACCCTTCTGAACCAAGTCATAAACAATAGCCAACAAAGCTCTTTCGCCATCGTTAGAGATCTTATATTGAGGAATACGAGGCAACTTAACATCAGGCTTAACAGTGATCACATAAGGCGGAATTTGGAGCAAACCAACATCATTCGGACCCGTAGCCCAAAGCATAGCAGGAAGTGAACACAATTCGAGTGGTAGTTAGTCTTTAGATACATACATCGGAGAAGTCAATTTATCACCCAAAGTAAGATGTACCCCAGAGGGGGAACAATACAATGTGGCATGCAAGCGTCTCAATAAATCCAAACCCAATAAATTCTCTCCGCAACCCGTCGTCAAAAGAAGTGGAGCTTCTAAATCATACGGACCAATGGAAATAGGCTAAGGACAGGAAACAGGGTTACTAACTGGGGCACCAGAGAATCCTACGGAAACATTCATTAAGCCAGACAAAGGTACCCCAGGGAGTTTGGAATGCATAATAGAACTTCTCATTGCATCAGTATCCAAAAGAAACGGTTCTGTAACACCCAATGCTACAACATCAACATAAGGTCCATTCTGATCCACTGGAACTGATACGACTCCCTTACTTTGTCTATGGCTGTCCTAGCTAGTGTGAAAATCGGGACTTTCACTCTCTGCACAATAATCGTCATTATAATATTGCGCAGACTGAGAATTCTGTTGATCAAAATAATTCATAGTGTTCTGCGGGGGTAAGGAACGCTGTCCTTGAGACAACGCACCTCGCCCTCTCCCCCTAGGTGCTGACTGAAAACCACCACGACCTCGTGGCACGGATTGTCCACCAGTGCGTTGTAGTAAAACCGGACAATTAACCTTAAAATGACCTTCCTCTTTACAATAGGCGCATTGATTAGGACCCAACGGAGGTCGAGGAACAAAAGATACAGGTTTTTGTAACAATCTCTGAAACTGTGGAGGCTGTTGTGATTGGGGCTGACCAGAACGAGGGGGATAAGCCTGTTGCAAAAGAATCTTCGTTTTCAATTCCTTAGTCTTTTTCTCCACTTTTTACTTTTCTTCCTTATCCCTATTCTCATAATACTGAGCAGTAGCTAATATCTGGGCAGTCGATGAAACGGCCCATGAACTCTATGATTGTTTCAATTCATGCGATAATTCTGGAAGTAGATTAAACACAAATTTAGTCACGAATAATCGCTGTCCACCTTCAGTACTCATATCTTGACCACTATGGTCGATGAAAGTTTCTTCGAAACGAGTAAAGAAATCGAAGACACTTTCATCCGTCTTTTGTTTACACGCCGCTAACTTATCCCAGTTAACGCGTACAGCAGGCATCATCGTTTTCATAAGAGCTATGATTCTACCAGGTAATTCTGTGATTAAATCATCGGGCTTAGCACCACCTATTTGTCCTGCATCTGTGGCTGTTATAGCAGCCCAATAACCACCTAAAGCTTGATCATGGTCTTCCCTACGAATCTTAGCCCATAATGCTTGTGGGACTACATTTCCCATCAGCAAATCAATATAGGCCAAATTCATGATACACGCATCAACAGTCTGAGACAACTCTTTATAGT
Source organism: Lissotriton helveticus (assembly GCF_964261635.1). Lineage (NCBI taxonomy): Eukaryota > Metazoa > Chordata > Amphibia > Caudata > Salamandridae > Lissotriton > Lissotriton helveticus. The sequence goes on from NC_136059.1 coordinate 120,085,911, forward strand.
ACCCAGCAGGATTCTTACGAGGGTCCGGTAAAGATTGTTTAAGTGCCAACACTTCCGATCTCTTCCAAGGGTCATGTACCCATATACGCTGGAAATGAGCTGGAATAGCCGGATTAACACCTGCTTGAGGAACTGCATCTCTTCATATTGGAGGAACATCTCGCATAGGATATTGTGTCATTTTACGCCGAACCGCAGGATCAGGTTCAAGAGAAGCTCGAGAGAAAAAGGAAGACCGGAAAGTAAGAAGTTTTTGAACAGCATGTTCTACATCAGACCTACAATAAGTCCCTTATCAAATTGGTCCTGTATCTCGAACAAACCCTGAGGAGGTAAATCCAAATCCATATCTCCCCACCCTTTGATAAGTGTATAGCACATAACATTAAAGACATACCTCTGCGTAGGCGCATTCCATTGAAGAAAAGTGTCTAAAATATCACACACACTATACTGTGGACCACTCATGATCCAATTACGAGCGAGAGAATCTAGCTTAATCTGCTCTTCAGAATCTGGAATTTGACTACGTGATTGCCTTTGATACGAAGCAGGAGAAATATTAAGAGGCCCAAGAAAAGGTGACAAGAGACCAGAAACAGTGTTAACTAATCGTTGTCGAGCTGTAGGGGAATCTGACACTAGAACAGGAGCCAACGTATTCTGTAAGACAGGAGAAGAACTAGTAGCAAAAGAAACTGAAGGTGAGGGAGACTGAGGCACAGAAGACTGGGGTACAGAAGTTGGTGGCAAAGGAGGTGGAGGTGGAATCACTGGAAGAGGCAATTGTGCAAGAACCGGAATAACTGGGTTAGCAGCAGGTTGCTGGACAACAGGTTGTAATGGGGATGCATTAGCCCCTAATACATAAGGTGGAGGTAGTGTTAGCAAATAGGACATGAAAGGATCTTCGTCAAGATCCTTACTCTTTGAGGAAGTAGGCAACGCAGGATAACATCTATCTATTGCCATACGATGCAGTCTTTCTGAAACTTCAATCATCTGATCAGTCTCATCATTTTTAAACTGCTGGGCAGCCTGTAAAATCGTCATATTTTGCTCCTTCTTATCTTTTTTCATTTGCTTAATTTCTTTCTGTTTGGCTTCCTTACGCCAGAGGCGGAGAGAGTCAAACATTGCCGGCCGGGCTTTTCTCTTAAACAAAATCGCTTCCAAATTATTTAATATATCAGGTTCAAAAGTACCATTTTGTGGCCACTGTAGGACACCATCTTTCTTCGTATATCGGATCCATGTTTCATTGAAAATAATAGGACCAAGACCATGTTTCGAATAGAGCTCGTAAGTGGGAGTTCCAACCGGAGGAATCGGACAAGAATCCTCTAGCCAGGAATCCCTAGAACAACCAAAACAACAGAATTTCCTAAACTTACTAAATCTAGGCATTTCATAATGAACTGGACTTTTACAAACGTCAAGAGGGTTTAAGACAATATAGTGACAGCACCAACGTACTTACCCCTTCGGCTTCGATAAGTGCACTGATCGAATAACAAAAAACCAAAACAAAGAGTGGGCGCTACTCACGAATACTTAACTAAATGTTTTCTCACGCCAACAGATGTCCGTCTAACGTCTCGCGATACCAATCATCACCAGAGGGCCAAGGCAGGGCGACAGTCAGGACAGTAGTCGTCAGCAGCCGTCGGAAAGGAGTAGCCGCGCTGCAAAAGACTTTCGGTCCACTCGACATACAGGGGTCGCTCTCGTGGTTCGCGAATCCTCCAGAATTTTCTTGCGAAGCTCCTCACGTCCCTTGGGCTGAACCGCTACCACTGAAGTCGCCCACACGTTGGACACCAGTTGGAGAACCGGGCCTTATGGGCCGGGCGGTGCAGGGCACGCCTAATATCTCCGGGTTCACCTGCCTTGTCAGACAGAGACACGAGACACTCTGTTGGGCGTAGAAAATCAGATTTATTAGCTGCAGTCAAGCACAGTTGTCCAAGAAGTACAACAGAGGTAAGTTCTTAGGAGACTGCCGCTTAACTCCGTGGCTTACAATCTCTTATAGGTCATAGGTTACAATGCCCACTTCCAAAACATACAAAACCAACGAATAGGAATAGTTCGGAAACAAGCTATCGAGTGTCCAAAACACACCCTCCTTTCAGACCCTGTGTGCTCTCCTCCCCTCAAGTTAATCAACACTAGTGACTGTAATTCAATTTGCAGGTTGTAGAACATGTTCGTATGCTTCACAGGATAGCTTATGTAACAAGAGAATACACAAAGAGAATAGCGAAGGCCAGTCAAATAAGATAAAGTCAGAAATAATGGTGGGACCCAAACAGGGGAGTAAAGCAAGGATTAATCAGTCTAGACATGGATTTAACAAACTCGGCCAGGCCCTGACATCGGTTTCGTAATCAAGGACAAAGGGTTACTTTTTAACAGACAAGACACGTAGCATCTGAAAAAGCAAAAACACAGCGTTCGACGTGCTGCCTGAGTGAGGCAACACAAAATGGCGGCTGAACACAAGATGGCGGCTAAATACGAAGCGGAGTCGAAAACCACGGAACCTCAGGGGTCCGCCTTGGGTTTCTTCACATGGCCGTTGATCTCGGCGGGCTTCCAGTTTTACGGGAAGGTTGCTGTCTCAAAGGAACTGTTGAATGTTTTCCGGTGGTGGGGCGTGATGGTTGTGCTGGCTTTGTTGAAGATGTGGTGAGGGCAGGGGTCGGAAGGGGATCCGGAGTGGATGGAGTTCATGGTTTTGATGGTGTCTTCGTCGCTGATGTTGCACCAGGCGGTCAGGCGACTGGTGAGGGTGGTGGTCGCAGGGGTGGTGGACTCGGTGGTGGGTGCGGGGTTGTCGGAGTTGAAGCTGTCTTGGATGTCGGTAATCTTGCGGTGAAAGAAGGTGGCCAGGGAGTCGCACAGGTCCTGTGATGGCGGGATGTCGTTGGTGTTGGAGCTGGGGTTGGAGAGTTCTTTCACTATGCTGAAGAGCTCTTTGGTGTTGTGTGCGTTGTTGTCTAGGCGGTCCTTATAGGCGGTCCTGATGAGTTGGTCGTGTCTGCAGGTGGCGCTCTTGTGGTCTGTGTGGGTATCTGGTGTTCGGTCGTGGAGCCATTTCTTTTCCAGCTTCCGACAGGTGCTCCTCGTGATCCGGAGGTCTTCGGTGAACCAGGCAGCTTTCTTGGTGTGGTTGGTTGTGGAGATCTTGATAGGGGCGAGGGTGTTGGCGCAGTCGTTGATCAACTGTTTGAGGTTGGTCGCGGCGGTGTCGGTGTCGGTGCGGTCGGCGGGTGGTCTCAGGGCGAGGGCGGTAGTCAGTTGGTCCTTGGTGACCTTGCCCCAGCAGCGGCGTTGCAACTGTTGGGTGCGGTGGTGTGTGGTGGGTTTCCTGGAGGTGAAATGGACGCATCTGTGCTTGATCCGTGGGGTTCGGTGGTGTGGTTAAATGAGACGTGGGGGCTTGTGGAGAAGATGGGGTCCAGCGTGTCTCCAGCGGCGTGGGTGGGTGTCGTCACAAGCTGTTTGAGTCCGAGGATGGCGAGGTTGTCGATCAGGGCGGTGGAGTTTGCTTCGTTGTTGTTCTCGAGGTGGAAGTTCAGGTCCCAGAGGAGGATGTAGTCCGTGGAGGCGAGGGCGTGGATGCTGACGAGGTCGGCGATGGCGTCGCTGAATTGTGGTTGGGGTCCGGGTGGTCTGTAGACGAGTGTTCCTCTGAGGGTGGTGTTGGGGTCGGTGTGGATCTGGAAGTGCATGTGCTTGGTGGTTGTGAGGGTGTCGTCGGTGTTGGTCGAGACTCTGAGGGTGTCCTTGTGGATGATGGCTATTCCCCCTCCAACTCCGTTGGTGCGGTCTCTGCGGGAGATCTTTTAGCCCTGTGGGATGGCTATGGCGATGTCTGGTGCTGAGGTGACGTTCAGTCAGGTCTCCGTCAGGAAGGCGACGTCAGGGTCAGTAGAGTCAAGGAGGTGCCAGAGTTCGATGGCGTGCTTGCGAGCGGAGCGGGTGTTGAGGAGGATGCAGCAGAGATGGTTGAGTTCTCTGGTTGGTGGTTTGGTTGGCTGGATGCTTGTGAACCGGGGTGGCCCGGAAGCAGGGGTGGTCTTGTCCGGTGTTGAGTGCGTGGAGGGTGCTGGAGTCGTAGAGCAGTCTGGCATTGCCGGGGGTGCGGGGTCCAGGGGTTCTGGCGCTGGGCACGGTCCAGGTGTGGATGGGTGCAAACGGGCTTGCCTTTGGCGCGCCTTCAGGATGTCCTGTCCCCTGGAGCCCCGATACCAGGGCTGGTGAGGTGTCAATCTAGTCTGTGTTTACCTGATCGTGGTAGGCAATGCAGTACCCTTCTAGGAAGGAAATATCAGCAAACCTGGGAATGCTGCTCTGTCTCAGTTCATGTAAGAGAACTTCAGATGTGAGGGCTCTAGACCTCCCAGCTAGAATGTTTACCCCCGAGGGGGTCAACTTCAACATCTCCAGGAGGACAAAGAAAAATACCAGGTCATTTCTTATCCAGCTTTTTCAGATAACCCAAAACTGTGAGTGGTGAGGTGCCTGAAGGCATACTAGGATATATTGTTATTATTATTATTATTATTGTAGATTTTTGTATAGCGCTAGCCAGACCCAAAGGTATCATAGCGCTTCACAACATGGGTTGAAGCAACATATTAAGGTGATCATAAACACATTGAATCAAAGCGTAACTGGAAGACCTGTGTGTTGAATAAAATTACAGGAAAGGAAAACAAAGGGAGTCACAATAGTGAGCACAAGCCAAGGGGGAGAAGAAGCTTAAGTCTTGGTGAGGCCGTGGTTATGTCCTGCGAAGTGCAGGCTATGGTGTTTTGGCAGCGACTATCCATTCGGGAAAGACCAGTTAAGGAAGAGGTCTTTGAGTTATCTTTTGAATTGTAGAAAGGAGGGGGTAGTCCTGATATGAACTGGGATGGAGTTCCAGATTTTGGGGGCATTTCCAGAGAAGGATCGTACAGCAGTTTTTTGTTTGCGGATTTTTGGTGGGATGAGGAGTAGAGTATTGAAGCTTCTGAGGGTTCTTGACTGATCAGCCTTCTTGAGTTTGGCGGCCAGGTAGGCTGGTTTCCCTGTATGAAGAGTTTGTGCATGAGGCAAGCTGTTCTGAAATTGGCACGCAATTCAATTGGGAGCCATTTTAGCTCTCTGAGTGCTGGCGAGATGTGATCAAACTTCTTCACTCCAGTGACCATTCCGGCTGCTGCCTTGAGCTAGATCTGAGGGGGGCCAGGTGGGATTTTGCTGTACCCCTGAGTGAAGAATTCCCGTAATCTAGTCATGACAGCACAAGGGATTGAGTGGCCAGTTTGAGGTCCTTAGGCGGGATGAAGGGCTTAATTTTGTTAAGAAGCTTCAGGTTAAGGAAGGCGCTCTTGACGGTGTTCTTAATGTGTTTGGTCATGTCAAGTTTGGGGTCCAGGGTGATACCGGGTGATTTTGCGGAATTCGCCAGGGTGAGTTTGTCGTTTAGGGTGTCGATTGAGTTTAGCCATTCTGTGATTTGGGGATCTCCTCTTTGTTAGAGATGTGGAGGATGTCCCTTTTGTCTTTATTGAGTTTCAAGTGGTTTTGTGATAACCAGTGTTGGACGACTCTTAGAGTGTCATTGAGTCTGTGAATATCATCAATGGAGGAAGTTTCAAGGTAGATCTGGGTGTCGTCCCCGTAGAGGTGGAAGGGGATGTTCGACTTTTTGAGCATGGTAGTAAGGGGTTCCATGTAGATGTTGAACAGCTGAGGTGATATAACTGATACCTGGGGGACGTCTCTGTTGACGGGGTGGAGGTCTGATGAAAAGTTTCTAATCTTTACTCTTTGGCTGCGGTTCTGGAGAAAGGAGGAGAACCACTTTAGGACCACCTCTTCTGTCCCTACCCTCTCATGAAGTACCGTGATGAGTAGGTAATGGTCTACAGTGTCAAAGGCAGCCAATAATACCAGGAAAATGAGTAGGGAGCATTGACCTGCATTGTATAGGTCATCAATGACATTGAGGATCACTGTCTCTGTGCTGCAACCTTTACTGAAGCCTGATTGGTGAGAGTCTAAGAGGTTAGTGTTGTCCGTGTGTTGAGTCAATTGGAGGAGAACGCACCTTTCCAGGATTTTGGCTAGGATACGAAGATTAGACACAGGTGTGAAGTTTTTTAAGTCGTTCGTGTCTAAACCAGGTTTATCAATAGTGTCGTGATTTGGCCGACTTTAAGGCGGTCCGATATGACTCCAGTAGAGAGGGAGCTGTTAATGATCTTGGTCCAGAGTGGGGCTAAGGAGAGATTGAGCTTTTTGGCTAACTGGGCTTGAATAGGATCGGAGTCGTGAGTGTAGGATTTAGCGGTGGAGATAATTTTGGCTATCTCTGCTTAGGAGATGGGGTTGAAAACTTTCCAGTATGTAGGTGGGAGCTCGTGAATGGCAGCTCCTATCCCTAGGGGCATACTCTTGTGTGGGGGACTTTGAGTGACATCAAGGAAGAGCTCAATCTTGGAAATGTTGTCGTTGAAGAAGTTAGCAAAGATCTCACACAAGTCTTTGGAAGCTAGAACTGAGGGTGCAGGGGTTTTGGAAGTTTGTTGGCGAATGATCTTGAAGAGCTCCTTGGGTCTCTTTTTAGCATTGTCTTAAGTGTTGCAGAAGAAAGAAGGCTTTTCGTATTTGATGTGTTTATTGTACATAACGCTTATTGTTTTGAGTTGTTCTCGGAGGATTTGGGACGGGTTGGTCCTCCAGAGTCTTTCGGCGGCTCTTAGTTGCCTTCTCTCAGAGTTTATGTCTGTGTTAAACCAGGATCTGGATGGGATGATTCTAACCCTTTTTTGTTTCAGGGGCTCTATTCCATCTAGAATGACAGTCATAGTGGAGTTGAAGTGGGAGGTGAGTTCTGTTGTGGTGAGATCTTCTGCCGGGATGGGAAGGAGAGAACTTATCTTGACTTCCAAGTCTGCCAGGGGGATCTGAGTTAGATTTTTCACCCATTGAGGGGGGTCACGCATGAGGGGCTGACCTAGGAGCACTTGGTTGATGTTGAATAGGATGATGTGGTGATTGGAGCGGTCAACAGGCAGGATGTGGTAGCTAGTGATTGTGTCGATGGGCAATAATGGCATCAGGGGTTGCTCCGCCGTTGTGGGTTTCCTCTTTGCAATGTTGGGTGAGGTTGTTGTTCTGAAAAAGTTCATTCAGGGTTTGGATCAGCAGGTCATTTTTGTTATTCCAGTGGAGGTTGAGGTCCTCTAGAATTAAGTTGGTGTTGTCATGAAGTGAGCAGTGGTTATCAGGTCAGATAAATGTTCTCCGAATGCGGCAGAGTGGCCTGGCGGGTGGTGGAGGAGGTTGCTAAGAAGTGCTTTGTTATCACTGTCTTGATGTTTGTGGTTAGACATTCGAGAGAGTTGCAGTCATCAATGACATTGAGGATCACTGTCTCTGTGCTACAACCTTTTCTGAAGCCTGATTGGTGAGTGTCTAAGAGGTTAGGTGTTGATTTCCGTCACAAGTATGGTGGTCTTGTGTATGATAGCTACACCCCACCTCACTGGACTTTTCTGTCTTTATTGATGATGGCAATGCCTGGGGGAACAAGTAAGTTCATGAATGGGGAGGAGAACTCATTAAGCCATGATTCGGTGATGAAGGTGATGTTAATGTCGTGAGTAAGGATAGTTTTTGCCAGCTCTGTTGCATGTTTGATGTCTGATCTGCAGTTTATGAGAATGCACTTGGTGGAAGGCAACTCCTTATTGATTTTCTTCATTAAGGGGGACCTAGGGATGTTCATGAGGAAGGATGGGGTTCTTGGGACTCTGGGAAGTAGGTGGTCTCTTCTAAATCCTTCAAATGACTTGGATTGTGGCTTTAGGGAAGAGAGAGGATGCAGTGTCATACGAGGAGGCAAGCTCCAACGGGAACTCTTGATTGCCATCAAAAAGCCTTAGAAGGCTATGTCCTCTCTGACCATTGCAAGATGGGTGATATGGATCATGGCAGAGGCCAAAATTGATATTTCTGAACTTGGAGCTCATTACACCAGGGGGGCTATGGACTCCCAATACTTCTGTATAGCACCTATCAAGGCCACATGCATCAGAAAGTGGCCACGGGGGAGCCCAAATGTCTCCTGCAACGTGCCATAGGGCAGCAGCACACCGTCTGAATAGAGGTCACCCACCATCTGCAGGCCCAGGTCCTCCCATTCTGCAAGTCCAAACCAATCTCCACCATGAGGCAGCGCCGTACACATACCCAGCTGTATCTCAGGCGCCTAAGGGCGCTGCACTCCAATTCTATTGTGGAACCATTTCCAACAATGCCTCAGGGTGCCCCCCAGCATCGAGAGCTCAGAGGTCCTCAGTTGCTGTTGCAAAATCACGAACGACAGAACATGCCTCGGCACTTCTGGTGCAGGCCGCCCCTCCGGGCCTCTAAACTCTAGCGCCACTGCTCGAGTGAGGATCTGAAACTGCACAGCCAGGTAATATAATTCAAAGTCCGGGGCAGCTAGTCCCCCCTCAGCTCTCGGCCGCATCAAAGTATCCAGCGCCACCCTACGCCGTCCGACACCCCAGATGAAGTCACTCGTCGCAGAGCGCAGTTGCCGAAAAAAGGCAACCGGTATGCGTATTGGTAGGTCCTGAAGAAATACAACAGGCGAGGAAGTGCTACCATCTTTAGCAGCGCCACACGACCCACCACCGACAGCGGCGGGGTCCCCCAAAAACGTATGCTACCTCTCAGGCCCCTCATGGCTCTCCCAATGTTACCCTCAAGGAGATCTTCCTGGGCATGATACACCTGCGTTCCCAGATAGGGAAGGCACCTCGGTTCCCACACCAGATCGGGCGGTAACTCGGCGGGTCGCATGCAGCAGTCACCGGGAAAACACAGGTCTTAGCCCTGTTAACCCACAATCCCGAGATGTCCCCAAAGCCATGACGAAGAGTCCTCGCCCCTGCCAGGGCATCCCCGGCATCTCCGAGGAACATCAGGAGATCGTCCGCATAAAGCGAGATATAATGCGCCTGACCGTGTAGCTGAAGGCCGCGATACGCCTCCCCCATTCTAGCGCACGCTGCCAATGGCTCCATTGCAAGAGCAAACAACAGCGGGGAGAGCGGGCAACCCTGCCTGGTGCCCCGCCCCACCGGCCAGGAATCGGAAACTACCCTGCCTACCCGAACCCTGGCTGTCGCTGAAGAGTACAATATAGCAGTCCTACGGACATAACCGTCACCAAGCCCAAATGCCGTCATAATTGAGAACAGATGGGGCCACTCCAGGCTATCAAACGCCTTAGCAATGTCAACCGAAAGGAGTAGCGCTTGCCCCTCCATTCCCCGGCTGCCATCCAATATCCCGACCAACCAGCGTATGCTGTCAGCCGTATTACGCGTCGGAATAAAGCCCGCTTGATTTGGATGCACCAATTGTGTCATAAAAGGAAGGAGTCTAGTGGCTAGCACCCGGCTCAGGATTTTATAATCAGTGGTGAGCATAGAGAGGGGCCTGTACGCTGCCGGATCAGTTGGCGGTTTTCCTGGCTTAAGAAGCAGAACGATTATGGCCTCCCTAGTGGAAGCCGGCAGCAATCCCGTCCGTCGGGCCTCCTGGTACATCGCCAGTAATCTATGAGCTAGGAGATCCATATAGGTCAGATAAAATTCAATAGGCAATCCATCACTGCCCGGCGTTTGTTGCATGCCAATTGTTTAATGGCGCAGCTAATTTCAGACAGTGTGATATCCTGGCCAAGCGCTTCCGCCTCCTCCCCCTCAATGGTAGGGAGCTCCAGGCCCTCCAAAAACTCCTGGGCATCCACCGCACCATTCTGCAGTTGGCTGGTGTAGAGAGCCGCGTAGAAGGAGCAAAAGTGGTCGCCTATGAGGTGCTGTTCATAATCCAATCCACCAGAGGGGGAAGCCAGCGCCAAAATGGGTTTGCAACGAAGGGTAGGGTCAGCCAACCAGGCCAATAAGGTGCCCATCTTGTCTCGCTCCGCGTGCGCGTGAGCCAAATAGGCTCTATGATCAAAACACCGTAGGCGCTCCACCTCCACCGCTACCGCCTCCTTCTGAGTAAGGACCTCTGTGCGCGCTCCGGAACCCTCCGAATGGGCCCTCTCAGCATCGCGCAGGGCCCTCTTCCCCACCTGCAACAATAGCTTCCTAACTTCCACCCATTTGGCAATGCAGATCCCACGGACCACCACCTTAAAGGCATCCCATTCCAGAGCCACCGTCATGGCGGAGCCCGCATTCTCTGCAAAATAGTGTTCTACCCCATCTCCCAGTTCCGCTCGGAAGACCTGATCTTCGAGCATCTCTGGGCGCAATCTCCAAGTAGGGATTCTGAGGCGCTTCGCCACCCAACAGAAGTTTATCAAGAGCGGATTATGATCGGAAATGGTGCGTGTTAGATATTCGCTGCTAGCCGCCAGCGGCGCCAGACCAGTACTACACAAAATGGCGTCCAGCCATACGTGCAGATCGTGCAAGGCCGAATAATATGAGTAATCCTGATCCACCGGATACTGCGTTCGCCAAAGGTCAATTAGTCCCCAGTTGTCTTGCCAGCAGGCCGGAGCTCTAGCCAACCTATTAATCGGGGCCGTGGACAGCGGAGGATGGGATCTATCCATAACTACGTCAGTTACTGAATTAAAGTCCCCCCCCCCATCAACACCGGCGTTGTAAAATAATCCGCAAGCGCAGTCAAAAGAGTCTCTAGAAAGGGTGCCTGTTCCATGTTAGGAGCATAAACACTGCAAAGGGTCACCTCACGCCCATACAGGCGGCCTCTAACCGCAACATACCGGCCCTCAGGGTCTATTAATTGGTCTAATACTTGGAATGGAACCCCAGCCCTAACCCAGATCAGGACCCATTGTGCAAAGGCTGAATAAGTGGTATAAAATAGCTGCCCTTGCCACCTACGCTGCAATGCAAGCCCCTCAGTCCTATTCAAATGTGTCTCCTGGAGAAAAGCCACCTGTGCGCCCCTGCGGACTAAATATGAGTGGTCCTTGTATCTGGGCTGCATGTAGTGCAATCCCCGAACATTCCAGGTTACACAGTTCACATCAGGTAACAAACCCATAGCTGCAAGTCAAAAGCCACACAGAGCGGCCCTCTCCCTCCGGCCACCAGGGAATGTCAACACCTGCATACAACGCCCGGCAGCACCAGTTTCTCGGTAAAGCTCAGCAGCAGGCAACATCCCCAAAACAAAACATACCCATCCCTCAACACACCCCCCCGCCCCGTTCATCACCCTCCCCCCCAGAACTGGCACCAATATAGTGAATCTCATCCAAACTATCCCAACTATAAGCCTCGCACAAAGCTAAGGCCAACTAACTAACTGAGACCATCCGGTGGGGGTAGGATAGAGCCTAGCCTGCGGTAAACCAAAACCCAGCCAACGTCCGCAACCATCATCCCCACTCCGGCCCCGATCATGATCATTCCTGTCCCCGATTCCCAGCCTCCCACTCTCCAACCCTCCATCACCCACCCCCGATAATCAAGCATTGCAGTGCATCGTTCTAGGGATAACAACCAGTCCCGCAAACAGTACAGAGTCTACTCATCTAGCAGCCCATCCGCATTTCCAGGCGTGACCGTCGGTAAATGGGTATCGTCCGTCCCAGAGGTCTCCGCCTCCGACTGCCCCTTGTCGCTACCAATGTCCAATGCCTCCAGCGTGGCCCACAGCAGGTCCCCGGAGAGCGTAGTCACCGTGTCTAGGGCCCCCCTGCGTTCCATGGCCGTCTGCGATGTGGATGGTTTCTGTAGGCCGCACACGCGTCGTTGCAACCTCCGCGACCTCCGAGGCTGAGAGTCTTTAGTCAGCTTCTGCTCTTCGCCATCTTGGCCGTCCTTGCCTGCCCTATAAGCTTCCAACCATTCCCAGGCATCCTCCGGCGTCTCATGAAAGTGGGTCTTCCCATCGAGGATTATACGCAGTTTGGCCCGGAAAAACAGAGAGTACTGAATCCCTTCTGCTCGTAACTCATTCTTGACCGCCTGGAATGACATACGGCACCGCTGGGTATCAAAAGAATAGTCCGGGAAGAGTGTGACATTGCTCTTGTCTACCTGATAGGGACCATCGCTGCGGGCCCTCCGAAGGAGCAAGTCGCGGGGTTCGGAAGTGCAATAATTACACCACCAATGGCCGCGGGGGCCACCCCTGCTGCGGCGGCCTAGCCGGTACTCGGTGCGCCCGCTCCAAGGTATAGAATCTCGACAGCCCCTCGGGTGCCACAGCAGTTTGAAGCCAGTTCTCCAAGTAGGCCACCATGTCTGAACCCTCAATTTTCTCCGGTAGGCCAACCACGCGGATGTTATTGCGTCTAATCCTGCCTTCCGCGTCCTCTGCCCTCCGTTCTAACATCATTAGGCGGTGCAGGACTCCCACCATTGTCTCCAAGAGCGCGGTCTGCGCTGGGCCAATCTCCTGGAGAGAAATTTAGTTCTGTTTCACCCGATCAGCAAGTTTCGAGTGATCCGCTCGTAGCAAACCCAGACCAGTTGCAACCTGCGCAATATCTTGCTGGAGGGCCTCTCGAGAGTCCGCAATAGCCGCCAATAATGTATCCAGTTGGAGCTGAATTACCTGATCTTGTGGCAGTTCCTGCTCACCCCTATTCTCTGGAGGTGGGGGGTCAGTGTCAGATGGTGGCTGCTCTTCTTCCTTTCGCGCCCATGGCTGCAGACAGCAGCACACCTCCGGCCTTTGTCGCCGTGCCCACACTATCGCTCAAATCAAATTAATGGCACCATTGCATCTCCCCCGCGCCTCCGCTCCGGGGAGGGTCTTGCCCAGCGATGTGAAGTCAGATCGCCAACAGCAGTCGGAATCGCCTTACAGTCCACAGTCTATGTGCCCCCGCCAGCCCGGCCCAGCCCTAACACCGCTCAGGGCCCTTCGCAAACTCGAGAGGCCTAGCTTCCAGTCCCAGCCTTCACGTGTCCGCAGCGTTCTGGGCACCCGCTCGCCTCCCTACAGGGCACTTCAGTACTCCGTAACCCCACCGCAGTGTCGCCAGGACGCTCCAGGGCTCAGCGCTGTTGTAGTCTGTGCACTCCCTGCCACAGTTCCCGGTTCTCAGGCGCCTCCGTCAGCACTGGTTTCTGCACTCGGAATGGGTGATGGGGATCGACGCCATTTTAGATCATCCGATGGTCGGCACCCACGCTCAGGCCAATCGCTCCGGCAACCGTCTCGTGCCTAGAGTCGGGCAGATCTCAGCACCCAGCTACTCCAGATGGCCCCATGCTTCATTGGCTCTACTTGGGGGTCCGAGAGAAGCCGGAATCAGGATAAAAGCGGGGATCGGGCGCGGAGCTCGTCGCTCACACTGCCTGTCCCATCGGCTTCCAAGCCACGCCCCCATGGAGAAGAAACTGTTCATGTGGCACGAAAGTACATAACAGTATACTGAAGTTGAGTAAGACCCAAAATACTTTCCTGTTAGACACGGAATTCAGTTCACTAATTTCCAGCATTATTGTAGAGCTAGTTCCCTTATTGCCTGAGAGAGGGTAGCATGGAGATACATACCAGTGGGATAATCCTTGCCTCCACATCCTTAATAGAATCAAAACTTTCCTTCATGCCACCTAGGAACTTTTTCATTGTATGTTAAGACTGGAGGCGAGGAATATGCATGTTTAAAGCTTACCGACCACCAGTGCAGCTGCGTTGTACATTGGTTTAAATAAGAACCTTTTGAAAATGGAGTCTGAAAACCAATCTGCCTCATTCATGACATCTTTGGCATTGCCCCCTACCTTGACTGACTTGAAGTCCATACCCCCCTGGTGTAATGAGCTCCAAGTTCAGTAATATCAATGTCGGCCTCTGCCATGATCCATATCACCCATCTTGGAATGGTCAGAGAGGACATAGCCTAGTAAGTCAGATCGCCAACAGCAGTCGGAATCGCCTTCCAGTCCACAGTCTATGTGCCCCCGCCAGCCCGGCCCAGCCCTAACACCGCTCAGGGCCCTTCGCAAACTCGAGAGGCCTAGCTTCCAGTCCCAGCCTTCACGTGTCCGCAGCGTTCTGGGCACCCGCTCGCCTCCCTACAGGGCACTTCAGTACTCCGTAACCCCACCGCAGTGTCGCCAGGACGCTCCAGGGCTCAGCGCTGTTGTAGTCTGTGCACTCCCTGCCACAGTTCCCGGTTCTCAGGCGCCTCCGTCAGCACTGGTTTCTGCACCCGGAATGGGTGATGGGGATCGACGCCATTTTAGATCATCCGATGGTCGGCACCCACGCTCAGGCCAATCGCTCCGGCAACCGTCTAGTGCCTAGAGTCGGGCAGATCTCAGCACCCAGCTACTCCAGATGGCACCATGCTTCATTGGCTCTACTTGGGGGTCCGAGAGAAGCCGGAATCAGGATAAAAGCGGGGATCGGGCGCGGAGCTCGTCGCTCACACCGCCTGTCCCATCGGCTTCCAAGCCACGCCCCCATGGAGAAGAAACTGTTCATGTGGCACAAAAGTACATAACAGTATACTGAAGTTGAGTAAGACCCAAAATACTTTCCTGTTAGACACGGAATTCAGTTCACTAATTTCCAGCATTATTGTAGAGCTAGTTCCCTTATTGCCTGAGAGAGGGTAGCATGGAGATACATACCAGTGGGGTAATCCTTGCCTCCACATCCTTAATAGAATCAAAACTTTCCTTCATGCCACCTAGGAACTGTTTCATTGTATGTTAAGACTGGAGGCGAGGAATATGCATGTTTAAAGCTACCGACCACCAGTGCAGCTGCGTTGTACATTGGTTTAAATAAGAACCTTTTGAAAATGGAGTCTGAAAACCAATCTGCCTCATTCATGACATCTTTGGCATTGCCCCCTACCTTGACTGACTTGAAGTCCATACCCCCCTGGTGTAATGAGCTCCAAGTTCAGTAATATCAATGTCGGCCTCTGCCATGATCCATATCACCCATCTTGGAATGGTCAGAGAGGACATAGCCTAGTAAGGCTTTTTGATGGCAATTAAGAGTTGCCGTTGGAGCTTGCCTCCTCGTATGACACTGCCTCCTCTCTCTCCCCTAAAGCCACAATCCAAGTCATTACAGATTTTAGAAGAGACCACCTACCTCCCGGAGTCCCAAGACCCCCATCATTCCTCACGAACATCCCTAGGTCCTGCTTAATGAAGAAAATCAATAAGGAGTTGCCTTCCATCAAGTGCATGCTCATAAACTACAGATCAGCCATCAAACATGCAACCAAGCTGGCAAAAACCATCCCTATTCACGAAATTGACATCACCATCATCACCGAATCATGGCTTAATGAGTTTTCCTCCCCATTCATGAACTTACTTGTTCCCCCCATCAATAAAGCCAGAAAAGTCCAGCGAGGTGGGGGTGTAGCTATCATACACAAGACCACCATACTTGTGATTGAAATCAACACCTTCAACTGCAACTCCTTTGAATGCCTAACCACAAACATCAAGACAAGAGATAACAAACCACTTCTCTGCCACCTCCTCTACCACCCGCCTGGCCACTCCGCCGCATTCGGAGAACATTTATCTGACCTGATAAACCACTGCTCACTTCATGACAACACCAACTTAATTCTAGGCGACCTCAACCTCCACTGGAATAACAAAAATGACCCGCTGATCCAAACCCTGAATGAACTCCTTCCCAACAACAACCTCACCCAACATTGCGAAGAGGAAACCCACAAAGGAGGAGCAACCCTTGATGCCATTATTGCCCATCTGGACACAGTCACTATCGACCACATCCTGCCCGTTGACTGGTCAGATCACACATCATCCTATTCAACATCAACCAAGTGCTCCTAGGTTAGCCCCTCACGCGTGACCCCCCTCAATGGGTGAGAAATCTAACTTAGATCCCCCTGGCAGACTTGGAAGTCAGGATAAGTTCTCTCCTTCCCATCCCCGCAGAGGATCTCACCACAACAGAACTCACCTCCCACTACAACTCCACTATGACTGTCATTCTAGACGAAATGGCGTCCCTGAAACAAAAAAGGGTTAGAATCACCCCATCCAGATCCTGGTTTAACACAGACATAAACTCTGAGAGAAGGCAACTAAGAGCCGCTGAAAGGCTCTGGTGGAACAACCCTTCCCAAATCCTCCAAGAACAACTCAAAACAATAAGGGGTATGTAAATAAACACATCAAATAGGAAACGCCTTCTTTCTTCTGCAACGCTAAAGACAATGCTAAAAAAAAAGCCCAAGGAGCTCTTCAAGATCATTCGCCAGCAAACTTCCAAACCCCCAGCACCCTCAGATCTGGCTTCCAAAGACGTGTGTGAGATCTTTGCTAGCTTCTTCAACGACAAAATTTCCAAGATGGCGATCTCCCTAGATTTCATCTGCAGTCCCCCACACAAGAGTACGCCCCTAGGGATAGGAGCTGCCACTCAGGAGCTCCCACCTACACACTGGAAAGTTTTCAACCCCATCTCCGAAGCAGAGATAGCCAAAATGATCTCCACCGCTAAACCCTCCTCTCACGACTCCGATCCTATTCTGGCCCAGTTAGCCAAAAAGCTCAATCTCTCCTTAGACCCACTCTGGACCAAGATTAATAACAGATCCCTCTCCACTGGAATCCTATCGGACTGCCTTAAAGTCGGCCAAGTCACGCCACTATTGAAAAAAACGGGCTTAGACACTAAAGACTTAAACAACTTCAAACCTGTGTCTAATCTTCCTCTCCTAGCCAAAATCCTGGAAAGGTGCGTTCTCCTCCAATTGACTAAACACACTGACAACACTAACCTCTTAGACACTCACCAATCAGGCTTCAGAAAAGGTTGCAGCACAGAGACAGCGATCCTCAATGTCATTGACGACCTACACAAATATCTATATGCAGGCCAATGCTCCCTACTCATTCTCCTGGACTTATTGGCTGCCTTTGACACGGTAGACCATAACCTGCTCATCAAGGTACTTCATGAAGTACAGAAGATGTGGTCATAAAGTGGTTCTACTCCTTTCTCCAGAACCGCAGCCAAAGAATAAAAATTAGAAACTGTTCATCATACCTCCACCCCGTCAACAGAGACGTCCCCCAGGGATCAGTTATATCACCTCAACTGTTCAACATCTACATGGAACCCCTCACTACCATACTCAAAAGTCGAACATCCCCTTCCACCTCTACGCGGTCGACACCCAGATCTACCTTGAAACTTCCTCCATTGATGATATTCACAGACTCAATGTCACTCTAAGAGTCGTCCAACAACTGGTTATCACAAAACCACCTGAAACCCAATAAAGACAAAACGGACATCCTCCTCATCTTTAACAAAGAGGAGAACCCCAAATCACAGAATGGCTAAACTCAATCAACGCCCTAAACGACAATCTCACCCCGGCGGATTGCGCAAAATCGCTCGGAATCACCCTGGACCCCAAACTTGACATGACCAAACACATTAAGAACACTGCCAAGAGCGCCTTCCTTAACCTGAAGCTTCTTAACAAAATAAAGCACTTCATCCTGCCTAAGGACCTCAAACTGGCCACTCAATCCCTGGTGCTGTCAAGACTGGATTACGGGAATGATGCCCTCACAGGTACTAACACAACAAGTGTCCCTAGTGGAAAAAAAAATGGACTGAGGAAATATAAATAAATACAGACCCAATTAGTGCTGTTTTGGAAAAAAACTTGTCCAGCCGGACAGATGTTCAATGTTTTGTAGTGTAGTTCCTATTATCCCAATAGGCTCTGCGCATTGGAATAATACCTTCAATAGTATAGGCCTAGACCAGACGTTAACTAGGTCTACTACTGTCGATATTAGACTTAAAGTTTTGGGTTTGCCAGCTAGCTCAGAGTTCACTAGAAACTTTCTCGAATACGCAAGGAGGAGTTGAACCTCCCTGGATAGACAAGAAGGGATTTAGTTTCTGACAACCATAGAACATGACAACTTTGCTCTCCCCTAATCAAGAGTGTATCTCTAGAGTCGTGTGAAAACAAAAGACGACTTATTTTACTCAGTCAGTACGTGCATTCTTAGTCTCACCAGATTGTAGAGAAAAGGAAGAGACGGGCGTGTTCAATAAAAGATGTTATTTATTGATCAGTCTCTTTTCTCATACAAGAGAAATGGATCGATATTATTGCAATACTTATGGTTAAGTAAAGTGCATACAATAAAAGCAGAAGTATAAAATAATACTGTAAAAACATTGATATGGTTTCTAAGCCATATGAAGGTTTAAAATGAATAAAATGAATACATACACATTTACATTTGACTAATCGTACTCAACTGGTGTTTCTAACTACGCCTACCCCGTGTACCTGACCTAAGCCTAATACGTGGGCGGGAATAGAAAGTTACAGTTTAAGTTAAGTTTGTTTTGCCAAGTGACTGACTAAAGAATTCTCTGCAAGGGGTTATTCAGTTCTGTACCTGGAATCTAGGATGAATGAGGGATGGTATCTCTCGTCTCTGGTCTCGATATTCCAGGCTGCCTGCGAGGGCTACCCGGAAGCGCCGGAGCTGGATTTCTCGGCAGGAGAAAGCAGCGTCTCGTTCTCAGCGCGTCAGGAAGGCGGGGCTGCGCCAGCGGGGTCTGCTCTGCTCTGGGCTTCGGCAAGTCTGGCTGCTCCGATCTCGTCACCACCGCGTGTGTTTGCATAGGGCAATATCGGTAATATTTATACCTTTAAGGTGCCGAGATTGACGTAAGGATGGACATAGATACGTCAATAAGGATGTCATACGACCTGGTCGTTAGCACATTCTTTTGCTGAAGTTCTCGGTGAAATCAAAACAATGGCCGCAGGGTTTTTCCCAGGTCTGTCATAGGTTTGATTTGTTTTGAGAACTCCGTATGCCTTATCAGGGGCTGGAGGAATATCGCTTGTCTAATTAGATGGCAAGCGTTATGACCTAATCAGATAACACGTTCCTGTGCCGTAGTGTGGCTTTATCAGATAACGGTTCCTGCATCATGGGGGTTTTCTGCCTCATGGGATGGCTGCTAGTTAACTTGTTAACCAGAATAGGGTCAGGAATAGGGGGATCGATACAGAACCTATAGGAATACATCACAGTTTAATTTAAAAACAGTGTTTTAGGATTCAACGCACAGGGATACTGAAAGTGGGACACAAGCCTATGTCCTACTACAGAGACTTTTGGGACATACACAATTGGGCAATTAAGCAAACAAATTGCAAGAAACGACTCTACATACACATATAATAACATAAAAAAGTATATATATATGAGAAGTTAAGGGTGTCAATGACGTTATAATCCGAGAGCATAATACAAAGATCATCTTCAGGACATTCAGATATGCATGCCTGTAGTTAAGTGCCTAGGAGAAGTTAAATGCAATTGCAAAAATATATAACAAAAAGCACATTAGGGAGGAAGGGGGAGAAATAACATAGAGAAGGATATTTAAAGCTGTAGACTCCACTTCACATGTTGTTAGGTAATACATGAAATGGCTAGCAAGTGAAACATTTCACAAGGGTGGCACTGGACATTGTCTTAAAATTAACTGGCAGTTTTTAGCAGGAGCGAAGTGTGGGTAGCACGGTGCAATCTTAATCCAAATTGACAATAGTAACACTATTAGCTATGCACGAACACAGTTTGCAAACATTATGAGACCAACAATGCAGAAACGGCGCAGTGACTTAGTGAGGGGAGGTGGGACTAATGGTATTACTCCTTATTGTAGAAATGATGATGTCAACAATGTAGAAATGGTGCAGTGACTTAGTGAAGGATTACTGGTACTTTCTCCTGATTAACAATTTAAGCGAGCAGTGAAATTAAAAATAACGAGTGAAAACCTGAGAGATTAAACGGAGCAGTGTCTTGAAGATGGAAGTTAGCTGACCAAACTATAACGGGGGAATTTCAAAGGTTTTGTATGAGTGAAATGTCCAGCTAACTATAACATGTGTGAAACCTATTTTTTTTTATGAATTTGCAAGGTTTATTAAATGCTAATTTCTAACTATAACGTGTGTGAAACCTATGGTTGAAAGTCTCGGGGTGATTTGTGAAGCGGGGGCTGAGAAAAAAGGGGATCCCAAAACGTGTTTTCCCCATGCAATTTTCCATAGGAATTGTTAATCGCGGTTACAGCCTAAACTGCTGAACAGAATTACACCAAATTTGGCAAAGCGGTAACCCTTGGTAAAGACTTGTACCTTTTGGTTAAATGGTGTAAATCTGTTCAGTAGTTGCTGAGAAAATCAAAATTTAAATCATAGATATTTCTATGGCCGCGGTGGACCTGCACATACTGCGCATACCCTGAGCGCACCCTTATGATAGCGAGCTGCATGCTAATTGGCTGTCAACTGTTTGTCAACACTCCAAACCAGGAAGTGTTGGAAGCCATATTGTGCCTCGCTAGAAGTGAGGCTCAAGAAACCAGTGGAACAAGTGTGTAAAACGTATAAAGGGGGCATGGTAGAAATATCCTGACACTGTTTTTTTTAAAAAACGTTAAAATGTGCGCAGGGAGCTCGGATCCGCCGTAAAAAAAGAAAAGGAAGCGCTTGTTTAAAAATTAGCCACCGGGCCCAGAGGGGTTCCCTACCTCCCGGGACCGCCATTCCTCAGGGCTACAAAATAATTGGGTGCGTGGGGGCTCAAAGGTCCTCCTCAGCCCCAGGGACAGCAACACCCCAGGGCTTTAAAAAAAATGGGTGGGGGGCTCAAAGGCCAACCCAATCCACTGGGATGAGCACCCCCGGGGCTTTTTATATTGTGGGAGGGGGCCGTTTGGCCCCTCTCCTGGAGCGGTCAAGGTCCCTGGGGACTGCCACTCCCCAGGGGCAGGTCCTGCAGTGTCTCCGTATGCCCACCCTTGGGATTCTGCTGTTTGCTATGGCAGGGTGAGAGCCAAGGCTCCTGCTCTGCCATACCAAACTTGGTTTGGATTTTGAAAGAGAGAGCAGGGAAACCTGCTCTCTCTTTTAAAATGCACGTGCGAAAAGTGTTTTTTCAATTCTCACCCCGAGTGGGCTGGGTATGCTCGGACGTGAGTCCCAGGCTCTCCACACCACTGGAGTCAAGCTATCCAGGCTGATGAAGGCTGATAGCCAGAAACCGGTCCTTGGATGCTTGATTCCGGTCTGGGAAAGACATGGCTTGGTAGTTCGGACTGGACTGTTCCCATGAGGCACAGGGTCAGAGCTGATTTGCATATAGCCAGTGTCTGACCCAGGGTGGTGTGGAGTGCAAAAAAACGATGGATTTAGGCCCAGATCCTTGTACTGGGGTGAATGTATGACATTGTTCTACATTCTGTCCATCAACTGTGTTTTTTGCAATTCTCATCCGAGTGGGCTGGGTATGCTCAGACGTGAGTCCCAGGCTCTCCATACCACTGGAGTCAAGCTATCCAGGCTGATGAAGGCTGATAGCCGGAAACCGGTCCTTGGATGCTTGATTCCGGTCTGGGAAAGACATGGCTTGGAAGTTCGGACTGGACTGTTCCCATGAGGCACAGGGTCAGAGCTGATTTGCATATAGCCAGTGTCTAACCCAGGGTGGTGTGGAGTTCAAAAAAGCGATGGATTTAGGCCCAGATCCTTGTACTGGGGTGAATGTATGACATTGTTCTACATTCTGTCCATCAACTGTGTTTTTTGCAATTTTCACCCCGAGTGGGCTGGGTATGCTCAGACGTGAGTCCCAGGCTCTCCACACCACTGGAGTCAAGCTATCCAGGCTGAATGAAGGCTGATAGCCAGTAACCGGTCCTTGGATGCTTGATTCTGGTCTGGGAAAGACATGGCTGGGTAGTTCGGACTGGACTGTTACCATGAGGCACAGGCTCAGAGCTGATTTGCATATAGCCAGTGTCTAACCCAGGGTGGTGTGGAGTGCAAAAGAACGATGGATTTAGGCCCAGATCCTTGTACTGGGGTGAATGTATGACATTGTTCTACATTCTGTCCATCAACTGTGTTTTTTGCAGTTGATTTATTAATCAGCACTGTGGACAGCAGGGTTCATAACTTGAAAAGAGAAAGAGAAATAGTGTGAGGAAGAGGAAGAGAGAGAAAGAGTGAAGGGAGGAAGAGAGAGAAAGAAAGAATGGGAGAGAGAGAGGAAGAGAAGAAGAGAGAAAGAAAGACATTGAAAGTGTGAGAGAGAGAAAGGAATAGATGGAGCAGGAGAGAGAGTGTTGACACTGCTGAAAATCTCTGCAGCTCATCTTTTTGCCACCAGTGAGTGTCCAACCACATGCCGGGTTATATTGCACCCTTAAGTTTAGTGATCTGAAAGATAGTATACAATTAGTAATTGCAGAGTACATACTATTGCACACGCATATTTCTGCTTTACGCCTCTGCACACTCAGACTGCTGTATTCCATCAACTCACAATGCAATGAGGTGTCTCTGGGCTCTTTTCTTCCCCCGGGGTGCTTTACCCCATGCACTCCCACTGCATAGCGGTGAATTCTCATCACTGTGCACCCAGACTGCTGCACCCCATTGTTAGACCTGTCAGCCCTTTGGGTGGTCCCTCCCAATTATTATTTTGTATCCCCGTTTTGCCTTCTATTTTTCTTTTTTTTTTTTGTCCACTACTTTTGGGTGTTTACCCTAGGTCTCTGGGCGCCTCGTTATTACCTATTAATAATGAGGTGCAAGTGCTCCTCTAAGGTGGAGGAAGGTTCTCTCTCGCAAAATGGTGGCTTGCTAACTGACCAGATCACCTCACAGCCTAAGGGCATAGGGTTGTAATGAGGAGTTCCAGAACCTTCTGGTCCACTCTAGACACTCTAGGCCCAGGCTATATAAGACGGAATGTTGTGCGGCCATTTTAGAAGTGAGCTGAGAAGAGTGGTTGTGACCAGAAAACAAGTGAGCTGGAGTCCAGGCTGTGGCGTGAGGAGGTGGGCGCACTGTGAAGGGTCTGACAGCCTCCTGGGGCTGCTCCCTTTATTCACTGATACCCTCCCTCCACCATGGATCTGACCCGGCAGAGCTTTCCACTCACACCAGATCTGAAATATCAGAGGAGTGTGCCTCATCCCAGAAGGGACCACTAGACGAGACTTAAAGAGGAACTGTCAGGTGAGGGCGGCTAGGACTGCCTCCTTTGGGGGAATAAAATGCCCTCGTGAAGTTAGCCCGGTAGAACTGGGAGGCTGGCCTAAATCGATATCCCGCTGTAGGTGTGAAACTCATCCGAGACTGTCCTTGCCCGTGACTGGCAACTTACTGTGGCTTTGCTGGTCTCCCGAAAACATCCCGCGTCTGTGTAGCTTGGAGCGGCAGGTCTGAGGGGGCTCGGGAGTCGAGAAGGTACTGCGCTGAAGTATCGGAGTCGGCAGCGCCTTCCAGAGTGAGCCGCGCTGGGGTGACAGGAAGCGGAGTGTAACGGGCTCGTGGGAGGCTTAGTTTCTGATCAGTAGAAGTCGGGGACCAGCGTGGATCGTCAGAGAACCTGCCATCGGAGGTGTGACTCTTGCAGAGGGGTCCTGAATGAAACTGACCCCGCGCTAGAAAGCGGAGTCCCGGAGGAAGAGAGGCGGGATCAGGAGAGGTCAGGAGGGGAGGAGTTCGGCCAAAGGAAGGCAGGAGGAGAGAGAAACGCATAGGCGCTGCCTTCCTTGTACCAGGCCAGATTTACTTCATAACTTCCCCCGGGTGAAAGCCTTGGCCCCTCAGTCCTCTGACATCAACGGGACTGCCTCATTAAAAAGTGAAACGCTCGATCGACAGGGAGACTGCCTGTGGTGTTGAGCCTGCCTTCCCCATACCGGGCCCGTATTAACCCACAATTCCCCTGAGTCAAAGCTTGGCCCCCTCAATCCCCAATCATCGGCTGGATCGCCTCAGTGAGAAGTAAGCAGGGCTGTGGAGGGCACTGAAACCTCGTAGGAAATTCTTCCTTCTCGCATATTGGGCCATTGAACTGAGGAGGAATTGTGGACTGTGCTAAACAAAGTGAATGTACCGACTGAATGCACGAATGTTCATCAAATGGGAAGTGTAACACAACTAGAGAAATGCTAAGCTGTAATCCTTCTCTAGCGCTATTGTGTAAATAAGAGAAAGGTGATCTAAGAGTGGAAACTGCATTTAAGGTGAAATGTGGTCATGTTCAATTAATTCCAATTTGGCCTTTTCATGATGTAGGTCAACGGTTAACATCTATTTATTTTGGCTATGGTGTCATGCTAATGGTTTGTAACTACTCTCTACACCAGTCGGAATCAGAGTTAACTAAGCCAATATTTGTATACCAAAGTTAAGAGAGGTTCACTAGTACTACAAAAATTGTGTCATGATGTATAATCACAGAGAATAGTACACTACATGAGTAATGAAGAGATGTTGATGTAAATGCAACTCGAACCAAACTTTAAGAGAATATAAAGCTTTTCTAACTTTTTCTCTAGAAAGAAGGTGAGGTGTCATTTTTGAGTGGAAGTGCGCTGTGCTACTGTATTGAGTGTGACGCAAGTGCAACAAGTCGCCTTAGAGATAGGCCTTACCACTTGAGCCAGGCTACCCTAGGTGGACCGGTAACCCCGGGTCCAACATATTGGTGTTCAGCGGTGGGATGAGGGCTTGTGCTTGCGTCCACTTGACAGTGGCTTAGTGTGCACCACGTACCCTACACCTGGAGTTTTCTCCTAGTAATCTCCATAATTAGACGTTTTTGTTATTTCCAAATTCCTTTCTGGTGGTGGCTGGAAGTAGTCTTATTTGACGCCTCTTTCTTGAAGTACTCCAAAATAGCTGACTGAGGTCCCACCTGGTAAAATGGAGTTTGAGTTGGCTGAGTTGGAGACCTACACAGCGGCCCAACTTAGAGAATTTTACCAGGAAAAGGGGCTGTTCTTCAAGTGTGGGGCAAAGAAAGTGGAACTTCAAACCAGCTTGAGAGCATGGGTGGCAGCTCACCCAGATGGGAAGAAGGAGGAGGAAGAGGAGGATTGTGACACTGTCATTGAAGTAGACATGCTGTACCAAACCGAAGAGGGGAATCTGTTACCAGGTCCTAGGACACCTTCGAGGGCGGGCAGTAGTGTATCTGAAAGGAGCCTGACTGCAGCAGAGTTAGCTGACAGGAGGGAGGAAAGACAATTAAAATGGGAGTTAGCTAGGTTGGAAAAGGAGAGGGAGGAGACGAGGTTTGCTCATGAGCGTAGCTTAAAGGAGTTAGACCTCAAAGCCCTACAGGTAGGGACCTCCAGTAATCCTATTTGTGGCAGTGTACCTAAGGAGATTACCAGGGAACCCAGACCCTACATGCCCAAGGATGTAGTCCGCAGTTTTAGTGTGGGAGACGACATTGCCAAATGGTTGGCTGCCTATGAGGTCTCATTAAGAGCCCATGGGATTTCAGAGAGTCATTGGGGGGTGGCCTGTACAAGTATATGCCTCCAGTGGGGAGGGCTGCTCTCTTAGCTCTGGAGCCGGAGGAACAGACCAATTACCCCACCATGAAGGTTGCCTTGATTGGAAAGCTTGGGCTGACCCCTGAATAATACAGGCAGAAATTTCGAAACTGCCACAAACTAGCTACACAAAACTGGGTAGATGTTCTAGACTATGCTAAGAAGGCCCTAGAGGGTTGGGTGCAAGGCAGTGAGGTGACTGACTACGAGGGGTTGTACGATTTGTTCTTAAAGGAGCACCTCCTTGAGAAATGTTTTCCGGAGCTGCGTCAACACCTGGTGGACAGCAAGTTGACTAATCCTAGGAAGCTTGCAGAGGAGGCGGACATCTGGGCTAGTACCCGGGTGTCCTCAAAGGGGACTAGAGGGGATTCCCAAAGGACTGGTCAGGGCGCTCCCCAGAAGAAAGAGGGAGGAGACAAAAAGAAGGAGTTCTCAAAAGGGCCCCAAAACAGTCACCAAGGAAGGGGATCAGGTTTCACGCCTAAGGTTAATCTACAAAAAGCCCCTATCCTGACCATAGTCAGCAGCCAATGGTTGTCCGCTGTTATGAATGTGATGGGGTTGGGCACTATAAAGGGGATGTCAAGTGCCCAAAGAGACCACCCCCTCCCACTGGAGGAAAACCCCCAGGAGTGTCTAGTGTAGTGCTCGGGGAGGGATTGCCCTTAGATAAGGGAGGTGAGTGGGCGGGAATAACCTTGGTGTCCCTGGGAGACAGAGAGATGGTTCACAAGATCCAGGTGCCCTCAAATACCACTAAGTATGAGCAGTGGGTCACCATCAACGGCCAGAGAGGGGATGCTCTGAGGGACACAGGTGCCATTATGACTATGGTAAGAAAACAGCTGGTGTCCCAAGAGCAGGGGATTCCGAACGTAATCCACCCCCGCGCTATGGCTGACGGCAGAATAGGTCACTATCCTGTGGCTGAGGTTCCCTTTGAGTGGGGAGGGGTTGCAGGCCTCCTTTGAGTTGCAGTATGCCTTGCCGTGCCAGTCGATTGTCTGTTGGGGAATGACTTGGAGCACAATGCTTGGAGGGAGGTGGAATTCCGGACTCATTCAGAGATGCTGGGTACACCTGATTGGACCTGTGCAAGCTCACGGTCTGCGACTGCCCGGAGGGGGAGTGTGCAAGGGTTAGAGCCTGGAACTAAGGCACATCCAGCTGCCAAAAAGGGGAAGAACCGGGGACAGGAGAAACCTGCCTTGGCATCCACACCCCGTGAGATGGATGGGACACCTGAGGTAGTGAGCCCGGAGTCCACGGAGGGGGATGTTGTCTCCCTGGAGGACTTACCTATCCCTGCCGAGTGGCATGTGGAGGGAGGACCTACCAGGGAAGAGTTTTGTCAGGGGCCGAAGGAGTGCCCTACCCTTGAGGGTCTGGTGCGACAAGCCGAAGCCCAGGCAGCAGGTAACATTACAGGGAACTTACACATTTACTGGGAGGATGGTCTTCTCTACAGTGAACCCAAGGCTCGTCACGGGCCTTGGTAGTACCCCAACGTTACAGAGCCTTTCTCTTGGAGTTGGCTCACGAGATTCCCTTGGCAGGACACCTGGGTCAGGACAAGACCTTTGCCCGGCTTCTCCATCATTTCTATTGGCCTCAGATGAGGGTGGAGTCTGACACTTTCTGTAGGACGTGTGTGTCTTGTCAAGCTAGTGGGAAAACAGGGGTTAAGCTGAAGGCTCCGCTGGAACCACTTCCCGTCTTTAGCAACCCCTTTGAAAGGGTGGGCATCGACATTGTTGTGCCATTGGATCCACCCACTTCAGCCGGTCACAGGTTTATCCTGGTTCTGGTGGATCACGCCACTCGGTACCCAGAGGCTATTCCTTTGAGGACCGCTACTGCACCTGCGGTTGCTCGGGCCATGATGGGGATTTTTACCCGAGTGGGTTTCCCCAAGGAAGTTGTGTCCGACAGGGGGGCCAACTTCATGTCAGCATATATGCGGGCCATGTGGAAGGAATGTGGAGTTACTTACAGGTTCTCCACCCCTTACCACCCCCAGACCAATGGTCTGGTGGAAAGGTTTAATAAAACCTTGAAGGGCATGATCAGGAGTCTGCCTGAGAGCCTGCGAAGGAAATGGGACATCCTCCTGTCCTGCTTATTGTTCTCATACAGGGAAGTGCCACAGAAAGGAGTGGGCTTCAGCCCCTTTGACCTTCTGTATGGGCACCCTGTCAAAGGACCTCTCAGCCTGGTGAAAGATGGATTGGAAAAGACTCCCAGGAAGCTTACCCAGGATGTAGTGAGTTACATGCTGGCCTTCTGTAGCCAAATGGCTAAGTTGTGGAAGCAAGCTTCTGACAACCTGGAAGCCAGCCAGGCAGTTATGAAAGAGTGGTATGACCACAATGCTCACCCTGTGGAGTTGGATCCTGGCCAGAAAGTGTGGTTCATGGAGCCTGGAGAGCTTAGTGCCCTCCAGGATCGCTGGACAGGCCCCTTTGAAGTGGTTGAGAAAAAGGGCAAGGTCACTTACTTAGTGGATCTTAAGACCCCAAGGCAGCCCCATCGGGTGCTCCATGTCAACCGCCTCAAACCCCACCATGAGAGGCCTGAGGTCATCTTGATGATGGTAACTGATGGAGCAGGGGAAGAGGAAAGTGAGCCTCTCCCTGATCTATTTTCATCCCAAGAGAAGGATGGGTCGGTGGAAGGGGTGATCCTCTCACCATCCCTAACTCCTGAACAACGGAGGGACTGGCGTCAAGTCCTGGAGCAGCATTCCTTGCTGTTCTCCCTTATCCCAGGAAGGACCCACCTGTGTACCCATGATATGGACACAGGGGACTGCCCACCTGTGAAGTCCAAGACCTACCGGCTGTCAGATAAGGTGAAGGCCAGCATTCACAGTGAAGTCACTAAGATGCTGGAGCTGGGAGTGATTGAACCTTCAAGCAGCCCCTGGTCCAGTCCGGTGGTTTTGGTACCAAAAGCTGCCCCGCCGGGCACCACTCCCGAACTCAGGTTCTGTGTGGATTACAGGGGACTGAATTCTGTGACAAAGACTGATGCTCATCCAATCCCTAGGGCGGATGAGCTCATTGACCGGCTCGGAGCTGCCCAAACTCTGAGTACTTTTGACCTCACATCAGGGTACTGGCAGATCTCCCTTACAGATGGAGCAAGGGAAAGGTCAGCCTTCTCCACACCTGAGGGCCACTACCAGTTCTGTGTGATGCCCTTTGGGCTCAAGAACGCCTCTGCCACGTTTCAGCGGCTGGTGAACCAGGTCCTCTCCGGTATGGAGGCCTTCTCTGCTGCTTATCTTGATGACATCGCTGTCTTCAGCAGCAGTTGGGAGGACCATTTGTGTCACCTCCAGGCTGTTCTCCAAGCCCTGAAATAGGCTGGCTTGAGGATCAAGGCTACAAATGCCAGATTGGGCAGGGGTCAGTAGTGTACCTGGGCGACTTGGTGGGCAGGGGAACGGTGCAGCCCCTCCAGGCTAAGATTGAGACTATCATGGCCTGGGAGCCCCCAAGACCCAAACTGAGGTCCCAGCTTTTCTGGGCCTCACAGGATACTACTGTCGCTTTGTCAAACGTTATGGCACGATTGTGGCTCCTTTGACTGAGCTTACATCCAAGGAACAACCTCGACGGGTAGTCTGGACTGAGGCGTGTCAACAAGCTTTTGACACCCTAAAGCAAGCAATGTGTGCGGCTCCTGTCTTAAGGGCCCCTGATTACTCCAAGGAGTTTATTGTCCAAACGGATGCATCAGAGCATGGCATTGGGGCAGTGTTATTGCAACTCAATGAAGAGGGTCTGGACCAACCTGTGGTTTTCCTATCAAGGAGACTGCTCCCCCGGGAACAGAAGTGGACTGCGATTGAACGGAAAGCTTTTGCGGGGGTATGGGCTTTGACCCTGTTAAAGGGCCGGTCGCTCCTCGCACCTCACGGCTCCTCGTGAGTGCGCTCAGGCTTCACCGCTACTACCGCGAGTTCGCGTCCTCTGCTTCCTGCATTTCTCTTTCTCCTGTACTTGGAATTGGTATTTGTATTCTGTGTTTGTATTGTGTGTCCTGTAATTGTAACTTCTATTTTTTGCCTCTGTGACCATGATTGTGCCTTTCCTCACCCTCGCCGCCCCTTGAGACCGTTTTCCCGCCTGTGCACCCCACCCGCTCTCTGATCCCCGCCGCTGCTCCCCTGCGGCCCGCCTCCTTTTTCTTTCTGTATCCTTCCCATTCGCCGCCCCGCCTCCCAGCTGCTCCTCCCTCCCACTTGGCCATTTATTGCGGAGTCCGCGCGGTAGTGAGCTGTGACCTTTGACCCTGTCGAAGGGCCGGTCGCTCCTCGCACCACACGGCTCCTCGTGAGTGCGCTCAGGCTTCACCGCTACTGCAGCGAGTTTGCGTCCTCTGCTTCCTGCATTTCTGTGTCTCCTGTACTTGAAATTGGTATTTGTATTCTGTGTTTGTATTTTGTGTCCTGTAATTGTAACGGATCACTGACATAATATAGAATGCCAAAATATAGACTTACCAAAATATAGTCACCAAAATATAGAATGCCAAAATATCGAATTCCTATCTACAAACAGGTAAGTACAAAAATATCGAATCCAAAATATAGTCTGTAAAAAATATAGTCAGTCAAAATATCGAATTTTTTTAAATGTCTTAAAAGTAATTTAAAATTAATGAAATAATAAATATAATTAACTAAAACATACTTAAAAATACTCAAATAACCTTAAAATTAAGATATAATCAATTTAAGTTATTAATAAAAAATGTACAATATTTTACCGTAGGATAGCAGGAGGGTAACATTTAATATTACCACTCCAGTGAGTGCAACAGTAGGGAAAGCGTTGGATAGCGTAGGGGTAAAAAATACTATTCCCACTCCAGAGAGTGCAACAGTAGGGAAAGTGTTGGATAGCGTAGGGGTAAAAAATACTATTCCCACTCCAGAGAGTGCAACAGTAGGGAAAGCTTTGGATAGCGTAGGGGTAAAAATTACTATTCCCACTCCAGAGAGTGTAACAGTAGGGAAAGCGTTGGATAGCGTAGGGGTAAAAAATTATATTCCCACTCCAGTGAGTGCAACAGTAGGGAAAGCGTTGGATAGCGTAAGGGTAAAAATTACTATTCCCACTCCAGAGAGTGCAACAGTAGGGAAAGCGTTGGATAGCGGGAGGGTAAAAAATACTATTCCCACTCCAGTGAGTGCAACAGTAGGGAAAGCGTTGGATAGCGTAGGGGTAAAAATTACTATTCCCACTCCAGAGAGTGCAACAGTAGGGAAAGTGTTGGATAGCGTAGGGGTAAAAAATACTATTCCCACTCCAGTGAGTGCAACAGTAGGGAAAGCGTTGGATAGCATAAGGGTAAAAATTACTATTCCCACTCCAGAGAGTGCAACAGTAGGGAAAGCGTTGGATAGCGTAGGGGTAAAAAATACTATTCCCACTCCAGAGAGTGCAACAGTAGGGAAAGCGTTGGATAGCGTAGGGGTAAAAAATACTATTCCCACTCCAGAGAGTGCAACAGTAGGGAAAGCGTTGGATAGCGGGAGGGTGAAAATTACTATTCCCACTCCAGATAGTGCAACAGTAGGGAAAGTGTTGGATAGCGTAGGGGTAAAAATTACTATTCCCACTCCAGAGAGTGCAACAGTAGGGAAAGCGTTGGATAGCGTAGGGGTAAAAAATACTATTCCCACTCCAGAGAGTGCAACAGTAGGTAGTGAGCTGTGACCTTTGACCCTGTCGAAGGGCCGGTCGCTCCTCGCACCGCACGGCTCCTCGTGAGTGCGCTCAGGCTTCACCGCTACTACAGCGAGTTTGCGTCCTCTGCTTCCTGCATTTCTGTGTCTCCTGTACTTGGAATTGGTATTTGTATTCTGTGTTTGTATTTTGTGTCCTGTAATTGTAACGGATCACTGACATAATATAGAATGACAAAATATAGACTTACCAAAATATAGTCACCAAAATATAGAATGCCAAAATATCGAATTCCTATCTACAAACAGGTAAGTACAAAAATATCGAATCCAAAATATAGTCTGTAAAAAATATAGTCAGTCAAAATATCGAATTTTTTTAAATGTCTTAAAAGTAATTTAAAATTAATGAAATAATAAATATAATTAACTAAAACATACTTAAAAATACTCAAATAACCTTAAAATTAAGATATACTTAATTTAAGTTATTAATAAAAAATGTGCAATATTTTACCGTAGGATAGCAGGAGGGTAACATTTAATATTACCACTCCAGTGAGTGCAACAGTAGGGAAAGCGTTGGATAGCGTAGGGGTAAAAAATACTATTCCCACTTCAGTGAGTGCAATAGTAGGGAAAGCGTTGGATAGCGTAGGGGTAAAAATTACTATTCCCACTCCAGAGAGTGCATCAGTAGGGAAAGCATTGGATAGCGGGAGGGTAAAAAATACTATTCCCAGTCCAGTGAGTGCAACAGTAGGGAAAGCGTTGGATAGCGTAGGGGTAAAAAATACTATTCCCACTCCAGAGAGTGCAACAGTAGGGAAAGCGTTGGATAGCGTAGGGGTAAAAATTACTATTCCCACTCCAGAGAGTGCAACAGTAGGGAAAGTGTTGGATAGCGTAGGGGTAAAAAATACTATTCCCACTCCAGTGAGTGCAACAGTAGGGAAAGCGTTGGATAGCATAAGGGTAAAAATTACTATTCCCACTCCAGATAGTGCAACAGTAGGGAAAGCGTTGGATAGCGTAGGGGTAAAAAATACTATTCCCACTCCAGAAAGTGCAACAGTAGGGAAAGCGTTGGATAGCGTAGGGGTAAAAAAAATACTATTCCCACTCCAGAGAGTGCAACAGTAGGGAAAGCGTTGGATAGCGGGAGGGTGAAAATTACTATTCCCACTCCAGATAGTGCAACAGTAGGGAAAGCGTTGGATAGCGTAGGGGTAAAAATTACTATTCCCACTCCAGAGAGCGCAACAGTAGGGAAAGCGTTGGATAGCGTAGGGGTAAAAAAATACTATTCCCACTCCAGAGAGTGCAACAGTAGGGAAAGCGTTGGATAGCGGGAGGGTGAAAATTACTATTCCCACTCCAGATAGTGCAACAGTAGGGAAAGCGTTGGATAGCGGGAGGGTGAAAATTACTATTCCCACTCCAGTGAGTTTAACAGTAGGGAAAGTAATGATTTAATATATTATTAAAAATAAATTAAATATCAATACCAATAAAAAATTATTTGAAATTAATATCCAATTTAATATTATGTCATAATTAATTAGAAATACAACTACATATTAGTTATTAAAAATTTATAACCTATTCATAATTATTTAACAACTAATTAATTTTCAATAACAAAAACTAATTAATAACAATTAATACCAATTAAAAATTAACAGTAAATTAATTATCAATACACAAAAAGTATTTTTATTATGTAATTAATTACAATTACATTACTTCCCACCCTATTCCCCTATAAACCCACAACCCGCTACAGAAAATAAATTTAGAAAATTAACATAATTAACAACTAATCAATTAATACAAATCAATTGGCAATTAATAAAAATGAATTACCAATTAAAAAATAACAATAAATTCAAAATGACTACCAATAAATAAATAAAAATATTTAATTATTTACAATTAAATTACTTCCCACCCTATTCCCCTATAAACCCACAACCCGCTACAGAACTAGAAAGCAAAATGTAATTAAAAATTATTAATAATTGCTAAAAATTAATATTTAATTTAATATAATTAAATTACTTCCCACCCTATTCCCCTATAAACCCACAACCCGCTACAGAATTAAATAATGCAAAAATTAAATAACATAAAATTCATTACTTAAAATACATTAAACATACATTGCAAAAATGAATATACACTTTTCACACATATACTAACATACAAAACACTTTAAAAAATTGATATTATAAAAAAATCAATATATTTAATGCCTATATTGTATACTTCGATATTTTGACTTGTATTTTTTTTCCAGAGTTTTATATAGCGCGAACTAGACCCGAAACGAATCAGGTATCAGAGCGCTTTACATAGCACCAGTTACGTTACATGAGGAAACACTTTCATTTTTTTAGGCACGGGCAGATTATGTGATATGCCCAGAATCACAGGAGGTTTTTGGCGTCGTTACCGAGACTCGAACCCAGATCCCCAGGTCAGAGGTCGAGCGCCTTAGCCGTTAGGCCAACCCCTCTCCCCTATATATATATCTATATCTATCTATATTTTGAAAATCAATATTACTTACCTTAAATTCGATATTTTTAACCACTATATTGTGTCCATTCGATATTTTGTCCATTCTATATTTTTACTTCGATATTATGTCCATTCTATATTTTGGAATCGATATTATGACTGTTTACCAATTGTAACTGCTATTTTTTGCCTCTGTGACCGTGATTGTGCCTTTCCTCACCCTTGCCGCCCCTTGAGACCGTTTACCCGCCTGTGCACCGCCCCTCTACCCGATCCCCGCCGCTGCTCCCCTGCGGCCTGCCCCCTTTTTCTTTCTGTATCCTCCCCTCCCTTCCCATTCACCGCCCCGCTCCCGCCTCCCAGCTGCTCCTCCCTCCCACTTCGCCATTCATGGCGGAGTCCACGCGTACGCGCAGCGTTCACGCGCAGCAGGCGTGCCGATTGCAAGCCGAAGGCGTGCCAAAGGCAAACCCGTCTGCGCCCGTCTGTGCCTGGACTGCGCCCAGTGCCAGGACCCCTGGCCCCCGAAGACACCAGCACACAAGACGGACCTACGACGCCGCCACCCTCAATGCACTCAACCCCGGCCGAAACCCCGCCTGCTACCAAGCCACCCTGAAATGAGCCCACGGACCCTTCTCCTGCCAAGGCTGCAATTTCTTCTGCCTCCGGGACCTGCACCGCCTCCGAAAGTCAAGACACCAGCAACAACCACCTCAAATGCATCCTGCTCAATACCCGCTTCGTCCACAGACACGCCGTCGAACTCTGGAACCTCCTCGACACAACATCTCCTGACGTCGCCTTCCTCGCGTAAACCTGGATGAACGCCTCCTCAGCACCCGACATCGCCATAGCCATCCCGGACGGATACAAGATCACCCGGAAGAATCGCGTCAACCAGACCGGAGGAGGCATCGCCATCGTCCACAGAAACACCATCTGCATCACAACCAACACCGACGACACCCTTACCGCCGCCGAACACCTTCACTTCCAGATACACACCAACCCCAAGACCATCCTCAGAGGCACTCTCATCTACAGACCCCCGGGATCTCGCACACAATTCAGCGAAGCCATCGCAGACTTCATCAGCCCGCACGCCCTCACCTCCTCGGACTACATCCTCCTAGGGGACCTCAACTTCCACCTGGAGAACAACAATGATAGCAACACAGCCACCCTACTGGACAACCTCGCCAACCTCGGACTCAAGCAACTGGTGAACACCCCCACCCACTACGCCGGCCACACGATCGACCCCGTCTTCTCCTCCATCAAGCACATCTCCTTCAGCCACTCCGCCGGACTACACTGGACTGATCACAACTGTGTCCACTTCAACTTCAGGAGAACCATGACCCACCACCACCCACAACAGGCTCCCCACAGGAGCTGGAGCAAGATCACCGCCGACCAGCTCACCACCTTCCTCAGCCAGAACCCTCCCGCCAACGCAACAGACCCCAACGAAGCAGCCCGCAATTTCACACAGTGGCTCACCAACTGCGCCGACGACCTCACACCCCTGAAGAACCCACCCAGCAGACCCGGCAGCAAGAAAGCCCCGTGGTTCACCAACGAAATCAAAACTTCCAAGAAAAACTGCCGCACCCTCGAAAAGACATGGCGCCATGACCAGACTACAGAAAACATGACAGCTCTCAAGAACGCCACCCGCACACACCACCAGTTGATCCGCACCACCAAAAGAGCAACATTCAAAGAACGACTGGACAACAACTCCCACAACAGCAAGGAACTCTTCAGCATCATCAAAGAGCTCTCCAACCCTAGCGCCGGAAACAACGACATCACACCCTCGCAAGACCTCTGCGACTCACTCGCCTCATTCTTCCACCGCAAGATCGCCGACATACACAACAGCTTCGACGCACAGACCACGCACCCAACCACTGACTCAATGCCCCCCACCACCACCCTCTTCACCGAAGACACCACCCACACGATGAACACCATCCACTCCGGGTCCCCCACCGACCCCTGCCCCCACCACGTCTTCAACAAGGCCGACTCCATCATCGCACCCCAACTCCGAGACATCATCAACATCTCCTTCGCCACCGCCACCTTCCCGGAGAACTGGAAGCATGCAGAGCTCAGCGCCCTCCTGAAGAAAGGCAATTGAACGAAGAACTTTGGGCTAAAATTCTACATAATTCAAAGCAGAAGAACAGCTCTAGCTTTTGGAAGACCATCCATAGGCTTTACCAGCCAGATCACAACGGTATCAACTCTGAAATACCGGAATCCGACTGGGCTAACTACTTAACAATTCATTTTAACACAAGCTACCCTGCAATGAAGAAAGCCAAAGGGGTCGATTCGGAAGAGGGAGCTCTCCACCAACTGGACAAAACTGTCACACCTACCAAAAATGCAAACCAAGCGCCCAAAAAGAAAACAACCGGGTCCCACACCCCAACAGAGGACTAAGCCAGTCCTATGATAGTTGAGCCTAGAATAATCGAGAATGAACCATCAGCTCAGGAAACAGCAGACACTATCCTTAAACAAATCTCCAAGGGAAAACTTGAGAGGGCTCCAGGACCAAACGGGATCCCTCCGATATTATACAAACAGGATCCAGCTTTTTGGAGCATTACCTTGACTCCAGTATTCAATGAAGTAAGGGAAACAGGAAAAATACCAACATCTTGGAGTGGCTCGATAATACGCCCAATATACAAAAAAGGCGCTAGGATGGATCTAAGCAGCTACCGTCTGATTGCCCTGATAGACGTAGAGGCAAAGTACTACGCAGGCCTCATCCTGAAGGATCTAATAACATAGGCAACAAAAAAGAACATCATTCCAGCTACACAGACGGGCTTCCGGAGGGGCCAGGGTACCCTAACAAATATCATGGCGTTAACCCTATTGTTCGACGCGGCAAAAACGGCAAAAAGCTTCCTGTTTGTGTGCTTCATTGATTACAGCGCCGCATTCGACCATGTAGATCGGCACAAACTATGGTGGAAGCTGAGCTCTTGGGGAATCCCAGGCCCCCTCCTACAACAGCTGGTAATGTTACATACCGACACTTGGGTCCAAATAAAACTGGGATCTGGCACACATCTATCAAGAAAAATAAAGACCAGCAAAGGACTAAAACAGGGCTCCGTCCTAGCCCCAACGCTGTTCAATCTCTTCCTTGCGGACCTTCCCGAGGAGCTAAAGACAGTTACCTCACACGCACCTTGGTTAGGAAATATTACGCTCTCAAATCTGCTTTACTCAGATGATCTGGTCCTCATCAGCCGGTCTCCTATTGGCCTCCAAAACCTACTGGACAGAACTAACGCATTTTCGATAGCAAATTCCTTAACAATCAATCTGAACAAAACCAAAGTCATGCCAATGAACCACAACAAAAAACGGAAACCAGCATGGTTCCTGGACAATCAAAAATTAGAACAGGTGACCTCATATAAATACTTAGGAGTCATAATAGAGGGTAATGGCTCCTTCAAGCAACAACTAGAGGCCATTCGCCGGAAGGGCATGACTTTCCAATTATCAACAAGGCCCCTGCAGAAAGCTCTCCCTGACAGGACATTAGCGCCACTCTTACAGGTAATAAAAGCTCGCCTACAGCCTATGCTCTCCTACGGCAGCGAATCAATGCGAGGTAAAGATGCAAGTACTTTAGACAATACTATCAGTCGTGCATATAGGGCAATCTTCCACCTCCCTAAAAACTCTTCGCCCGCACAAATTTGTCTCGAATTGGACTGCAGAAACAATCTGTGGAGAGGAAAGGCCAATATATGAAAAGTTGGCGCAAAATTAAAGACGCCGAGCAAGGATCCTTAAACGCCAACCTATGGTTTGAGCTTACCGCCAAAGAAATCTCACCTGCAAGGGCCTACCTAACAAACTCACTGGAGAGCCTAGGACTAAAAACGCTCTGGGAAACCGGAACGGATTTTGGGACCTTTAAAAAAGCGGTGTCGAAAGCCATGAAATTGGTCTCCTCCCTTGAGGACAGAGCCACCCTATCCAAGAGAGCGCACGGATGGGTTGTGCTTGAAGGGTACAGACCACAAAGCCACAAGAGTATCTATCAATGGGCCTCACAAAAAAAACCAAAAAATAAGTTCCTAAACATGCGCTTAGGCAACATACCCATAGCACGTCATCTGGCACCATGGAAAAGGCCTAATCCATCAAACACATGTCGCCTTTGCCAATCTGCGAAGGAAGATCTTATACACATCATTTGTATTTGCAAAGCTCTTGTGGACATAAGGCGTTCCATGCTTCAGCCCATATGGAACCAGAAGGGCGTAAAAACCTGCAGGCAAGCAGTGATGCTCTGTTTCAACCCTGAAGAGACCCAGTTAAACTGTAGAACAGTCAAATACTTCGAAATAGTGGCCAAAAACCACAACGAAATAACACTTGGGTGGAATAACCTAATCGCATCAGGAGAATAGCAGACTTCCCTAATGGCCTTAAAACTATAAGGCCCACAAGTACCAAAGCCACGGCAATCAGAATAAAATATGAAATCACCCACAAGACTAAATAAAAAGACAGTTGGGTGCAACAATTAATCATATCAGGAGAACAGCGAATTCTCCAACGGCCTTACAACCATAAGAACAACAAGCATTAAGGCCATGACCAACAGGAAAAAGACTCACCAATTTACTATAGACTCTTGTGATTTTATCAATGTGCAACACCTTTTTGTAAAACTTTTGTTTCTTTTTTAAGCAGTCAATGACTTTTTATCTATTGCTTAATATTGTGAGTTTTTATTAACTACAATAAACAAATTCTAATTCCTGAAGAAACTGAGGGCAGACCCCACCGACCTCAAGAACTTCCGCCCCATCTCGCTCCTCCCTTTTCCTGCCAAAGTCATCGAGAAGACCGTCAACAAACAGCTCGTGCATTCCTTGAGATGAACGGATCCCTCGACCCCTCACAGTCCGGGTTCCGAGCTAACCACAGCCCTGAGACCACCCTCATCGCAGCCACTGACGACATCAGATCCCTGCTCGACAACGGGGAAACAGCTGCCCTCATCTTCCTGGACCTCTCTGCAGCGTTCGACACAGTCTGCCACCGCACACTAATACAGCGCCTCAGCAACACCAGAATCCAAGAGAAGGCACTGGACTGGATCATCTCGTTCCTCGCCGGAAGAACCTTCATTCCGATACGCGGCCACCGAAGTCATCTGCGGCGTACCTCAAGGATCATCGCTCAGCCCCACCCTCTTCAACGTCTACATGAGCCCCCTCGCAGCCATCGCACGCCAACACAACCTTAACATCATTTCCTACGCCAACGACACCCAGCTGATCCTCTCCCTCACCAACGACCCCGCCACCGCCAGAGCCAGCCTACACGAAGGAATGAAAGACATCGCCGAGTGGATGAAGAACAGCTGCCTGAAACTGAACTCAGACAAGACGGAAGTCCTCATTCTGGGATCATCCCCCTCCGCCTGGGACAACTCCTGGTGGCCCCCTGCCTTGGGCACCACACCCAAGACAACGACCACGCACGAAACCTGGGCTTCATCCTCGACTCCTCCCTCTCGATGACCAAACAAGTTAACGCCGTCTCGTCATCCTGCTTCAACACCCTGCGCATGCTCCGTAGGACCTTTCGATGCATCCCCACCGAAACCAGGAAGACGGTCACCCAGGCCCTCGTCACCAGCCGATTGGACTTCTGGAACACCCTCTACGCGGGAACCACAGCCAAACTACAGAAAAGACTCCAGCGCATACAGAACGCCTCCGCACGACTCGTCCTGGACATCCCCCGACACATCCACTTCTCCGCCCACCTTAGAGACCTGCAGTGGTTCCCCGTCAGCAAGAGGATCACGTTCAGACTCCTCACCCACGCACACAAAGCTCTCCACGACCTGGGCCCCAAGTACCTCAACAACCACCTCACCTTCTACACACCCACACGCCAGCTGCGATCGACCAGCCTCCTCCTCGCCACCGTACCACACATTCGCAGAGCCCCCGCCGGAGGAAGATCCTTCTCCTACCTGGCGGCCAAGACATGGAACTTCCTCCCCTTCCACCTACGGCTGACCCAGGACCATCTCTCCTTCAGGAAGCAACTCAAGACCTGTTTTTTTGAGCAGTAACGGACCCCTCCCCCCCAGCACCTAGACACCCTAGCGGGTGAGTAGCGCGCTATACAAATCCGATTGATTGATTGATTGATTTGAAGAAGTTGCGACCATACCTGTTTGGCTCGCACTTCCTGGTTCAAACTGACCACCGGCCCCATCGTTGGTTGATGCAAATGAATGGCGCGAATCCCAAGCTATTAAGATGTTCTATCTCCCTACAGGGAATGGACTTCAGGGTGGAACATCGGCCTGGAGTGAACCACGCCAGTGCAGACGGTCTCTCAAGGTATTTCCGTCTTAGTGACGAGAACTCCCAAGGGGTTGGGTAGCTCTCCCCACTTTCAGCTGGGGGGGACGCGTGTTAGACCTGTCAGCCCTTTGGGTGGTCCCACCCAATTCTTTTTTTATCCTCTTTTTGCCTTCTATTTTTCTTTTTTTTGTGTGTCCACTACATTTTTGGTGTTTACCCTAGGTCTCTGGGCGCCTCGTTATTACCTATTAGTAATGAGGTGCAGGTGCTCCTCTAAGATGGAGGAAGGTTCTCTCTCGCAAAATGGTGGCTTGCTAACTGACCAGATCACCTCACAGCCTAAGACCATAGGGTTGTCATGAGGAGTTCTAGAACCTTCTGGTCCACTCTAGACACTCTAGGCCCAGGCTATATAGGACGGAATGTTGTGCGGCCATTTTAGAAGTGAGCTGAAAAGAGTGGTTGTGACCAGAAAACAAGTGAGCTGGAGTCCAGACTGTGGTGTGAGGAGGTGGGCGCGCTGGGGTGGGTCTGACAGCCTCCTGGGGCTGCTCCCTTTATTGACTGATACCCTCCCTCCACCGTGGATCTGACCCGGCAGAGCTTTCCACTCACATCAGATCTGAAATATCAGAGGAGTGTGCCTCATCCCAGAAGGGACCACTAGACGAGACTTAAAGAGGAACTGTCAGGTGAGGGCGGCTAGGACTGCCTTCTTTGGGGTAATAAAATGCCCTCGTGAAGTTAGCCCATTAGAACTGGGAGGCTGGCCTAAATCGATATCCTGCTGTAGGTGTGAAACTCATCCGAGACTGTCCTCGCCCGTGACTGGCAACTTACTGTGGCTTTGCTGGTCTCCCAAAAACGTCCTGCGTCCGTGTAGCTTGGAGCGGCAGGTCTGAGGGGGCTCGGGAGTCGAGAAGGCACTGCGCTGAAGTATCGGAGTCGGCAGCGCCTTCCAGAGTGAGCCGCGCTGGGGTGACAGGAGACGGAGTGTAACGGGCCCGTGGGAGGCTTGGTTTCTGATCAGGAGAAGTCTGGGACCAGCGTGGATCGTCAATGAACCTGCCGTCGGAGGTGTAACTCTTGCAGAGGGGTCCTGAATGAAACTGACCCGGCGCTAGAAAGGGGAGTCCCGGAGGAAGAGAGGTGGGATCAGGAGAGATCAGGAGGGGAGGAGTTCGGCCCAAGGAAGGCGTGAAGAGAGAGAAACGCATAGGCGCTGCCTTCATTGTACCAGGCCAGATTTAATTCATAACTTCCCTCGGGTGAAAGCCTTTGCCCTTCAGTCCTCTGACATCGACGGGACTGCCTCATTAAAAAGTGAAACGCTCGAACGACAGGGAGACTGCCTGTGGTGTAGAGCCTGCCTTCCCCATACCGGGCCCGTATTAATCCAGAATTCCCCTGAGTCAAAGCTTGGCCCCCTCAATCCCCAATCATCGGCTGGATCGCCTCAGTGAGAAGTAAGCAGGGCTGTGGGTGGGGAAGTGGAGGACACTGAAACCTCATAGGAAATTCTTCCTTCTCGCATATTGGGCCAGTGAACTGAGGAGGAATTGTGGACTGTGCTAAACAAAGTGAATGTACCGACTGAATGCACGAATGTTCATCAAATGGGAAGTGTAACACAACTAGAGAAATGCTAAGCTGTAATCCTTCTCTAGCGCTATTGTGTAAATAAGAGAAAGGTGATCTAAGAGTGGAAACTGCATTTAAGGTGAAATGTGGTCATGTTCAATTAATTCCACTTGGGCCTTTTCATGATGTATGTCAACGGTTAACATCTATTGATTTTGGCTATGGTGTCATGCTAATGGTTTGTAACTACTCTCTTGACCAGTCGGAATCACAGTTAACTAAGCCAATATTTGAGAGGAATGCTATTTAAAGCTATTGTACTATTTGTATACCAAAGTTAAGAGAGGGTCACTAGTACTACAGAAATTGGGTCATGATGTATAATCACAGAGAAAAGTACACCACATGAGAAATGAAGAGATGTTGATGTAAATGCAACTAGAACCAAACTTTAAGAGATTATAAAGCTTTTCTAACTTTTTCTCTAGAAAGAAGGTGTGGTGTCATTTTTGAGTGGAAGTACGCTGTGCTACTGTATTGAGTGTGATGCAAGTGCAACAAGTCGCCTTAGAGATAGGCCTTACCACTTGAGCCAGGCTACCCTAGGTGGACCGGTAACCCCGGGACCAACATATTGGTGTTCAGCGGTGGGATGAGGGCTTGTGCTTGCGTCCACTTGACAGTGGCTTAGTGAGCACCACGTACCCTACACCTGGAGTTTTCTCCTAGTAATCTCCATAATTAGACGTTTTTGTTTTTTCCAAATTCCTTTCTGGTGGTGGGTGGAAGTAGTCTTATTTGATGCCTCTTTCTTGAAGTACTCCAAAATAGCTGTCTGAGGTCCCACCTGGTAAAATGGAGTTTGAGTTGGCTGAGTTGGAGACCTACACAGCGGCCCAACTTAGAGAATTTTACCAGGAAAAGGGGGTGTTCTTCAAGCGTGGGGCGAAAGAAGTGGAACTTCAAACCAGCTTGAGAGCATGGGTGGCAGCTCACCCAGATGGGAAGAAGGAGGAGGAAGAGGAGAATCGTGACACTGTCATTGAAGTAGACATGATATACCAAACCGAAGGGGGGAATCTGTTACCAGTTCCTAGGACACCTTTGAGGGCGGGCAGTAGTGTATCTGAAAGGAGCCTGACTGCAGCAGAGTTA
Source organism: Lissotriton helveticus (assembly GCF_964261635.1). Lineage (NCBI taxonomy): Eukaryota > Metazoa > Chordata > Amphibia > Caudata > Salamandridae > Lissotriton > Lissotriton helveticus. The sequence goes on from NC_136059.1 coordinate 120,128,712, forward strand.
GCCGACAGGAGGGAGGAAAGACAATTACAATGGGAGTTAGCTAGGTTGGAAAAGGAGAGGGAGGAGACGAGGTTTGCTCATGAGCTTAGCTTAAAGGAGTTAGACCTCAAAGCCCTACAGGTAGGGACCTCCAGTAATCCTATTGGTGGCAGCGTACCTAAGGAGGTTACCAGGGAACCCAGACCCTACATGCCCAAGGATGTAGTCGCCAGTTTTAGTGTGGGAGACGACATTGCCAAATGGTTGGCTGCCTATGAGGTCTCATTAAGAGCCCATGGGATTTCAGAGAGTCATTGGGGGGGTGGCCTGTACAAGTATATGCCTCCAGTGGGGAGGGATGCTCTCTTAGCTCTGGAGCCGGCGGAACAGACCAATTACCCAACCATGAAGGTTGCTTTGATTAGAAAGTTTGGGCTGACCCCAGAAAAATACAGGCAGAAATTTCAAACAGTCACAAACTAGCTACACAAAACTGGGTAGATTTTCTAGACTACGATATGAAGGCTCTAGAGGGTTGGGTGCAAGGCAGTGAGGTTACTGACTACGAGGGATTGTATGATTTGTTCTTAAAGGAGCACCTCCTCGAGAAATTTTTTCCTGAGCTGCGTCAACACCTGGTGGACAGCAAGCTGACTAATCCTAGGAAGCTTTCAGAGGAGGCGGACATCTGGGCTAGTACCCGGGTGTCCTCAAAGGGGACTGGAGGGGATTCCCAAAGGACTGGTCAGGGCGCTCCCCAGAAGAAAGAAGGAGGAGACAAAAAGAAGGAGTTCTCAAAAGGCCCCAAAAACAGTCACCAAGGAAGGGGATCAGGTTTCACACCCAAGGTTAATCTACAAAAAAAACCCTATCCTGACCATAGTCAGCAGCCAAGGGTTGTCCGCTGTTATGAATGTGATGGGGTTGGGCACTATAAAGGGGATGTCAAGTGCCCAAAGAGACCACCCCCTCCCACTGGAGGAAAAACCCGAGGAATGGATAGTGTAGTGCTCGGGAAGGAATTGCCCTTAGATAAGGTAGGTGAGTGGGCGGGAATAACCTTGGTGTCCCAGGGAGACAGAGAGATGGTTCCCAAGATCCAGGTGCCCTCAAATACCACTAAGTATGGGCAGTGGGTCACCATCAACGCCAGAGAGGGGGAGGCTCTGAGGGACACAGGTGCCAGGTATGGTACTATGGTAAGAAAACAGCTGGTGTCCCCAGAGCAGGTGATTCCAAATGTACTCCACCCCGCCGCAATGGCTGACTGGAGATTAGGTCACTATCCTGTGGCTGAGGTTCCCTTTGGGTGGGGAGGGGTTGGGTGCACAGACATAATATCGACTCCAAAATATCGACTGGAAAGAATATCGAGTTTTAAATATCGTTTGGAGAAAATATCGACTAGACAGAATATCGACAGTCAAAATATCGTTTTTAAGGTAAGTGAAGTAATATCGACTGTAAATAATATAGACAGTGAAAATATCCAAGTATATAATCTAGATAGTAAAAAATATAGTTTTTTCAATAATATTTAATTATTTATAGTGTTTTTATGTTATAATATATGTGAAAAGTGTCATTTTTTTTAATAATTATTTTTAATTAATAATTTTTTTTAATTATTGTGTAATTTTATTCTGTAGCGGGTTGTGGGTTTATAGGGGAATAGGGTGGGAAGTAATTTAATTATAATAAATTAAATATGTAAATTTATTAATTGGTAGTAATAATTAATTATTTGGTAATTAAATAATATATGTTAATTATTTACAATTTAATTGGTAATTAATTTAATTTAATTGATTAATTGCTAATTATGTAAATTAAAATAATGTATTTTCTGTAGCGGGTTGTGGGTTTAAGGGGAATAGGGTGGGAAGTAATTTAATTATAATAAATTAAATATGTAAATTTATTAATTGGTAGTAATAATTAATTAATTGGTAATTAAATAATATATGTTAATTATTTACAATTTAATTGGTAATTAATTTAATTTAATTGATTAATTGCTAATTATGTTAAATTAAAGGGGTATTTTTAGGGTTCAGGGTCAGTTTTCAGTTTTTGGGCAAAGGGGTATTTTTAGGGTTCAGGGTCAGTTTTCAGTTTTTGGGTAAAGGGGTATTTTTAGGGTTCAGGGTCAGTTTTCAGTTTTTGGGCAAAGGGGTATTTTTAGGGTTCAGGGTCAGTTTTCAGTTTTTGGGTAAAGGGGTATTTTTAGGGTTCAGGGTCAGTTTTCAGTTTTTGTGCAAAGGGGTATTTTTAGGGTTCAGGGTCAGTTTTCAGTTTTTGGGTAAAGGGGTATTTTTAGAGTTCAGGGTCAGTTTTCAGTTTTTGGGCAAAGGGGTATTTTTAGGGTTCAGGGTCAGTTTTCAGTTTTTGGGTAAAGGGTTTTTTTTAGGGTTCAGGGTCAGTTTTCAGTTTTTGGGTAAAGGGGTATTTTTAGGGTTCATGGTCAGTTTTCAGTTTTTGGGTAAAGGGGTATTTTTAGGGTTCAGGGTCAGTTTTCAGTTTTTGGGTAAAGGGGTATTTTTAGGGTTCAGGGTCAGTTTTCAGTTTTTGGGCAAAGGGGTATTTTTAGGGTTCAGGGTCAGTTTTCAGTTTTTGGGTAAAGGGGTATTTTTAGGGTTCAGGGTCAGTTTTCAGTTTTTGGGTAAAGGGGTATTTTTAGGGATCAGGGTCAGTTTTCAGTTTTTGGGTAAAGGGGTATTTTTAGGGTTCAGGGTCAGTTTGGGGTTTTTGGGGTACATATACAATATTGCCTATTATTTAATTAAATTTTGTTACTATATATATATGTTTTAAGAAATATGATGAAAAAAAAATATTTTTTTACTTTCATTAATTATTTAATTATTAAAAGTTATTTTAAGTATTGTTAATTATATTTTAGTAATTAATTTTTTATATTAATGTAATTAAACATTGTTTTTAGTAAAGTCGATATTTTTAACAACGATATTTTTGTAAACGATATTTTGTACTCGATATTTTTGTACTTACCTGTTTGTAGATAGAAACTCGATATTTTGTACTCGATATTTTCTCAACGATATTTTGGGTAGTCGATATTCTTTCAGTCGATATTCTTTCAGTGATCCGAGGGGTTGCAGGCCTCCTTCGAGTTGCAGTGAGCCTTGCCGTGCCAGTCGATTGTCTGTTGGGGAATGACTTGGAGCACAATGCTTGGAGGGAGGTCGAATTCCGGACTCATTCAGAGATGCTGGGTACACCTGATTGGACCTGTGCAAGCACACGGTCCGCGACTGCCCGGAGGGGGAGTGTGCAAGGGTTGGAGACTGGAACTGAGGCACATCCAGCTGCCAAAAAGGGGAAGATCCGGGGACAGGAGAAACCTGCCTTGGCATCCACACCCCGTGAGATGGATGGGACACCTGAGGAGGTGAGCCCGGAGTCCACGGAGGGGGATGTTGTCTCCCTGGAGGACTTACCTATCCCTGCCGAGTGGCATGTGGAGGGAGGACCTACCAGGGATGAGTTTTGTCTGGGGCAGAAGGAGTGCCCTACCCTTGAGGGTAACATTGCAGGGAACTTACACATTTACTGGGAGGATGGTCTTCTCTACAGTGAACCCAAGGCTCGTCACAGGCCTTGGTAGTACTCCAACGTTACCGAGCCTTTCTCTTGGAGTTGGCTCACGAGATTCCCTTGGCAGGACACCTGGGTCAAGACAAGACCTTTGCCCGGCTTGTCCCCCATTTCTATTGGCCTCAGATGAGGGTGGCGTCTGACACTTTCTGTAGGACGTGTGTGTCTTGTCAAGCTAGTGGGAAAACAGGGGTTAAGCTGAAGGCTCCCCTGGAACCACTTCCAGTCGTTAGCACACCCTTTGAAAGGGTGGCATTGACATTGTTGGACCATTGGATCCACCCACTTCAGCCAGTCACAGGTTTATTCTGGTTCTAGTGGATCACGCCACTCGGTACCCAGAGGCTATTCCTTTGAGGACCGTTACTGCACCTGCGGTGGCTCAGGCCCTGATGGGGATTTTTACCCGAGTGGGTTTCCCCAAGGAAGTTGTGTCCGACAGGGGGGTCAACTTCATGTCAGCATATATGCGGGCCATGTGGAAGGAATGTGGAGTTACTTACAGGTTCTCCACCCCTTACCACCCCCAGACCAATGGTCTGGTGGAAAGGTTTAATAAAACCTTGAAGGGCATGATCAGGAGTCTGCCTGAGAGCCTGCGAAGGAAATGGGACATCCTCCTGTCCTGCTTATTGTTCTCATACAGGGAAGTGCCACAGAAAGGAGTGGGCTTCAGCCCCTTTGACCTTCTGTATGGGCACCCTGTCAAAGGACCTCTCAGCCTGGTGAAAGATGGATTGGAAAAGACTCCCAGGAAGCTTACCCAGGATGTAGTGAGTTACATGCTGGCCTTCTGTAGCCAAATGGCTAAGTTGTGGAAGCAAGCTTCTGACAACCTGGAAGCCAGCCAGGCAGTTATGAAAGAGTGGTATGACCACAATGCTCACCCTGTGGAGTTGGATCCTGGCCAGAAAGTGTGGTTCATGGAGCCTGGAGAGCTTAGTGCCCTCCAGGATCGCTGGACAGGCCCCTTTGAAGTGGTTGAGAAAAAGGGCAAGGTCACTTACTTAGTGGATCTTAAGACCCCAAGGCAGCCCCATCGGGTGCTCCATGTCAACCGCCTCAAACCCCACCATGAGAGGCCTGAGGTCATCTTGATGATGGTAACTGATGGAGCAGGGGAAGAGGAAAGTGAGCCTCTCCCTGATCTATTTTCATCCCAAGAGAAGGATGGGTCGGTGGAAGGGGTGATCCTCTCACCATCCCTAACTCCTGAACAACGGAGGGACTGGCGTCAAGTCCTGGAGCAGCATTCCTTGCTGTTCTCCCTTATCCCAGGAAGGACCCACCTGTGTACCCATGATATGGACACAGGGGACTGCCCACCTGTGAAGTCCAAGACCTACCGGCTGTCAGATAAGGTGAAGGCCAGCATTCACAGTGAAGTCACTAAGATGCTGGAGCTGGGAGTGATTGAACCTTCAAGCAGCCCCTGGTCCAGTCCGGTGGTTTTGGTACCAAAAGCTGCCCCGCCGGGCACCACTCCCGAACTCAGGTTCTGTGTGGATTACAGGGGACTGAATTCTGTGACAAAGACTGATGCTCATCCAATCCCTAGGGCGGATGAGCTCATTGACCGGCTCGGAGCTGCCCAAACTCTGAGTACTTTTGACCTCACATCAGGGTACTGGCAGATCTCCCTTATAGATGGAGCAAGGGAAAGGTCAGCCTTCTCCACACCTGAGGGCCACTACCAGTTCTGTGTGATGCCCTTTGGGCTCAAGAACGCCTCTGCCACGTTTCAGCGGCTGGTGAACCAGGTCCTCTCCGGTATGGAGGCCTTCTCTGCTGCTTATCTTGATGACATCGCTGTCTTCAGCAGCAGTTGGGAGGACCATTTGTGTCACCTCCAGGCTGTTCTCCAAGCCCTGAAATAGGCTGGCTTGAGGATCAAGGCTACAAATGCCAGATTGGGCAGGGGTCAGTAGTGTACCTGGGCGACTTGGTGGGCAGGGGAACGGTGCAGCCCCTCCAGGCTAAGATTGAGACTATCATGGCCTGGGAGCCCCCAAGACCCAAACTGAGGTCCCAGCTTTTCTGGGCCTCACAGGATACTACTGTCGCTTTGTCAAACGTTATGGCACGATTGTGGCTCCTTTGACTGAGCTTACATCCAAGGAACAACCTCGACGGGTAGTCTGGACTGAGGCGTGTCAACAAGCTTTTGACACCCTAAAGCAAGCAATGTGTGCGGCTCCTGTCTTAAGGGCCCCTGATTACTCCAAGGAGTTTATTGTCCAAACGGATGCATCAGAGCATGGCATTGGGGCAGTGTTATTGCAACTCAATGAAGAGGGTCTGGACCAACCTGTGGTTTTCCTATCAAGGAGACTGCTCCCCCGGGAACAGAAGTGGACTGCGATTGAACGGAAAGCTTTTGCGGGGGTATGGGCTTTGACCCTGTTAAAGGGCCGGTCGCTCCTCGCACCTCACGGCTCCTCGTGAGTGCGCTCAGGCTTCACCGCTACTACCGCGAGTTCGCGTCCTCTGCTTCCTGCATTTCTCTTTCTCCTGTACTTGGAATTGGTATTTGTATTCTGTGTTTGTATTGTGTGTCCTGTAATTGTAACTTCTATTTTTTGCCTCTGTGACCATGATTGTGCCTTTCCTCACCCTCGCCGCCCCTTGAGACCGTTTTCCCGCATGTGCACCCCACCCGCTCTCTGATCCCCGCCGCTGCTCCCCTGCGGCCCGCCTCCTTTTTCTTTCTGTATCCTTCCCATTCGCCGCCCCGCCTCCCAGCTGCTCCTCCCTCCCACTTGGCCATTTATTGCGGAGTCCGCGCGGTAGTGAGCTGTGACCTTTGACCCTGTCGAAGGGCCGGTCGCTCCTCGCACCACACGGCTCCTCGTGAGTGCGCTCAGGCTTCACCGCTACTGCAGCGAGTTTGCGTCCTCTGCTTCCTGCATTTCTGTGTCTCCTGTACTTGAAATTGGTATTTGTATTCTGTGTTTGTATTTTGTGTCCTGTAATTGTAACGGATCACTGACATAATATAGAATGCCAAAATATAGACTTACCAAAATATAGTCACCAAAATATAGAATGCCAAAATATCGAATTCCTATCTACAAACAGGTAAGTACAAAAATATCGAATCCAAAATATAGTCTGTAAAAAATATAGTCAGTCAAAATATCGAATTTTTTTAAATGTCTTAAAAGTAATTTAAAATTAATGAAATAATAAATATAATTAACTAAAACATACTTAAAAATACTCAAATAACCTTAAAATTAAGATATAATCAATTTAAGTTATTAATAAAAAATGTACAATATTTTACCGTAGGATAGCAGGAGGGTAACATTTAATATTACCACTCCAGTGAGTGCAACAGTAGGGAAAGCGTTGGATAGCGTAGGGGTAAAAAATACTATTCCCACTCCAGAGAGTGCAACAGTAGGGAAAGTGTTGGATAGCGTAGGGGTAAAAAATACTATTCCCACTCCAGAGAGTGCAACAGTAGGGAAAGCTTTGGATAGCGTAGGGGTAAAAATTACTATTCCCACTCCAGAGAGTGTAACAGTAGGGAAAGCGTTGGATAGCGTAGGGGTAAAAAATTATATTCCCACTCCAGTGAGTGCAACAGTAGGGAAAGCGTTGGATAGCGTAAGGGTAAAAATTACTATTCCCACTCCAGAGAGTGCAACAGTAGGGAAAGCGTTGGATAGCGGGAGGGTAAAAAATACTATTCCCACTCCAGTGAGTGCAACAGTAGGGAAAGCGTTGGATAGCGTAGGGGTAAAAATTACTATTCCCACTCCAGAGAGTGCAACAGTAGGGAAAGTGTTGGATAGCGTAGGGGTAAAAAATACTATTCCCACTCCAGTGAGTGCAACAGTAGGGAAAGCGTTGGATAGCATAAGGGTAAAAATTACTATTCCCACTCCAGAGAGTGCAACAGTAGGGAAAGCGTTGGATAGCGTAGGGGTAAAAAATACTATTCCCACTCCAGAGAGTGCAACAGTAGGGAAAGCGTTGGATAGCGTAGGGGTAAAAAATACTATTCCCACTCCAGAGAGTGCAACAGTAGGGAAAGCGTTGGATAGCGGGAGGGTGAAAATTACTATTCCCACTCCAGATAGTGCAACAGTAGGGAAAGTGTTGGATAGCGTAGGGGTAAAAATTACTATTCCCACTCCAGAGAGTGCAACAGTAGAGAAAGCGTTGGATAGCGTAGGGGTAAAAAATACTATTCCCACTCCAGAGAGTGCAACAGTAGGTAGTGAGCTGTGACCTTTGACCCTGTCGAAGGGCCGGTCGCTCCTCGCACCGCACGGCTCCTCGTGAGTGCGCTCAGGCTTCACCGCTACTACAGCGAGTTTGCGTCCTCTGCTTCCTGCATTTCTGTGTCTCCTGTACTTGGAATTGGTATTTGTATTCTGTGTTTGTATTTTGTGTCCTGTAATTGTAACGGATCACTGACATAATATAGAATGACAAAATATAGACTTACCAAAATATAGTCACCAAAATATAGAATGCCAAAATATCGAATTCCTATCTACAAACAGGTAAGTACAAAAATATCGAATCCAAAATATAGTCTGTAAAAAATATAGTCAGTCAAAATATCGAATTTTTTTAAATGTCTTAAAAGTAATTTAAAATTAATGAAATAATAAATATAATTAACTAAAACATACTTAAAAATACTCAAATAACCTTAAAATTAAGATATACTTAATTTAAGTTATTAATAAAAAATGTGCAATATTTTACCGTAGGATAGCAGGAGGGTAACATTTAATATTACCACTCCAGTGAGTGCAACAGTAGGGAAAGCGTTGGATAGCGTAGGGGTAAAAAATACTATTCCCACTTCAGTGAGTGCAATAGTAGGGAAAGCGTTGGATAGCGTAGGGGTAAAAATTACTATTCCCACTCCAGAGAGTGCATCAGTAGGGAAAGCATTGGATAGCGGGAGGGTAAAAAATACTATTCCCAGTCCAGTGAGTGCAACAGTAGGGAAAGCGTTGGATAGCGTAGGGGTAAAAAATACTATTCCCACTCCAGAGAGTGCAACAGTAGGGAAAGCGTTGGATAGCGTAGGGGTAAAAATTACTATTCCCACTCCAGAGAGTGCAACAGTAGGGAAAGTGTTGGATAGCGTAGGGGTAAAAAATACTATTCCCACTCCAGTGAGTGCAACAGTAGGGAAAGCGTTGGATAGCATAAGGGTAAAAATTACTATTCCCACTCCAGATAGTGCAACAGTAGGGAAAGCGTTGGATAGCGTAGGGGTAAAAAATACTATTCCCACTCCAGAAAGTGCAACAGTAGGGAAAGCGTTGGATAGCGTAGGGGTAAAAAAAATACTATTCCCACTCCAGAGAGTGCAACAGTAGGGAAAGCGTTGGATAGCGGGAGGGTGAAAATTACTATTCCCACTCCAGATAGTGCAACAGTAGGGAAAGCGTTGGATAGCGTAGGGGTAAAAATTACTATTCCCACTCCAGAGAGCGCAACAGTAGGGAAAGCGTTGGATAGCGTAGGGGTAAAAAAATACTATTCCCACTCCAGAGAGTGCAACAGTAGGGAAAGCGTTGGATAGCGGGAGGGTGAAAATTACTATTCCCACTCCAGATAGTGCAACAGTAGGGAAAGCGTTGGATAGCGGGAGGGTGAAAATTACTATTCCCACTCCAGTGAGTTTAACAGTAGGGAAAGTAATGATTTAATATATTATTAAAAATAAATTTAATATCAATACCAATAAAAAATTATTTGAAATTAATATCCAATTTAATATTATGTCATAATTAATTAGAAATACAACTACATATTAGTTATTAAAAATTAATAACCTATTCATAATTATTTAACAACTAATTAATTTTCAATAACAAAAACTAATTAATAACAATTAATACCAATTAAAAATTAACAGTAAATTAATTATCAATACACAAAAAGTATTTTTATTATGTAATTAATTACAATTACATTACTTCCCACCCTATTCCCCTATAAACCCACAACCCGCTACAGAAAATAAATTTAGAAAATTAACATAATTAACAACTAATCAATTAATACAAATCAATTGGCAATTAATAAAAATGAATTACCAATTAAAAAATAACAATAAATTCAAAATGACTACCAATAAATAAATAAAAATATTTAATTATTTACAATTAAATTACTTCCCACCCTATTCCCCTATAAACCCACAACCCGCTACAGAACTAGAAAGCAAAATGTAATTAAAAATTATTAATAATTGCTAAAAATTAATATTTAATTTAATATAATTAAATTACTTCCCACCCTATTCCCCTATAAACCCACAACCCGCTACAGAATTAAATAATGCAAAAATTAAATAACATAAAATTCATTACTTAAAATACATTAAACATACATTGCAAAAATGAATATACACTTTTCACACATATACTAACATACAAAACACTTTAAAAAATTGATATTATAAAAAAATCAATATATTTAATGCCTATATTGTATACTTCGATATTTTGACTTGTATTTTTTTTCCAGAGTTTTATATAGCGCGAACTAGACCCGAAACGAATCAGGTATCAGAGCGCTTTACATAGCACCAGTTACGTTACATGAGGAAACACTTTCATTTTTTTAGGCACGGGCAGATTATGTGATATGCCCAGAATCACAGGAGGTTTTTGGCGTCGTTACCGAGACTCGAACCCAGATCCCCAGGTCAGAGGTCGAGCGCCTTAGCCGTTAGGCCAACCCCTCTCCCCTATATATATATCTATATCTATCTATATTTTGAAAATCAATATTACTTACCTTAAATTCGATATTTTTAACCACTATATTGTGTCCATTCGATATTTTGTCCATTCTATATTTTTACTTCGATATTATGTCCATTCTATATTTTGGAATCGATATTATGACTGTTTACCAATTGTAACTGCTATTTTTTGCCTCTGTGACCGTGATTGTGCCTTTCCTCACCCTTGCCGCCCCTTGAGACCGTTTACCCGCCTGTGCACCGCCCCTCTACCCGATCCCCGCCGCTGCTCCCCTGCGGCCTGCCCCCTTTTTCTTTCTGTATCCTCCCCTCCCTTCCCATTCACCGCCCCGCTCCCGCCTCCCAGCTGCTCCTCCCTCCCACTTCGCCATTCATGGCGGAGTCCACGCGTACGCGCAGCGTTCACGCGCAGCAGGCGTGCCGATTGCAAGCCGAAGGCGTGCCAAAGGCAAACCCGTCTGCGCCCGTCTGTGCCTGGACTGCGCCCAGTGCCAGGACCCCTGGCCCCCGAAGACACCAGCACACAAGACGGACCTACGACGCCGCCACCCTCAATGCACTCAACCCCGGCCGAAACCCCGCCTGCTACCAAGCCACCCTGAAATGAGCCCACGGACCCTTCTCCTGCCAAGGCTGCAATTTCTTCTGCCTCCGGGACCTGCACCGCCTCCGAAAGTCAAGACACCAGCAACAACCACCTCAAATGCATCCTGCTCAATACCCGCTTCGTCCACAGACACGCCGTCGAACTCTGGAACCTCCTCGACACAACATCTCCTGACGTCGCCTTCCTCGCGTAAACCTGGATGAACGCCTCCTCAGCACCCGACATCGCCATAGCCATCCCGGACGGATACAAGATCACCCGGAAGAATCGCGTCAACCAGACCGGAGGAGGCATCGCCATCGTCCACAGAAACACCATCTGCATCACAACCAACACCGACGACACCCTTACCGCCGCCGAACACCTTCACTTCCAGATACACACCAACCCCAAGACCATCCTCAGAGGCACTCTCATCTACAGACCCCCGGGATCTCGCACACAATTCAGCGAAGCCATCGCAGACTTCATCAGCCCGCACGCCCTCACCTCCTCGGACTACATCCTCCTAGGGGACCTCAACTTCCACCTGGAGAACAACAATGATAGCAACACAGCCACCCTACTGGACAACCTCGCCAACCTCGGACTCAAGCAACTGGTGAACACCCCCACCCACTACGCCGGCCACACGATCGACCCCGTCTTCTCCTCCATCAAGCACATCTCCTTCAGCCACTCAGCCGGACTACACTGGACTGATCACAACTGTGTCCACTTCAACTTCAGGAGAACCATGACCCACCACCACCCACAACAGGCTCCCCACAGGAGCTGGAGCAAGATCACCGCCGACCAGCTCACCACCTTCCTCAGCCAGAACCCTCCCGCCAACGCAACAGACCCCAACGAAGCAGCCCGCAATTTCACACAGTGGCTCACCAACTGCGCCGACGACCTCACACCCCTGAAGAACCCACCCAGCAGACCCGGCAGCAAGAAAGCCCCGTGGTTCACCAACGAAATCAAAACTTCCAAGAAAAACTGCCGCACCCTCGAAAAGACATGGCGCCATGACCAGACTACAGAAAACATGACAGCTCTCAAGAACGCCACCCGCACACACCACCAGTTGATCCGCACCACCAAAAGAGCAACATTCAAAGAACGACTGGACAACAACTCCCACAACAGCAAGGAACTCTTCAGCATCATCAAAGAGCTCTCCAACCCTAGCGCCGGAAACAACGACATCACACCCTCGCAAGACCTCTGCGACTCACTCGCCTCATTCTTCCACCGCAAGATCGCCGACATACACAACAGCTTCGACGCACAGACCACGCACCCAACCACTGACTCAATGCCCCCCACCACCACCCTCTTCACCGAAGACACCACCCACACGATGAACACCATCCACTCCGGGTCACCCACCGACCCCTGCCCCCACCACGTCTTCAACAAGGCCGACTCCATCATCGCACCCCAACTCCGAGACATCATCAACATCTCCTTCGCCACCGCCACCTTCCCGGAGAACTGGAAGCATGCAGAGCTCAGCGCCCTCCTGAAGAAAGGCAATTGAACGAAGAACTTTGGGCTAAAATTCTACATAATTCAAAGCAGAAGAACAGCTCTAGCTTTTGGAAGACCATCCATAGGCTTTAACAGCCAGATCACAACGGTATCAACTCTGAAATACCGGAATCCGACTGGGCTAACTACTTAACAATTCATTTTAACACAAGCTACCCTGCAATGAAGAAAGCCAAAGGGGTCGATTCGGAAGAGGGAGCTCTCCACCAACTGGACAAAACTGTCACACCTACCAAAAATGCAAACCAAGCGCCCAAAAAGAAAACAACCGGGTCCCACACCCCAACAGAGGACTAAGCCAGTCCTATGATAGTTGAGCCTAGAATAATCGAGAATGAACCATCAGCTCAGGAAACAGCAGACACTATCCTTAAACAAATCTCCAAGGGACAACTTGAGAGGGCTCCAGGACCAAACGGGATCCCTCCGATATTATACAAACAGGATCCAGCTTTTTGGAGCATTACCTTGACTCCAGTATTCAATGAAGTAAGGGAAACAGGAAAAATACCAACATCTTGGAGTGGCTCGATAATACGCCCAATATACAAAAAAGGCGCTAGGATGGATCTAAGCAGCTACCGTCTGATTGCCCTGATAGACGTAGAGGCAAAGTACTACGCAGGCCTCATCCTGAAGGATCTAATAACATAGGCAACAAAAAAGAACATCATTCCAGCTACACAGACGGGCTTCCGGAGGGGCCAGGGTACCCTAACAAATATCATGGCGTTAACCTTATTGTTCGACGCGGCAAAAACGGCAAAAAGCTTCCTGTTTGTGTGCTTCATTGATTACAGCGCCGCATTCGACCATGTAGATCGGCACAAACTATGGTGGAAGCTGAGCTCTTGGGGAATCCCAGGCCCCCTCCTACAACAGCTGGTAATGTTACATACCGACACTTGGGTCCAAATAAAACTGGGATCTGGCACACATCTATCAAGAAAAATAAAGACCAGCAAAGGACTAAAACAGGGCTCCGTCCTAGCCCCAACGCTGTTCAATCTCTTCCTTGCGGACCTTCCCGAGGAGCTAAAGACAGTTACCTCACACGCACCTTGGTTAGGAAATATTACGCTCTCAAATCTGCTTTACTCAGATGATCTGGTCCTCATCAGCCGGTCTCCTATTGGCCTCCAAAACCTACTGGACAGAACTAACGCATTTTCGATAGCAAATTCCTTAACAATCAATCTGAACAAAACCAAAGTCATGCCAATGAACCACAACAAAAAACGGAAACCAGCATGGTTCCTGGACAATCAAAAATTAGAACAGGTGACCTCATATAAATACTTAGGAGTCATAATAGAGGGTAATGGCTCCTTCAAGCAACAACTAGAGGCCATTCGCCGGAAGGGCATGACTTTCCAATTATCAACAAGGCCCCTGCAGAAAGCTCTCCCTGACAGGACATTAGCGCCACTCTTACAGGTAATAAAAGCTCGCCTACAGCCTATGCTCTCCTACGGCAGCGAATCAATGCGAGGTAAAGATGCAAGTACTTTAGACAATACTATCAGTCGTGCATATAGGGCAATCTTCCACCTCCCTAAAAACTCTTCGCCCGCACAAATTTGTCTCGAATTGGACTGCAGAAACAATCTGTGGAGAGGAAAGGCCAATATATGAAAAGTTGGCGCAAAATTAAAGACGCCGAGCAAGGATCCTTAAACGCCAACCTATGGTTTGAGCTTACCGCCAAAGAAATCTCACCTGCAAGGGCCTACCTAACAAACTCACTGGAGAGCCTAGGACTAAAAACGCTCTGGGAAACCGGAACGGATTTTGGGACCTTTAAAAAAGCGGTGTCGAAAGCCATGAAATTGGTCTCCTCCCTTGAGGACAGAGCCACCCTATCCAAGAGAGCGCACGGATGGGTTGTGCTTGAAGGGTACAGACCACAAAGCCACAAGAGTATCTATCAATGGGCCTCACAAAAAAACCCAAAAAATAAGTTCCTAAACATGCGCTTAGGCAACATACCCATAGCACGTCATCTGGCACCATGGAAAAGGCCTAATCCATCAAACGCATGTCGCCTTTGCCAATCTGCGAAGGAAGATCTTATACACATCATTTGTATTTGCAAAGCTCTTGTGGACATAAGGCGTTCCATGCTTCAGCCCATATGGAACCAGAAGGGCGTAAAAACCTGCAGGCAAGCAGTGATGCTCTGTTTCAACCCTGAAGAGACCCAGTTAAACTGTAGAACAGTCAAATACTTCGAAATAGTGGCCAAAAACCACAACGAAATAACACTTGGGTGGAATAACCTAATCGCATCAGGAGAATAGCAGACTTCCCTAATGGCCTTAAAACTATAAGGCCCACAAGTACCAAAGCCACGGCAATCAGAATAAAATATGAAATCACCCACAAGACTAAATAAAAAGACAGTTGGGTGCAACAATTAATCATATCAGGAGAACAGCGAATTCTCCAACGGCCTTACAACCATAAGAACAACAAGCATTAAGGCCATGACCAACAGGAAAAAGACTCACCAATTTACTATAGACTCTTGTGATTTTATCAATGTGCAACACCTTTTTGTAAAACTTTTGTTTCTTTTTTAAGCAGTCAATGACTTTTTATCTATTGCTTAATATTGTGAGTTTTTATTAACTACAATAAACAAATTCTAATTCCTGAAGAAACTGAGGGCAGACCCCACCGACCTCAAGAACTTCCGCCCCATCTCGCTCCTCCCTTTTCCTGCCAAAGTCATCGAGAAGACCGTCAACAAACAGCTCGTGCATTCCTTGAGATGAACGGATCCCTCGACCCCTCACAGTCCGGGTTCCGAGCTAACCACAGCCCTGAGACCACCCTCATCGCAGCCACTGACGACATCAGATCCCTGCTCGACAACGGGGAAACAGCTGCCCTCATCTTCCTGGACCTCTCTGCAGCGTTCGACACAGTCTGCCACCGCACACTAATACAGCGCCTCAGCAACACCAGAATCCAAGAGAAGGCACTGGACTGGATCATCTCGTTCCTCGCCGGAAGAACCTTCATTCCGATACGCGGCCACCGAAGTCATCTGCGGCGTACCTCAAGGATCATCGCTCAGCCCCACCCTCTTCAACGTCTACATGAGCCCCCTCGCAGCCATCGCACGCCAACACAACCTTAACATCATTTCCTACGCCAACGACACCCAGCTGATCCTCTCCCTCACCAACGACCCCGCCACCGCCAGAGCCAGCCTACACGAAGGAATGAAAGACATCGCCGAGTGGATGAAGAACAGCTGCCTGAAACTGAACTCAGACAAGACGGAAGTCCTCATTCTGGGATCATCCCCCTCCGCCTGGGACAACTCCTGGTGGCCCCCTGCCTTGGGCACCACACCCAAGACAACGACCACGCACGAAACCTGGGCTTCATCCTCGACTCCTCCCTCTCGATGACCAAACAAGTTAACGCCGTCTCGTCATCCTGCTTCAACACCCTGCGCATGCTCCGTAGGACCTTTCGATGCATCCCCACCGAAACCAGGAAGACGGTCACCCAGGCCCTCGTCACCAGCCGATTGGACTTCTGGAACACCCTCTACGCGGGAACCACAGCCAAACTACAGAAAAGACTCCAGCGCATACAGAACGCCTCCGCACGACTCGTCCTGGACATCCCCCGACACATCCACTTCTCCGCCCACCTTAGAGACCTGCAGTGGTTCCCCGTCAGCAAGAGGATCACGTTCAGACTCCTCACCCACGCACACAAAGCTCTCCACGACCTGGGCCCCAAGTACCTCAACAACCACCTCACCTTCTACACACCCACACGCCAGCTGCGATCGACCAGCCTCCTCCTCGCCACCGTACCACACATTCGCAGAGCCCCCGCCGGAGGAAGATCCTTCTCCTACCTGGCGGCCAAGACATGGAACTTCCTCCCCTTCCACCTACGGCTGACCCAGGACCATCTCTCCTTCAGGAAGCAACTCAAGACCTGTTTTTTTGAGCAGTAACGGACCCCTCCCCCCCAGCACCTAGACACCCTAGCGGGTGAGTAGCGCGCTATACAAATCCGATTGATTGATTGATTGATTTGAAGAAGTTGCGACCATACCTGTTTGGCTCGCACTTCCTGGTTCAAACTGACCACCGGCCCCATCGTTGGTTGATGCAAATGAATGGCGCGAATCCCAAGCTATTAAGATGTTCTATCTCCCTACAGGGAATGGACTTCAGGGTGGAACATCGGCCTGGAGTGAACCACGCCAGTGCAGACGGTCTCTCAAGGTATTTCCGTCTTAGTGACGAGAACTCCCAAGGGGTTGGGTAGCTCTCCCCACTTTCAGCTGGGGGGGACGCGTGTTAGACCTGTCAGCCCTTTGGGTGGTCCCACCCAATTCTTTTTTTATCCTCTTTTTGCCTTCTATTTTTCTTTTTTTTGTGTGTCCACTACATTTTTGGTGTTTACCCTAGGTCTCTGGGCGCCTCGTTATTACCTATTAGTAATGAGGTGCAGGTGCTCCTCTAAGATGGAGGAAGGTTCTCTCTCGCAAAATGGTGGCTTGCTAACTGACCAGATCACCTCACAGCCTAAGACCATAGGGTTGTCATGAGGAGTTCTAGAACCTTCTGGTCCACTCTAGACACTCTAGGCCCAGGCTATATAGGACGGAATGTTGTGCGGCCATTTTAGAAGTGAGCTGAAAAGAGTGGTTGTGACCAGAAAACAAGTGAGCTGGAGTCCAGACTGTGGTGTGAGGAGGTGGGCGCGCTGGGGTGGGTCTGACAGCCTCCTGGGGCTGCTCCCTTTATTGACTGATACCCTCCCTCCACCGTGGATCTGACCCGGCAGAGCTTTCCACTCACATCAGATCTGAAATATCAGAGGAGTGTGCCTCATCCCAGAAGGGACCACTAGACGAGACTTAAAGAGGAACTGTCAGGTGAGGGCGGCTAGGACTGCCTTCTTTGGGGTAATAAAATGCCCTCGTGAAGTTAGCCCATTAGAACTGGGAGGCTGGCCTAAATCGATATCCTGCTGTAGGTGTGAAACTCATCCGAGACTGTCCTCGCCCGTGACTGGCAACTTACTGTGGCTTTGCTGGTCTCCCAAAAACGTCCTGCGTCCGTGTAGCTTGGAGCGGCAGGTCTGAGGGGGCTCGGGAGTCGAGAAGGCACTGCGCTGAAGTATCGGAGTCGGCAGCGCCTTCCAGAGTGAGCCGCGCTGGGGTGACAGGAGACGGAGTGTAACGGGCCCGTGGGAGGCTTGGTTTCTGATCAGGAGAAGTCTGGGACCAGCGTGGATCGTCAATGAACCTGCCGTCGGAGGTGTAACTCTTGCAGAGGGGTCCTGAATGAAACTGACCCGGCGCTAGAAAGGGGAGTCCCGGAGGAAGAGAGGTGGGATCAGGAGAGATCAGGAGGGGAGGAGTTCGGCCCAAGGAAGGCGTGAAGAGAGAGAAACGCATAGGCGCTGCCTTCATTGTACCAGGCCAGATTTAATTCATAACTTCCCTCGGGTGAAAGCCTTTGCCCTTCAGTCCTCTGACATCGACGGGACTGCCTCATTAAAAAGTGAAACGCTCGAACGACAGGGAGACTGCCTGTGGTGTAGAGCCTGCCTTCCCCATACCGGGCCCGTATTAATCCAGAATTCCCCTGAGTCAAAGCTTGGCCCCCTCAATCCCCAATCATCGGCTGGATCGCCTCAGTGAGAAGTAAGCAGGGCTGTGGGTGGGGAAGTGGAGGACACTGAAACCTCATAGGAAATTCTTCCTTCTCGCATATTGGGCCAGTGAACTGAGGAGGAATTGTGGACTGTGCTAAACAAAGTGAATGTACCGACTGAATGCACGAATGTTCATCAAATGGGAAGTGTAACACAACTAGAGAAATGCTAAGCTGTAATCCTTCTCTAGCGCTATTGTGTAAATAAGAGAAAGGTGATCTAAGAGTGGAAACTGCATTTAAGGTGAAATGTGGTCATGTTCAATTAATTCCACTTGGGCCTTTTCATGATGTATGTCAACGGTTAACATCTATTGATTTTGGCTATGGTGTCATGCTAATGGTTTGTAACTACTCTCTTGACCAGTCGGAATCACAGTTAACTAAGCCAATATTTGAGAGGAATGCTATTTAAAGCTATTGTACTATTTGTATACCAAAGTTAAGAGAGGGTCACTAGTACTACAGAAATTGGGTCATGATGTATAATCACAGAGAAAAGTACACCACATGAGAAATGAAGAGATGTTGATGTAAATGCAACTAGAACCAAACTTTAAGAGAATATAAAGCTTTTCTAACTTTTTCTCTAGAAAGAAGGTGTGGTGTCATTTTTGAGTGGAAGTACGCTGTGCTACTGTATTGAGTGTGATGCAAGTGCAACAAGTCGCCTTAGAGATAGGCCTTACCACTTGAGCCAGGCTACCCTAGGTGGACCGGTAACCCCGGGTCCAACATATTGGTGTTCAGCGGTGGGATGAGGGCTTGTGCTTGCGTCCACTTGACAGTGGCTTAGTGAGCACCACGTACCCTACACCTGGAGTTTTCTCCTAGTAATCTCCATAATTAGACGTTTTTGTTTTTTCCAAATTCCTTTCTGGTGGTGGGTGGAAGTAGTCTTATTTGATGCCTCTTTCTTGAAGTACTCCAAAATAGCTGTCTGAGGTCCCACCTGGTAAAATGGAGTTTGAGTTGGCTGAGTTGGAGACCTACACAGCGGCCCAACTTAGAGAATTTTACCAGGAAAAGGGGGTGTTCTTCAAGCGTGGGGCGAAAGAAGTGGAACTTCAAACCAGCTTGAGAGCATGGGTGGCAGCTCACCCAGATGGGAAGAAGGAGGAGGAAGAGGAGAATCGTGACACTGTCATTGAAGTAGACATGATATACCAAACCGAAGGGGGGAATCTGTTACCAGTTCCTAGGACACCTTTGAGGGCGGGCAGTAGTGTATCTGAAAGGAGCCTGACTGCAGCAGAGTTAGCCGACAGGAGGGAGGAAAGACAATTACAATGGGAGTTAGCTAGGTTGGAAAAGGAGAGGGAGGAGACGAGGTTTGCTCATGAGCTTAGCTTAAAGGAGTTAGACCTCAAAGCCCTACAGGTAGGGACCTCCAGTAATCCTATTGGTGGCAGCGTACCTAAGGAGGTTACCAGGGAACCCAGACCCTACATGCCCAAGGATGTAGTCGCCAGTTTTAGTGTGGGAGACGACATTGCCAAATGGTTGGCTGCCTATGAGGTCTCATTAAGAGCCCATGGGATTTCAGAGAGTCATTGGGGGGGTGGCCTGTACAAGTATATGCCTCCAGTGGGGAGGGATGCTCTCTTAGCTCTGGAGCCGGCGGAACAGACCAATTACCCAACCATGAAGGTTGCTTTGATTAGAAAGTTTGGGCTGACCCCAGAAAAATACTGGCAGAAATTTCAAACAGTCACAAACTAGCTACACAAAACTGGGTAGATTTTCTAGACTACGATATGAAGGCTCTAGAGGGTTGGGTGCAAGGCAGTGAGGTTACTGACTACGAGGGATTGTATGATTTGTTCTTAAAGGAGCACCTCCTCGAGAAATTTTTTCCTGAGCTGCGTCAACACCTGGTGGACAGCAAGCTGACTAATCCTAGGAAGCTTTCAGAGGAGGCGGACATCTGGGCTAGTACCCGGGTGTCCTCAAAGGGGACTGGAGGGGATTCCCAAAGGACTGGTCAGGGCGCTCCCCAGAAGAAAGAAGGAGGAGACAAAAAGAAGGAGTTCTCAAAAGGCCCCAAAAACAGTCACCAAGGAAGGGGATCAGGTTTCACACCCAAGGTTAATCTACAAAAAAAACCCTATCCTGACCATAGTCAGCAGCCAAGGGTTGTCCGCTGTTATGAATGTGATGGGGTTGGGCACTATAAAGGGGATGTCAAGTGCCCAAAGAGACCACCCCCTCCCACTGGAGGAAAAACCCGAGGAATGGATAGTGTAGTGCTCGGGAAGGAATTGCCCTTAGATAAGGTAGGTGAGTGGGCGGGAATAACCTTGGTGTCCCAGGGAGACAGAGAGATGGTTCCCAAGATCCAGGTGCCCTCAAATACCACTAAGTATGGGCAGTGGGTCACCATCAACGCCAGAGAGGGGGAGGCTCTGAGGGACACAGGTGCCAGGTATGGTACTATGGTAAGAAAACAGCTGGTGTCCCCAGAGCAGGTGATTCCAAATGTACTCCACCCCGCCGCAATGGCTGACTGGAGATTAGGTCACTATCCTGTGGCTGAGGTTCCCTTTGGGTGGGGAGGGGTTGGGTGCACAGACATAATATCGACTCCAAAATATCGACTGGAAAGAATATCGAGTTTTAAATATCGTTTGGAGAAAATATCGACTAGACAGAATATCGACAGTCAAAATATCGTTTTTAAGGTAAGTGAAGTAATATCGACTGTAAATAATATAGACAGTGAAAATATCCAAGTATATAATCTAGATAGTAAAAAATATAGTTTTTTCAATAATATTTAATTATTTATAGTGTTTTTATGTTATAATATATGTGAAAAGTGTCATTTTTTTTAATAATTATTTTTAATTAATAATTTTTTTTAATTATTGTGTAATTTTATTCTGTAGCGGGTTGTGGGTTTATAGGGGAATAGGGTGGGAAGTAATTTAATTATAATAAATTAAATATGTAAATTTATTAATTGGTAGTAATAATTAATTATTTGGTAATTAAATAATATATGTTAATTATTTACAATTTAATTGGTAATTAATTTAATTTAATTGATTAATTGCTAATTATGTAAATTAAAATAATGTATTTTCTGTAGCGGGTTGTGGGTTTAAGGGGAATAGGGTGGGAAGTAATTTAATTATAATAAATTAAATATGTAAATTTATTAATTGGTAGTAATAATTAATTAATTGGTAATTAAATAATATATGTTAATTATTTACAATTTAATTGGTAATTAATTTAATTTAATTGATTAATTGCTAATTATGTTAAATTAAAGGGGTATTTTTAGGGTTCAGGGTCAGTTTTCAGTTTTTGGGCAAAGGGGTATTTTTAGGGTTCAGGGTCAGTTTTCAGTTTTTGGGTAAAGGGGTATTTTTAGGGTTCAGGGTCAGTTTTCAGTTTTTGGGCAAAGGGGTATTTTTAGGGTTCAGGGTCAGTTTTCAGTTTTTGGGTAAAGGGGTATTTTTAGGGTTCAGGGTCAGTTTTCAGTTTTTGTGCAAAGGGGTATTTTTAGGGTTCAGGGTCAGTTTTCAGTTTTTGGGTAAAGGGGTATTTTTAGAGTTCAGGGTCAGTTTTCAGTTTTTGGGCAAAGGGGTATTTTTAGGGTTCAGGGTCAGTTTTCAGTTTTTGGGTAAAGGGTTTTTTTTAGGGTTCAGGGTCAGTTTTCAGTTTTTGGGTAAAGGGGTATTTTTAGGGTTCATGGTCAGTTTTCAGTTTTTGGGTAAAGGGGTATTTTTAGGGTTCAGGGTCAGTTTTCAGTTTTTGGGTAAAGGGGTATTTTTAGGGTTCAGGGTCAGTTTTCAGTTTTTGGGCAAAGGGGTATTTTTAGGGTTCAGGGTCAGTTTTCAGTTTTTGGGTAAAGGGGTATTTTTAGGGTTCAGGGTCAGTTTTCAGTTTTTGGGTAAAGGGGTATTTTTAGGGATCAGGGTCAGTTTTCAGTTTTTGGGTAAAGGGGTATTTTTAGGGTTCAGGGTCAGTTTGGGGTTTTTGGGGTACATATACAATATTGCCTATTATTTAATTAAATTTTGTTACTATATATATATGTTTTAAGAAATATGATGAAAAAAAAATATTTTTTTACTTTCATTAATTATTTAATTATTAAAAGTTATTTTAAGTATTGTTAATTATATTTTAGTAATTAATTTTTTATATTAATGTAATTAAACATTGTTTTTAGTAAAGTCGATATTTTTAACAACGATATTTTTGTAAACGATATTTTGTACTCGATATTTTTGTACTTACCTGTTTGTAGATAGAAACTCGATATTTTGTACTCGATATTTTCTCAACGATATTTTGGGTAGTCGATATTCTTTCAGTCGATATTCTTTCAGTGATCCGAGGGGTTGCAGGCCTCCTTCGAGTTGCAGTGAGCCTTGCCGTGCCAGTCGATTGTCTGTTGGGGAATGACTTGGAGCACAATGCTTGGAGGGAGGTCGAATTCCGGACTCATTCAGAGATGCTGGGTACACCTGATTGGACCTGTGCAAGCACACGGTCCGCGACTGCCCGGAGGGGGAGTGTGCAAGGGTTGGAGACTGGAACTGAGGCACATCCAGCTGCCAAAAAGGGGAAGATCCGGGGACAGGAGAAACCTGCCTTGGCATCCACACCCCGTGAGATGGATGGGACACCTGAGGAGGTGAGCCCGGAGTCCACGGAGGGGGATGTTGTCTCCCTGGAGGACTTACCTATCCCTGCCGAGTGGCATGTGGAGGGAGGACCTACCAGGGATGAGTTTTGTCTGGGGCAGAAGGAGTGCCCTACCCTTGAGGGTAACATTGCAGGGAACTTACACATTTACTGGGAGGATGGTCTTCTCTACAGTGAACCCAAGGCTCGTCACAGGCCTTGGTAGTACTCCAACGTTACCGAGCCTTTCTCTTGGAGTTGGCTCACGAGATTCCCTTGGCAGGACACCTGGGTCAAGACAAGACCTTTGCCCGGCTTGTCCCCCATTTCTATTGGCCTCAGATGAGGGTGGCGTCTGACACTTTCTGTAGGACGTGTGTGTCTTGTCAAGCTAGTGGGAAAACAGGGGTTAAGCTGAAGGCTCCCCTGGAACCACTTCCAGTCGTTAGCACACCCTTTGAAAGGGTGGCATTGACATTGTTGGACCATTGGATCCACCCACTTCAGCCAGTCACAGGTTTATTCTGGTTCTAGTGGATCACGCCACTCGGTACCCAGAGGCTATTCCTTTGAGGACCGTTACTGCACCTGCGGTGGCTCAGGCCCTGATGGGGATTTTTACCCGAGTGGGTTTCCCCAAGGAAGTTGTGTCCGACAGGGGGGTCAACTTCATGTCAGCATATATGCGGGCCATGTGGAAGGAATGTGGAGTTACTTACAGGTTCTCCACCCCATACCACCCCCAGACCAATGGTCTGGTGGAAAGGTTTAATAAAACCTTGAAGGGCATGATCAGGAGTCTGCCTGAGAGCCTGCGGAGGAAATGGGACATCCTCCTGCCCTGCTTATTGTTCTCATACAGGGAAGTGCCACAGAAACGAGTGGGCTTCAGCCCCTTTGAACTTCTGTTTGGGCACCCTGTCAGAGGACCTCTCAGCCTGGTGAAAGATGGAAGGGTAAAGACTCCCATAAAGCTTCCCCATGATGTGGTGAGTTACTTGCTGGCCTTCCATAGCCAAATGGCTAAGTTGTGGAAGCAAGCTTCTGACAACCTGGAAGCCAGCCAGGCAGTTATGAAAGAGTGGTATGACCACAATGCTCACCCTGTGGAGTTGGAGCCTGGCCAGAAACTGTGGGTCATGGAGCCTGGAGATTTTACTGCCCTCCAGGATCGCTGGACAGGCCCCTTTGAAGTGGTTGAGAAAAAGGGCAAGGTCACTTACTTAGGGGATCTTAAGACCCCTAGGCAGCCCCATCGGGTGCTCCATGTCAACCGCCTCCAACCCCACCATGAGAGGCCTGAGGTCATCTTGATGATGGTAACTGATGGAGCAGAGGAAGAGCAAAGTGAGCCTCTCCCTGATCTATTTTCGTCCCAAGAGAAGGATGGGTCGGTGGAAGGGTGATCCTCTCACCATCCCTAACTCCTGAACAGCAGAGGGACTGCCGTCAAGTCCTGGAGCAGTATTCCTCGCTGTTCTCCCTTATCCCGGGAAGTACCCACCTGTGTACCCATGATGTGGACACAGGGGACAGCCCACCTGTGAAGTCCAAGACCTACCGGCTGTCAGATAAGGTGAAGGCCAGCATTCACAGTGAAGTCACTAAGATGCTGGAGCTGGGAGTGATTGAACCTTCAAGCAGCCTCTTGTCCAGTCTGGTGGTTTTGGTACCAAAAGCTGCCGCGCCGGGCACCACTCCCTAACTCAGGTCCTGTGTGGATTACAGGGGACTGAATTCTGTGACAAAGACTGATGCTCATCCAATCCCTAGGGCAGATGAGCTCATTGACCGGCTGGGAGCTGCCCAATATCTGAGTACTTTTGACCTCACATCAGGGTACTGGCAGATCTCCCTTACAGATGGAGCAAGGGAAAGGTCAGCCTTCTCCACGACTGAGGGCCACTATCAGTTCTGTTTGATGCCCTTTGGGCTCAAGAACGCCCCTGCCATGTTTCAGCGGCTGGTGTACCAGTTCGTCTCTGGTATGGTGGCCTCTGCTGCTTATCTTGATGACATCGCTGTCTTCAGCGGCAGTTGGTAGGACCATTTGTGTCACCTTCAGGCTGTCCTCCAAGCCCTGAAACAGGCTGGCTTGAGGATCAAGGCTAGCTAGCAAATGCTAGATTGGGCAGGGGTCAGTAGTGTACCTGGGCCACTTGGTGGGCAGGGGAACGGTGCAGCCCCTCCCGGCTAAGATTGAGACTATCATGGCCTGGGAGCCCCCCAAGACCCAAACTGAGGTCCGAGCTTTTCTGGGCCTCACAGGATACTACCGTCGCTTTGTCAAAGGTTATGGCACGATTGTGGCTCCTTTGACTGAGCTTACATCCAAGAAACAACCTCGACGGGTAGTCTGGACTGAGGCGTGTCAACAAGCTCTTGACACCCTAAAGCAAGCAATGTGTGCGGCTCCTGTCTTAAGGGCCCCTGATTTCTCCAACGAGTTTATTGTCCAAACGGATGCATCTGAGCATGGCATTGGGGCAGTGTTATCGCAACTCAATGAAGAGGGTCTGGACCAACCTGTGGTTTTCCTATCAAGGACACTGCTTCCCCGGGAACAGAAGTGGAGTGCGATTGAACGGGAAGCTTTTGCGGTGGTATGGGCTTTGAAGAAGTTGCAACCATACCTGTTTGGCTCGCAGTTCCTGATTCAAACTGACCACTTGCCCCTTCGTTGGCTGATGCAAATGAAGGGCGAGAATCCCAAGCTATCAAGATGGTCCATCTCCCTACAGGGAATGGACTTCAGGGTGGAACATCGGCCTGGAGTGGACCACGCCAACGCAGACGGTCTCTCAAGGTATTTCTGCCTTAGTGACGAGAACTCCTATGGGGTTGGATAGCTCTCCCCACTTTCAGCTGGGGGGACGCGTGTTAGACCGGTCAGCCCTTTGGGTGGTCCCTCTCAATTCTTTTTTTTATCCCCTTTTTGCCTTCTATTTTTCTTTTTTTTGTGTGTCCACTACATTTTTGGTGTTGACCCTAGGTCTCTGGGCGCCTCGTTATTACCTATTAGTAATGAGGTGCAGGTGCTCCTCTAAGATGGAGGAAGGTTCTCTCTTGCAAAATGGTGGCTTCCTAACTGACCAGATCAACTCACAGCCTAAGGCCATAGGGTTGTCATGAGGAGTTCCAGAACCTTCTGGTCCACTCTAGACACTCTAGGCCCAGGCTATATGGGACAGAATGTTGTGCGGCCATTTTAGAAGTGAGCTGAGAAGAGTGGTTGTTACCAGAAAACAATTAAGCTGGTGTCCAGGCTGTGGCTTGAGGAGGTGGGCGCGCTGTGGAGTGTCTGACAGCCTCCTGGGGCTGCTCCCTTTATTGACTGATACCCTCCCTCCACCGTGGATCTGACCCGGCAGAGCTTTCCACTCACATCAGATCTGAAATATCAGAGGAGTGTGCCTCATCCTAGAAGGGACCACTAGACGAGACTTAAAGAGGAACTGTCAGGTGAGGGCGGCTAGGACTGCCTTCTTTGGGGTAATAAAATGCCCTCGTGTAGTTAGCCCGGTAGAACTGGGAGGCTGGCCTAAATCGATATCCCGCTGTAGTTGTGCAACTCATCCGAGACTGTCCTCGTCCGTGACTGGCAACTTACTGTGGCTTTGCTGGTCTCCCGAAAACGTCCCGCGTCTGTGTAGCTTGGAGCGGCAGGTCTGAGGCGGCTCGGGAGTCGTGAAGGCACTGCGCTGAAGTATCGGAGTCGGCAGCGCCTTCCAGAGTGAGCCGCGCTGGGGTGACAGGAGGCGGAGTGTAACGGGCCCATGGGAGGCTTGGTTTCTGATCAGGAGAAGTCTGGGACCAGCGTGGATCGTCAGAGAACCTGCTGCCGGAGGTGTGACTCTTGCAGAGGGGTCCTGAATGAAACTGACCCGGCGCTAGAAAGCGGAGTCCCGGAGGAAGAGAGGCAGGATCAGGAGAGGTCAGGAGGGGAGGAGTTCGGCCCAAGGAAGGCGTGAGGAGAGAGAAACGCGTAGGCACTGCCTTCATTGTACCAGGCCAGAATTAATTCATAACTTCCCCCGGGTGAAAGCCTTGGACCCTCAGTCCTCTGACATCAACGGGACTGCATCATTAAAAAGTGAAACCCTCAATCGCCTGTGGTGTTGAGCCTGCCTTCCCCATACCGGGCCCGTATTAATCCACAATTCCCCTGAGTCAAAGCTTGGCCCCTTAATCCCCAATCATCGGCTGGATCGCCTCTGTGAGAAGTAAGCAGGGCTGTGGGTGGGGAAGTGGAGGACACTGAAACCTCGTAGGAAATTCTTCCTTCTCGCATATTGGGCCAGTGAACTGAGGAGGAATTGTGGACTATGCTAAACGAAGTGAATGTACCAACTGAATGCACAAATGTTCATCAAATGGGAAGTGTAACACAACTAGAGAAATGGTAAGCTGTAATCCTTCTCTAGCGCTATTGTGTAAATGAGAGAAAGGTGATCTAAGAGTGGAAACTGCATTTAAGGTGAAATGCGGTCATGTTCAATTAATTCCATTTGGGCCTTTTCATGATGTAGGTCAATGGTTAACATCTATTGATTTTGGCTATGGTGTCATGCTAATGGTTTGTAACTACTCTCTTCACCAGTCGCAATCGCAGTTAACTAAGCCAATATTTGAGAGGAATGCTATTTAAAGCTATTGTACTATTTGTATACCAAAGTTAAGAGAGGTTCACTAGTACTACAAAAATTGTGTCATGATGTATAATCACAGAGAAAAGTACACTACATGAGAAATGAAGAGATGTTGATGTAAATGCAACTCGAACCAAACTTTAAGAGAATATAACGCTTTTCTAACTTTTTCTCTAGAAAGAAGGTGTGGTGTCATTTTTGAGTGGAAGTACGCTGTGCTACTGTATTGAGTGTGACGCAAGTGCAACAAGTCGCCTTAGAGATAGGCCTTACCACTTGAGCCAGGCTACCCTAGGTGGACCGGTAACCCCGGGTCCAACACCCATCCACTCACAGTGTCCGGAGGTGAGTGCCCGTTCCTGCGCACCCAGACTGCTGCAACTTATCCACTCCCACTGCCCGGAGGTGATTGTATATTCCTACGCACTCAGGTTGCTGCTCACTATCTACTGTCACCGCTTAGAGGTGACTTCTCGTTGCTGCGGAAAGATGCTTCTCTGCTCACCTTGTGCCACCGACATGTTTCAAAGAGGGTCCACCACGTGCCAAATCAACATTCTCAGGCATTGTTAGGATGGCCATGCATCATCGCAGATTCCTCAGAGGTTAAGCTTTGGTGGTGTTGGGGGGGGGGTGGCGAGGGGGACGCCAATTCATGAAACAGAACTTGTTAGACGAAAAGGAAGATAAGATTGTGCGCCATTCGTTCATCAAAGGAGAGAAGAAGAGAGAGAGTGAGAGAGTGACACTGAAAAGAATATTCGTAGTTCACCTTTCTGTCACCGGTATGTCTCCCGCCACGTGCCGGGACATAGTGCACCTTGAAGCTCCACATCTAAAAGATAGTACATAATTAGTAATTGTAGAAAAGTAAAATATGCAGAAATAAAAAGATAGAGACAGTAATTCTGTTGATTTCAATTGATCCTCAGAACATGTGTTGTAAGCAGCAAATTTAAAGCAAGAATGACTGAACACCCGTACATTTCTACTTCTCAACCTTCTGATATTCAAAACATATCATTCCGAAAGCGACGTGCAGCAGCCACGAGCTGTGTCACGAATGTCACGCTCTTGTCTACATACTGCAATGCTCGTAACACAACATACCTCCTTAAAGACAAGCATTTGCAATACAATAGGTGTTGTATTATTAAAGTTTGAGCTATTGGCATTGCTAAATAATGCAACACCAATAGTTCAAACTTTAGTAATGTGAGACCTATTGCATTGCAAATGCTTGTTCTATTGAAGAGTTGAACTTAAAGTGATATAGCAGAAACAATTATGTATGACACAGATTTGTTAACAGGAATAACACGAAGGAAGATGTTATGATTGGTAATTGCCACTATTTTAATGTGGAATAGAATAACACCACCCTCACATACCCCTCCCCTCCTCCATTAAAAATAGAACAATATTAAAAATAGAACAATCTGCACGGTTCCAACTTTTTTAATGGGCTTTGATTTATCAACTATTAGTAGAAGTAGTAATGTTTTCCATCAGGTTATAGAAAACAAGTGGTGCACAGCCATACATGTGGTTTCAATCATCACTCACGTGTCTGGGTACGATAATTGAAACCCCATGTCGTATTGGAGTCTATTATGCGCAGAATGCGCGTAATAGACACCAATAGGCCATGGGCGGAGCAATGCGCCCGCCTCTGGCCAATGGCGTGCAGTCTTTTAGAATAAGTCGCACGCAAAGGCCAATGGGGTAGCATGGAAGGAAAAGGACACGCACGACTGTGTGCGATTCATAGATTAGGTTCATATTCCCGTTTTTTCACTTACAAAATGTCTCGCGCTGCGGGAGCAGTGCTGTGCACTACAACGAAGGCACGAGCTGTACTGCGCACAGTAAAACAGGCGCGAGTCCTAAAAGGATTGTGAAAGGAAAGGTTGTCAAATTAAGATGGTAAATATAAGGGTACATAGTATGAAAACACAAATACTCATCTACTTTGCTACACATGTGGGAGAGACGGACATTTGACCAACTATAAAAACTTCCTGCTATTGGAAAAAAAATCAAAATGCAATAAGACAGGGTTTATAGGACTGCGTACGGCCAAATCGCTGTGTCGCTTTTTTGTATCTTGTCTACTGCACCCTATTTACTCCCTCCGGTGTGCACCCAGGCCTCACTGCTCACCTTTCCACGGACAGGGCACCTTCTACTTCATGCAGTCCTGCTCTGCCACCAAGAAGTCTCACATTTGGTGCTGAGTCTTGATATAGTAAAGTAAAGTAAAGTCCACATTTGTAAAGCGCACAATCACCCGTAAGGGTCTCTAGGTGCTGGGGGCCGTCGGGAAGATTAAGCGAGCTATTGCCCAGAGTCACATGGTGCTGGGCTAACCTGCCGCCGGAGCCGGGGATCGAACCGTGGTCCCCAGATTCCAGCGTCAGTCGCCCTGGCCGCGGCGCCACACCTCTCCCTAAATATCATTATGGCAAAGGACATACTCGTGCACCCATCATCATAGCAGGTTGCTCACCCACTCAGTCCTTGCGGTACCACTAACTCAGTGCCCAAAGAGGCCACGCACGTGTTGGTGGGCCCCCCTGTTTGGTAGTTCGGGCCTACATGAGGCGTCCGAACCACCAGGATGTGCCATCACAGCGCTTACGATGGGAGCAACTCTAAAATGGTGTAGAGCATGTGCGCCCAGTCTTTTATATTGGTAGGGTCACGTATGTTGTGATGCCTGTGCTGTATGGGTGTGGTGTGGGTGTATACCAGCCATGAGGGAGTGTGTGTGCTGTTCTGACTAGATCTGGAACTAGAAAATCCCTGCAATCAAAATCTGGGCCATGTAGCGTTGTTGTGTTTTCCTGTATGCGGAAGCAGAGTGGGCTGGTCAGACGTATGCCAGTGCTGCGCAAGGCTGTGAACAATGACTCTGGAGATATGGGCATGGCTTCGTCGTGACCTATTTGAGAAATCAACTGATTCGGGTGTCGGTGTTGTAGTGCTGCCATCACCCGGGTCTTAACCGCAAATGTGTCATTATGTCTGTGAAGTCCCACAACATGGAAGGTACGGGATATCACTGATCCTATATTCATCCGTAGTTCCGTACATAGCAGATGATGGACATGACGCATTTCTGCGAATATGAATGTTTGTTGTACATTCAGTGGAGTATTGTAGCTGTAGTAATACATGGGTATGAAAGCTTTAGGTTGCAGTTTTTGGCACATGAAGGGCAGCTAATATATATACTTATGTGGTCATTCGGGTATACTGTCGAACTTGGTGCTGGAAATCAGTGTTCGAGCCTCGGAGTCCTGTCCACATCCTGTTATTGTGGGCAAATCAAGTAATCTCTGTGTGCCTGAAAATGTACTGTAAATACGGTGCTCATGTAAACCGTTGAAAATTGTTTTGGGTTTACTTTGCGCTATCTAAATATGCTACAAAAAAACAAACTCCAGCAATCGTAGACAGTTATAAATTTACTATACACTTTGGTTGCAATACTCTAATGATCCAGTCTCTACGTTGGTCCTTGTAGAATGAGCAAGAGAAAGTTACATAACCAACGTTTTTCCTACTGCCAGAGGTAAGATGGTTGCATAAGCTGTTTATAGCACAATGTAGTGTGGTAGGGCCCGGGGCAGCATTTTACAAACATAATGAATACACAGACACAGATATATAGTTGAACTGGGTACGGGCACGTGCGCTCGACTCCATTTTATTACCAGAGTTGCATGTCTAATGATGTCTGTGCTGGGTGAATGTGGGGTGAGTGTAAGCCAGCCCTCCGGAAATCGTTGTTGTTGGTAACAAGTACCATAGTAATCATCATATCATACACAGATATTCCATCATAAACAGTTTATGACTGCACAGAGGTAGGATCACTACATGTGAAATAATACACAACATATTCTATTGTAAAAAGTTCATGACTTGTGGTGCGCTGAGGTAGGGGCGGCTTATGTGGAGCTTGCGATGATGTGTGGTTCGGGCAGGCTGCTCTGGTAGCAATGTCTTTTGCCTACTGAATTTTGCCTTAATGAGGCAATTATTTATGGTGCGCTGAGTTAGTGGTACGTCTGGCACTCAGCGTGCATGCAACATGTGATGATGCGTGATCCCAGCGGGCTGCACTAGAAGCATTGTTTGTTGCCTACTGGACTGCATCATTTGTAATCGAGATCCAAATAAAGGATGAAACATGGATGGAATACATTCTCAAAATATGTAGGTTTCAGAGACATTATAGTTCAAATTGTGAGCTGTGCTGTACGCAGTGTAGACTGCCATTCAGTGTTCCTTTGGACTTGCAGGATGAATTTGGTTATTCTACTAAACCTATAAAAGAAGTTCTTGAAGGAAGGATACTAAAGGGATATTGTGTAGGGAGGTTTGAGGGACATTATACTACGTTTGAGACTGCACTCTGCAAATAATGAATGAAGAGTCAATTTAATTGTGAGCTCTGATGACCGCAGTGTAGGCAGCGCATAGCAAGGGCCCACGACCATGTGGTGTTGAGTGTGGGTGAGGAGGCAGAGCGTGATTCTTTTGCTGACGGGGAGCCAGTGCAGGTCTCTCAGGTGTCTGGAGATGTGGCTGTGGCGGGGAATGTCCAGGATGAGTCGTGCGGAGGCGTTCTGGATGCGTTGGAGTCTTTTCTGCAGTTTGGCTGTGGTTCCGGTGTAGAGGGTGTTTCCGTAGTCTGGTCGGCTGGTGACAAGAGCCTGGGTGACCGTCTTCCTGGTTTCAGTGGGGATCCATCTGAAGATCTTTCGGCGCATGCGTAGGATGTTGAAGCATGAAGATGAGACGTCGTTGACTTGTCTGGTCATTGACAGGGAAGAGTCCAGGATGAAGCCCAGGTTGCGTGCGTGGTCCGTTGGTTTGGGTGCGCTGCCTAGGGCCGGGGGCCACCAGGAGTCGTCCCAGGCAGAAGGTGTTGATCCAAGGATGAGGACTTCTGTCTTGTCTGAGTTCAGTTTCAGGCGGCTGTTCTTCATCCACTCGGCTACTTCTTTCATCCCTTCGTGTAGGTTAGTTCTGGCGGTGGCAGGGTCGTTGGTGAGGGAGAGGATCAGCTGGGTGTCATCGGCGTAGGAGATGATGTTGAGGTTGTGTTGGCGAGCGATGGCTGCGAGGGGGCTCATGTACACGTTGAAGAGGGTGGGGCTGAGTGATGAGCCTTGTGGTACGCCGCAGATGACTTCGGTGGCCTCAGATCTGAATGGGGGGAGGCGGACTCTCTGGGTTCTTCCGGTGAGGAACGAGATGATCCACTCCAGAACCTTCTCTTGGATTCCGACGTTGCTGAGGCGTTGAACTAGGGTGCGGTGGCAGACAGTGTTGAACGCTGCGGAGAGGTCCAGGAGGATTAGGGCCGCTGTTTCCCCGTTGTCGAGCAGGGTTCGGATGTCATCAGTGGCTGCGATGAGAGCGGTCTCGGTGCTGTGGTTGGCTCGGAAGCCGGACTGTGAGTGGTCGAGGGATCCGTTCGTCTCGAGGAAGGCGGCCAGCTGTCTGTTGACGGTGTTCTCGATGAATTTGGCGGGAAACGGGAGCAGCGAGATGGGGCGGTAGTTCTTGAGGTCGATGGGGTCTGCTGATGGTTTCTTCAGGAGGGCGCTGAGTTCGGCGTGCTTCCAGCTCTCCGGGAAGGTGGCGGTGTCGAAGGAGCAGTTGGTGATGTCCCGGAGTTGGGGTGCGATGACGGAGTCGGCCTTGTTGAAGACGTGGTGAGGGCATGGGTCGGTTGGTGATCCGGAGTGGATGGTGTTCATCGTCCGAATGATGTCTTCGGTGTTGACTGGGGTCCAGTCGCGGAGGGTGGTGGTGGGGAGCGTTGGTTCTGTGGTAGGGTGCGTGGTCTGTTCGCTAAAGCTGTTGTGTATGTCTGCGATCTTGTTGTGGAAAAACGTGGCGAGTGAGTCGCAGAGGTCTTGCGAGGGAGTGATGTCGTTGTTTCCGGCACTGGGGTGGGAGAGCTCTTTGACGCTGCTACACTCGTCACTCAGGCACCCATACAGGTACTCAGACAATCAATCAATAACCCATATAGACACTCATGTACCTAGTCATCAACCCATGCAGCAACTTACACACCAACTGACACAGACATTCACACAGATTAGTCACTCACCCAGACACGTATAATCACTCACTTATACAGTCAGTCACACACTGACTGAATCATCATATATATATATATATATATCTTAAACTTTTTAGAACCACTCATGGTCACTGGATGATGTCATATCATCATGATGTCATTTGAGATGTCATCTGTGATGTCACTGACCATGTCATGAGTGATGTAATATGTGACGTCATTAGCAGTGCATTGCAGGGGCATGAGTTATATTTAGCTTCGCTAACGATAACAGCTGAATTTATCTGGTTTTTTACAAGAGAAATGTCAGACTAACTATAAGGTCCCTGAAACCTGTGTTTTGTCTGTGAATATCTAAGGTTTCTAAATGCAAATTTCTAACTATAATGTCCCTGAAACCTGTCTATTTTTCAATGAATTTTATATATATATATATATATTTAATCTCCTCTGACTCTTTTCAAGGAATGAATCAGCACCCAGGTTGTTGTTTGGAAGTATTTAATCTACAAAGGACGCAATCCGCACATTTCGGCTCGTCCGAACCATGATAACAATACAAGACGTCACTGTACCTTCCTTATTTAAATGTACAAATATATCCAGTTGCCAACATTAATAAAGGACAACAAATTACTTTTATCCAAAACACTGTTGGCCATATTGGCCTGGTCACAATGAGAAAATTCAGGAACTGATACAATAAAGAAAAGAAAAAAGTGTTAATATGCACACAACATCATTTCAGCATATCTTGCCCCGTGACCTGTATGTTCATCAACGTGACTTATTCACAATAAACATACTTAGGATTGCAAACATCAACATAAATAATGGACTACTCATTACTTTAAAGTGAAAGGCTATCGGCCATATTGATCTGGATACATTGTGTATTATAATGAATCTTACATGAAAGAAAAGAAAAAAAAGGGTGTTTTTATAAACACATTATCCCTAAATAAAATGCTAGCGATTATCGTTCCATTCCATTCACAGCTCATTTGAGATGTCATGAGTGATGTCATGTGTGATGTAACTGACCATGTCATGAATGATGTAATGTCTGTGGTCATTAGCAGTATATTGCGGGGGCGTAAGTTATAGTTAGCTCAGTAAATATAACTGCTGCATTTCACTGGTTGTGTATGAGTGAAATCTGAGTCTAATTATAACTTCCCTGTAATCTTTGTTTTTTTCAGCAAATTGCTACGTTATTCTAGCGTTAAGTAAGATGCATATCACAATGGATGGTGGGGGGTTGAATGCAGGGCCTGGCATTGTTCTGCCCCCACCCAAGCTTGCTGCTCCTGTCCCCCCTCCACCTAACCATCCATTGTCCCTGCTCCCTTATTACAGCCCTGTGTGGCCGTTGTTCTGCCACTGGCCTTCCCACCTTCTGTGTACAGTTAGCGTGCTGCCCCATCCACCTCCTCCCTATCCTATGTTGTCAGTCCATGCCCATGCCCATGCACTAGCCCCCTCCCTCTTTCCATGCATTTTCTGATGTGCTCCCACTGCCCTCCATTTAGCATGATGTACCAGTCCAATCCTCCTGCTCCCCATTGCCCAAATCCATGCCCTATCATTGACCTCCTGCTTAGCCTCTGTGCTTAGCTTGCTGTGCCTATTCTCCTTCCCCCTGCCCTCCGATGTCTGTGTACATGCCCCATCCTTTTGGCCCACCATGTTCCATGGACCTGCAGCTTCTATCTACTCTGAGTGTTCTGTTGAGCTGCCACTCCCCTCCCACCTGACTAGCATTTCCAGATGACTGTAACCAGTCCCTGCCACCTTCACCCACCCAGTCCACATTCCATGCCCCTATCCCTTTCCTCCTGTTCTCCTTGGTCCATTTTACTGCCACACCCTTCTGCCCTGCCTCGTCTGTTGTGCTGCAACTGCTCCACCTGCCTGCCCCACTTGCCATGCATGGTCTAATGTGCTGCCACAGCCCCTTCCACCTTACCTGTGTGGTGAGCTAGGTGCTTTCAATGGATTGTTGTGCTGCACTCGCGTCCCGCATATCCTGTGTGGTGTATTGTGCTGCTGCAAACCCTGATGCCTCTCCTGTAAGGTCAGTTTGATGTACCTCTCCATGTCCCTCCTGTCCTCTGTTATCCAAATCCATGCCCCTACCAGTTCCTCCTGCCTTCCATGATCCAATGTACCATACTTGCTAACATTTTAAACTTGGTAAGAGGGAGGTTTTGAAAACAAACTGCGGTATTGATTTGCCCCATTGACTTACATTGAAAAAGAGAAGATTGTAGACAGGAGACAGATCAAATAAAGCCCATTTGGGCTTAAAAACATTCGGCGTTTCCTGGCTGAATCGGGTCTGTTGGCAGGTATAGTTGTACTACTACTGCCTATTCCTTCTGACGACAATGGTCTATTATATTGCCACAGCCTCTCTTGCCTGTCCTGAATTGTTGGTTTGCTGCCCCTGCCCTCCTCTACACTGCCCTCCATAGTCTGTTGTGCTGCCACTGCTCTTCCTGCCTGCCCAGTGTGGTCAAATTGTTGCCTCTGCACCCTTCTACCTGTCTTCAATTTTCTGAGTCTGTGTCCCTAGCCTCTGCCTCTCAAAATTATCCTAATGAACAACTAGATTGCTAACATTCTATATTCATTACAAAAGTGTGGCACGCCTGACGTCATCTCGATGTAATCAATAGTGTAATAGTTAGAGCAGCTGTGGAAATGTAATGGTGAACCTATGGGAGCAAATGCAAATGTATTTTAAATCAATCATGTGACCACAAATACGAAACCAGTATTGAGAAAGGCTGTTGCTGAAACGTGTCTACTGGTAAAATGATATTAAAAGTGCTCACTATATAGAAACCCACAGAGTGCTCCATCTCCTTGAGAAGTTGGTGTTGAATTTACAGCATGTAAGCTCCTCGAACGACACAGAGGCACCCGTTTATTTTGTTCAGGCATTCGAGTGGCATTAGGTGAAAAAGTAAATTATTTATGTCAGAACCGCTGCATCCACGAGGGACATATGCGACGTGATTTAGACGTTACTTAAATGTCAAATCGCCGGCTACAAAGAACGGCGTTTTGGCAGATGCCTCTTGAAAATGAGGATTGCGGCTAAAAGGAATACAGAGCACTAATACACAAAGACAACATTGCTCCCATGATGTAAAAAATCCACAGTCATCATGCAAAACAAGGAGCCATGCAGTGAGATACCATTAGGGTTAAAAAGATACTTACGGTGTGAAAAAGCCAAGTGACTCTGTATTGAAAAATTGGATGGTAACACATTCCAAGATGGCTGCGTGCTTACACAGGACACCGTGTTGCCCTGGAAAAGTAATGGTGAACAAAATGGGAGCAAATGCAAGTGTATTTTAAATCAATCATGTGACCACACATTTGAAACCAGTATTGAGAAGGGCCGTTGCTGAAACGTGTCTACTGGTACATTGATATTAATAGTGCTCACTATTGAGAAACCACAGAGGGCTCCGTCTCCT
Organism: Lissotriton helveticus; assembly: GCF_964261635.1. Taxonomy (NCBI): domain Eukaryota; kingdom Metazoa; phylum Chordata; class Amphibia; order Caudata; family Salamandridae; genus Lissotriton; species Lissotriton helveticus. The sequence goes on from NC_136059.1 coordinate 120,165,795, forward strand.
TGAGGACTTGGTGTTGAATTTACTGCGTGAAAGCTACTAGTAGGACACGGAGGCACCCGTTTATGGTGTTCAGGTATTCAAGTGGAATTTGGTGAAAAAGTAAATCATTTATGCCAGAACCGCTGCATCCATGAGAGCAATATGCGCCGTGAAGGAGACGTTACTGAAATGTCAAATGGCCAGCTACAAAGAACAACGGGGCATATTATCAAGGACCGGTGTTATAATTATCGCTGTTTTATCGGCAGGAAACTGCCGATAAAACGGCGATAATGGGCTTGATAATACGCCCTTGTTAATTCCCATAGAAGCCCATGTTCTGATGATAACATGGGCTTCAATGGGAATTAACAAGGGCGTATTATCAAGCCCATTATCGCCGTTTTATCGGCAGTTTCCTGCCGATAAAACGGCGATAATTTTAATACCGGTCCTTGATAATATGCCCCAACGTTTTTGCAGATGCCTCTTGAAAATGAGGATTACAGCTATGAGTGATACAAAGCACTAATAAACAAAGAGAACATTACTCCCATGATGTAAAAAAAGCACAGTCATCATGCAAAACAACAAGCCATGCGGCGAGATGCCATTAGGGTCAAAAAGCTATGAAAAAGCCAAGTGACTCTGCATTGAAAAATTGGATGGTAGCATATTCCAAGATGGCTGCGTGCTTACACAGAACATCGTGTTGCCATGGAAATGTAATGGTGAACCTATGGGAGCAAATGTATTTTAAATCAATCATATGACCACAAATAGGGAACCAGTATTGAGAAAGGCTGTTGCTGAAACGCGTCTACTGGTAGATTGATAATAAAAGTGCTCACTGTAAAGAAACCCACAGAGTGCTCCGTCTCCTTGAGAAAATGATGTTGAATTTACAGCATGTAAGCTACTCTCATGACACAGAGGTACCCGTTTATTTTGTTGAGGCATTCGAGTGGCATTATGTGAAAAAGTGAATTATTTATGCCAGAACCGCTGCATCCACAATGGACATATGCACCATAAAAGAGACGTTACTGAAATGTCAAATCGTCGGCTACAAAGAACGGCGTTTTAGCAGATGCCTCTTGAAAATGAGGATTGCGGCTACGAGGAATACAGAGCACTAATACACAAAGAGAACATTGCTCCCACGATTTAAAAAATGCACAGTCATCATGCAAAACAACGAGCCATGCGGTGAGATGTCATTAGGGTCAAAAAGATACTTACGGTGTGAAAAAGCCAAGTGACTCTGTATTGAAAAATTGGATGGTAACACATTCCAAGATGTCTGTGTGCTTACACAGGACATTGTGTTACCCTGGAAATATAATGGTGAACCAATGGGAGCAAATGCAAGTGTATTTTAAATCAATCATGTGACCACACATACATAACCAGTATTAAGAAATTTATGTTGCTGAAACGCGTCTACTGGTACATTGATATTAAAAGTGTTCACTATAAAGAAACCCACAGAGTGCTCTGTCTCCTTGAGGAGTCGGTTTTGAAATTACAGTGTGCAAGCTACTCGCATGACACAGAGGCACCCGCCTATGGTGTTCAGGCATTCAAGTGGAATTTGGTGAATAAGTAAATCATTTATGCCAGAACTGCTGCATCCATGAGGGCAATATGCGCCGTGAAGGAGACGTTACTGAAATGTCAAATTGCCAGCTACAAAGAACAATGTTTTCGCAGGTGCCTCTTGAAAATGAGGATTACAGCTATGAGTGATACAAAGCACTAATAAACAAAGAGAACATTACTCCCATGATGTAAAAAAAAGCACAGTCATCATGCAAAACAACAAGCCATGCGGCAAGATGCCATTAGGATCAAAAACATACTTTCGCTGTGCAAAAGCCAAGTGACTCAGCATTGAAAAATTGGATGGTTACACTTTCCAAGATAAGCTGCGTGCTTACACAGGACATCGGTTAGGTGGCAGGTTACAGGATAGTAAGATACAAGTAGGAAACCCCACCAGGAGAGAGCTTCCAGCTCCTCAGCCTGAGATGACCAACTGACTCTCTAGCTAGAGTCAGGCACTTAAACATTCCATGATGTCACAGGACATTCTGATGCAGTGGTAAAGGGGAAAAGATATAGTAAGCATTTACCACACATCCTCTTCCGTTAGTGAACAACAGCAAGTAATAAGTTAAGACGGAGGAGAAGAAACCAGAAGAGACTGTAGACATAAGAGCAAGTCAAAGAGACAATTTGAAAAGTAAGAAACACAAGCGTGAAAGCAGAGAGAAAATTAAAAGAGGCATGTAGAAAGAAATGCAAAATTACATAACATGCCCATCCACCCTGCTTAATAAAAAAAGGTAGCGATCCCGGTAAACTAAGTAGGGTGTATCAACTAAATGACAAATTGTGTGCAGATGGAAGAAAGCACAATAAGATAAAATGGTAACCTACACAGAAAAAGGTGAAAAGCCTTGAAATAAAGACCAACACTAGTCTTTATCGCTAATGCAAGACGTGCACTGCAACTACCCCTTCAAGGATACACTAAGAAAATCAACCTTTAAACTGTGGAACAAAATAACTCCCCAAGTAAGGGTACACCAGAGGAAACTACGCCCCTGGAACAAAGTACACAGTAGCCACACATTGGCAATAGTGAGGTAACAAAAGGTAGCGCTGACAACGCACCCCGACTACTCACAAAGAGTGATGCAAATTAGACCAACACAGATAACCTCCCCTAACAAAAGGGTACACCATTGAATAATGTAGAAATTATTCAAAGCAACATCACATAATGGCGGCGCTGACTAAGCACACCGCCTTCCCCAGAAAAGGGTACACAAGGACACTAATCCTTGAAACTTTCGAACAGATTAGTTACATGCAGACAACCTCCCCTAATAAAAGGGTACACCACGTGAAAGTGCGCAACGTCACTTCTCCAAAGTGTAACAACAAGACCCTAGGAAACAAAATGTAGGCACTGACTGGCACCACAACCCCACAACTTGCCTTAAATAAGGATACACCATAAGTACTAACCCTAAGTACATGGATGGGGTAATAATTAGACACAAACACCTTATCTGACAAAGCATGGTGAAACACAGGAAACACACCCTGTGAGACCATACATCACCTATATATATATAAATATACAGGGTACACCATAATGACTGGTCACAGACCCTCCCCTAAATAAGGGTACACCGTAGGGTTAAAACATTTCCTTAGGAAGCCAACCCAACTCACAATGAAAGGGTACAGCATAAAACATCCAACAACCTCCCAAAGGTAAATATAACAATTCATTATGCTCAACATTCACACCAACCCACAACATACACTGAAAAACAAAAACAAAAAACAAAAAAAAAAAGTTGAAGCATAAGCATAAGAATAAACAAAAGAATTCAGCTCCGGTGAGCGATATCTCACCCGAGGTCTTCTTAGCCAGAATTGTCCAAAAGTTCTGATGAAAGACTTCACAGGAGGAAACTAAGTAGGGTGACATGTAGGCAACCTCCAACCAAGAGTTCGTCTAAAGATGGGACATCCACAGTGCCCGGATTCCTGTAAACACCTCCTCTTTGAAATGGCAAGACTCGAATGCAACGAGCAACGTAAATCAAAATGCAGATGCTTAGAAAAGTAAACTGTCACCCGAGTTCCTGTAAGAACACCCTCTAGGAAATGTCAAATCTTGAATGCACGCAGCAATGTAGAGGAAGAGAAACTTAGTGAAAAGCAACAACTCCACAGTGATTCCGGCAGTCCCAGAACAGGCACCAACGAATGCGAAACTGCCAGACGCTTATAACTTGATTGAAAATTGCACCGTGGTTGGCAACGCTCATGCGGGAGAAACTGAATAGAAAGCTGCCGCAAACTGACAAGGGTAATGCAAACCCAAGATGGCGGTACGTCCGCACGACGCACACAGGATGGCTCAAGGCACGTTGCTGCGCTGCTGCTGTGAGACTTCTGAGAGCAGCCAAGGCAAGAGGAACAAAGAAAAACGTCATAGACGCCGCTCGTGAAGAGGTAAGATGTGCGCGGCTCGTGCGCATTTTCAAATTGAAACACGAAGGGCCAGTCACACCCCCAAAGTTGTACATGCGCCCTGTGTGCACTTTCCAACAAAAAGATGCCGGCACAAGAGTGAAGGAGGGGCGGCCACACGCACCCTCAAAACTGTACATGTGCTCCGTGTGTAGTTCCAAATTGAAGGAAGCCGGCACAAAAGTGATGGAGGGGCGGTCACTCATACCTAAAACTGCGAGAACGGCTAAGTCTCAGTGGCACACTGAAAATGTTGAGTGACACTCAAAGGAAAATTCTACAAAAACCAAATAAAAGAAAAATGTGACTTCACAGACGAAGGTTGCTGTGCTTGAGAGTGAACTGCCAGCGCCAGGGGACCTCCATAAGAGCAAACAAAATAGTGCTCAAAGTAAATGTCCACACTGTGTGAAAACAGACTGAATACACAGTGGTTAAATCCAAGGCGAACTGTCAAAGTACACAAGAAAGCCAGAAGGTACAACAGGGTGATCAGGCCCGCTGAGACAGTGGCTCCTGTAGCTGGGAACAGATAGACTCCAGATGACAGCGAAAAGGCAGTTAGCTTACTCACAACACAGACGCCCAGGGTGCAGGCTGTCCAAGTTGAAAAGGACACTGGTGGGGTTAGCTGGGCGTTACCTTTTAGTTTGTTTAGGTTCTTTCTTGATTCTTTAGTAGACATTTGTCTTTAGTTGAGACACGTAGATTCATCAGCTTCAAATCGTCGCCAAAATGTGGTACACAAACAATGATGCGTAGTCTAGTTGTAGTTGAAGATCCCTCTTTATTTATAGGTGGTTAGGTGGCAGGTTACAGGATAGTAAGATACAAGTAGGAAACCCCACCAGGAGAGAGCTTCCAGCTCCTCAGCCTGAGATGACCAACTGACTCTCTAGCTAGAGTCAGGCACTTAAACATTCCATGATGTCACAGGACATTCTGATGCAGTGGTAAAGGGGAAAAGATATAGTAAGCATTTACCACAACATCGTGTTGCCATGGAAATGTAATGGTGAACCAATGGGACAAAATGCAAATTTATTTTAAATCAATCATGTGACCACAATTATGAAACCAGTATTGAGAAAGGCTGTTGCTGAAACGCGTCTACTGGTACATTGATATTAAAAGTGCTCTCTATAAAGAAGCCCGCAGACTAATCCGTCTCCTTGAGGAGTTGGTGTTGAATTTACAGCGTGCAAGTTACTCGCACGACATAGTGGCACCCATCTATGGTGTTCAGGCATTCAAGTGACATTTGTGAAAAGGGTAAATTATTTATACCAGAACTGCTGCATCCACAAAGGACATATGGGCAGTGAAGGAGACGTTACTAAAATGTCAAATCGCCTACTACAAAGAACGGCGTTTTCGCAGATACCTCTTGAAAATAAGGATTGCGTCTACGAGGGATACAAAGCACTAATACACAAAGAGAGTATTGATCCCACGATGTAAAAAATGCACTCTCATCATGCAAAACAACAAGCCATGCGGTGAGATGCCATTAGGGTCAAAAAGATACTTACGCTGTGAAAAAGCCAAGTGACTCTGCATTGAAAAATTGGATGGTAGCACATTCCAAGATGGCTGCGTGCTTACACAGGACATCGTGTTGCCATGGAAATGTAATGGTGAACCAATGGGAGCAAATGCAAATGTATTTTAAATCAATCATATGACCACAAATAGGAAACCAGTATTGAGAAAGGCTGTTGCTGAAATGCGTCTACTGGTAGATTGATAATAAAAGTGCTCACTGTAAAGAAACCCACAGAGTGCTCCGTCTCCTTGAGAAAATGATGTTGAATTTACAGCATGCAAGCTACTCGCATGACACAGAGGTACCCGTTTATTTTGTTGAGGCATTCAAGTGGCATTATGTGAAAAAGTAAATTATTTATGCCATAACCGCTGCATCCACAATGGACATATGCGCCATAAAAGAGACGTTACTGAAATGTCAAATCGCCGGCTACAAAGAACGGCGTTTTGGCAGATGCCTCTTGAAAATTAGTATTGCAGCTACGAGGGATACAAAGCACTAATATACAAAGAGAGTATTGCCCCCACGATATACAAAATTCACAGTCATCATGCAAAACATCGAACCATGCGGGGAGATGCCATTAGGGTCAAAAAGCTACTTACGCTGTGAAAAATCCAAGTGACTCTGCATTGAGAAATTGGAAACACATTCCAATATGGCTGCTTGCTTATGATGGAGCAAGGATTCGCATGTAAAGCAACTTGCTTGTATTCAGGAACCTCGAATAACATTATTAATAGTAATCAACATGTTTGTCTTACTAATTTTATATTTTCCCTTATACATTGGGTGTCCGAGTGAAGCTTGCTTATGTGTTTTACTAATCCTAATACGCTTGCTTCTAAAATGCCCGCTGCTACGCAGGAATTTCGACTGCGCATGCGTCAGTCATACCCATGTGACCTGACGTATTCGCTGTCTTGGTGGGAAACTCTTTGCATCTGCGTACTAGAATTAAGATGGCTGCTTTATGTTCTCACATGCGAGAAGCTTGCACTGCCACTTTCTCCAAGCTGTTCGTTCTGCCTAATTCTAATGCTATAGTTAAAATTAAGATAATAGGTATAGAGTAGAAATACATGGTATACAGTGTAATCATTTATTCTGTGTTCTAAAACTGTTTCCTTTTACTTTTCATGTATCGTAATCTTTGAGACGGTATTACTCCATTTTGAAAATCCTTCTGCACACGGCACTCTACAAGAGGAGGGCTGAAGTCATTTGTCATTGAAACATAGCCAAAGATGGTCACAGCCAAGATGCACCTGGGAAGATGACCTGTCCCCTGGTCGAAGAAGCCAGAGTGTACCTGCTGTATTACAATGTATTTATTAATAAAGCGACCATTGTTAGGTGAAATGCAGATGGCATGTGAAAGTAAAATTGATGGGCGGGAACGTAAAAATTAATATTCAATGCTGAAGTATCAAAATTTTAGGTTGTGTGCCGACCTCTCTTTCTCTCTTGTCCAATCGAAATTGGGGATCCTTACACTTGCAACATTGGGTGGTGGTACACTGACCTGGAAAACAGTATAACTAGCGTAGGTTTAGCTAGAGAATTTGTCCGACTTGTCCGAATAGCTGACCTGTCACTGACCCAACGCACTCAATAGCTGATCGAGAGCAAAGGTGCGGCGAAGCACTGTGTCAGAAGACTCGCTGACCCAATCGGGGTTCTGGGACCTGAAGTGCTGGCGAAGCACTTTGCTGGGGAATTCGATAACCCAATCATGGTTCTGACTAATAGCTGCAGAGAGGGAGTAGCGCAGGCGTTGCAACTGGACTGCGGGTGCTGGTCTAACCTTTGGTGGTCTGGTTCTGATCCAAATCTGGCTTTTCCTGTCCTGATTCTGACCTGCACCTGCTGGCCTACTGGCGGTTTGCAACTTTCGGGGTTTCTGTCCTTAACTGACCCGTGGCCAGGATTGGTCTTCACACCGTTCTAGGTAAATATAAATCTGTGTGGGTAACAAACTGTATAATTTACGTCCTTTTCTTACCCTCCCTAAATTGTGCTAAAGTCTTAGTTGCATATGAAACTTTTTCTCTTACCCGTCCCTTGTGACAAATAATAAAATTGTGTTCTTGCTGTTTAATAGCATGTTCCATTTCTTCCCCTCCCTGAAGTTAAATGCTAAAATGCTGTCCATGAAGGCATAGATGTTCCCTTTCTTTACCCTCCCTTTAAAGAAACTAACGTTGTCATTCTGAATTATTAGCATGTTCCACTTTTACCTTCCCTATAGCTTTATGGTTAATTCGGGTTTTGTCATTGCATTTTATGTTCCCTCTTTTTCCCCACCCTCTGAAAATAGCTTAAGCCCGTGTTACATTGCATGTCCCGTATCTTTCCCGTCCTTTAGAAAATATCATTGCAAGTATTTTTCTATTCTCATTTCAGTATGTTCCCTGTTCTTACCTTCCCTTTAGAATTCTAAATGGTTGGCATAATATATCTTTTGCATAGTTATACGCTGTTTCTGATTTTGATTATTGATAGTTTGATTGCATTCAATCTCTGGCTTATGACTTTTGATGAAGATTAGATAAAGGTTTTCAAAACTTCTCGAGTCAGTGGTTATTACATGAGTGCATATTGTTGTTTGCTACCTAGCTATTATGCTAGTTCCCTGATCCAATATGTTCACAGGTACTGATGACCAGGGTTGTAAGTAAGTCAAAGGTATAGGACCTAGAAGGTACAAATATCTGATAGTTAGTGCACAGGTTACCTGTTCTAAGAAATGTTGAATAATTTGAATATGGGCCTAGGTGAGTATTGGTAAATTACAGTTGGGTGACCTGCGCGCTCTATCAGTATATTTCCTTGGTAGCAGAGGCATGGTTAGGGATTAGTTATGATAGGTAGGTAGGAAATTTGCTGCTAAAAGGAAAATATACAATTGCTGCTAAATAAAATGTATTGATCGATCAAATGTGAAATTATTTGAAATGTTTTGATGCTGTGTTGATTTTATGTATTAACCAAAATCTTTCGTACTTGTTATATGTTTGTTTGGAATCCCCGGGGGCAGAGTAGCGGGTGGTAAAGGGAAGCCACATCGCAGTGAAGTCATTGGCTCGAGGAAGTTAGTTCATGGTTAGGTAAAGCCGGAAGCACTATTTAGGGTTTTCTGTATAAAAGTGTGAATAAATGATAGCAAAGAGTTCGCTAGCAAAACTTCGTCCGAGCTTGATTGAAAGCAAAGGGGTTCGCTGGTGAAACTTTGGCCTTAGTATATATCCCGGAGTGGATGAGTCCGAAGGAGTAGCAGGTTCTCTAATGCTTGGGTGAAGGGTAGGCAGAAGGGATCTACTTGCAGTGTATGAAAAGTAAACAGAAGGGATTTACTTGCAGTGAAATATATCTTTCCTTTCTAGTCACTCAAGTACAGTGGCGAATGTTTCATGTTGTTAATTAAACAAAGCACTTGCACTTTAAAATAAAGAATTGAGTTTTTCATTACCTTGTGAAGTAGGGAGTCAGTTGCAGAGCTGCGTTGACGTCACTCAGTGCCGCGCTGGTATTGGTTGCAACAGCGGGCGTGTAGCTGAGATAGAAATTGTAAAGGAAGGGTGAGCACAGGAGCGTGGGAACTCGTCTCACGGAAAAGAGATGCCCAATCATTGGTTAAAAAAATTTGAAACATCAGTGTTGATTGGTTGAAGAAAAATAAAAGACGCACAGATATTGGAGTAATTTTGTAAACAAAGAGACTGCTATTGTACGATTTCTGAAAGTTTGCAGAGTATATGTGGCACTTAAACAATCCAGAAACTTGACCTGATAGAAGATACTTAGGGTTTGCTTGGGAGCAATCAGTAAGAGGTAGAGCTCGCAAAATGTACGGAGGTGAGAGGAAAATGTCCCTTGTAAATTGAGTCAAACATTTCTTTAAAAAGGATAAACCAATTAATACCAGAGAAGGAGTTATTATTCCGCCTCCAAATACTCATGCATCATTTATGATGTTTGACAGGGGTTACCACACTTGTGTATGGTTAGAGAATTGAGTAGAATACACTAAAAATGACAGAATTTTGGCATTTCCCTTAGATGGCACATTCAATGTCAGAATCGTGTTTAATTTAAGGAATCGAATGAATGATCTGCATCCTAGACCTAGATTAACTCAATATGAGGCATTAGAAGAATGGGAAATTGAGGCTTTTGAACGGGACAGACCCAGAACTGACAAAGGGTTGAGTAAGTTCTACCCTAAAGTCCAACGAGAAACCAGAGATAAACAAATGAAACGATGGAGACAGAACATGTTAGTGGAAGGATTATATCCTGTGCTAACTTTAAGAGAACCTATAGGAAGTAAGACAACTGAAAAAATTAAACATTTAATGACAAGTGGTGATTCAGATGATGATTATATGGAGGACTTATTAATGAAAAATCCACCACCTTATAATGAGGAACCCAGTACTGCAAATCCAAGTGCTCCGTTTTTGGAGCCACCTTTGATCTCTCATGTGGTTCATGAGACCTCAATTGAGAGGGTATTACAGGAAAGGAAAAGAGAAGCCTTAAATAGACAAAGAAGTGAGCTGATTCAGAAAATTTCTCAATTAAATACAAGTCCTGAAGCCTTAACGATTCCGGTAACTATTGGCCCAGTTGTCCCATTATATGGAGATAAACAGTCTAGTTCTAAACCTCCTGTTCTGACTACGCCTGTAGTACAGCCAAGAAAAGAGTCGTTAATAATAGATGACCAGGCCAGTGAATGTGAGTCCGTAATTTCCTTAATGGACTTACCAATTAGAGAACCAGAGAGTAGTTCGATTAGAAGGGCTACTCCATTAAATTTGAGAGAAGTGCAGATGGAGACATCCTCAGGTACGAGAAGTGAAACTGTACTGACTCCTGAAGAATTAGACAGGTGGTCATGCGAAATAAAGAAGCCAAAATCACAGCCGAAACCATTGGACATTTACAAATTAAGAATTGAATTAGAGGAACTGATGGCTGGAAATGTGGGGTTGGACAGGTTAAACACTCTTAGTGAAGAGGAATTGTTATTCATTTGCAAAAGCATTACCCGGAACACAAAGGTACTTCATGAGGAATTAATGGATACTGCAAACAGCATGGGAATTGACATTAGTAAATCTAAAGTATTGCAAAAACCATATTGAGCAGAATTGTCTGACGAAGATTTAGAAAACATGAATGTGTCTGGAAGAAAAGTGCAGATAAGAGAGCTGGTAGCATTGTTGCAAAAATGGGGAGAATTAGATAAATGGAAAACCTGGTGGGCAAAGAAAAAGGAAGAGGTTCGATCAGAACAAGTGACTTCAGAATATGTTTTAAAAGAAGCAGAAAAGGCTGAAAAATTATAACCTATGCAAGAATTACCAGGTGGAGGTTATGTACATGTTCCACGGTCCCGACAGGATATTGTATCATTTACAAATGATTTCCCTAAACTGCGCGAAAAACCTGTAGAGTGGTACAGACAGGTTGAGAGATTCGTGAAAGTTTCAAAATGTCTTCTGAAAGATTTAGACGGATTTTTTGACATTGTAGTCCCATTAGATTTGTGGACAGAATGTAAAATTGCTGTTGATTGGCCTACTGAAGAATACCCCAGAGACCCAAAAACAGGGGTACCTTCCGAGGATGTAATGAAAAAGTGTAATCAGGTAATACTGTAGCTGAAAGGAAAGGTGCCTGCAAAAGAGACTGACTGGACTAGGATAGATAGAACCACTCAGAACAGAGATGAAACTGTACATGCATATTATGAACGTTTGTTGCAGGTGTTCAAACAGTACAGTGGACTGGACAACATCGACATGAAAGACATGACACACTTGATTTATCTCTTTGTGTTTGGGTTAAGGCCTGAGATTTCCCAGTGAATCAAAGACAATAAAATTTGTTGGCAGGCTAAACCAATTGACAAAGTCCTCAAATATGCTAAATACTGTGAAGATGAGCTAGAAAACAAACGAAAGGAGTTGAAAGAAAAAGTCATGTGGGCACAGGTAAAGTTAGCGGAGCAACAAGAGCAGCAATTAAACAAAATGGCTAGTAACCATAGTCAGGAAACTGGAAATGAAGGGAAGCCGAGGGGACAAATAAGTAGAGATGAGGCAAAGAAGAAATTCCCCTGCCACGGGTGCGGGAAGTTGGGGCACTGGAAGGACGACTGTAAGGCTGTGCAGAGTGGTGTTGTGCAAATTAATAATTTAAATCCACAGACGCAGAATGAGGTGCCACGGAAGACCCAGCAGCAGGTAAAACAGAATCAGTTGCCGCCTGCTCCTATGCCAAATTATAGGAGCAAAGCACAACAGGGTGTAGATACCACAAGTTGGAAAGGAAGGGAGAGAAGAGATACAGCAACTTCACAATTCCTACTGAATGACACATTCCTTTGTGACGAACCTTACTGACGGTGCCTGAGGGGGGAGGACGAGGAGTGCGTGCTTGGTGCCTCCTTGCCGTTAGACCAGTCAGGGCCATACTTTGAAGGAAAGGTTGAAGGAAATGATGTCACCTTTTGTTGGACACTGGTGCTACCCGATCTACTGTGAGAACAGTGGACGTTCCAAACCTACCCCTCTCGGGAGAAGCAATTCAAGTAGTGGGTGTTTCTAATAAACTGATTAGTACCCCAGTTACTGAGCCAATGGAAGTTAGAATAGGGAACATTAAAGAAATGCACCGATGTGTTGTATGTGATTCAAGCCCAGTGAATTTACTATGCAGGGATTTGTTGTGTAAAATGAATTGCACCATCTTTGGTACTCCCAATGGCGTTGAAATTCAAACCCCAGACGAAGATGGAATGTAAATGTAAATTAATGTTGGCAAGGCAGGAGACAGAAATTAAAAGACTGACAATACCAGAAGAACTCCAACAGACAGTCAAACCAGAGGAATGGGATTTTACTGCAAAATATGTAGGATTAATGGCAAATGTTGACCCAATAAAAATAACAATAAAAGAAGATGCAGTTTACCCAAACACTCAACAGTATAAAATGAGTGCAGAAGTCAAGGCAGGTGTTGCAGTGGAAACAAAATGTTTGCTTGAAGCAGACATTTTTCAAGAAGTGTTGACCAGTCCCTGTAACTCGCCCATGATTGGCATAAAGAAACCGAGCGGTAAGTACAGAGTCGTACAAGACCCCCGCAAGGTTAATAAAATTATTGTTCCTTGCTGTCCATTTGTGCCAAATCCTGCAGTGATTTTATATCAAATACCCTGGAATGCAGGATGGTTTACTGTTATTTACCTATGCTACGCATTCTTCTCGATTCCTTTACGTCCAGACAGCAAATTTCTTTTCTCATTTGAGTTCAACAGTCGAGTATACGTCTGGAATCGTGTTCCTCAGGGGTACACAGAGAGTCCCTCAATATTTAATCAGATTTTGAAAAAATGCCTTGAATCCCTGATACTACCTGCAAAGTCAGTCCTGGTTCAATACATAGACGACCTCTTGGTGGCATCTAAAAGCTGAAAGGACTGTGTTGTTGACACTTTTGCCTTGCTGAATCATTTAGGTGAAGGAGGATATAAAGTGTCATCGGAAAAATTACAGTTTTGTACATCATCAGTGAAATATCTGGGGCACCAGATAGAAAGGGGTGTCAGGAAAGTTACCACAGAAAGAATCAGAATAATTCGAAACATGGAGCTGCCCAATACCCAGAAAGAGATCAGAATGTTTCTTGGAGTTGTAGGATACTGCAGGCAGTAGATTGTGGGATTTTCAGTCCTAGCTAGGCCATTGATAAAAATGACAAAGAAAGGAGCCAAGGACCCAGTGGAGTAGGATGACAAAAGCATGACTGCTTTTGTAAAATTACGAGAATGTCTGTGTAAGGCTCCTGCATTGGGAATGCCGGACTATTCAAAAGAATTTGCACTACTTTGTGACACACGAGATAATTGTGCACTTTCAGTTTTGACCAAAATTCATGGCTTAGTGAGACGTCCTGTGGCATATTTTTCTTCCACATTGGACCCAGTGGCAGCTGATTACCTGGATGTCTGAAACCAGTAGCTGCAACATGCATGAGCCTTGAGCAAAGTGAATCCATTATTATGGGACATCCTGTAACTGTGTATGTTCCACATGTAGTTGTAATTTTACTGACCAGAACCAAAACCCAGTATCTCACACCTAGTCGACTGACTAAGTACGAGAGAATCCTTGTAGGAGCAGGAAACATAACCATTGCTAGATGTAACATTTAGAACCCAGCAACACTGCTCCCTAACTCACTCTCAGCACAAGTGAGGGGAGAAGTTGAACATGATTGTATTGATCTGACTAAATATAGTACAAAACCCCGACCAGACATAAGAGAAGAGCCCTTAATTGATGCAGAATATGAGCTGTTTGTAGATGGCTCCTGTATGAGACATATGGAAGGAGGTCTAAGTGCTGCTTATGCGGTGTGCACTTTGGGAGGTCCAGTTGAAGCATCCCATTTACCTGGAGTCAAGTCTGCACAGGTAGCTGAATTGCTTGCATTGGCAAAAGCCTGTAAATTTGGAAAGAACTGGAGAGTACCCATATATAATGACAGTCAGTATGGTTACGGGGTTGTGCCTGACTTTGGCCAATTATGGATGCAAAGGGAGTTTCTGACTTCTTCAGGTACTCTCATCAGAAATGGAAAATATGTACAAGATTTATTGGAAGCAATTCTGTTACCAAAAGAAGTGGCTGTGGTCAAGTGTGCTGCTCATAAATCTGGCAATGACAAAGTGACAGCTGGTAATCGATATGCTGACCAGTTAGCCCAGCACTGTGCGAAATACAAAATGGCTGTTAATAAAAAGGTTGAGGTGGGCGGAAACAGCTGCCAACTTATGATGCTAGAAGGTGTGAACACATGGGAGGAAGGGAGAGATTTGCAGGATGCAGCAGAACCAAAAGAAAAGGAAAATTGGAGAAAATGTGGTTGTCAGAAAAGGGTTAGGGATGGTGTCATTGTTTACCTGGATGGAATGCCTGTGTTACCAGACTGTCTGCTTGCTCCTATGGCTAGGTTGATACATGGAGACACACATTTGGGAAGAGATGCTATGATACGCCTATTTAGACAGTCATGGTTTAACTCGAAATTCAGAAACATAGGAGAGGCACTCTGCCAGAGGTGTTTGATTTGTCAACAATTTAACCCAGGAAAGAAAACAGTAGTGTTACCAGGAAAAATTGGAAAGGCAGAAGGTCCTTTTATTTGATTACAACTTGATTTCATTCAGTTACCCCCTTGTCGAGGAATGAAGTACATACTTGTGATTGTCTGCCTGTTTTCAAAATGGGTTGAAGCTTACCCCACATGCAGAAACGATAGCATCACAGTAGCTAACCAGTTACTTAGAGAGCTTATACCTCGTTTCGGTTTTCCAGTAAAGATTGAATCAGACAGAGGAAAACATTTCCATAGTGAAATAATACATCAAATGTGTGAAGCATTCAAAATTACGCAAAAACTGCACTGTGCATATCGCCCAGAGGCTTCTGGAGTGGTGGAACAATGGAATGGCACTATCAAATCAAGATTGGGAAAGATGTGTGAGTCAACTCGAATGGAGTGGCCAGATGCTTTGCCTCTTGTTCTGATGGGACTTAGAAGTATTCCAAACCGGAACACAGTCTTGAGTGCCCATGAGATACTGATGGGAAGAGCAATCCGGCAAGCATGGGTGTCAGGATACAAACTGATAAACATATCTGATGAGTTAGTACTGGAGTATTGCAAAGAACTGGCTGACCAAGTGCGTTCTATCTCTCACCAGGTTGGGGAAGACGCTGTTGCCAGACCAGCAACTCCAGCACATGACCTGAACCCAGGTGATTGGGTAGTGATAAAGAAACATACTCGGAAAACTTGCCTTGCACCAAGGTGGGGAAAACCACGACAAGTAATTCTGGTTACCACCACAGCTGTGAAATGTGCAGGAGTTCCACACTGGATCCATGCCAGTCACACGAAGAAGGTGACTGAATTTGGTGAAACTGAGGCTGAAGGTTGCGCAGCTGAGGGGTCTCAAGAGATCGATCCCAAAGTAGCTGAAGAGGAACAACCGAGCACCAGTCAAGATGATTGGGTCCCAGTAATCGACCTGACTGTAGACCCTGTGAGAACAAGAAGACAAACCTATTTAGATAGACAGTGGAATAGTGAGGACGAGACAGGTGTAGTGGAAGGTACTCAGATCATCGAAATTCAAATCAAAAGTGATACTGAGGAGGACCAGGTAGGGAAAGAGCAGATAATCGACACTCCTCCAAGAACTCCTGAGCCTGAGGAGGGACAGATAGAAATTAGGGCAGGGGTTCAAGCGGAAGAAAATCAAAAGTTACAAGATCTTGAACAGGGCCAGACAGGAATAGACAATTTTGTTCAGGAAGAAGAAAACAAAACAAACCAAAGCCAAATCCAGCATATACCTGAACAAGGCCAGTTTAGTGACCAGGCAGAAGAAGCAGAAATAAGACCTGGACCTAGTCAGTTAGAGAGGAGAACAGAAGACGATCTTGAAATAAATATGCCACAACTGAATGAAAATAAAAGAGCATTTGAAGAGGGCCAAGACACAGTGCCAGTTAAAAGACTCAGAAAAGGAGACAGGTTGCCTAGATTTGTCAAAAGACTGAGACTGCGACTAAAGACAATTAACGAGGAACCTGAACAAGTGAATGAAGTCTCAAGTCAAGCTGACCCACCTGTGATACAACCCAAAAGAAGGAGTTCCCGAATAGAAAGACTGAATAATAACTACCAAAGCCCTGAATGGACTTATTTTGTTTTGGAGGATTTTGAAAACCTGGAAATAAGTGACGAAAGTGATGAAGAATTGATTACTTACCAAACTGACGAAGAAGTGAGACCGACCTGAAATCCACACAGGGTAAAAAGGCTGTGTAAAGTTACAAAGAGGAGTTGAATCTCCTTTTAGTGAGAAATGGCTGATCATTCTGTTGATGGAAGACCAAAACGAAGTTGTTTAAAGACATGTTGTAAAATATGTTTATGTAGCATAGCAATAGTACTTATAGTTTAGATAGGACTAACAATAGCTATTCCTTACATGATGAGTAAAGAGACAAAAGCTAATAATAACGAGCAACTGCCATTAGATACAGAAGAAATGCAAACAAGGGATACACCGACAAGGGTAGATACACAAGGAAAGGCACTTAGTGTTAGACGACAGAAAGTAGACCTAGAAGCACCAGATGAGGAAGGATTACATTACACAAGAATCAAAAACAAAATACTTTTGAATGTATTTGCAAATGTATTAGTACACTATGTAGAAGCTATGGAGGTAGAAGATTGCTACATCTGTATGAAACTGCCTCCATCGGTAGCTGAAGGTGTAACCTATCACCATTTGCCACTAACCTGTGGAATTTCCTGTAGTATTTTAACCAGTCTATTCTATAAACAAGGACCTTTACAGTATTACTATTCTAATTTAGATGTGATTTTCTCTGAACTTCCTGTGCGCAGAAACCTGAACCCTGTGCATACTACTAGAGATGTGGAACGCTACATGGGTGATTATTTTCTAACAATAGGTACAATAGATATAGCTGAAGCAAATAAAAAGAATCTAACCTGCTCATTGCAAGAAAAAGAAAAACATTTTTTAAACATGGTAGAGAGAGTTTCCAAAGAAAGGCAAATGACAAGAATCATAAAATTCCCAAATGAGCTGAAAGCATAAAGGACACCTCAAATGGTGGGGCTAATGGTGCTATGTTGCTGGATTTCGAAAAGAAGGGGAAACGCTGTCTCCACAGAGAGAGAACTAGTTATTATAACAATGTATTCATTGGTTCCAGTGTGTGCGAACACAATTATAAGGTAATTGGGGGTTGGGGTTTCAAAGTTGGAACTGAACCTGTGTTTCCCGGAGTCTATTATATATGTGGAAACAAGGCCTATTACAAATTGCCAGATCACTGGTACGGGAGCTGTTATTTCGGAATCGTTTTTCCAAAAAACTATCATGTTGATAAAATCACTGGAAGCAATGAAGAACCTAATGCATTAGTACATAGCAAACAAGCTAGTTTTGGTGAAATTGTAGGTGATATATTTAGTGCATTGATACCTACAGTGGGAGTGGCTCTGAATACAAACAGAATTTGCAAATTGTAGTGGATCGGTTATCAACTGACACTGCTGGAGGTTTCCTGATGGTCAATACCGAACTGGTTGCGATCAGATCAATGGTTTTACAAAATCGACTTGCTCTTCACACGTTATTGGCAAAAGAGGGCGGAGTCTGCGGAATATTGAAAGCGCAACATTGTTGCACTTACATAACAGACAAAAGTGTTGAAGTTAAAAGTTATGTAAGAAATATTACTAATTTGGAAAAAGAGCTCAAACCACTGGAGGTTGACAGTGCCTGGAAGAGGTTCACAGATGGTCTCTCCTCTGTAGGTAGTTGGATTTCTAATGTAGGTAGAAGTATTGTAGGCAAAATACTGATACCAATAGGAGCAATAGGCCTACTGGTTCTGACTATAATAATTTGTTGTAAATGTCAAAAACGCAGAAAGAGTTACTCCATGCACAGGGGAGGAGTAAAAAGAAACATTGATGAACTCGAATTAGAAGAAATAAATAGCAAAATTTATAAAAAGATGAAAGATGGCAATAATGAGAAGAAGCAAATTTGAAAGTTTGAAGAGATTAAAATGGGTGAAATGTGAGAAGTTGGCATCTGTTTCATTAATTTGTGATGATATAAAATATCATCAAAGAGGGGATTGATGGAGCAAGGATTTGCACGTAAAGCGACTTGCTTGTATTCAGGAACCTCGAATAACGTCATTAATAGTAATCAACATGTTTGTCTTACTAATTTTATATTTTCCCTTATACATTGGGTGTCCGAGTGAAGCTTGCTTATGTGTCTTACTAATCCTAATACGCTTGCATCTAAACTGGCAGCTGCTACGCGGGAATTTTGACTGTGCATGCGTCAGTCATACCCATGTCACCTGACGTATTCGCTGTCTTGGTGGGAAACTGTTCGCATCTGCGCACTAGAATTAAGATGGCTGCTTTATGTTCTCACATGCGAGAGCTTGCACTGCCGCTTTCGCCAAGCTGTTTGTTCTGCCTAATTCTAATGCTATAGTTAAAATTAAGATAATGGGAATAGAGTAGAAATACATGGTATGTAGTGTAATCAAGCTCTCAATCTTTATTTCGACAAAAAATTGTCATAAAAAAGCACAACAGTAAAATAGTTAAAATAATACAATAAAATGTTTGGAAACAGACAGTAAAAGAAACCATTTCATAGCAATGTATATTCCCAATACAAACAAATGACACGCCTGGCCTGTTAATTCTAGAACCAGCCCTAGTAGAATTCTATTGTGTACCTTCTATGTCCTAATTTGTGGGTTAGCCACAAGTGCCCTTCTGATATTCCACATTGCTGCTATAAACTTTGTGACAGCGAAGACCACAGCCGGAGAGAGATCCGTCTTTAGGGTTCTAAACACCTGAAGGCAGTGGCCTGTCCCCAAGTTTTTGCATATTGGAATGATCCACCTCCGTCTCGGGTTTAAGTAAGCAGGACAAAAAAAAACAACATGGATCTCATTTTCTAAAACTGCATTGCACCCTGGGCAGTTCTTCAGCGATAGTGCGCACCAATCAGACGTGAGAGATCTGATAGGTAGCGAACCGTGCCGCCATTGGAGAAATAGCTTCCTCGAGGCAGCAGGGCTAATATCGTCCAGGACTTGCTCCAAAAAGTAGGAGTCCTTGATCGATAGAAACCTGGCTGAAATAGTGCCCAGTTGGGTGCTTGCTGATAACTGAGCCATGCGGTTTTCTCGGAACCGCTGGACCAATTGTTTTCGTGAAATACCAGCGCAAGTATGCTCCGGGTGTGACCACATTGAAGCAAGTCCAAGCTTCTCGAATTCCTTCCTGACATATTTTAACCAGGGAAGCCTACCCGCGTTAGGCAAGCCCAATACTTCCTTTAGCTCTTGCCTATATTCAAACAACTCTGGGGTAACCCAGAGTCTCCTCCAAAAGGTTAGAGGTCTGAGGGCCAGTTCTTCCTCAATAGGTCTGATGCCAAGGTCCAGTCTTAGCGGCACTAGTGGGGTACTCACGGGCAGAGCTGTCAGTTGCCTTAAGAATCTATTCTGAGCAACAGTAATTGCTGAGCTAGTCTTGTGACCCCACAACTCGGCCCCGTAGGACACTGCCCCACGCGCCCGCAGTTTATAGATTTCTAATGGGGGACCAATCGGTTTGTCCGATGATCTACTCAAGAGTTTCAATATGCCCCCAGCTATCTGAGTCATCTTAAGATGCAGTTTCAGTTGATGTTGGACCCAGGTGAATGATTCATTGAGGGTAAGCCCGAGATTGTCAAAAGTGGGGACCCTTTCTAAAGTAACACCATCCATCATGGGGTTTGGGCTTGTTGTTATGGGGGGGTTAAAGATCATATATTTGTTTTTTAAGGTGTTAATTTCCAAACCCCAATCTTTGCAGAAGGAGACAAACCCATCCAAGACACGTTGGATGCCCATGGGAGTTTTAGATAGGAGCAGCGTGTCGTCTGCAAACATGATCGCTGCAATCCGGGACCCTGCAAGGTTTGCGGCGTCACTATCCTGTACAGCGTCCAGGTGTGTGATTACCCCGTTGACAGAGGCAGAACAGGGTAGCTGCCAAGACACACCCCTGCCTTACCCCACTGCCAACGGGGAATCGAGCTGTCAGTGAACCGTTGCTACCACACCTGACCTGTGCGTAGTTCTGGGCAGGGAGTCGTATTAACAAATTCAGGAGTGGGGGAGGAATACTAAGCTCCCGGAGTACAGTCCACAACTTCTGGCGTGGGACCAGATCAAATGACGCACGTAGGTCTACAAAGATAGTGTATAGTGACCCACCCCCGATCTTGACAGTTTTCGAATAAAGCATGCATAACCGAAAAATCTGGTCCGTAGTGGAAACATTTTTTCTAAAGCCTGCCTGGAAGGGGCTTCAAACGGCATACTCCTCAATCCAGTCTAGCAGACGATTTAGGATCAGTCGTGCAAAGAGTTTTTGGGGCACGTCGATGAGGCTGATTGGCCTGTAGTTGGCAGGGAGCAGGGGTGAGCCCTTCTTGAAGATAGGGACAATCTCTGCCCCCTGCCAAGTACCAGGTAACTCCATACCTCCCCATATGGCATTAAAAATAGCCATCAAATAAGGGGCCCATACCACCGGGTCATGCTTTAGAAGGTCGCCTGGCAATTTGTCCAGGCCCGGAGCTTTGCTTGAGGGAAGGTTATGGATAGCTGTCTCCACCTCCCCCATGGTGAACTCGTACTCTGTTGTTCCTCTCTGGATGTTAGGAGCTGGGCTCGTCAAATTCGGTGCACCCTCGGACGCGTCCGCCCAGTAGAGAGTACGAAAATGCTCTTCCCAGACCTCGGCAGCTACGTTGGGGGCCACAGCCTCAGCTTGCTCTACAAACCCAGTATTTACAATTTGCCAAAATTTCCGGGCGTCTCTTCCGGCCAGGCTCGATCTTAAATTGGCCCAATGATCCACCTCCTATTCTGCTTTAGCGTGGTGGATTAACATCCTATACACAGCCCTTTTTTCTTTGATCAGAGCACTGTTATGGCTAAGTTTTAGTGCGTTAATGAGCTCTGATTTTGCCCTTCTGCATGCTGGGTTGAACCAGGTAAGTTTTTTACCTGTTTTTTTCACATTTCCCGCAGGGTTCAAGATCTCGGCTACCCTTTTAGTCAATTTCTGATGGACTACACCAAGTTTGGCAGATACTGGATCAGAAGTAAGGTCCGGGGTCAAGGCAATCACAGCTTCCAGTGCTGTAGCTACTTCTGCGTATATATCAGCCACTAACTCAGGCTGGGATACTGCCCTGTCCCATCTGATTCTTCATCTGTTGCTGGACAAGAGCACCCGGTTACCAGATCCTCTCCCTCCCTTGGGGCTATCTTTGGAGAGACCAGGGCAGAGGAAATAATAATAATAATAATATCCACATTTGTAAAACGCACAATCACCCGTTAGGGTCTCTAGGCGCTGGGGGCCGCCGGGAAGATTAAGCAAGCTATTGCCCAGAGTCACATGGTGCTGGGCTAATCTGCCGCCGGTGCCGGGGATCGAACCGTGATCCCCAGATTCCGGAGTCAGTCGCCCTGGCCGCGGCGCCACACCTATTCCTCTATTATTATTATTATTATTTGTACATCCTCCGATGATGTCTCCAGGGTCCTGGCACTGCACCCCAGATGAGTTTTCACCCAGATTGTCAGCCCCCCGAGGGCCTTCCCTTTCCCCCCCACTTTGCGGGTATAGAGAAGGATGCAAAACCGCTCCTGAGTTGCTCCCCTCTTGCCCAAATTTCTTGGAAGAAACAAACATTGCTTGAGTCAATGAAGGTACCCCAATCTGGGCAGGCCAGTTTGTTATGTAGCCCTGCAATGTTCCATGACAGGATTTTAAGAGATGTTTTACCAGCAATGGCCTGGGTAAATGGCAAAATGTGGTCTCTCTCCCCATTTAACAAGAGCACTGAGTTGGTGATGCCGTCCCCCCTTTCAGGCGATACAGACATAAGCCCGCCCACTTCCACCTGCGGATCCCCCAGAACAGTATTTAACCCATTCCTTTGGACCGGGGTGGACTGTAAATGTTTGTGACTTACTGAGCCATCCCGTCTTCCCAAACTTTTTCCCCTTTTGAGTCAGTCAACCTGGTCCAGAGAACTCAACATGTTGACATGGAAATAGTTGGGGTACATGGGTGTAGTGTAGTGATTGTACCGATGCCCTCCAGTGAAACTCCTAGCGCCCACCCTAGTCCACCCTTCTTCGCACCAACTTGGAACTGGATAGCTTGGAGGTGGGTAAAAGAAGGACAATGGACGGGTCTGGATTGTGGTACCGGCTGTGTCTTCCATCCAGTTACAAATATGTGTGACTATACCTGGGTGCCTAAAATTAATCAAGACACAATCCCCCTTTATATGTTTGGTTGATGAGCTCACCCACGGGACCCTTCTGACCATAACAATTTCAGTTACCTGATGTGGTGGGGCCGGTTGTGAATATTCAACCAACTAATTACCTTATTTTTTAAAGATGAGAATGATTCTGGGGGAGAGCCACTGAGCTCAGGAACACCAGTTAGTACAACTACTAAGGGAGTCGCTTCCGGGGGCAAGTTGACTGCCTTACTCCACCTTACACGGCCACCATCTGCTTTGGGGCGCACGGGCTCCATGCGATCCAGGGCAGTAGTAGTAGTTCTATGGGGTTTAATGCTAGACGCGCCTGATGGTGCCTGTGCTATCACAGGTTTATTGGGTGGGGGCTGATTTGTGGTGGGCGCGAGCACGACAGCTGGTGAAACCCACCCCCACCACAAACATCCTGGCCCTGTTGTACAGTTGGAACTAATTTAAAATGGTTCATCATCTCCCCGGTGGCCAGTTCAATAGTTGAAAGTCTACGCTCAATAGAGTTTAATCTGTCCACTAGAGGGTTAAGGAGAGATTTCAGGGTGGAGCACAGCGCAGGGATCAGATTGTCTGTCCCTGCCTGCGCCTTATCCCCGAATATAAATGCAGTAGGCAAGGTTGTCACAGGGTCCTGGTGGGATACATTGGTGTCAACAGTAATTATGGGGATTGTTTCCATTCTTTCGGCATATGCCAACAGCTGGTTTACTTCGGGACCCTTGTCAAGTTTGGCCTTTTTCCCACCCTTCGCCTGAGCGCCGCGTTTCCTCTTGGGGACAGCCCCTTCCCTCGCACCCTGCGACTGTCTACGTGTGAGAGTCAGTCCACCCTCTGTTATCCCAGCGCTGGTAGTAGCCACAGATGATGATATTATTGTCACTTCAGGAGTGGTCGGAAGAGGAGCCCTAGCAGCTCCTGGACTATTTCCAAGATCTTGTAGGACATCCCTGATAGACTGATCAATAGTATCCAATAGGGCTGTGGGAGGCCCCCCCCCCCCTTTCTGGTGTTTTAGCACTAGCTATTAGACCTAGAGAGGATCTCCTGAGACTGTCCATGCCTTGTGAGAGACGACTCTCGACCACAGCAATTTCTTTGGAAAGAACAGAGTTCGCTCTGATCAGGAAACTGTCCAATGTACCTGCAATCATAGCACTTGAAGCAGTGGCCTTGCTCCTAGTCTCTTGGCCCGCCATGGTTTATGTTCACACCAACCTTGGTCCCATAGCGGAAAAGAGTTCCTCTTGCAAATCAGGGCCAAGAGGGTAGGCCCGGTCCGGTCCTGCACGGGCTAGAACGGGCCCGCCCTTGGCCCGGGCTTTGCCCGGGGCCCGCCCGGGGCCCGCCCGCGCGCGTTCCGCATACGCGGATGTAGGTAGAGCTAAGTAGGAGGAGGCGGGAAGAGGCTCCAGCTGCGGCGAGTGGCAAGCCGCTCAGGATGCTGGGCCTCGCAGTCCCACGCCGGTCCTCACACTCTGCAGACTGCTCCCAATAGTATCCAGGTGAGGTCAGGAGCATGGGGAATCACAGGGCAGCTCCCTCAGCAAAGTCCACTGCTGTCGAGCGGCTCCCGCGGAGCGGGGGCCGCGAGCCGTAATATGCTGCAGGGAGGCGGGGCGGGAAGAGGCTCCAGCTGCGGCGAGTGGCAAGCCGCTCAGGATGATGGGCCTCGCAGTCCCACGCCCGTCCTCACACTCTGCAGACTGCTCCCAATAGTATCCAGGTGAGTTCAGGGGCACGGGGAATCACAGGGCAGCTCCCTCAGCAAAGTCCACGGCTGTCGAGCGGCACCACCACATTGTAATCATTTATTCTGTGTTCTAAAACTGTTTCCTTTTACTTTTCATGTATCGTAATCTTTGGACCTGAGGGACAGTATTACCCCATTTTGAAAATCCTTCTGCACACGGCACTCTGCAAGAGGAGGGCTGAAGTCATTTGTCATTGAAACCCAGCCAAAGACGGTCACAGCCAAGATGCGCCTGGGAAGATGACCTCTCCCCTGGTCAAAGAAGCCAGAGTGTACCTGCTGTATTACAATGTATTTGTTAATAAAGAGACCCTTGTTAAGTGAAATGCAGATGGCATGTGAAAGTAAAATGATGGGCAGGAACGTAAAAATTAATATTCAATGCTGAAGTATCAAAATTTTAGGTGGTGTGTCGACCTCTCCTCCTCTCCTGTCCAATCGAAAATGGGGTTCCTTACACTTGCAACATTGGGGGTGGTACACTGACCTGGAAAACAGTATAACTTGCGTAGGTTTAGCTAGAGAATTTGTCTGACTTGTCCGAACAGCTGACCTGTCACTGACCCAACGCACTCAATAGCTGATCGAGAGCAGAGGTGCTGCGAAGCACTCTGTCAGAAGACTCGCTGACCCAATCGGGGTTCTGGGACCTGAAGTGATGGCAAAGCACTTTGCTGGGGAATTGCGATTCTCCTATTAACATGACCAGAGAATCTGGATTTCATTAAAGACACGGAGGCTAACATTATGCATTAATCCTTTTAATGCAGCTCACACAGCCGCTTACATCACAAAGGTAAGAACAAGAATAAGGTGACATCATAGTATCCATAAAGGCCAGGTGGTGCCAAGGGAGATCAGCCTCTTTTAAATGCCTCGAGTGACAGGAGAAGTTGAAACAGAGGAATAAAACTTGAACTTGAATGAAGAATTGAAGACCATCTTGAATTCCGTGTAGATTCATCAATTAGAATTGTCTGAAATGGAAAAACGAGGTAAATCAAGGAGAAGGAAAGAAAAAGTCTTCATGAGAAGCATGAACAAAAAACATCAGAGTAAGAGAGCATGAAAATATTGTAAACCAGATTAAGTAGTTGTAAACCACATTAAATAACAATTCACAATTACCCTCAGGGAGGGACGGGAGGGATAATGTTAGCCTCCGCGTCTTTAATGAAATCCAGATTCTCTGGTCATGTTAATAGGAGAATCGCAATTTCATTACAAGACAGGAGGCTACATTATGCATGTTGGTAGCCTTAAATAACTGCATCAGAAACATGTTCAATTGGTTTACAATAATGATGTGCAAAAGTATAGGCATTAGACCAATCAGCGGATTTAAGGATAGCATCCAACTTACCACCAGACCAGAATGACTTGCTGGCCATAGCACTCCTGAGAGAGTGAGCCTGGAACTTAGACAGGTCAATACCAGCAAGGTTCATAGCAATTTTAACCCACCTAGCGATAGAGCAGGATGAGATGGGTTTAAAGGGATTAACGTAAGAAACTAAAAGTTGATTTGCACCAGGAGGACGAAGGTTAGACATTCTGGAATCGTATTCCTTCATGCAATCAACGACACATAGTTTTGGATGAGAATCAAAACGAGGGTAAAAGATAGAATCAGACATGGTTTTAGTTCTTCTAAATATTTCGAATTTAACACCAAACATGTCGTAACATCTATTAGAGATGTCAAGAGCTTTGACATCAGAAACTCTGCGACAAGAAACTAGACATAAAAGAGAGGCAAGCTTAATTGAGAGACATTTCCTGTTAAGGAGAGAGTTGTTAGGCCATGAACAAAAAAGATCAAGCAAAAGTTTAACATCCCAAACGGATTGATATCTAGGACGAGGGGGTCTCTTAAGGCGAATGCTTTTAAGAACTCTACAGATAATAACGTTTTTACCTACCGTTTTACCATTGACAAGAGCATGGCCTGCTGAAATTGCGGATCTAAAACAATTAATTGATCTATAGGAGAGACCATTATCATAGATTTCAACAAGGAAATTAACAATAGAGACTATAGGAGCCTCCACGGGATCCAAGTTCCTCTCCAAGCACCAACTAGACCATTTCTTCCAGATGTTATTGTATCTGTAATGGGTTCCAGGTGCCCATGACTCTCCGAGGAGAGTGAGAGCAGACGAGGAAAGTCCAGACAATTGGTGAGATTGCCTGACACTTTCCAGGCAAGAAGGTTCAAACTCCCTGAAACAACCAGGTGATGATCGTCTCCGTCTGTGTTTAGGAGGAGGCCCTGAATTGCGGGAATCAAGAAGGGAACGTCGCAAGAAAGTTCCAGAGCTGTGGGGAACCAGGCTTGAGACGGCCAGAAAGGGGTTATCAGGACAATGGAGCATTGTTCCTGTCTCACTTTCTGAAGAACCCTCTGAATCATTGCAAAAGGGGGAAAGGCGTAAGGGCGAAGGGGAGCCCAAGGCTGGAGGAAAGCGTTCACAGCTAGAGCACCCGGGTCTGGCATCCAGCTGAAATACTGGGGGAGTTGGAAGGTCAACCTGCTTGCGAAAAGGTCCACGTCGAAGGGACCCCAAAGAGTGTTCAGGGAATTGAAGATCGTCGCATCGAGTTTCCAGTCGCTGAAATCCTGAAGGAACCTCGAGTTCCAATCCGCTGAGATATTGGATTTCCCTGGAAGGTATTCTGCTCTCAATGAAATTTTGTGTTCTAGAGAGAACATCCATAATTTCTTGGCCAGATCCGATAGGTCTGCGGACCTCGTGCCACCGAGACGGTGGATGTGAGAGACCGCAGAAACGTTGTCCATTTTCAGAAGGACAGATCTGCCTTGAAGTGAGTGTCTGAAACTCATCAAGGCATAAAGACCAGCGGTCAGCTCTAAAAAGTTTATGTGGTGGGAGGACTCCGAAAGGGTCCAAACTCCACCGGTGTCTTGGTCGAGGAGGCGAGCGCCCCAGCCATGGAGACTGGCGTCTGACTCCAAGACAAAGTCTGGGGTGGAACCGAAGATGGCCCTTCCATTCCATGCATCCAAAATGTCCAGCCACCAGGAGAGTTCCAGTCTCGCTGGTTGGTCCAGAGAGATCTTGTCCCCATAACAGAGACCGGACCGAAGAGCTTGGGCTTTCACCCTCTGGAGAGCACGGTAGTTTAGAGGACCCGGGAAGATAGCTTGGATCGAAGAAGAAAGAAGACCCAAGAGTCTGGCTAGTTCTCGTAGAGAGAGAGATTGGTGTTTCAGGACGAACCTGATTTCTTTTCGAATTTTCGCAATCTTCTTTTTCGGCAGTGAAAGAAGACAGCTTGAGGTGTTCACGGTGAAACCTAAAAACTCCAGGGATTTTGAGGGAGTCAGGATGGACTTTTCTCTGTTTATAATGAAGCCAAGATCCTCTATCAATTCCATGGAGACCCCGAGGTCTTCTAAAATTTGTTCCTGGGTTTGAGACATGATGAGGATGTCGTCTAAGTAGATAATTAGGCGAACCCCTCTTGCTCTGAGAATCGAAACAATGGCTCTCATGACCTTGGTGAAACACCAGGGGGCGGATGAGAGACCAAAGGGGATAGCTTGAAATTGGTAGAGGTGTCCGTCCCAAATAAATTGGAGGAAGGATTGATGTTCCTTGGCCATGGGGATAGTAAAGTAGGCATCCTTTAGGTCTAGCTTGACTAGCCAATCTCCTTGAAGGAGAAGGTCCCTGAGAAGATGGATGCCCTCCATCTTGAAGTGGCGATAAACCAGATATTTGTTTACTTCCCGTAAATTTATCACTGGCCTCCAGCCTTTGTCCTTTTTCTCTACCAAGAAGAGGGTACTTACAAAATTCTTTTGTAACCAAGGAACCTCGATAATAGCTCCCTTTTTCAGCATAGAGGAGACCTCCTCCTTGGCGATAGCTAGATGTTCCGGGGGGAGGTCCAAGGGTCTTGGAGTCGTGGATTGGAAAGGAATGTCCACGAAATCCATCATGAACCCGCGGACAGTTTGTAGGACCCACGGGTCCTGAGTATAACTTTCCCAAACATGGTAAAACAATTTGAGCCTTCCCCCGACCTTTTGAGGGGAAGGAGAAAGGAGGGCACTTACTTGGGGTGTTGGTATTAGGTGCTCCACGGGAGGAGAAGCCTCTGCCTCGGGAACCACGACCTCCTCGTTGGGGGTAGAACTGTTTGTTCCAGGGGTAGTATCCCCTTCCTGCACCACCTCTTCCTCTGCCGGAGTTATAGGGCCGGAAGTTGGCACGGCCGGAAGAACGGCCCCTTCTTCCGGCCTGACCAAAAATATTAGATGGGAAGACTTTTTTCAGGTTGCTTTGAGCCCTATCAAGCGCCGTCAAGGTCGCAACATATCTGCCAATTGACTTAATCATGTCTTGCCCGAAAAGTAGGCCTTGAGGTTCGGAAGAAGGTTCCTTGTCGGCAAGGTCCCCAAGTTTGGGGTTAATTCTGTTTAGGACAGTTTTTCTCCTTTCCATATTCAGGCTTGAATTGGCGTTCCCTAAGAGAACGATAGCTCTCTGGCTCCAACCCCTAATGAGCGCAGTGTCAAGAGGGGTATCTGAAATATAGGATTCCTCAGCAAGATCAAGGATTTTGGTGAGAGGGCCTAGCATGTCTAGAAGACGGTCCTGGCAGGATTTAAATGCTCTTTCGAGCCCTTTTCTTGGGTCCTTTCCCAGTTTAAAGAGAAATTTAATAAGGTCTGGGTAAAGGTTGGGGGTCTGGCAGACCTTATCCCCAATCCATGGTCTCGGGCACTCAGCTCGCATAATGTTCCTTGTATCAGTTTCCAAGGAGTTTCTTAACCATTTGGTTATAAACTTGCCGACATGTTCCTGGGGGGACCACTTAGAACTATTAGGGCGTGAGATATTGACAGGAGAAAACATCTCTCCCCCTAGGGGGTCAAGGATGGTATCCTTGGAGGAGGGAGGAGGGTCTAACTCGGAAAAGGAGTTGGGGTCAGAGTCGTTGGAAAAGTAATCATTAGGGTCGAAAACGAACTCGTCGTAGGGTTCCTAGAAAGTCTCCTCCACGTCAGAGTAGGTATCAGAATGAGCACTAGCACCGTCACCACTCGTGCCGCTTAGGACACCTTCCAGAGTTGTACCGCCAAGGGTACCCAACCTAGTTGTGCCGCGAGGGGCACCAATGCCTCTTGGAGCGCTAAGGCTTCCCAAATCCAGAGAGGTGCTTGGACCTCCAAGGTTCCCCGCACAACTATCCATAGTGTGCTTGGTTTTCCTAGGTGCTTTGAGCTTTGTAGGGTTGTTATGGTGTTGTCCAGGATCACTGAGGGTCCTCTTACGAGACATTACCTCATTAAAAGTATCGAGCATGCATGCTCTCATTTCTTTTTTTTTTAAATTTTTAAAAGCGTCACTATTGTGAGAGGGAGAGGAAGCTGTAGCGTCTTCGCTCTCCATGTCTGACATGAGGGTAAAGTAGTTAGTGATAATATAGAAAACAGAAAGCTTCTTTCCCCCTTTTTTTTTGTTTTATGAATTTAGGACACAAAGTAAGAACAGATCCAATTATGCTTCCGTTTGCCAGAATATAGGACTCGAAGTAAAGTGAAGCCAATTATGCCTCCGTTTGCCCTAGAGACGCATTTGGGCAAAGTTATGCGTGAAAACTATTGAAAAAGCCGATAATCGGTGAAAGGGAGCTTCTCGCAGCAACTGACGTGCTCGAGCCAGTGGGGACGCGAGGAAAAGAGGAATGACCCTTAGGAGGCAGGGGGCGTTACGCCGCCGCTGCCGAGGGTCATTCCTCTAATGTGGAAGGAGCGTGCGCGAGGCGCCGCAAGATACCGGTATGGAGGCGTCGGCATCAGAGCGCGAGGGGTAACGGGCAGCGCTTCACAGCGGAGTGTGGGTAAGACCAGATCAAGCACATGACGGCAAACATTAAAACATGCAGCATCTGTTCAATGCTAAATTCGGAATTTAACGTAAGTCGCGAGCGGAGCGCATAAAATGGGCGAAATCGAGTGGCCTTAGGAAGGGCAAGGGAAGACACACGGTGAGGGAAAGACTACCGTAAATTGGAAGTCTTGGAGAGGGGGTTTACGGTGAGGGTAACATGAACACAGATAATTTGACAATCAGCTATGGCAAGCATGAAAAAGCCCATAAGGGGAGAATATATCATATAATGTAAAAGCAAGGGTTTCAATAAGCAATAACAAAGTATCAATATCAAGAGAGATAAGCAAACATAAGGAGAGCTTAGTAAAGGCAACTTATCTGTTTGAGAGCCGCATTTAAAAGAGGCTGATCTGTCACTGACCCAACGCACTCAATAGCTGATCGAGAGCAGAGGTGCTGCGAAGCACTCTGTCAGAAGACTCGCTGACCCAATCGGGGTTCTGGGACCTGAAGTGCTGGCGAAGCACTTTGCTGGGGAATTTGATAACCCAATCGGGGTTCTGACTGATAGCTGCAGAGAGGGATTAGCACAGGAGTTGCAACTGAACTGCGGTTGCTGGTCTAACATTTGGTGGTCCGGTTCAGATCCAAATCTGGCTTTTCCTGTCCTGATTCGGACCTGCACCTGCTGGCCTACTGGTGGTTTACAACTTTCGGGGTTTCTGTCCCTAACTGACCCGTGGCCAGGGTTGATCTTCACACCGATCTAGGTAAATGTAAATCTGTGTGGCTAACAAACAGTATAATTTGCCTCCTTTTCTTACCCTCCCTAAATTGTGCTAAAGTCTTAGTTGTATATGATCCTTTTTCTCTTACCCGTCCCTTGTGACAAATAATTAAATCGTGTTCTTGCTGTTTAATAGCATGTTCCATTTCTTCCCCTTCCTGAAGTTAAATGCTAAAATGCTGTCCATGAATGCATGGATGTTCCCTTTCTTTACCCTCCCTTTAAAGAAACTAACGTTGTCATTCTGAATTATTAGCGTGTTCCACTTTTACCTTCCCTATAACTTTATGGTTAATTCGGGTTTTGTCATTGCATTTTATGTTCCCTCTTTTTCCCCACCCTCTGAAAATCGGTTAAGCCTGTGTTATATAGCATGTCCCGTATCTTTCCCGTCCTTTAGAAAATATCATTGCAAGTCTGTTTCTATTCTCATTTCAGTATGTTCCCTGTTCTTACCTTCCCTTTAGAACTCTATATGGTTGGCATAATATATATTTTGCATAGTTATACGCTGTTTCTTATTTTGATTATTGATAGTTTGATTGCATTCAATCTCTGTCTTATGACTTTTGATGAAGATTAGATAAAGGTTTTCAAAACTTCTTGACTCTGTGGTTATTACATGAGTGCATATTGTTGTTTGCTACCTAGCTATTCCAATAGGAACACAGGTACTGATGACAAGGACTTTAAGTCAAAGGTATAGGACCTAGAAGGTACAAATATCTGATAGTTAGTGCACAGGTTACCTTTTCTAATAAATATTGAATAATTTGAATATGGGCCTAGGTGAGTATTGGTAAATTACAGTCGGGCGACCTGCGCGCTCTATCACTTACACAAGACATCGTGTTGCCATGGAAATGTAATGGTGTACCAAAGGGAGCAAATGCAAATGTATTTTAAATCAATCATTTGACCACAAATACGAAACCACTATTGAGAAAGGCTGTTGCTGAAACGCGTCTACTGGTACATTGATATTAAATGTGCTCACTATGAAGAAACACATAGAGTGCTCCGTCTCCTTGAGGAGTTGTTGTTGAATTCACAGCATGCAAGCTACTCGTACGACAGAGTGGCACCATCTATGGTGTTCAGGCATTCGAGTGGCATTTGGTGAAAAAGTAAATTCTTTTTTTCCAGAACCGCTGCATCCACGAGGGACATATGCACCGTGAAGAAGACGTTACTGAAATGTCAAATTGCCAGCTACATAGAACTGCGTTTTCGCTGATGCCTCTTGAAAATGATGATTGCGGCTATGAGGGATACAAAGCACTATTAAACAAAGAGAACATTGTTCCCACGATGTAAAAAATGCACAGTCATCATGCAAAACAACGAGCCATGCAGCGACATGCCATTAGGGTCAAAAAGCTACTTACGGTGTGAAAAAGCCAAGTGACTCTGCATTGAAGAAATGGATGGTAACACATTCCAAGATGGATGCGTGCTTACACAGGAAATTGCATTGCCATGGAAATGTAATTGTGAACCAATGAGAGCAAATGCAAGTGTATTTTAAATCAATCATGTGACTGCACATACGAAACCAGTATTGAGAAAGGCTGTTGCTGAAACGCATCTACTGGTACATTGATATTAAAATTGCTCACTATAAAGAAACACATAGAGTGTTCCGTCTCCTTGAGGAGTTGGTGTTGAATTTAGAGCATGCAACCTACTCGCTCCTCACGGAGGCACCCATCTATTGTTTTCAAGCATTCGAGTGGCGTTTGGTGAAAAAGTAAATTATTTATGCCAGAACCACTGCATCCACGAGGGACATATGCGCCGTGAAGGAGACGTTACTGAAATTTCAAATTGGCGGCTACAAAGAACGGCTTTTTCGCAGATGCCTCTTGAAAAGGGGAATCTTAAACAATGCGCGGTTTGTAATGAAGCCTCAAACAACAAAAAAAATGGCCATATGGGGACCACATACTCGTTACATGCCCCACTGTTGAACTAAAGTACAAGAAAAACAAAAGACCCCAGAACTGAGGTTTCTTTATCAGTTTCACTCGGTTTGCAATGGTCCTGCCACCGATTCAAATAACCACACGGGTTTACAAGGCATGGGCAATTTCATAACGGAACCCCTAGTTCCCTACCTGCAACCTTTACCTGTTCGCCACCCACTTCCCTCGTACCACCCTCCAATTCCCTCAAGATGCTTCTACTCACCGGCTCTGCCGCAACTCTCCTGAGTTGCGGCCGCTCTCTAGCATCCTACGACGGACACCACCACTCCTCACACCACTTCTCGTCTGGTTCCGCGTCTACTTCCTCCAAGTCGTGTCTGCTCCTTGGGTCTCCTTCGGTTGTCCACTTGCAGAGTCCGTCTTCTTCCGTCCGTTCTCCCGGCACTATTCCTGCTGCTTTCACGCCACTGGACTAACCAACATCCGGTTCGTTTTCTCCTCTTTTCATTGGCCCATGACATGGACATCCGGGGTTACATCCGCCCACTTCTAGGGTCATGTCGACATCTCGCTGTGGAGAGACAGGATAGTGGAATGGGTTTTGCATTTCCTCGTGATCCTGTAAGTCCCGACTGTAGATAGGAATACGGGCTTTAAAGGAAGGATCTGCCCAAGGCGGCACACAAGTGAGTCCCTCCTGCATTTCCTCACACAGGACAGGGAGAGTAAAATGATGTGCATCATTAAGACTGTATAGTCTTAAATAATTTTTAATGTGAGATTAGGTATCATACTGCTCA
Organism: Lissotriton helveticus; assembly: GCF_964261635.1. Taxonomy (NCBI): domain Eukaryota; kingdom Metazoa; phylum Chordata; class Amphibia; order Caudata; family Salamandridae; genus Lissotriton; species Lissotriton helveticus. Next base: position 120,199,540 of record NC_136059.1, read on the forward strand.
TCAGGGCTTTAAGTGGGCCGGGTCTCACCGGTGCTGAGCCCCAGCAGTTTTTTCAAGGGGGCATCGAAACTGGTCTCTATCGGGCTCCGTTTTGTGCCCTGGCACAAGTAGACCGTTGTTTTCCCCGGGCTGCAGTGACAGCAGTACATCGATGTGAGCTGCTCACAAGGCTCACTTCTCACTAGTGGAGAAGTTACAGCATGACATCATGCCAGGTGAGCGTTGTAGGGGGAGGGAAATCCTTGCTTCTTACATTTCCCATGTGCCTGCTTTTTAAAACACAAGACTCCGAGCTCTATTGCGAGTGAGGCAGCCCTATTGAATAGCGCACACTGGAAATTGCCACTTCTCTTTTTGAAACTCAGGAGCAGCGACATCGTTGTTGTGTCACCAGGGCTTTAAGTGGAAGCTTTTTCGATATTATATACAACAAGCAATAGTTGCTGCTTTTTTATCTTATGCAACTAACAACCATTGACGAGGCCAATAGTTCTGACTTGTTGCAGGTATGATGTTACTTGTTGTATCATAGTTCTGGATGCAGTAACAGAAACAGCAAAATACACATCGGGCGGCACACTATGCTAAGCACAGATTTTTAGATGATGTGTTTTAGGCCATGCTCTTAATTACATTGGCCACGCCCCTTTCAGAGACCCCCAGGGGCATATTATCAAGGTGGGCAATAAGAGATTCCCGCCGCTTTATTGCCCAATTAGCAAGCTGTTGCTGACAGCAGTTAGCGACAGCTTTTAGGCGATAGCGAGCTATTTGGGGCCCGCTTTGCATGTCAGCGATATTTATAGCGAATGACATGCAAAGTGGGTGTACCCAACCTGTTAGCGACTGAAAACAGTTGCTAACATCGCGCTATCGCCTGTTATCAACGCAGGTGTAGCGATTAAAATATTCGCGCTAAGCGCGAATATCTCCAAAAGTTAACACCTGCTCAGACCAGTTCTTTGCCATAATATCCAGTGGGAGGTGGATATTATGGCTAAGACCCTATTGGCGTTAATGCGTGAATATCACTTTTTTCTCAGCGATATTCACGCATATCCCGCAAAGGCCTGATATTTTATAACTTTAGAGATAAACGTTGCTAATAGCACGTTATCTCCGCAATAATATCCGGCGATTCATGGTGATAAAAAAAACTCGCTATGCCCATTTAGCGATAAATATCGCTAGTTGTTGGTAATATGCCCCCCAGTTTTTTCATCCCACTTAAAGCCCTGCTGCTCATAATACTATGGAAGCACAAACTATGAATGTAGCATTACTCATTGGTTGAGTATCAATTTTTATTTAATTATTCTGTGGTTTTAGGTGTTGTTACTTAATAGGATAAATATTGTGAGGTCAAAAACACTGCATCCAATGTGCAAGTTAAGGTTTGCATATCTGTTGTGCGTGGTACAGATTGCAGTCCTAACCATACCATGAACATTTCTGTGTTTTTTGTTTTTAATTCGCAACAATACCATTACTTAATTTTTTTCCAAATGTAGTTTATAAGGTTTTTTTTATTTTATTTGTTACAGTGTTTTAACCACGACTATCCAATTACTTCATTTTAACATTTGTTTTTTTTCAATTATATATATTTTTTTGGAGGGGGTGTCTTCGATCAAAAGATACAAGAGCAACAATTCCCTGCAACCAATTAGCCATGGGCAGCCAACCCTCCGTGCCCAAACCGGAATACTTTATAATGCTAAATTCTTGATAACTAATGAACAAATTTCCACCAAACCAAACAAAGTCCCGTCCTTAAGTTAAGGGGTACTTACATGCGAATTTTGCTGTAACAGTTGTATCTGTATAGAGAAAGCAAACATTCTAATGGCAAATAAAATGGGAAATGTCACTTTTGGGACCCCCTTTTTTTCTGACCCCACCTTGATGAATCTGCATGAAAATTGTCATTACGAGCCCAAAGCTGATGGACTTCTTTTTGGAAACAGTTTTGCAGGTCGTGGTTAAGCTCAAGGTAAGTGACGCACCAGTGGAGTAAAAATGTGCCTTGTTGCACCACATTTACAAAGTGACACATCTAGGTAGATGCCTCCTTTGTAAACCCCTGCGCCACATTATACCTGCGCCAGGTTTAATGTATGCAAGGGGGGCGTTTTGTCGCAAGAAATAGTCATAGAAGTGACGCAATGAAATCTATAAGATTTCACTGCGCCATTTCTTGGATGCTAATGCGTCAAAATCTAACGCCTGCCTCATGGCAGGCGTAAGACTGACGCAGGCCCTTTCAAATGGGGCAAGCCCCATGTGAAAGTACACATTGCTGGAGTTGCGTCACTCTTGTGACAAACTCCAGGAATGCGTCACTTTTGCGCCTACAGATACGTGAGAAATACTGATGTATCTGTCACTTCTTGCGACATGATGCGCCACACTGTAAATATGACGCATCATTAGTGTCACAGGGAGAGTGCAGTGAAAAGTGACACATCGCTGTTTTCACGCAGCGATACGTCACTTTTCATAAATGAGGCCCCTAGAGGGGGTCATGATGCTGGCTCTCTCCCTCAATAATGATAATAGCAATATGCACTTAGTGCATTTGCATAAATGTTCTATGCCAAGGCACATTTTTTTGTGCATTTGTACAAAAAAGGTATTTAATCAAAACTTGGGTACAATCACATTAAAGAGACCAACTGATTATTCGGAGTGTTGTTTCCTTATGCAGTTATGTATATTTGCCCAAAGTGATTTTTGTGTTTTTTAGGGTATTTGAACTTTATACCTTCAGTTCCCAACTTAACTAGATTCCTAGAAGAGCGAGAGGGGGGAGGGGGGTTGTACCTAAATAACAGGTGAGGCAACCTAAAACAGGTACAGTGCCATAATCTTTCCCCCCTGCAGAGTTCTTTAGTAACAGCAACATTAAACTATGGTGTTAGTAAACACCCACAGTGCAGCCACGATACTGCCTACATTTCAACTCCAGGCGCTGTGAGGCTGGTGAAATAAATGCAGTAATGAATGACAAAAGTAAAGCTATTAAACACCACTGGTGTGGGGAGTGATGTAAAAACAGTATGCCTCAAAAACTCTTCCCTTGAAGGATGATGCCTCGCCGAAGTCTTTTTCTACAGCAGAAAACCCAAGATACCCAATGAGGTCTGTACTTGGCTCTTAGATATCAGCTGATAGACATTGGAGACACAACACACTGACATACTGAAGCAAGTCTACGGTGCTGATTACGAAGACACTCACCATATTGCCGCCACCGCTGAGAGTCACACGGCCACAGAGAAGGCTCCAGAGGGAACCGCCGCCACCGCCAAGAGTCCTAGGGCACCGGACTCCGCGCCGCCGCTCCGGGAGACCACAAATCCCGGCAGGCATCGCGGCGGCGCGTGCAGAGTGACGCCGGACGCGCCCTGAGAGCGCACAACACCGCAATAAAGGCAGGACAACCCCGGCAGAGCGGGGGAGACACTCACCATATTGCCGCCACCGCTGAGAGTCACACGGCCACAGAGAAGGCTCCAGAGGGAACCACCGCCACGAGTCCTAGGGCACCGGACTCCGCGCCGCCGCTCCGGGAGACCACAAATCCCGGCAGGCATCGCGGCGGCGCATGCAGAGTGACGCCGGACGCGCCCTGAGAGCGCACAACACCGCAATAAAGGCAGGACAACCCCGGCAGAGCGGGGGAGACACTCACCATATTGCCGCCACCGCTGAGAGTCACACGGCCACAGAGAAGGCTCCAGAGGGAACCGCCGCCACCGCCAAGAGTCCTAGGGCACCGGACTCCGCGCCGCCGCTCCGGGAGACCACAAATCCCGGCAGGCATCGCGGCGGCGCGTGCAGAGTGACGCCGGACGCGCCCTGAGAGCGCACAACATCGCAATAAAGGCAGGACAACCCCGGCAGAGCGGGGGAGACACTCACCATATTGCCGCCACCGCTGAGAGTCACACGGCCACAGAGAAGGCTCCAGAGGGAACCGCCGCCACCGCCAAGAGTCCTAGGGCACCGGACTCCGCGCCGCCGCTCCGGGAGACCACAAATCCCGGCAGGCATCGCGGCGGCGCGTACAGAGTGACGCCGGACGCGCCCTGAGAGCGCACAACACCGCAATAAAGGCAGGACAACCCCCGCGTCGCGGGACGCGAGCGGGACGCCCGGGGCTAAGCCCGGGCAAAGGGCGGGCCCTCTACGGCCCTCATCGGCACGAGGAGGCCGGGCTAGGCCACCCCCCTGATACCTCTCATATAAACTACAAGGTACTGTCTCCAGTTAGTTTTTATTTGATTATATTTTAATAGAGGCATTGGCCTGCCATTCCATTACTGGATGTTTTGACTGACTTGCATGGTACATCGCTGCCAACATTGATTGTATTCACTAGAATTGTGCCCTGAAGATTATCTAAAATTACCTTTTCAATTATGGGGAAAAAGCTAATCCCTGCCCCAGTTGAGGCAGTGAATACTATTGATTCATATCTGGTACAAGTGGTCAGTAACATCAACAACAAGAGAAGGCAATCTCTCGGCCTAAGTCAATCACCTATTTTGCATACAGATAGCCCCTCTACAAGTATTTTAAGTACAGCGACATCGGATTCATTCATTGAAAAACCGCCGTCAGTTTCCGCAGACTCTAATCCTCAAAATAACAGCACTGAGGTAGCTGCTGCTGCTGACGTTGACTTTCCAATAGATAGAACTGACTTAATAGATCTATCAGATAGTGTTTTTATTGATGTGAACCAACAGCCAGCTGTCACGGAGGAAGACCCACAATCCCTGCAGCCTTCAACACGGGCTGTTAGAGCCTGTAGAAGACTCCCAGCAAAGAGGGGGGGAAAACAATTAGGAAGGAAAAAACCCGCCACACCACCCACTAGGCTGGGGGGGAGATATGTAGAGCCCGACATTGACATAGAGTCCAAACGCATTGTCGATGATGATCTTTTTAATAGGATTCAAGAAATGATAGACATCAAGATCAGGACAATAATTAAACCCCTCATCGGGAAATTAGATAAATTAACATCTGAGGTCAAAAAACTGGGTGGGGTACATATCAAACTAGTAGATGAGGTAGAGAATCTATCCTCTCTCGTCACAAATCTAACACCCACAGGTGTGGAGGCTACCCCAACCGAAAGTAATTTACAACCCATTCAACAAGGTCCGCTGCTTCTGCCAGCGTTGCCGTCTGTACCTATTCCTGGTCAGGATATTGTTGTAGATAATGGAGACGGCCGAAACAGCACCACTGGTCCTACAGTGGTTATACAACAAGAGGATGTTTCAGCCCAATTTATAGTGGAAGCTTCGCCAGTAGTGCTGGTGCTGGCGAATGTCCCGGTTCTATCACAAGGGAAAAAAGAGTCCAATCAAGATCTAAAAGATAAAGCATTACATTGGCTCTCTAATAATATGTATATGGCCCAACAAGGGCTCGATAAACTGGCAGGGGATATTGTTATGATTAGGAGGGTCTCCTGGATTGGCAGTAAGCCCAAAAAGTTCCAGGGGGACTGTGTTATCCTAAACTTTGCCAATGCCGAGGTCCTTCCAGAAATCTTGAATAATGTTTTCCCACCCCAACGTCGTAGTGGCTCTATAGTTCCTCTTACTCTAAAGTTCTTTTATGATGAGACTCAGCTTGCTACTATACCCATTATTCCCAGTTACAAAAGAAACGTTAATCCCAGTAGCTGGGGTGGGGGTACCACATCTCGACATTTTAATGACTGGTTTCAGCCCACAGTACATCGGGAGCCAGGAAGATTCAACTACCAGAAAGAGTTAATTAACATGCAAGTACTTACACATGAACCAAGGTTTAATGGCTGGGGTTCTGGCCTTACGGGCTACGAACATAGTGCGCGGGGAAATAGGCCTTTACATTGGTTGAGAAATGACCATTTTCTTACACCCCACAACCTATGTGGAACCCAGCTTTATATGGACAGGGTCAGGTGGCTACTCCTTTAGAGTGGGGCTTTGCCACAGGAAACAGGTTTGGCCCTTTATCTGACCTGAACACTTGTGATTGACTCGAACCAGGATTTGACATGGATAGGGAGGTGTTGAACAACTCAATAGTAAAATGTGGAGATTTGAATACTTTTGAGTACGCGAATAATTTTGTCCCCAATGTAGCATCAGAGCCTCAAGTGTTAATGAATTCTGCACAGCAACTGCTTTCATCTCGGACTGTGGCTGCTGTAAATACGAGTACGGGTGGAGAGGGCATACAGAGCCCGTGTCTAGTTGACATCAGCCAAGGCCCATTATTGCAACTAGTAGTCGAGGGTGATTTAGAGGATGCAAATGAATTAAGGCTATCCACTGATTCCTGCAAGATTATTAGTTGGAATGTAGCAGGCTTAGCTGCAAAACGCCAGGATAATGCCTGGTTGAGCTTTGTCACTAAGCATCATATAATTGCCTTGCAAGAAACATGGGACACATCCAGCAATCTTTGGTGGGATGGGTTCACCTGTTTCACTAAACCAGCAGTGGCTAGCAGGGCGGGCAGAGCAAAAGGTGGATTGGTGATTTTGTTCGCATTAGACTTAGTGGGAAGCTATAGGCAGATTAGTACTGACTCTGACAATATCCTAATGGTTGAAAGGGTGATTAATAAAACATGTAGGATTTTATATGTAAATTTCTACAATTCAGGGAATATTGACTATAGCGGTCGCAATATCTCCAGTTTGGATAATATTTTAAACACAGCAGTACAGAATATCGAGTTAGCTTTTGAGTTTATTTTATTAGGCGATTTTAACATTCATTTATGTAATCTATCATGTAAGGGAAGAAGTACAAATGAGTTTGATGATGCGGCCTTACAGGGCCCTCATTTCGAACATTCTGCAGAGGGCCAGGAGCTTGAAGATCTGTTGGCTAACTATGACTTGTACGAACCTGATAGTGGCCTGAGATTGCCAACCTTTACCGGCGCCCAAAATGGCACAGTGATCGATTACATTTTTGTCTCACCAGGGATCTTAAATCGGACCGTGGCTTATCGCACAGTTGCTACACACTATAGTGATCATAACCCAGTCTTACTCGAAGTGGCCTGGGGTGCCCAGATGGGGGCGCCACCAATGATATTAAAACCGGCACATCCCCTGAGGACCACTGATCAAGATCGACGAGTGAAATGGGCTAAAGTGATTCCGGAAAATTTTTATGGAAAATGTTTTCCTAAAATCAAAGACCATGTGGAGATCTGTAAAAATCCGGGCACACAAGGTATTCACATAGTAGCAGCCTATGAGGCAATCTGTAACCAGGTATCCAAGGATCTTTTAGCAAAACCATTCCAGGGTGTACAAGGACATAAGCGATGGTTTGATTCAGCATGCTCGAAAGCCCATAGAGAACTGTTGGCAGCTTTAAAAAACACTCCAAGGGATAAAGATGTAATCTTGAGCTTAAGGAAAAACTATAAGTCAGCCGTCAAGAAACGTAAAGACACCATTAAAAGCGAAACATGGGATAATCTTCTCTCGGCGGCAGTGCTGAAGGATAGTAGGAGATTTTGGGAGATTATCAAACAGCCCATATTCTCTGATGACAGCAATGCACCTATGGACTGCGTGATCACAGATGAAGAAATGGTTGTCTTTCTTTAAAAATGTCTATGGGGGTGATGAAGACGGTTGTAAAAATGGTCCATCAACCAATGTGGACGTTCATCCCATCATCTTTAATCCCCAAAAAGTGGAGAAAGCTATCTTGCCAACCACCAAACACAAGGCACCTGGCCCCGATGGAGTCCCTGCTGACTTTTTTATGTACTCTCCTAAACTGTGGGCTGAGGTTATGTCAAATGTGTTTAATGCAGTTAATTGTAACCCAGCTCCCGCCTCGTGGGCCAGATCCACCATCGTCCCCATTTTTAAAAATAAAGGTCAGCGGGACGACCCCGCGTTCTATAGGCCCATATCCCTCTTGGACTCAACAATAAAAATTCTGGGCAGAGTCCTCTTATCTAGACTGAGGGAGAATGTTGAGGGTTGTGGCGGGTTGTCTGACCTGCAATATGGTTTTAGGGAGAGAAAAGGGACCATCGAACAATGTATTAATCTGCATTTACTCATCTCTAAGTATACGGTGGCCAAGGAGGGTTCTGTGTTTCTGGCATTTATGGACCTATCCTCGGCCTTTGACCTCGTTAATAGGGCAAAACTTTGGTCAATTCTTTTGGAGATGGGTATTGATGAAGCTTTGGTAACGTTCATGGCCACTATGCATCAGGAGCTTTTCGCAGCTGTCCGAGTGTCAAATAATGGCAGATGTACCCCACTTTTTAAATCCTTAAAAGGGGTTCGGCAAGGCTGCATCTTAGCGCCCACGCTTTTTACCATCTATATTAATGGCCTGGGGGAATACCTGCGAGACCAGGACGCAGATGTGCCACGTGCAGGAGATGCCCATATTCCGGCACTCCTGTACGCGGATGACGCCGTGTTGATTGCCCGTACTGGTGTAGGTCTGCAGCGCCTCTTGGACGCTTTTGGCTCCTTCATGGATAACCTAGACCTTAGGGTTAACGTTTCTAAATCACATACTATGGTTATGGGTCGTGAACGTTTCAAAAAAAGACATAAATCATTCTTTTGCGGAGGGGCCTTGGTGGCCAAAGTAACCACATTTCCCTATTTGGGTGTTTTGTTTGACCAGAACGGAACGTGGGGGCCACAGATTAGAGCAAAGAGGCTGGCGGTTATTAGATCTTCCTCAGCGCTTTTGGGCTTTGCTGGTAAGCTGGGAGCCAGGCCCATGGAAGCCCTTTTAAAAATCTATAAGTGCAAGCCTGTTGCTATTGCACTATATGGATCCCCCTTGTGGGGGTATGTAAATCTTGACCCCATCCAAAGGGGAGAAAATAGATTCATAAGATCGCTTCTCTCTATCCCCCAGTCAACTCCGACTTATTCCATACATAAAGAGGTGGGTTTACCCTACCTGTCAGACTTATTGAGTTTAGCACCCCTAACTCTGTGGCTGAAAATGTGGTTGAACGAAGATCTTCCTTTGAACCACATAATATTGAAGGATGTCTTATTACTTGATAAATATAGTAGCATCCCATGGTTGGCCTACTTAATTAAATCATTTACTGATTTGGGCCGCCCAGAACTCTTTTTAAGCCCAGATAAAATTAGAGCTCTGGACATAGACCTTATAAAAAAGTCATTCAGGGATATGAAGGAAATGCGTCGTGAGGAAGCTGAAATGCAGAAGCCAGCAGTTAGGGCTCACAATCTTTTGGTGAGCGAATCCTCCCTTGCATCTTATCTCACTTTTGTTACAGTCCCTTACCACAGGTTTTTACTAACTAAATTTAGGTTTAACCTGTTACATTTTTATTTAGATTCTTTTACGTCTTGGCAGAAGCCAGACTTAGCCCCCCCATGCAGTTGTGACCATTTTTCTGTGCAGGACACAATGCATTTTATTATGTTTTGTAGCCTATACCATGAGCAGAGAAGAAAATATTTGCTCCCTATTCTGAAAGAAGCAGGCTTTACTCAGGTGCGTCCGGCGTTGCTTTATTTACAACTCCTGACAAATCCCCGCATAACTTTTTGTATTGCCAACTTCTTAGTGGCCGCTGCGAGGGTAAAAAGGGGGGGTTAAATGTCGCCTTAAACTTTTTAAAGTTGCTATGTTTTTTCTTTTCCTTGATATGGATTGTATAATGTATTTTCTATTTATTCTTGTACATAGTATTTATAATATGTACTTAGTTTGATGTTTTTAGGTCATTGAAGGGTCATTTATGTATATATCCCTTCTCAGGGTTTTACTGTTTTGTTTCTTTGTATGACTTGTAATAAGTCGAATAAAGATATTCTGACTGACTGGCCTACATTTCTCACAGCGTCTAGGGGCGCAGACCAAAATTGGGTGCTAATTCAGGCTTAGAGTACTGTTCACATTTGTTGTCTAAGTTTTTGGCTACCAGACAACTTTCCAAACTTCCTGCATCAAATACTCTCCCCTTCAGCCAAGCATTCCGAGACAGACCTTAGTAAGGATCCTAACCAGTGCTGAAACATGATGAGGAAAATCACTTGCCAGGCGTTGTTTACTCGTTTTACGTTCTTCTGTGTTATTCCTATTTACAGGGCCTATGACAATCTCGCCTCTACTGCTTGAGGCTGCAACGACCTACTGACAAGTTGGAACAATCACTCTATTTCTCAAATCCATAACCAAAAATGACTGAATATGAGTTAGGTAAAGTAGCAGACACGGGAGCATACTCCAATGCATTTTATATTAATGTGACGCAAAGTATGGTGCGTCCAGTGCAGCCTGGGACTACACGCTGGAATATAAAAAGCCGTCAAGTTGCAGCCCCCAGGGGAAGAAAAGGTAGCAGACCAGTCTTCAAAGGCAAAAACAACAGGTGATGGGCAGAATGCAGAACATTGTCATACATTCATCCAAGGACAGGGATCTGGGCCTAAATCCATCGTTTTTTTGCACTCCACACCACCCCAGGTCAGACATGGGCGTATGCAAATCAGCCTTGACCCTGTGCCTCATGGGAACAGTCCAGCCCGAACTGCCAAGCCATGTCTTTCCTGGACCGGAATCAAGCATCCAAGGACCGGTTTCTGGCTATCAGCGTCATCAGCCTAGATAGCTTGACTCCAGTGGTGAGGAGAGCATGGGACTCAAGTCTGAGCATACCCATCCCACTCGGGGCGACAAAGGCAAAAACAACAGGTGATGGACAGAATGCAGAACATTGTCAGACATTCACCCCAGTACAGAGATTTGGGCCTAAATCCATCGTTTTTTTGCACTCCAAACCACCCCAGGTCAGACATGGCCGTATGCAAATCAGCCTTGACCCTGTGCCTCATGGGAACAGTCCAGCCCAAACTGAAAAGCCATGTCTTTCCTGGACCGGAATCAAGCATCCAAGGACCGGTTTCTGGCTATCAGCCGCCATCAGCCTGGATAGCTTGACTCCAGTGGTGTGGAAAGCATGGGACTCACGTCTGAGCATACCCTTCCCACTCGGGGCGACAAAGGCAAAAACAACAGGTGATTGACAGAGTGCAGAACATTGTCATACATTCACCCAAGTACAGAGATCTGGTCCTAAATCCATCGTTTTGTTGCACTCCACACCACCCTAGGTCAGACATGGCCGTATGCAAATCAGCCTTGACCCTGTGCCTTATGGGAACAGTCCAGCCCGAACTGCCAAGCCATGTCTTTCCTGGACCGCAATCAAGCATCCAAGGACCGGTTTCTGGCTATCAGCCGTCATCAGCCTGGATAGCTTGACTCCAGTGGTGTGGAGAGCATGGGACTCACGTCTGAGCATACCCATCCCACTCGGGGCGACAAAGGCAAAAACAACAGGTGAAGGACAGAATGCAGAACATTGTCATACATTCACCCCAGTACAGAGATCTGTGCCTAAATCCATCGTTTTTTTGCACTCCACACCACCGCAGGTCAGACATGGCCGTATGCAAATCAGCCTTGACCCTGTGCCTCATGGGAACAGTCCAGCCTGAACTGCCAAGCCATGTCTTTCCTGGACCGGAATCAAGCATCCAAGGACCGGTTTCTGGCTATCAGCGTTATCAGCCTGGATAGCTTGACTCCAGTGGTGTGGAGAGCATGGGACTCACGTCTGAGCATACCCATCCCACTCGGGGCGACAAAGGCAAAAACAACAGGTGATGGACAGAATGCAGAACATTGTCATACATTCACCCCAGTACTGAGATCTGGGCCTAAATCCATTGTTTTTTGCACTCCACACCACCCCAGGTCAGACATGGCCGTATGCAAATCAGCCTTGACCCTGTGCGTCATTGGAACAGTCCAGTCCGAACTGCCAAGCCATGTCTTTCCAGGACCGGAATCAAGCCTCCAAGGACCGGTTTCTGGCTATCAGCCGTCATCAGCCTGGATAGCTTGACTCCAGTGGTGTGGAGAGCATGGGACTCACATCTGAGCATACCCATCCCACTCGGGGCGACAAAGGCAAAAACAACAAGTGATGGACAGAATGCAGAACATTGTCGTACATTCACCCCATTACAGAGATCTGGGCCTAAATCCATCGTTTTTTTGCACTCCACACCACCCCAGGTCAGAAATGGCCGGATGCAAATCAGCCTTGACCCTGTGCCTATTGGGAACAGTCAAGCCCGAACTGCCAAGCCATGTCTTTCCTGGACCGGAATCAAGCATCCAAGGACTGGTTTCTGGCTATCAGCCGTCATCAGGCTGGATAGCTTGACTCCAGTGGTGTGGAGAGCATGGGACTCACGTCTGAGCATACCCATCCCACTCGGGGCGACAAAGGCAAAAACAACAGGTGAAGGACAGAATGCAGAACATTGTCATACATTCACCCCAGTACAGAGATCTGTGCCTAAATCCATCGTTTTTTTGCACTCCACACCACCGCAGGTCAGACATGGCCGTATGCAAATCAGCCTTGACCCTGTGCCTTATGGGAACAGTCCAGCCCGAACTGCCAAGCCATGTCTTTCCTGGACCGCAATCAAGCATCCAAGGACCGGTTTCTGGCTATCAGCCGTCATCAGCCTGGATAGCTTGACTCCAGTGGTGTGGAGAGCATGGGACTCACGTCTGAGCATACCCAGCCCACTCGGGGCGACAAAGGCAAAAACAACAGGTGAAGGACAGAATGCAGAACATTGTCATACATTCACCCCAGTACAGAGATCTGTGCCTAAATCCATCGTTTTTTTGCACTCCACACCACCGCAGGTCAGACATGGCCGTATGCAAATCAGCCTTGACCCTGTGCCTCATGGGAACAGTCCAGCCTGAACTGCCAAGCCATGTCTTTCCTGGACCGGAATCAAGCATCCAAGGACCGGTTTCTGGCTATCAGCGTTATCAGCCTGGATAGCTTGACTCCAGTGGTGTGGAGAGCATGGGACTCACGTCTGAGCATACCCATCCCACTCGGGGCGACAAAGGCAAAAACAACAGGTGATGGACAGAATGCAGAACATTGTCATACATTCACCCCAGTACTGAGATCTGGGCCTAAATCCATTGTTTTTTGCACTCCACACCACCCCAGGTCAGACATGGCCGTATGCAAATCAGCCTTGACCCTGTGCGTCATTGGAACAGTCCAGTCCGAACTGCCAAGCCATGTCTTTCCAGGACCGGAATCAAGCCTCCAAGGACCGGTTTCTGGCTATCAGCCGTCATCAGCCTGGATAGCTTGACTCCAGTGGTGTGGAGAGCATGGGACTCACATCTGAGCATACCCATCCCACTCGGGGCGACAAAGGCAAAAACAACAAGTGATGGACAGAATGCAGAACATTGTCGTACATTCACCCCATTACAGAGATCTGGGCCTAAATCCATCGTTTTTTTGCACTCCACACCACCCCAGGTCAGAAATGGCCGGATGCAAATCAGCCTTGACCCTGTGCCTATTGGGAACAGTCAAGCCCGAACTGCCAAGCCATGTCTTTCCTGGACCGGAATCAAGCATCCAAGGACTGGTTTCTGGCTATCAGCCGTCATCAGGCTGGATAGCTTGACTCCAGTGGTGTGGAGAGCATGGGACTCACGTCTGAGCATACCCATCCCACTCGGGGCGACAAAGGCAAAAACAACAGGTGATGGACAGAATGCAGAACATTGTCATACATTCACCCCAGTACAGAGATCTGTGCCTAAATCCATCGTTTTTTTGCACTCCACACCACCGCAGGTCAGACAAGGCCTGATGCAAATCAGCCTTGACCCTGTGCCTCATGGGAACAGTCCAGCCTGAACTGCCAAGCCATGTCTTTCCTGGGCCGGAATCAAGCATCCAAGGACCAGTTTCTGGCTATCAGAGTCATCAGCCTGGATTGCTTGACTCCAGTGGTGTGGAGAGCATGGGACTAACGTCTGAGCATACCCATCCCACTCGGGGCGACAAAGGCAAAAACAACAGGTGATGGACAGAATGCAGAACATTGTTATACATTCACCCCAGTACTGAGATCTGGGCCTAAATCCATTGTTTTTTTGCACTCCACACCTCCCCAGGTCAGACATGGCCGTATGCAAATCAGCCTTGACCCTGTGCGTCATTGGAATAGTCCAGCCCGAATTGCCAAGCCATGTCTTTCCAGGACCGGAATCAAGCCTCCAAGGACCGGTTTCTGGCTATCAGCCGTCATCAGCCTGGATAGCTTGACTCCAGTGGTGTGGAGAGCATGGGACTCACGTCTGAGCATACCCATCCCACTCGGGGCGACAAAGGCAAAAACAACAAGTGATGGACAGAATGCAGAACATTGTCGTACATTCACCCCATTACAGAGATCTGGGCCTATATACATCGTTTTTTTGCACTCCACACCACCCCAGGTCAGACATTGCCATCTGCAAATCAGCCTTGACCCTGTGCCTAATGGGAACAGTCCAGCCTGAACTGCCAAGCCATGTCTTTCCTGGACCGGAATCAAGCATCCAAGGACCGGTTTCTGGCTATCAGTCGTCATCAGCCTGGATAGATTGACTCCAGTGGTGTGGAGAGCATGGGACTCACGTCTGAGCATATCCATCCCACTCGGGGCGACCAAGGCAAAAACAACAGGTGATGGACAGAATGCAGAACATTGTCATACATTCACCCCAGTACAGAGATCTGGGCCTAAATCCATTGTTTTTTTGCACTCCACACCACCCCAGGTCAGACATGGCCGTATGCAAATCAGCCTTGACCCTGTGCGTCATTGGAATAGTCCAGCCCGAACTGCCAAGCCATGTCTTTCCAGGACCGCAATCAAGCCTCCAAGGACCGGTTTCTGGCTATCAGCCGTCATCAGCCTGGATAGCTTGACTCCAGTGGTGTGGAGAGCATGGGACTCACGTCTGAGCATACCCATCCCACTCGGGGCGACAAAGGCAAAAACAACAAGTGATGGACAGAATGCAGAACATTGTCGTACATTCACCCCATTACAGAGATCTGGGCCTATATACATCGTTTTTTTGCACTCCACACCACCCCAGGTCAGACATTGCCATCTGCAAATCAGCCTTGACCCTGTGCCTAATGGGAACAGTCCAGCCCGAACTGCCTAGCCAAGTCTTTCCTGAACCGGAATCAAGCATCCAAGGACCGGTTTCTGGCTATCAACCATCATCAGCCTGGATAGCTTGACTCCAGTGGTGTGGAGAGCATGGGACTCACGTCTAAGCATACCCATCACACTCGGGGCGACAAAGGCAAAAACAAAAGGTGATGGACAGAATGCAGAACATTGTCATACATTCACCCCAGTACAGAGATCTGGGCCTAAATCCATTGTTTTTTTGCACTTCACAGCACCCCAGGTCAGACATGGCCGTATGCAAATCAGCCATGACCCTGTGCCTCATGGGAACAGTACAGCCCGAACTGCCAAGCCATGTCTTTCCTGGACCGGAATTAAGCATCCAAGGACCGGTTTCTGGCTATCAGCCGTCATCAGACTGGATAGCTTGACTCCAGTGGTGTGGAGAGCATGGGACTCACGTCTGAGCATACGCATCCCACTCGGGGCAACAAAGGCAAAAACAACAGGTGATGGACAGAATGCAGAACATTTTCATACATTCACCCCAGTACAGAGATCCGGGCCTAAATCCATCGTTTTTGTGCACTCCACACCACCCCAGGTCAGACATGGCCTTATGCAAATCAGCCTTGACCCTGTGCCTCATGGGAACAGTCCAGCCCGAACTGCCAAGCCATGTCTTTCCTGAACCGGAATCAAGCATCCAAGGACCGGTTTCTGGCTATCAGCCATCATCAGCCTGGATAGCTTGACTCCAGTGGTGTTGAGAGCATGGGACTCACGTCTGAGCACACCCATCACACTCGGGGTGACAAAGGCAAAAACAAAAGGTGATGGACAGAATGCAGAACATTGTCATACATTCACCCCAGTACAGATATCTGGGCCTAAATCCATCATTTTTTTGCACTCCACACCACCCCAGGTCAGACATGGCCGTATGCAAATCAGCCTTGACCCCGTGCCTTATGGGAACAGTCCAGCCCGAACTGCCAAGCCATGTCTTTCCTGGACCGGAATCAAGCATCCAAGGACCGGTTTCTGGCTATCAGCCATCATCAGCCTGGATAGCTTGACTCCAGTGGTGTGGAGAGCATGGGACTCACATCTGAGCATACCCATCCCACTCGGGGCGACAAAGGCAAAAACAACAGGTGATGGACAGAATGCAGAACATTTTCATACATTCATCCCAGTACAGAGATCTGGGCCTAAATCCATCGTTTTTTTGCACTTCACACCACCGCAGGTCAGACAAGGCCGCATGCAAATCAGCCTTGACCCTGTGACTCATGGGAACAGTCCAGCCCGAACTGCCAAGCCATGTCTTTCCTGAACCAGAATCAAGCATCCAAGGACCGGTTTCTGGCTATCAGCCATCATCAGCCTGGATAGCTTGACTCCAGTGGTGTGGAGAGCATGGGACTCACGTCTGAGCATACCCATCACACTCGGGCGACAAAGGCAAAAACAAAAGGTGATGGACAGAATGCAGAACATTGTCATACATTCACCCCAGTACAGAGATCTGGGCCAAAATCCATCGTTTTTTTGCACTTCACACCACCCCAGGTCAGACATGGCCGTATGCAAATCAGCCATGACCCTGTGCCTCATGGGAACAGTGCAGCCCGAACTGCCAAGCCATGTCTTTCCTGGACCGGAATTAAGCATCTTAGGACCGGTTTCTGGCTATCAGCCGTCATCACATTGGATAGCTTGACTCCAGTGGTGTGGAGAGCATGGAACTCACGTCTGAGCATACGCATCCCACTCGGGGCGACAAAGGCAAAAACAACAGGTGATGGACAGAATGCAGAACATTTTCATACATTCACCCCAGTACAGAGATCTGGGCCTAAATCCATCGTTTTTGTGCACTCCACACCACCCCAGGTCAGACATGGCCGTATGCAAATCAGCCTTGACCCTGTGCCTCATGGGAACAGTCCAGCCCGAACTGCCAAGCCATGTCTTTCCTGAACCGGAATCAAGCATCCAAGGACCGGTTTCTGGCTATCAGCCATCATCAGCCTGGATAGCTTGACTCCAGTGGTGTGGAGAGCATGGGACTCACGTCTGAGCATACCCATCACACTCGGGGCGAGAAAGGCAAAAACAACAGGTGATGGACAAAATGCAGAACATTGTCAGACATTCACCCCAGTACAGAGATCTGGGCCTAAATCCATCGTTTTTTTGCACTCCACACCACCCCAGGTCAGACATTGCCGTCTGCAAATCAGCCTTGACCCTGTGCCTAATGGGAACAGTCCAGCCTGAACTGCCAAGCCATGTCTTTCCTGGACCGGAATCAAGCATCCAAGGACCGGTTTCTGGCTATCAGTCGTCATCAGCCTGGATAGCTTGACTCCAGTGGTGTGGAGAGCATGGGACTCACGTCTGAGCATATCCATCCCACTCGGGGCGACAAAGGCAAAAACAACAGGTGATGGACAGAATGCAGAACATTGTCATACATTCACCCCAGTACAGAGATCTGGGCCTAAATCCATTGTTTTTTTGCACTCCACACCACCCCAGGCCAGACATGGCCGCATGCAAATCAACCTTGACCCTGTGCGTCATTGGAACAGTCCAGCCTGAACTGCCAAGCCATGTCTTTCCTGGACTGGAATCAAGCATCCAAGGACCGGTTTCAGGCTATCAGCAGTCGTCAGCCAGGATAGCTTGACTCCAGTGGTGTGGAGAGCATGGGACTCACGTCTGAGCATACCCATCCCACTCAGGGTGACAAAGGCAAAAACAACAGGTGATGGACAGAATGCAGAACATTGTCATACATTCACCCCAGTACAGAGATCTGGGCCTAAATCCATTGTTTTTTTGCTCTCCACACCACCTAAGGTCAGACATGGCCATATGCAAATCAGCCTTGACCCTGTGCCTCATGGGAACAGTCCAGCCCGAACTGCCAAGCCATGACTTTCCTGGACCGGAATCAAGCATCCAAGGACCGGTTTCTGGCTATCAGCCATCATCAGCCTGGATAGCTTGACTCCAGTGGTGTGGAGAGCATGGGACTCACATCTGAGCATACCCATCCCACTCGGGGCGACAAAGGCAAAAACAACAGGTGATAGACAGAATGCAGAACATTTTCATACATTCACCCCAGTACAGAGATCTGGGCCTAAATCCATCGTTTTTTTGCACTCCACACCACCCCAGGTCAGACATGGCCATATGCAAATCAGCCTTGACCCTGTGCCTCATGGGAACAGTCCAGCCCGAACTGCCTAGCCAAGTCTTTCCTGAACCGGAATCAAGCATCCAAGGACCGGTTTCTGGCTATCAACCATCATCAGCCTGGATAGCTTGACTCCAGTGGTGTGGAGAGCATGGGACTCACGTCTGAGCATACCCATCACACTCGGGGCGACAAAGGCAAAAACAAAAGGTGATGGACAGAATGCAGAACATTGTCATACATTCACCCCAGTACAGAGATCTGGGCCTAAATCCATCGTTTTTTTGCACTTCACACCACCCCAGGTCAGACATGGCCGTATGCAAATCAGCCATGACCCTGTGCCTCATGGGAACAGTCCAGCCCGAACTGCCAAGCCATGTCTTTCCTGGACCGGAATTAAGCATCCAAGGACCGGTTTCTGGCTATCAGCCGTCATCAGACTGGATAGCTTGACTCCAGTGGTGTGGAGAGCATGGGACTCACGTCTGAGCATACGCATCCCACTCGGGGCGACAAAGGCAAAAACAACAGGTGATGGACAGAATGCAGAACATTTTCATACATTCACCCCAGTACAGAGATCTGGGCCTAAATCCATCGTTTTTGTGCACTCCACACCACCCCAGGTCAGACATGGCCGTATGCAAATCAGCCTTGACCCTGTGCCTCATTGGAACAGTCCAGCCCGAACTGCCAAGCCATGTCTTTCCTGAACCGGAATCAAGCATCCAAGGACCGGTTTCTGGCTATCAGCCATCATCAGCCTGGATAGCTTGACTCCAGTGGTGTGGAGAGGATGGGACTCACGTCTGAGCATACCCATCACACTCGGGGCGAAAAAGGCAAAAACAAAAGTTGATGGACAGAATGAAGAACATTGTCATACATTCACCCCAGTACAGATATCTGGGCCTAAATCCATCGTTTTTTGCACTTCACATCACCCCAGGTCAGACATGGCCGTATGCAAATCAGCCATGACCCTGTGCCTCATGGTGTGGAAAAGTAAATTTCGCCATGTTCTGTGTCCCTACGCCTCATCCATCATATGTTATGTGTGCATGACCAATATGCATATGTTATTCCCCATGTCTGATTACTGACGCAATTATAGTTGTGTCCATCTCTGATATGTCATTTTCCAGTCCTCGTGAATAATACGAATATCAGGCCTATGTAAAGTTATGTTGCCACGTTTCTCAGTGTGCACGTTATTCCATTATAAAGTCCCCGTTTCTAGGCCTCAACAGGGCCCGGACCACAGATTCAGCTCCTGTCTTCTGAAAGCCTCGCTGAGGAGCGATACAGCCCCCACCTGTATCCTCGACCTTTCACTTACTTCCTGCCTCGCAGTGCCCGGTGCAGCTTGGCTCTGCCTCTGAGTCTGCCAAAAGTATGTTATAGTTCCAGTTATCAGTTCAGTCCTCCTCTTCTGCATTCCTAAGCTACTGAACTGTATCAATAGTTTCCGTCATTGTCTAGCCTATTCGGCTCCACGTTAGAGAAATACTGTATTAATGGTCATTTAATATTCTTCATCACGCACTACGTGTAGAATAATGCATGGTCCAGTCTTAGAATCAAGTTAGCTTTTCCCCTCCTGACTCTTAGTTTATATCAACATGTTCCCTAAACATCAGATACTAGATAGGGTTTAGGTACATGTCGCTCCGACCCTCCAGACTCTAGTCTCTACTCCTAGCACAGAGTTCGTAGCCCCCAGCTTCTCCTAGTAACACGTCATTGCCCGTTTTCGCGCACCATTAGGTTAGAGGTCCCGGCTCCTTAGGTAGCCCCCTCCTATGTTTCCGCCCATTCATGACATATTCTGTTACGTTTGCATCACATGTCTATGTAAACTCCCAGTTACACCCACTTTTACTGTTATCTTTCGCGACTGCTACACGTCACGCCTTCTACTCCACCCACTGTTACGCCTACTGCAATGTACTGCTATGTGTTTGCGCTATGTATATATGCCTGTATCTTGTTATTGAATGCGAGCGCGCTCATTCCAAGCTCATCCCAGACCTAGCCCCAGCAGCTGCTGGGCATCCTTTTCCCCTACTGGGTCCCAGTTGTCCTGCTGGGCCCTGTCATTCTGCTCTTCCTATGCAGGTTGTCCTGATCCTGTCCTTATGCTGTAATAAACCTGAAAAAACTCCTACTACCTCGAATCTTGACTCTTATTTATTGAGCTATCTGTTATTCATTTAAGCATTCAAAAATAGGGTATTATTTATTTATTTACCACATAATGGCGCCCGAACAGGGACTTGCCCTTTCCCCACGCGTCGGTGAAGCCACGCCGACCCCCTGACCCTCTGCAGCCGTGACGGAACCATACCGGCCACGTGCAGATATTTCTGCTTCAAGTATCCCTCAGGCCCACGGAGGAGACGGAGGAGGCGGTCCAGCATCCGAACGAGACGGTGGAGGAACGCGGCGAGTCCCGACCAGAGCCCAAGCTGAGAGTCCAAGGTCCGAGGTATCCGGAGGCCCATCCGTAACTGAAGTCCGAAGTCCGAAGTTCGTCGTCGTAGCAGTCCAGTCCCGTCCGAGGCTTTCCGTTCCGTGCTGCCCGGTGAGTACCATTGCTGGGGTAGTATCTAGACAGGACCAATCTAAATTGACTCCTGGTCCGTGGGTTGGTGGTGCCCAGACTCACAAACGAAGTGTTCACCTAGGTGGATACGGGTCTTGATGCGTCCCTTTGTGGGACCGGTATGTTCCGTACTGTTACAGCAGTGCATCCGGTAACTCTAGTCTGTTCCGTTCTCGAGAAAATCTGTTCTGTTTCTGTTTTCAGTATTTTCAGGTAATATTCTGTTCGAACTGTTATGTTATGATATTGTTTAATGTAATTCCAATGTCGTGGTATGCCTGAATTGTTTTTCCACTTGTTATTGTTCTTCGTGTATTGTATTGTGTTCCGATTTAAGTTTACAATGCCGCTCTTTTCAAGATTACGTCAGTTGAAAACTAGAAAGGGTCTGTTAGAGGAAGCAGTTCCTGTTCCGCCTAGGGACAGTCCAGGTCATTTTATGTATCAGAAACATGGCATAAGCGCCATAATGTATCTAGATTTATGGGTAGAGTATACCAAACAGTTAGAAGAAAAGTATAGATGGCCCGTATCGGGTACATGGGATGCCGAATGTATCATGCGAGTAGAAGAAGCATTATGGAAAAAGAAAGCCAGACAGTCACAGAAAGATGCCATCGAGTTATGGCGCAAGGAAGCTCATAGAAGAACGGAAAAGGAAGTCAGAAAGTCAGAGTTAAGTAGAGAATCCCAGGAACGAGCCCAAGAAAGAGAATTAATCGAGATAGGTGAACAAGTCAAAACCGAACAGTCAGACAGACAGAGGCATGCCCTAATTAAGGGTATGTATCCTCTCCTTGCCGAAGGTTTGCCAAAAGCGACCCCAGAGGCATCCAGTAATTTCCCGCCGCCATTAGTTCCGACCAAGCTACGTCACAAACAGACCGCAGCTGATATTTTTATTTCGTCCTATTTGGACGACACAGTCCCCGAATATGCAAATCCTGTTCGCGCTCCGCCAGTCCCTGTAAATCAGGCACTTCCTGCTCCTCCAGACACCGGGGTGCCCTTAACAGCTCCCCCGGCCCAGTCCGCCATACAAGTCCAGCCCACGTTACAATTACCGACTCTGCCAGGACGAAGAATGTCAGTCGACGATTCCAGTTTAGGGGCCGCGGGAGGAGGTCTTCCTCAAACCCCGCCGCCACACAAGCGTTTATCAGCACTCGAATTACATGCTCAAGCATCACAGCGTACTCCTAAAAGTAATAAGTCTGTCACAGAAATCAGACAAGCCCTTGGCGAATGTGTCTATGATCCAGTCCCAGGCGAGTATAATATGGTTTTATATTCCGTACGTGTAAGGAGAGTGACCGAGTATCTAGTCACCTTACCGAATATGAAAGAAGATCTAGACAGAATATATCGTTTCATCCGTACAGGGGATGATCCAGAAAGTATTGGCGAGATTATGTCTCAAAGGAAAGCCGAGATCCAGCTCATGATATTAAAGTTCCTGATCAATTGTCTAATAAGAGAACAAGATTATCCGTCTAAAGATCCCGCCGAAATGAGAATCCTGACAAGGTGGAGTGATAATATAGCCGAGGGTAAGCACAAGACCGTCGGTGCCATGGAGAGTATGTATAAGAAAATTCGTAAAGAAATAATAAGGTTACACGAACAGCGTAAAGCAGCACAAGTAAGCGAGAAAGAAAGTATCTCTGATCCTGAAGAAGAGGACGAGAATCCCGTCAGAATAGCGTATGTAGGAAAATCTAGATTTCCAGATCGCCATTTACGCCTAGGACACAAGTCTATTTTTCATCATCCAGCACCAGAACAAGGTTCCCTAGAACAAGTATTTCAAGTTACCGATCACATTCTGAAATCACGAGTCGGTTACAGTGAATTAAGTACTATGCATGAACAAGAACTAGCCCGATCAGCAGTCCGATGGATTACTGATTCTACCACTTTTCCAGACGAAATAGTGGCACAAATGTTTCTGAAATTGCCCCCAGCCGAGCAACGACTGGTGGGTATGTATATGATTCAGCACCTCATTACTCTGTATGAGGGTCAACATTCTGACCCAGGTCCGTTACACGATGTCCTGAACGAGTTACTCCAGTATAGATGGAGGGGTCTAGGTACCGATTTGATTAGTGTCATTTTAGAACAGCGCCACAAGTATAGAACGTTCCTGAACCCGCATTTTGTTCATGTCTCACCCCCAGAAAGTAAACCATTCTATATAGACAGACAGAATCCGTTACGAGAAGTCCACCCAGTCCAAGGGGCGGGTGGCGTAATGCAACGAGTGTTTGTATACACTCCAATATCAAAGATGGAACTTCTTGAAATGAAGAAATTAATTCCCTGTCATGACAAAGATCCAGCAGGGTTCCATAGAGAATTAAAAGACATGCTCCGTATGGGAGAATACACTTACCCAGATATCATTAAAATGTTAAAGGTCCTGTTACCCGCAGGGGTATATGAAAAGTTAAAAGAAAAAGAATGGGAGGTGGGAGAGAAAAAGATCGATTGGACAGCTCTAGAAGCTGAAGACAAGGCACGAGTACCAGGTACCGGTCTAGGAGATAAATGTAAAGAATTACCAGAATTATTGATTCAAGTTTTACCCAGATTATTGACAACGAGAAAAGAAGACTGGGATGCAATCTCAGCCTGTAAACAGAAACAAGAAGAAGATATTAGTGATTTTTATTCTAGATTCGAGAAATGTTTCAGTATTAACAGTGGTCTCAAGACAAGTAGTGAGTCATACCCTCATCTTTTCGTTACCAAATTAGTCGAGAATTCAAGTCCACAGATTAAAAACCGAGTTTTGAAAGTCGAAAGCACCTGGCAAGCAAATAGTCCGTCCCAGATGCTCCAGATGCTCCAGTATCACCAGAATAGAATCAGAGAAGAGCAAGAACACGAAAGAAAACGTATGAAAGACACGAAAATGAAAGTACTAGTTGCACAATCTATTCCTCAAGACAGTCAGAAGAGGGGTCCGAATCAAGCCAGTCATCCTGCAGCTCCCGTTAAAGGGAACTGCAATTATTGTAAACAGCCAGGTCATTTTATAAACGAGTGTGCAGTTCTGAAACATAACATAGCTACTGGTAAGACTAAAGAAAGACCACGTCCGCCTAGACAAGAACAAGTTTCACAGATTCCTCAGTCACAGAATGCACAACAGACAGTTACAGTACCGCAGCCTATTGCTGCAACACAGCACGTTACATCGCAGATGTACCAGTATGCACAGTCTGAGTATCCAGAATACCAGTCATATTCATGAAACAGCCTAGAGAGGGAGGTAGGCTTGCCTCTCATCGAGATACCTGTAGACCAAGAAGGTCCCTATGTTCATAGTCAAGTATTAGGGAAAGACAGAAAATTTCTGATCGATACAGGGGCAAGTAGGACCACAATTAGTCATGCCGAAGTTCCAGGGGCTCCGCTCTCAGGCTCAAGAAATGTTTCCCTTGGATTTTCAGGAAAACCCATTGTTAATGAAATATCACAGCCAGTTACTTTAGAAGTAGGTCCATTGTCCAGTACTACTGATCTGTTACTTACTAAGTCATGTCCAGAAAATCTGTTAGGTATTAAAACATTGAAAGAATTAGGTGCAATTATTTGTTGTTCCCCAGAGGGAATACGTCTGTTCCTACGTGACTTTAAAGGTCACTATGTATTACGAGATTTTGATTCAAGATTGTCTAATGTTCCGCAGCATTTATGGGCGCAAGGTCCAACTGATGTAGGTTACATGCAAATCACACCCTATCGTGTGACTCTCAAACCAGGTGTAGTGTTACCCCGAATCAGACAGTACAGATTGCCACCTGAGGCTGTAGCAGCCTTATCCAAAATTATTGACGAGCTCATGGCTCAAGGAGTAGTTGTAGAAACTGACTCCAATGTATGTAATTCTCCGATCATTCCTGTTATGAAACGTACTGATCCGAATGCACCCCCAGTATATCGATTAGTGATTGATTTACGAGAGCTTAATAAATGTATTATTCCTCAGTATCCAGTTGTTCCAGACATTTCTTCCCTGTTGACTGCCATTGATTCCGAAGCCATGTTTTTCACTGTTATTGACCTCAAGAATGCATTTTTTAGTGTTCCAATTCATCCAGACAGCCAGTTTCTTTTCGGATTTTGTTTAAATGGAAGGAGCTATATGTTTACACGCGCTCCTCAAGGTTTCACAGAAAGCCCTAGTATTTACAGTCAAGCACTTAAGAGACAACTAGACAACATTCACATGCCAACTGACACTGCCCTGCTCCAGTATGTCGATGATCTACTGATCACAGCCCGTTCTGAACGTGCTTGCGAGCGAGCATCACTTACAGTTCTGTATTTTCTAGCCGAGATGGGGCACAAGGTGTCACCTTCGAAGCTTCAATTCTGTGTCCAGCAAGTGGTATACTTAGGACACTTGCTGTCCAAGAGGGGTAGGCAGTTGACACCCGACCGTATCCAGTTAATAGCGAGTCTTCCCCAGCCCAGAACCCAGAAGGAGGTACGTGCTTTTATCGGCCTTACTTCTTATTGTAGACAATGGATTCCCCAGTATGCATTTCTAGCCAAGCCACTGATACAGTTAACGACACAGGAGGCAGCCGTATCGACTGTCCTCCCTTGGACACCTGATCATACACTTAGTTTCAACGAGTTAAAGAAAGCCCTATGTCAAGCTCCAGTTCTAGCTACACCGAACTACAGTAAGCCTTTTACACTTTTCGTTACAGAACGCGAAGGTACAGCATTATCTGTTCTCACACAAGATCAAGCAGGTCAATACAAGCCCTGTGCTTATTTTTCGAGCACATTAGATCCAGTCGCCCAGGCGTTACCTGCGTGCCTGAAGTCAGTTGCAGCCACAGCACTAGCTATCAGACAAAGTGATTCCATAGTTTTAGGACATTCCCTGACAGTACAAGTACCACATTCAGTAGAAGTTCTTTTAAACCGAACACAGACTTAGCACTTGACGATTGCACGTTTGACAGGTTATGAATTGACATTGTTCCAGCCACACATAGAAATTAGACGCTGCAACGTCCTGAATCCTGCTACACTGTTACCATCAGTTAGTTCAAATCCAGACACACATGATTGTGTGGAAGTAGTTAACATTACGACAAAGCCAAGACAAGATCTGACAGACATTCCGTTACTAGATCCTGACCTGACACTTTATGTGGATGGTTCATGTATGAGAACTAGTACAGGAGAACTAGTCGCCGCGTATGCAGTGACTACTGACACTGAAGTTATTGAAACACAACGTATTGATACTCTGTCCGCTCAAGCAGCAGAGCTAGTCGCTCTAACACAAGCCTGTATACACGCTAAGAACCTGAAAGTTAATGTTTACACAGATTCACGTTACGCATTCGGAGTTGTACACGACTTCGGAGTGCTCTGGCAAGAAAGAGGTTTTATGACGTCTCATGGAACCAAGATTCAGCATGGTCTCCTTATTCAAGCTCTGTTAGATGCCATACATTTACCGACATCTATTGCTATCATGAAGTGCAAAGCACACACGAAAGTTACAGACATTATTTCCCAAGGTAATGATTTAGCAGACCGCACAGCCAAGCTTACAGCACAGACACCAGACATTCCAGTTAATCAGACACATACTCCAGATCTGATTACATGCATGACAGTTAAGGACCCTACACAAGATGTCATAGATATCCAGTCACATGCTACTCCCGATGAAATCAAGAAATGGTCTGTACAAGGAGGGGTCCAGACAGATCAAGGATGGTTAACGAAGGGTAGAGCCACATGGTTTCTCCCCGATTCTATGGTTCAAGTCATTATCAATACCGCACATAGTCCAGCACATTTAGGAGAAAAAGCTATGTTAGACAGTATCCAGAACATTTGGTTCAACAAGCATTTACGAGCTGCAGCCAAGCAGAAAGTCCGTACCTGTATGATATGTTGTCAGTTTAATCCAGGTAAAAGTGTCCCGGTGGAACAAGGTGGTTTCCAGCCCCCTGACCACCCTTTTGAGGTCCTCCAGATGGATTATATTCAAATGGAGCGATGTCGAGGTTTCAAGTATGTCCTTGTAGTAGTATGCGCTTTGTCCAGATGGACAGAGGCATATCCAGTCCCAGATTACACAGCTGCGACCACTGCCAAGCAGTTGGTTCGTGAATTTTTCCCTAGATACGGACTCCCTAGAGTCGTATATTCTGATAACGGTCAGCCATTCTCATCAGAACTCATGAAGCACGTTTCCCTGTTGTTAGGGTACCAGTGGAAGTTTCATTGTGTACGCCATCCAGAAGCAGCTGGTCTAGTCGAGAGACATAATCAGACTCTGAAAATCCGTATAGCAAAAGTCTGTAAAGACAAAGGTGTAGACTGGTTAGTAGCTTTGCCAGTCGCTCTGTTCTACATGCGAATGGTCGCACATTCCAGATCAGGTCTGTCCCCGTATGAGGTCGTATTCGGCCGCCCCCCTAACATGTGGGGTACTCCTAGACCCCGAAGTATTACCGATGTTTCATGTAATATGCTGACAGATTACCTAGCTTCCTTGATGTCTGCCCTCAACTCATGTCGTTCACAGGTTGCCGCCGCATTTCCAGACAATACCGAGGTGGCACCGCACGAGATCGTTCCAGGATCGATGGTCCTCGTTCGCAACTTTGACCGATCAAGTCCGCTGGAACCACGTTGGAAAGAGCCACGTCAAGTCCTTTTGACCACCCGAACTGCCGTCAAGCTAGAAGGCAGGAAGGGGTGGGTGCACCTCTCCCATGTAAAACTTTTTAAAGGATCAAAGCCAGTCGTCAAAGACATTGCCAAGAACATTTCCCAGGATTCGAAGGATTGCCAGAACATTGTTTTAAAGGACTGTCCCGCACCAGACTTTGTTACAACCCCTCCCTTGTTAGAGAAAACTCCGCAACAGGAGTATAAGTTAAAGCTCAGGTCTAATAAGTCAGCCAGTTTGATTGTATAAGTCCTCCCCTAGGTGAAACGGTTAGACTGTTTCTGACATGTATAAAATAGACCCCCATAGTGAGAGAGTTAGTCGCAGTTCACTACAATGTATCGTTTTTCTGAGTTTCATATTATTTCTCAGCATAATGATTTCCTGCACCAGCTACGCATTTTTCCTGTATTTACCTGTTCCTCATGTAAATATGTCTGCTAATGCTACAGTAGAGCACACGTTTAGTGATCTGCCTCCTCACGAATATTCATACCGCCTTGCCATGCGTAATAACACATTCATCCGTATGTTACATTATTCACACCAGACCAGCAATGCCACTAATTGTTGGGTGAGTGGTCGACTCCCCCCTTTCCAGACATCGAAGGGAGTTCTGCCACTCTTTCCTTATCCATTCTCACACAATGGTTCGTGTGGAGCATGGTCCACGTTAACGTCATCCTCAACAGATATGTCTTTTCTTAACAGTACATGTTTTCCAGACAAGCAAGGTTTCCCCCACAGAACAGGTTTAGATTTAGAAAATGAGGTATATAATTTAGGAAATTATTCGTCGAATTTCATGGTTCTGAATGTTCAGTCTGATACTACTCCAGACTTACCTGCTATTTCAGTACTACCAGTCAAAGGCGAATTATGTGTCCGTAGTTATGGTTCTGTACACATAGGACATAGTGAATGTACTACTGTTATCCAGTATAGTGACAGTGGGAAATCTATTTTCAAAGCTTCACGTCATTCTTATTTTGTTTGTGGTCAAACTGCATATGTCCGTCTGCCCCTCGATTGGGAGGGAACCTGTTACATTGCCTTCCTACTGCCACCTGTTTTTCTAGCCCCACCTGATTATCATAGGAATTCTTTCTTAGTACACACTAGACATCGAAGAGAGTCCCCAATTGTCGATCAAACTGAAACTACTCTAGAACAGTATACAGATTTCAATAAGGGTTTCTTCTTTTTCATAGGACCTGTCCAGAATAGTAAATTGATCCGTAGGCTAACAAGAACCCTTGAAGCTGTAGTAAATGAGACTGCCTCTGCTCTAGGTAACCTCACCGAAGAACAATCTGCTATGAGATTTGTCGTTTTACAGAATCGTCTCGTCCTTGACGTCATACTGGCCGATAGGGGCGGGGCCTGTAGAATTCTCGGATCCAGTTGTTGCATTTTCATTCCAAATAACGCGCCGTCTGTTTATTCAGCTATAACCAGACTCCATAAAATTGCCCACCTGTTACATCAAGATCCAGGCACCTGGACATGGTCCGGTTGGTTCTGGAATGTAATTTCCGCATGGGGATGGAAAGTCCTGTCCTTTCTAGGTATTGCAGTAGCGATTATATTTAGCTGCTGCCTCTGTATACAATGTGGCCCTGCGATTTGCAGCATGTGTGCTACCTCTTGTATTCCTAGTCCCAAGCCCCGTTCTAAATCCCGTTCTAAGACAATTCGAGACGAGCAAATGGTACTGTATGAAATGATAGACGGTATCATGAATATTGATGTTTCCTGATGAAAACGTAGTGACAAGGAGGGAATGTGGAAAAGTAAATTTCGCCATGTTCTGTGTCCCTACGCCTCATCCATCATATGTTATGTGTGCATGACCAATATGCATATGTTATTCCCCATGTCTGATTACTGACGCAATTATAGTTGTGTCCATCTCTGATATGTCATTTTCCAGTCCTCGTGAATAATACGAATATCAGGCCTATGTAAAGTTATGTTGCCACGTTTCTCAGTGTGCACGTTATTCCATTATAAAGTCCCCGTTTCTAGGCCTCAACAGGGCCCGGACCACAGATTCAGCTCCTGTCTTCTGAAAGCCTCGCTGAGGAGCGATACAGCCCCCACCTGTATCCTCGACCTTTCACTTACTTCCTGCCTCGCAGTGCCCGGTGCAGCTTGGCTCTGCCTCTGAGTCTGCCAAAAGTATGTTATAGTTCCAGTTATCAGTTCAGTCCTCCTCTTCTGCATTCCTAAGCTACTGAACTGTATCAATAGTTTCCGTCATTGTCTAGCCTATTCGGCTCCACGTTAGAGAAATACTGTATTAATGGTCATTTAATATTCTTCATCACGCACTACGTGTAGAATAATGCATGGTCCAGTCTTAGAATCAAGTTAGCTTTTCCCCTCCTGACTCTTAGTTTATATCAACATGTTCCCTAAACATCAGATACTAGATAGGGTTTAGGTACATGTCGCTCCGACCCTCCAGACTCTAGTCTCTACTCCTAGCACAGAGTTCGTAGCCCCCAGCTTCTCCTAGTAACACGTCATTGCCCGTTTTCGCGCACCATTAGGTTAGAGGTCCCGGCTCCTTAGGTAGCCCCCTCCTATGTTTCCGCCCATTCATGACATATTCTGTTACGTTTGCATCACATGTCTATGTAAACTCCCAGTTACACCCACTTTTACTGTTATCTTTCGCGACTGCTACACGTCACGCCTTCTACTCCACCCACTGTTACGCCTACTGCAATGTACTGCTATGTGTTTGCGCTATGTATATATGCCTGTATCTTGTTATTGAATGCGAGCGCGCTCATTCCAAGCTCATCCCAGACCTAGCCCCAGCAGCTGCTGGGCATCCTTTTCCCCTACTGGGTCCCAGTTGTCCTGCTGGGCCCTGTCATTCTGCTCTTCCTATGCAGGTTGTCCTGATCCTGTCCTTATGCTGTAATAAACCTGAAAAAACTCCTACTACCTCGAATCTTGACTCTTATTTATTGAGCTATCTGTTATTCATTTAAGCATTCAAAAATAGGGTATTATTTATTTATTTACCACAATGGGAACAGTACAGCCCGAACTGCCAAGCCATGTCTTTCCTGGACTGGAATTAGGCATCCAAGGACCGGTTTCTGGCTATCAGCCATCATCAGACTGGATAGCTTGACTCCAGTGGTGTGGAGAGCATGGGACTCACGTCTGAGCATACCCATCACACTCGGGGCGAGAACGGCAAAAACAACAGGTGATGGACAAAATGCAGAACATTGTCAGACATTCACCCCAGTACAGAGATCTGGGCCTAAATCCATCGTTTTTTTGCACTCCACACCACCCCAGGTCAGACATTGCCGTCTGCAAATCAGCCTTGACCCTGTGCCTAATGGGAACAGTCCAGCCTGAACTGCCAAGCCATGTCTTTCCTGGACCGGAATCAAGCATCCAAGGACCGGTTTCTGGCTATCAGTCGTCATCAGCCTGGATAGCTTGACTCCAGTGGTGTGGAGAGCATGGGACTCACGTCTGAGCATATCCATCCCACTCGGGGCGACAAAGGCAAAAACAACAGGTGATGGACAGAATGCAGAACATTGTCATACATTCACCCCAGTACAGAGATCTGGGCCTAAATCCATTGTTTTTTTGCACTCCACACCACCCCAGGCCAGACATGGCCGTATGCAAATCAACCTTGACCCTGTGCGTCATTGGAACAGTCCAGCCTGAACTGCCAAGCCATGTCTTTCCTGGACTGAAATCAAGCATCCAAGGACCGGTTTCAGGCTATCAGCCGTCGTCAGCCAGGATAGCTTGACTCCAGTGGTGTGGAGAGCATGGGACTCACGTCTGAGCATACCCATCACACTCGGGGCGACAAAGGCAAAAACAACAGGTGATGGACAGAATGCAGAACATTTTCATACATTCACCCCAGTACAGAGATCTGGGCCTAAATCCATCGTTTTTTTGCACTCCACACCACCCCAGGCCAGACATGTCCGTATGCAAATCAGCCTTGACCCTGTGCCTCATGGGAACAGTCCAGCCCGAACTGCCTAGCCAAGTCTTTCCTGAACCGGAATCAAGCATCCAAGGACCGGTTTCTGGCTATCAACCATCATCAGCCTGGATAGCTTGACTCCAGTGGTGTGGAGAGCATGGGACTCACGTCTGAGCATACCCATCACACTCGGGGCGACAAAGGCAAAAACAAAAGGTGATGGACAGAATGCAGAACATTGTCATACATTCACCCCAGTACAGAGATCTGGGCCTAAATCCATCGTTTTTTTGCACTTCACACCACCCCAGGTCAGACATGGCCGTATGCAAATCAGCCATGACCCTGTGCCTCATGGGAACAGTACAGCCCGAACTGCCAAGCCATGTCTTTCCTGGACCGGAATTAAGCATCCAAGGACCGGTTTCTGGCTATCAGCCGTCATCAGACTGGATAGCTTGACTCCAGTGGTGTGGAGAGCATGGGACTCACGTCTGAGCATACGCATCCCACTCGGGGCGACAAAGGCAAAAACAACAGGTGATGGACAGAATGCAGAACATTTTCATACATTCACCCCAGTACAGAGATCTGGGCCTAAATCCATCGTTTTTGTGCACTCCACACCACCCCAGGTCAGACATGGCCGTATGCAAATCAGCCTTGACCCTGTTCCTCATTGGAACAGTCCAGCCCGAACTGCCAAGCCATGTCTTTCCTGAACCGGAATCAAGCATCCAAGGACCGGTTTCTGGCTATCAGCCATCATCAGCCTGGATAGCTTGACTCCAGTGGTGTGGAGAGCATGGGACTCACGTCTGAGCATACCCACCACACTTGGGGCGAAAAAGGCAAAAACAAAAGGTGATGGATAGAATGCAGAACATTGTCATACATTCACCCCAGTACAGATATCTGGGCCTAAATCCATCGTTTTTTGCACTTCACATCACCCCAGGTCAGACATGGCCGTATGCAAATCAGCCATGACCCTGTGCCTCATGGGAACAGTACAGCCCGAACTGCCAAGCCATGTCTTTCCTGGACTGGAATTAAGCATCCAAGGACCGGTTTCTGGCTATCAGCCGTCATCAGACTGGATAGCTTGACCCCAGTGGTGTGGAGAGCATGGGACTCACGTCTGAGCATACGCATCCCACTCGGGCGACAAAGGCAAAAACAACAGGTGATGGACAGAATGCAGAACATTTTCATACATTCACCCCAGTACAGAGATCTGGGCCTAAATCCATCGTTTTTGTGCACTCCACACCACCCCAGGTCAGACATGGCCGTATGCAAATCAGCCTTGACCCTGTGCCTCATGGGAACAGTCCAGCCCGAACTGCCAAGCCATGTCTTTCCTGAACCGGAATCAAGCATCCAAGGACCGGTTTCTGGCTATCAGCCATCATCAGCCTGGATAGCTTGACTCCAGTGGTGTGGAGAGCATGGGACTCACGTCTGAGCATACGCATCCCACTCGGGGCGACAAAGGCAAAAACAAAAGGTGATGGACAGAATGCAGAACATTTTCATACATTCACCCCAGTACAGAGATCTGGGCCTAAATCCATCGTTTTTTTGCACTCCACACCACCCCAGGTCAGACAAGGCCGCATGCAAATCAGCCTTGACCCTGTGACTCATGGGAACAGTCCAGCCTGAACTGCCAAGCCATGTCTTTCCTGAACCGGAATCAAGCATCCAAGGACCGGTTTCTGGCTATCAGCCATCATCAGCCTGGATAGCTTGACTCCAGTGGTGTGGAGAGCATGGGACTCATGTTTGAGCATACCCATCACACTCGGGCGACAAAGGCAAAAAAAAAAGGTGATGGACAGAATGCAGAACATTGTCATACATTCACCCCAGTACAGAGATCTGGGCCAAAATCCATCGTTTTTTTGCACTTCACACCACCCCAGGTCAGACATGGCCGTATGCAAATCAGCCATGACCCTGTGCCTCATGGGAACAGTACAGCCCGAACTGCCAAGCCATGTCTTTCCTGGACCGGAATTAAGCATCCAAGGACCGGTTTCTGGCTATCAGCCGTCATCAGACTGGATAGCTTGACTCCAGTGGTGTGGAGAGCATGGGAATCACGTCTGAGCATACGCATCCCACTCGGGGCGACAAAGGCAAAAACAACAGGTGATGGACAGAATGCAGAACATTTTCATACATTCACCCCAGTACAGAGATCTGGGCCTAAATCCATCGTTTTTGTGCACTCCACACCACCCCAGGTCAGACATGGCCGTATGCAAATCAGCCTTGACCCTGTGCCTCATGGGAACAGTCCAGCCCGAACTGCCAAGCCATGTCTGTCCTGAACCGGAATCAAGCATCCAAGGACCGGTTTCTGGCTATCAGCCATCATCAGCCTGGATAGCTTGACTCCAGTGGTGTGGAGAGCATGGGACTCACGTCTGAGCATACCCATCACACTCGGGGCGACAAAGGCACAAACAAAAGGTGATGGACAGAATGCAGAACATTGTCATACATTCACCCCAGTACAGATATCTGGGCCTAAATCCATCGTTTTTTTGCACTTCACACCACCCCAGGTCAGACATGGCCGTATGCAAATCAGCCATGACCCTGTGCCTCATGGGAATAGTACAGCCCGAACTGCCAAGCCATGTCTTTCCTGGACTGGAATTAAGCATCCAAGGACCGGTTTCTGGCTATCAGCCGTCATCAGACTGGATAGCTTGACTCCAGTGGTGTGGAGAGCATGGGACTCACGTCTGAGCATACCCATCCCACTTGGGGCGACAAAGGAAACAAGCATTGGAAATGCAATAGGTCTCGCATTAGAAAAGTTGGAGTTATTGGTCTTGTAAATGACATATTTTATTTATTTGTTGGTTGTTAAAATTGCTAAATTGATGGCTGTCATTTACAATGCCAATAGTTATAACTTTCGCGAATGTGACACCTATAGCATTTGGAATGCAACATGTTTTGTATTTACATCACTTAGATGGCAGCTCTGGTCGTTAGGCCACATCTCTAGAGAGCAGGAGAGTGCAGCAGGGGAGAGAAGCACAGCAATGCAATAGGTCTCGCATTAGGAAAGTTTGTGCTATTGGTATTGTAAAGGACACATTTTTTATTTATGTGCTTGTTTTGAAAATAGCGAAATTAATAGCTTTGTTATTTACAATGCCAATAGTTTTATCTTTCGCAAATGTGACACCTATTGTAACACAATATGTGTTGTGAGGGTGAATGAGGGTGAGGGTGAGGGGTTGAGGGTGAGTGAGGGTGAGGGGTTGAGGGTGAGTGAGGGTGAGGGTGAGTGAGGGTGAGGGGTTGAGGGTGAGGGGTTGAGGGTGAGTGAGGGTGAGGGAGGGTGAGGGTGAGGGGTTGAGGGTGAGTGAGGGTGAGGGGTTGAGGGTGAGTGAGGGTGAGGGTGAGGGGTTGAGGGTGAGTGAGGGTGAGGGTGAGTGAGGGTGAGGGTGAGTGAGGGTGAGGGGTTGAGGGTGGGTGAGGGTGAGGGTGAGGGGTTGAGGGTGAGTGAGGGTGAGGGTGAGTGAGGGTGAGGGTGAGTGAGGGTGAGGGTGAGGGGTTGAGGGTGAGTGAGGGTGAGTGAGAGTGAGGGTGAGTGAGGGGTTGAGGGTGAGGGGTTGAGGGTGAGTGAGGGTGAGGGGTTGAGGGTGGGTGAGGGTGAGGGGTTGAGGGTGAGTGAGGGTGAGTGAGGGTGAGGGTGAGTGAGGGTGAGGGTGAGTGAGGGTGAGTGAGGGTGAGTGAGGGTGAGTGAGGGTGAGTGAGGGTGAGTGAGGGTGAGTGAGGGTGAGTGAGGGTGAGGGTGAGGGTGGGTGAAGGTGGGTGAGGGTGAGGGTGAGTGAGGGTGAGTGAGGGGTTGAGGGTGAGTGAGGGGTTGAGGGTGAGGGTGAGTGAGGGTGAGGGGTTGAGGGTGAGTGAGGGTGAGTGAGGGTGAGGGGTTGAGGGGTTGAGGGTGAGTGAGGGTGAGGGTGAGGGTGAGTGAGGGTGAGGGGTTGAGGGTGAGGGGTTGAGGGTGAGTGAGGGTGAGGGTGAGTGAGGGTGAGGGTGAGGGGTTGAGGGTGAGTGAGAGTGAGAGTGAGGGGTTGAGGGTGAGTGAGGGTGAGTGAGGGTGAGTGAGTGAGGGTGAGGGGTTGAGGGTGAGTGAGGGTGAGTGAGGGTGAGTGAGGGTGAGTGAGGGTGAGGGTGAGTGAGGGTGAGGGGTTGAGGGTGAGTGAGGGTGAGGGTGAGTGAGGGTGAGGGTGAGTGAGGGTGAGGGGTTGAGGGTGAGTGAGGGTGAGGGGTTGAGGGTGAGTGAGGGTGAGGGGTTGAGGGTGAGGGGGTGAGGGTGAGGGGTTGAGGGTGAGGGGTTGAGGGTGAGGGGTTGAGGGTGAGTGAGGATGAGGGTGAGTGAGGGTGAGGGGTTGAGGGTGAGTGAGGGTGAGGGGTTGAGGGTGAGTGAGGGTGAGGGGTTGAGGGTGAGGGGTTGAGGGTGAGTGAGGGTGAGTGAGGGTGAGGGGTTGAGGGTGAGTGAGGGTGAGGGTGAGTGAGGGTGAGGGGTTGAGGGTGAGTGAGAGTGAGGGTGAGTGAGGGGTTGAGGGTGAGGGGTTGAGGGTGAGGGGGTGAGGGTGAGGGGTTGAGGTTGAGTGAGGGTGAGGGGTTGAGGGTGAGTGAGGGTGAGGGTGGGTGAGGGTGAGTGAGGGTGAGTGAGGGTGAGTGAGGGTGAGTGAGGGTGAGTGAGGGGGTGAGGGGGTGAGGGTGAGTGAGGGTGGGTGAGGGTGAGGGAGGGTGAGGGTGAGGGAGGGTGAGGGTGAGGGAGGGTGAGTGAGGGTGAGTGAGGGTGAGTGAGGGTGAGTGAGGGTGAGTGAGGGTGAGGGGTTGAGGGTGAGTGAGGGTGGGTGAGTGAGGGTGAGGGGTTGAGGGTGAGTGAGGGTGAGGGGTTGAGGGTGAGTGAGGGTGAGGGGTTGAGGGTGAGTGAGGGTGAGGGTGGGTGAGGGTGAGGGGTTGAGGGTGAGTGAGGGTGAGGGTGAGTGAGGGTGAGGGGTTGAGGGTGAGTGAGGGTGAGGGTGAGGGTGAGTGAGGGTGAGGGGTTGAGGGTGAGTGAGGGTGAGGGGTTGAGGGTGAGTGAGGGTTAGGGTGAGGGGTTGAGGGTGAGTGAGGGTGAGTGAGGGTGAGGGTGAGTGAGGGTGAGGGTGGGTGAGGGTGAGTGAGGGAGGGTGAGGGTGAGTGAGGGTGAGTGAGGGTGAGTGAGGGTGAGTGAGGGTGAGGGTGAGTGAGGGTGAGTGAGGGTGAGGGGTTGAGGGTGAGTGAGGGTGAGGGGTTGAGGGAGGGTGAGGGTGAGGGGTTGAGGGTGAGTGAGGGTGAGGGGTTGAGGGTGAGTGAGGGTGAGGGTGAGTAAGGGTGAGGGTGAGTGAGGGTGAGGGTGAGTGAGGGTGAGGGTGAGTGAGGGTGAGGGTGAGTGAGGGTGAGTGAGGGTGAGTGAGGGTGAGGGGTTGAGGGTGAGTGAGGGTGAGGGTGAGTGAGGGTGAGTGAGGGTGAGGGGTTGAGGGTGAGTGAGGGTGAGGGGTTGAGGGTGAGTGAGGGTGGGTGAGGGGTTGAGGGTGAGGGGTTGAGGGTGAGTGAGGGTGAGTGAGGGTGAGGGTGAGGGGTTGAGGGTGAGTGAGGGTGAGGGGTTGAGGGTGAGTGAGGTAACCTGGCATGGTAACCTGAAAAAAATGTGGGTGTGAGCCATGTGAAGGGGTCTGCGGTGAGTGTGAGACCCGAAAAGGCAGAAGTCGGGAAGGAGAGGCTGCGGGTAAGGGTGTGCACGAAAGTGAATGTGCACAAATGAGGCCATGCGGTGGGCGACCAAAGCAGAAGCGGCTGGCAGAATAAGCGGGCCAAGGCCGAGAGTCCACTGGGTGCACGCGTCCTACCCGGAAATGACTGGGGGATAGGTGGGGAATGGCATGGAACCTGAAAAAAAGGTGGGTGTGAGCCATGTGAAGGGGTCTGCGGTGAGCGCGAGACCCGAAAAGGCAGAAGTGGGGAAGGAGAGACTGCAGGTAAAGGTATGCACGAAAGTAAAATGTGCACAAATAGGGCCATGCGGTGGGCGAACAAAGCAGAAGCGTCTGGCAGGATGGTGGTGCCGGAATAAGCTGTGCACATGTCAGGCCATGCTTCGAGTAACTTATAGAGATGCGGCTGACAGGATAGTAGGGTTGAGAGCAAAAGCGCCGAAGGGGCGCCTGTGTATATGCTGCTAATAATTAAAAAATGCATATGAGAACTGTATTATCGCAAATGATGGAAAAGATATCTCACCTGAACGAAAAACAAGAAAGGAAACAAGACGGAGGGCATTGCTGTGGGGAGGGGGGGAGGAGAAATGCACACGGCGGGCAGGGGAGGGGGCGGAGCGGGGAGAACGGCATGAGGGTGTGAAGCAGCCGGGGCCTTTGAAGTGAAGCTAAGCTTCACTTCAAAGGTGTGGGAGGAGTGCGGCTGAGGGAACAGACGGCGATTTGGTGATGTGCACGCGCATTTTAGGTCAATGCGCTTGCGCATTGACCTAAAAGCCACGGGCACAGCACCAAATTGCCACAGTTAGGTAAACTTTGTTTAAAGCCCTATAGTCTCGCTTCTCTCAATGCGCATGCGCATTGATAGGTCACGAGACCTAAAAACAACAGGTAATGGACAGAATGCAGAACATTGTCATACATTCACCCCAGTACAGAGATCTGGGCCTGGGGAATTCGCGTGGGACCGGAAGAACAAGGTGGGGGGTGGGATTAGAAGGGTTAAGGGGAAGGGGTGGGATTAGGAGGCCATAAGGAGGAGGAAGAGGAGGAAACAGCCTGGGACTGGGCGGGAGGTGGCCCGGTGGGGGGCCAGTGATGTCCCGCATTTTGAGCAGGATGGCCGCCGGGAGGGGGGTGGCGTCGCCAGCGGGTGTGCCCTGGCCCCTCCCTGCCCGGTATTGATGCGAGTTGGCTGCCCTTGGGTGGGGATTGCGAGTAGGGCCCCGCCCGTACATATTTATATCAAATTCGCGAGGCCCAGCTAGAACGCACGTGGGCGGGGGCGAGGGGCAGTGCGCTGCTGCGGCTCGCTTTGAATTGCTCACCCCCCCATCACGGACCCGCGCCCCTGGGCGGGGGAGGCAGAGGAGCACGCGTCGGGGGGGTGGGCCCTAGGGTTTTTTTAATGCAGCCCCTTCTGCATACAGTGGATACATAGCCAGAGTGGTTGATTTAGGCCAGTTAGGGCATATGACACCTTCGGAGTGTTGCGATGTCAGTTATTGCAGGGGCTTTGTTGGGGTGCTGCATGGGAGGGCCAGGGGGGCGGTCGGGGTACGCAGGTGAGGTTTGGGGCACTGGGTGTAGTGTTGAGGGACCGCCAGCACGGCGCGAGGCCCGGTGGTGCTCGGGCCCCACCTGGTTGGAACGACCTGTTAGGGGGGAACCAGGACCGGTATTGTTCCGGCAGAAGGGGATGCCAGCGGGCGCACATTGTTCTCCGGATGCTGGCCTGAAGCAGTAGGGGGGTCCGCGGCGGACTGCCCTCCATCGTGGGATCACGCAGCTCAAGCATTGCAGCGTTTTGAATTTATTGAAACAATGACCAGTGTGTGACAGTTGACGTGCGGCATGGTAGTCTGCTGAGGAGTGAAGGGTGCGGACATGACTGTGGGGGGTATGCTGTGTGAATAGGGAGTGGGTTAGTGGAGTGCAGGATGCAGTACAGAAGGGTTGCCCAAGGGGTGGGGGGGTTTCCAGGTAATTTGTTTGTTTTGTGTTGCTACAGGAGGCAAGTACGGTTACAGACGAGTGCGGGGACGGCAAATGCGGGAACACCAGCGACTGGAAAGGAGAAAGAGGTCCTGGATGGACTCTCAGGTACGGATCTATGGATGGGGGCAAAAGGGGGAGCTGCACGGACAAGGCTCTACGGCTGGTTGGCTGGGGTACATTGGGGAGGGGACGAGGGAGGCTGGTGTACGGTTTACGGTCAGGTGACAGGTAGGCATTATACTGGACTGGGGACTGACAGGGCACACCGGATGCTAGTTGGAATAGTGAGAAAAGGGGTTTTTGTTGGTTTGACATGGTTGAAATTCATTGCCAAGGGTCACGGTGCATTTCTCGAAGCGGGGGAAGCGCTTGGGGGCCTGAGGTGCCGACTGATGCAACACAGAAATAGGTGGAATAAGCGGACTGACAGGTCGGGGATTGAGGGGGCTAGGAAGTCCAGCGGTTGGTCGAGGTCATGGGGTCCATGGCGTTTCACTGTCATAGGGAGGAGGCCGGGAGTCCGGCGCAGAGGCAGGATTGGATCCGGGGACACTGGGGGCGGGATTAGATGGCTGCGTGGACGTGGATGACTGACACAGATGCTGCAGATACTGCAGACCGGCGTAGGAGTGGTAGGGCGTGAGGTTTGCGCTATAAGGAGATGGGTTTTTGCCCGATATGCTGCCCCTGTTTGTTGAAGTACAGTTTTATTTAGAACCTGCGCGCAGGGCAGTGGAGGGAGGACTCTGGCAGTGTGCTCTTCTCATGAGTTACAGGAGACTTGGAAGTGCATTAGTTTCACCCTGGAGGCGGTTTTTTGCAGTGGTCAGCATTGGGCAGCGGATGGATGGGTGACTGGCATTGTGGCTGGTGTGCTTTGGGGTACATGCTGGGGGCACCTGATTCTCAAGCAGGGTGATTTTGGTGCCTTAGGCGCTTTGTGAGGATTGTTTGTCTGGGTGCCTGGAATCGGGGTGGTTTTAAGGGTTACGGTTGATGGGGGGCAATCTCTGCGGGCACTGAGATTATTTGCTTGTGATCGGAGGCATAGGACTGGGGGTGTTTTTTTGTTTTTCAAAGGAAGGAGGTGGGAGTTCATTTCTGTAGATCGTTTTAGGCTTCATACGCAAGGGGTCTGCCTACGGTGGACCACGCTTTATGGGTGTTTCTGGGGGCCGTTTCAGAGTTGACAGGTGGAGGGCCCCGGGAGGGAGGGGGGAGCAGCTGCAGGATTCAGGCTGCGGGTGTCCGTCACAGTGTTTCTGTGTTGACTTGGCGACTGGACATTTGTCGGACGGGGGGGCTAAGGGACGGAGGCCACACTTCATGCAGGAATAATTGTTCTTTTTTACTAAAGGAGTTGGGAGTGGAGCAGGACCCCAGGCAGTCGCCTGGTGGGAGTGGTCCCCTTTTTCTCCTGGGCATGGACCGTCAGAATAGGCAATTTAGCCAGTTGCCCAAGGGCTGTACGATGATGTAGGAATATGGGGGACGTATTTGAGGGTTTGGGTTTGGATGCTGACAGTGTGTATGTGAAATGAGGAGTCGCCCCAATCCAACGTTTCGGGTGGGAGACAGATGTGTGCTGGGAGAGCTTGGTTATGGCTTTACATGATAATGCGCAGAGTGGGACATGGTGCGATGAAGCAGATGATGGTGGCAATCAGATCGCTGTGCTGAATTTAGGCCTTGCAGCGGAATAAGTCGACAGGGGGAGCTATTGAATGATGAAGGTACAGGTTGGGGTAGTGAATTGCGCCGGGGGGGGCACCTGCAGGGGCAGGGTCAGCCCGTCCATACATGTTACTGGTGTAATTGGGAGCAGGCCCTGGTGGGGGATGGTCGTTCACTGAAAGGGGGCTCTGGTCATAATCAAAGTTTGGCCTAAAGAGTTCTGAACGGTCTACACGGGATGGAGGCAGGAGGTGGACTGGTCGTTCAAAGCAGGGGGTGCAAGTGCCACGAACCAAGTTTCAGCCCGATCTAATCTCATCTGTCTACAATGGTGGCGAGCAGGGGGGTGAATGGTCGTCCATCCTGAAGGGGACACTTGGCACTAATAAGGTTTTGGGGCCCCAGCATCCTATCTATCTACATTGAAGGCAAGCAAAAGGGTGGATGGGTACTCACCGATGAAGGGGCTCTCGTCAAAAAGCAAAGTTTGGGCACAGAATTTTCCGTTATACTGGTTGCATGCAAGAAGGTGGATGGTCATTCACCGCAAAGGGGGAGCTTGGCACAGGCTGAAATGGGGAACAAGAATGCTGTCTGTGTACACGGGATGCGGCCATGTGAGGTGGATGGTTGTTCAACATGGAGGGGGTGCTTGTCCCATGCGGATTTGGTCCCGCAAAAATCTTCTGATACGCTGAATACAAGCAAAGGGTGGATGGTCGCCCACCACGAAGGGGGCACCTGTAACAAATAAAGTGTCGGTCACATTGAATCATATAGGTTTACAGTGGAGGTGGACGAAAAGGTGGATGGCCGTTCACCAAAAAAGGGGGGACTTGGCACTAACTAGGTTTGGCCTGAGTATCCTTTCTGTTTCAATTGGGATGACTACATCGGTGGATTGTCATTCACCGCGTGGGAGTGCACTGGTAAAGCATAAAGTTTTGGTCCCAGTCATATTTGGTTTTAGTGGAAGACAAGCGATTAGGAGGATGGTTGTTCACCGTTAATGGGGCGTTTGACAGAAGCAAGTTTCGGCCGCGAGAGTCTTGGCTGCCGCGAGAGTCCTGGCTGTTTCGATTGGAGGCAAACAAAAGGGTGGATGGTCGTTCACCGCGAACGGGGCTCTTTTTTATGAGCGAGGTTTTGGTCCAAGGATCCTATCTGTTTAATTCGGATGAGCAAATGGGTGGATGGTCATTCACCCCGGGGGGTGTGCACTTATAACGCACAAAGTTTCGGTTCAGTCAAATTTGTTTTCCAATGGAGGCAGGCAATACGGGGATGGTTGTTCACCGAGAAAGGGGAGCTTGACATGAGCAAGGTTTCTGGCCCGAGAATCCTGGCGGTTTCGATTGGGGGGGCAAGCAAAAAGGTGGATGGTCATTCACTGAAGCGGGGGGGCGCCTTTTTTGGAGACTGTGTTTGGCCTGTGAATTTTTTCTGTTGCACTGGAGGCAAGCAGAGGGTGGATGGTCATTTCACCTGGAGGGGGACTTTCGTTGCGCTCAATGTTGACCAGAATTCCTATTTACTTACTTGAGGTGCAGGAATGGTGTTGGATGGTCATTCACCATGGGGTGAGGGGGGCACCTTTAGCAAAGAATGGCCCACAAAATGTGCTTTGTTACGCGGGACACAGTAATGGTTGGTGGATGGTCATTCGCCTTAAAAAAGCGGGCAGCTTCCCGACAACAGATTGGGCCCGACATAATGTGATTGGTGAATCTGGGGCACGGATACAGGTGGTGGATGGTCGTTCACCGACAAAGGGGTACTCATGTCACTGACATGGTTTGGCCCGACGAAGGTCGGATTACACGGCTTGCAAACAAAAGTAGGCTTGGTCCTTTACCGCGAAAGGGGGGCATCTTTCCTGGTCGGGGATTGCCT
Source organism: Lissotriton helveticus (assembly GCF_964261635.1). Lineage (NCBI taxonomy): Eukaryota > Metazoa > Chordata > Amphibia > Caudata > Salamandridae > Lissotriton > Lissotriton helveticus. Next base: position 120,242,510 of record NC_136059.1, read on the forward strand.
CGAATAGGTTATTTGTGTGCCCGAGATGCGCGGTAAGGTGGTGGCTGGTCAGCCACCGGACGCCACAGGGTGGCGGATGCATTCGATGCACACGGGGGGATGGGGCAGGGAACCGCCCTCCGGGGGTTCCCTGGTTGGCGGTTCTTTGGAGGGGTGGTGAGTCCCATACGGGCGGATCCACCCCTCGGGGGGGGAGAACGGTACACGGGTGACTGATAGCGGGGCGCGGGAGGCAATGAAGGAAATTCAACAGAGGATGCGCGGAGGGCAAGTGAAGGTGAGAATGGGTAGAGGAAGGAGGTCACCGAGTGAATGGGGAAGAGTCAAACAGGTGAGATGGTTTGAGAGGGAGGAATGAGAGTGAGTCGGAAGGAGATGGGGAGAGTATATTTATTGCATTTATGTACTATGTAATAAAGTTTAAAGGATTGCAACCTTGTCCTAATAAAATGGCCTTTTACGTTTCAAGTAACAGCGTGGAGTGTGGTTCTTGCGCGATGCGGCCCCCAGGGGAAGTAAAGGTAGCAGACCAGTCTTCTCCTGGGGAATTCGCGTGGGACCGGAAGGACAAGGTGGGGGGTGGGATTAGAAGGGTCAAGGGGAAGGGGCGGGATTAGGAGGCCATAAGGAGGCGGAAGAGGAGGAAACAGCCTCTTCCTAACTCCTGAGCACCACTGGTAGGGTCATGTAAAACTTTGTCCACCCACCCACCCTACGGGTCCTAAGCGATGGCCTTGGTGTGATTTTGGGGCATGACTGTGCCAGTTTAGGGCAGGTTGCAGTGGCGTGACGGTTCTTTGGAGGGGTTGTGAGTCTCATACGGGCAGATCCACCCCTCGGGGGGGGGAGAACGGTACACGTGTGACTGATAGCGGGGCGTGGGAGGCAATGAAGGAAATTCAACAGAGGATGCGCGGAGGGCAAGTGAAGGGGAGGATGGGGAGAGGAAGGAGGTCACCGAGTGAATGGGGAAGAGTCAAACAGGTGAGATGGTTTGAGAAGGAGAAATGGAGAGTGAGTCGTAAGGAGATGGGGAGAGTATATTTATTGCATTTATGTACTATGTAATAAAGTTTAAAGGATTGCACCCGTGTCCTAATAAAATGGCCTTTTACGCTTCAAGTAACAGCGTGGAGTGTGGTTCTTGCGCGATTACACCTGTTCTAGGGTAGTGCAGCAGCGAATAGCAGGCCTGCGATTTTGAAGGTGGGGGCATGGGGGCAACATGTGGGTGCACTGTCTGCCTGGGATTTCACTAGATTCCTGCTTCCCCATCCAAAATGTGCTCTGGAAGTGATGCATTAACTGTACGTCACTTCCTAGGTGGCCCACGATTAGTGCACCACAAGAGAGCTTGTTTGTCCTTGTGCAGCACAGGTCAGAGGTAAGAAGGTAGGGGCAGAGGTGTTCCCCCATTTGCAATGGCCACATCACTGTGCAAATGAGGAAATGCTTCCTTGACGCACAAGGTTTGCACCTGCGTGATCAGTATTATAGAAGGGATTGTGCAACGCAGAAGTACCTGGAGGATACACAAAAACCCCAGTGCAAACTCTTGTCGCATCTTGCCCCCTGCCATCCCTTCCTGATATCACACCTCAATAGCATGCAGTGTGGATGTGAGAAGGGACCCGGCGGAACTTACCATGTGGCCGGACTACGTGGCCCAGACTCCCCTGCACGAGTAGGACATTGCCCCGATAGTCACGTTCAGCAGGAAGCACGGACGGCGATCCATACCTCTCATCTCTCTCCACAGCGAGATCTGACGTCAAGGGGAGGAGCGACAGAGGAAAGACCTGTAAAAACCGACGCCAACCAGGAAGAGAGTTCGCAGAACGTCGAGAGGGCGGACCTTAGGACGGACGAGGCTGACCATGCGGAAAACACCGAATCTCAGAGTCGGGTGCCGGAGCTGAACGCAGAGAGTCAAGACAGCGTTCCTGAGCATGAGGAGGAGGCGGGGGAGACCGAAGACCGCTGGACGGAGGAGTGGTGGTGTCAAAGGAGGAGGCTGGAGAGCGGCCCGTAACTCAGGAGAGTTACGGCGGGGCCGGTGAGTGAAACCAGACCTGGGTGTTGTGGGTTGTTTGTTGTTGCGGGAGGTGGGTGGCACAGTGTGATATTGCGGGAGGAGGGTGGAATTGGGTAAAACGGGGAGAAAGTCTGAGACGGCATGCTTGCACTGTATAGGCACTAATCCTGACACATTGGGTTTTGGAAGTAATAATCCTGCGCTATCATCTGCCCCCCATCTACCTTTTCTACCTAGACCGCACTTCATGCACAGAGCCTATTCATAACCTACCCCCCCACCAACTTTCCGATCTACTAAGCACTACCGGGTATAGGAAAAGGGATTATACAGGACAGATGAACTGACAGGCTCCTTTTTCCTTTCCTCTCGGTGCCCTCTGGGTAAACCAACGCCACGGAGTCCACATCGCCCCAGGATCTTCATCTTCAGGCTGAAGAAGGAGAAACAACGCTGAGTGCCACGGCCGGCCCTTCCAAACCTGAACAGACATATGCTGAGGGAGGAACACTAGAGCCTGTTGTTAAACCCAAGACTGTGACATCTGATAATGAAGGCGCTGTTCGACAATATATTCAGCCTCCGCGTCTGTATATCCGACCTGTCCTCCCACAGTGGACTAAAGCAAACAGTAATACAAAGTGTCACATGCACTCCAAATCATGCAAACTTTAAGGAGAGTTCAGTTCACCATTTTGTGTATACGCTTCAACTCACAGTAAAGGAAATGTTGGAACCGGAGGTCTCTGCTTGGCACAGGTATGCACTTGTGACAAGCAGGGACCCTCACTTCCAGTCAGGGTAAGGGAACTACTCCTTCGAATAACCCCTGCTCACCCTCTAGGTAGTGTGGCGCGAGCAGACAAGGCTAATCCTCAGTGCGATAGTAAGTTAAGCATTTATGATCACACACAGTAAACCCACTGACCCACCACAAATGGACACCAGTCGTATGGTTGTATCAAAAATACATATACTTTATATAAAAGGTAAATTCAAGCAGGATTATCACAAGACCATATAACGTTTAGCGATTTGAGGCCACCAGATTACAATAGGCAAATTAGTCTTTAAATGTTCATTGTTCAGCAAGGTACGATGACAGGGAAATATGAACGTTGCGGACCCTGGATCCGATATGAACTCGAGACGGAGTTCAAGTGTACCTTGCTTATGGAAGTCCGAGGCGTTTCAGGCGCGGCTACTGGTGAGGGCGGACCCGGGACGAGGCCGACGGTTCTCCAGAGGATCTTTCCGGCTCAGTCCCCCTCGAGGAGCGAGGCGGGGGAGCAGGACCCTGGAGGGTTGCGGCGATCCGGGGTCGATGCAGCTCACGGGGTGAGGCGCCATTCAGGCCTGCGGGACGTACTACTTCTTAGCACGCCGGGTCGTACTCGTGGATCTGCGAGGGGCGTCGCGTTCTCGGGCAGACGGGTGCAGCACCGGGCTTCCAGTACCACTGTACGGGGAGGCCTTTCTTGAGGTGCGGCACGAGCTTTGGTATGCAGGAGGGCAAAGCGAGACATTCGGGTACGTATGAGGCTATGGAATGCGCTCCGTGCAGATTCCGGCTGGAGAAGATGAGAGGCGCACAACGCGCTTCGTTAGCGGCGAGGTGACAGGAGAGAGGGCGGCCCGGCACTGAAGCGGAGAGCGACTCAGGAATGAGCGGGACTCTCTGCGGCGGGGCGACGAGGCTCCGAGCTGTCACGACCTGGGAGGGGCGAAGGCATCCGAGTCACAACTCTGGCGAGGGAATAAGAACTAAGGCCCAACAGCAGACGGGCACAAGCAGAATAGAACCCAATGGTCCTGGGGTTCCGTTCAGGGGGCAAGCTCTCGATCAAGCCCTTGGAGATCGTTTCAGGCACAAGTCTACAAAGTCCTCTCTGGTCCTTTCCTCTCCGTTCTCAGCAAGGCACCACTGCAGGCCAGTCTTACAGGATACAGACTGGTTTCCGTCCCTCAGCTTCTCTTGGTCCTTCTAGTCAGGCAGAGGTTCGTCGTGGTCAAAACTGGATCTCAGAAAGATGGAGCAGGCAGCTCCTAACAAACGAAAATCCACCAGGCATCCAGGGGCTGGGCAGGGCCCAGGGAGGCAAGCCTTCACCAGGGCCCAAGCAGCAGCACGCCCCTGGTATTTTCAAGTTGGCAAACAAGAACATTTTAGAATAAGTCACAGCCTCTTTTTATACACAAAATTCATTTTTCTAAAGGTGCAGGGTGGGGGAGAAATCAGTCGCAGCTGGTTTTGGAGTACTATGTTTTCCCCAGCCACCCTTTCCCTTCACCAGGCTTCACCAGGCAGGCTAGGGTCATCAGACGCACCACAGGGGGCGGAGCCAGCATTGTGTGGGAAAAGCCCAGCCCTATTCAGGACCCAAGTGCAGCCCCTCCCTCACATCAGCATGTTAATCTCTCCATTCACCACCGGGGCAGACCCCCACAGACTCTTGGAGCCAGGCTCCCCAGCCAGCTTCAGCCAATCACGCGCCAGCATACTTACTGCACACACACACCATTGTCTAGAAGTAGCACTTCCACACTAGACACATACATGCCGCATACGTCATCTCGCAGCATTCAATCACACGAGTCCATACATACCAAACTCGAGCCTGCACTCCCCACGCATCAGGAACTAACATGGACACATACATTCCCCTTGCATTCCTATGGGAGGGCAGGCAAACCTTACCACCGTCACGCACTTTACCCTGGGACACAGTGGTAAAGTGCGCAGAAACCGACAATCACTAACACCATGTCACAAGTAAAAGCAAAAAGTTTCGGGGTGAACCTGCCAGAAGGGCTAAGTCCAACAGGAAATATTAGCGGGTGGATGACCTTTCTATGTAGGAACAGTTTCAAGGCACTTTAGGGTCAACATCAGCACGGCTGTGTGTGCAGGACAGCTGATGAGGCATTATATACTTGTCCAAGAATTTCACCAGCAGGCTTGTTTAAAAACCATGTGCACACGTGCTCTCCACCAAGCACACTATGTGCCTGTGCAGTGAGAACCCCCAACATCTTCACACTATACACAGCCCCGCAATGACGTATCTTGCGCAATGAGGAATAACACGAACTACCCCCTCCCCTCTTAAACTTACATCTCTCAATGTGAATAGGCCCCTCCGCTTATTCCCCGGCCCAGACACGAGTCCTCGGAGCCCAGCAGCGGAGGGGTTAACAAGCCACACTGTCAAGCTGGGAAACGTTTCTGGCGGGAGCTAAGGGTGTGGCGGCAGGTCTGCACAGCCATGCCAGCCTAGCGTACCAGTCCTGATCCCTGAAGCCAGATACTTAGGCAGGCGACTCTTGTTAGAAATAAATGAATGCTCCTGACCCACTGACAGTGTGGGGTGAGGGACATTTATAGGAATTTTCAATCTTTGACCAAAGAAGTTTACATAGTGGTCACACACAGTAGAGATGCTAGCAGAGGGCCTCCCTTACATTGTGTGGCCTCTCAATGGCAATGCCTCTGTTGCCGGCTCTGCTGTTTCCTCACAGGAAGCAATGCGTTCCTTCTCAAACTAAACGAGATGGGTGAACAAAGAGGAGGGTGGAGGGAATGTCTGCCTTTTTGGGTAGATGTCATTTCAGTACCCTCCTCTAAATGAGGTACAAATTGTAAAAAAAATGTCACTCTCACCTACCTGACAGCAGCCAGATACAATCTTCCTGTGATCAGGAAAGTCGTTGTACCATGATCCCCCTATAAAGCAGTGCCTCCCCAGAACCCTTATTCGGAGGTCAGTTCTTTAATGCAGATCAACGCTGCCAACAGTGGCATTGTTATTTCTCCACTCTGTAGCCCCAGGTACTGCTCCACCTTTATGCGGTTAAATGACCAGTGAATGAATGATAAGCAACTCTTGATGGCTTCGTGAGGTAAAGATGCACTGTTAGTCACAAGATAGCTGCTCGCTACGAGACCTCAGTCTCTTATCCTTCTCAGGTCGATTAAAGTGAATAAAAGTGACACAAGAACAGAAAATCATACAAGTGCCTTGAAAGCGGTTCAGATGGGCTACTTTTCTTGAGAATGCACTCCCTGGAGTATGAAGAAATGTAAATTTTTTATATGGATTTCAGGCTGCGCATAAGGTGAAATACAAAACCTGAAATACTATTTACATGCTTTTGCTTTCTTCTTGAGTTATGCAGTTAGTTCTTCTCGGAATTTGTTGGAAGTGGGTTTTAGCTGTGAAAGCTGCATATTTTCAACATCTGCAGGAGTAGTTTTCAGAATGCAGTTTACCTCCACTGCCCCTGAGCCACTCCTCTTGACCTCTTCACCACAGACTGTAGTCGCCCACCTATTCTTCACTCAGCTCTTATTTCCTTCTCTCCTCACTCTCTGCCATTCCGAACATTCGCTGACCCTCACCACTCTCATCACAGGTTATACTCTTCCCCTCATCCAACGTTGTATAGCCCAGCCCTTCTTGTCCTCAAATTAATATGTATAACTTAATTTTTTCCTCATTCTCAACCACTGAATTATTGCTTTGGCCTGCCTAAAATTGCCTCGGCTGTTCTTTTCCTCCTGGGGCCTCCTGCTCTGGTCCGGCCCCCTCTTCTTATCTTCTATCCAGTTGTTCCTTTATTGTAGCAAAAGGTGCAGCATACTTCTTGTTAGGATGGGCATGCACCTTCAATATCATAAAGATTAATGCCAAAGGAAAGACAGCATATGTTAGAAGGTGGTTCTGACCATCTGAGCCGTCCAGATTTTTCGCTTTTTGAACACCTATTTGTTGAGCTTTTACTGTGGAAGAGCCTCATCAGTTGGGACTCACCCACAGTGAACTCATGTTGGAAGGGACTGCATTTGTATTTTGCTGGTGTCCCCCTGGTGCAAGTAGGCTGCTGCTCTGCAGCCAGAGTAAGGGCCACTCTGCTGGTTACATGCAGACATGTGTGTACACGCCTGTGCACGTACGCAGGGGAGATTCCTAGGGTGCGCAGCCCAGGAGCAGCTACAAAGTGAATGGTGTGGCAGGATTTATGCAAAATTGGATGGTGACAAGGAATAGGCTTTCTACAATGTGAAGAAATATTTGAGGGAAAGTCAGTGTGCTTTACTGTTTATTCCATTATTCTTCTACGAGGATGGGGAGCACATGGGCTACTTTTACTTTCCCAGGGCCTACAAATTCCAGACACGTACCAAAGTCCACAGTAACTTATGTGAGAAGATGTATTCTGTATAGTCCAAAGTCATGTTTGTACTGCTTTTGGGTGGTCCAGAAATGTCATATTTCTCTGAGTCAGTTCATAACCAGGACCTGGCAGGGGATGACCCTGCCAGGCTGAATTAACGACCTTCCTCCCCAAGCTTTAGCATCAGAGGCCCAGCCCTGCATGACCAGCATTCCAGGGGCGCAGGCCTCCACTTCAAGAAGAGAAGGTGGGTGGAGCTACAGGCTCATCCATCAGCAGTTGACACCTGGTGCCAGGCACCAAGCTGCTCTGGATAGAAGGCAGAGAGGTGATGTGTCGCTGCCTGATAGGGCAAGAAGAGACTTCCTGCCAGGCTTCTCCAAATGCTTTTAAAAGGTCTTGCACAGGAAGAGGAGTTCTCTCTGAGGTGTGGTCTGCTTAGGAAAACTGGTGCCTGAGCCTGGCACCATGGGAAATTGGAAGGAAGACCCCCTGACTGTCACAGGATGAAGAATTGCGCCAGGAAGGGAGTACAGGACCAGTGAGCAGAAGCCTGGGGCTCTGCTCAAGGAAAAGAGAGGCCCAGGTGAAGAGCCATGTGAGAGGCTGGTGCAGGTAGCCAGCGAATGCAGCACCCTGCTGAGTTCCCCCTCCTTGAGACCAGGAGGGTGAAGAAGAGTGCTCCCAGTGGTTGCGGTGCACCGCCAGAAGCAAGGAGATGCCAACATTGTGAAGATTGGTACCCTGGGGTCTGAGATATGCTCCCCAGAAGGTAGGCGACCTTTGACCTCGGTCAGAACTGATGACGAAGCGTGTGAGGCTCCGCCGCCAGTCCAAGATGCACCCTTGGGGTGGGTCAGGTCCAGGGGGCTGCCCCCACAAGAAGATAAGTTGGGGAGCGCCGTCGTGCTCCCCATAAATCTGCCCATGCCCAGCCGGCCCACGTTGTCATGCGGAGAGGGGTGTGCCTCTGTGCCCCCCTCAAAGAAGGTTTCGGGGACCGAGGGGCTGGGACCCCAACTCCATGCCGTCACGCACTCCCCCTCACACATAAAGCAAAGCTGGGGAGCGCCGTCGTGCTCTCCGTAAAGGCTCTTGAGGCATCTGGGACCCCAACCCCGGTCCCCAACTCCGGGCCCCAACACCGGGGCCCGAAGTGAAGCATGGCCCCTGTGGGTCCGGGTCCCTATACCCGGGGCCCAAATTAATACAGAGGACGGGGGAGTGCCGCTGGACTCCCCCAAGGTCCTACCTTACTGGCGGAGCGGGCAGACCGAAACTCGCTCCCCGGTTCCTGCATCTGCACCAAAGGGTGTGGCTGGGCGGGGAGCCGGCGGGAGTCACCGGGCGTGGACTCCCCAGGTGGCTCTCCAATGGGGAGGAGCGAGGGGGTGCCTATGTGGCACCGGGCCCCCCAAGAAAAAGCTGAGGTGCTAAGGACCCAGGTGGGACCGCTCCCCTAAAAACAGCCAGGGGATGGGCTCCCCGTGCTGCAGGACTCACCTGGGGGTCCGGGTGGGACAGGACCCTCCAACAAAGCCAAGACGCAATGTAAGGCCACTGGGGGCAGCGTTGCTCCCTGCGTAGCAGCGGGGGATCTGCTGCTATAATATGCACAGCAAGGAACACGGAGCGCCCCATAATGCCTTGCAAGGCATTGGAAGATCTAATGTTTTTGGTGTCTGGTGGCCCCCAGAGGAGGGAGGTCACCCCCATTTTCTGGAAAGGTGCAGGGGGAGCTGCAGAAGCAACACAGTCTCTCCCAGCTCAAAGATGAAAGTCCCTCATTGAGTCTCTGGGGACTCCGAAAAAATAACCCCTCAAGGGCTCAGCCAGCAGTCAAAGCATCCCGAGGTGGGAACTGGGGTTCTACAGCTGGGGGGGTGCCTAAAGGGTTGCACCACGACATGAAGGTCTGAGTTGGGCATGTCTGGAGAAGGGCCTCCTCTAGAGGTGAAGAGATGTATTTGCACTAGAAATGCATTTACTAATGTTGGTTCTTTTAGAGGGACTGGAAGTCACATGTGTTATGTGAAGTGCCAGTGTAAGGTGATGTCATAAGCAAAGTGGGGTTATGTGGCCAGACATTCCTGCTAGGGTGTCTGGCTGTAAATGCTTAATCCTGTGATTTTACCTGTGATGCCTTTGAGAGGCTGCGATTGCAATGCATTACAACTGTTATCATCCATGATAAATACCTTGTTTAATGTGACGCCCAAACATGTTTTCCTGCTACTGTGTTAGGGGAGAAACAACCCAGAATGTTAGCTACTAAGATGTAGAGGTGCATACTGTATGGTCAGTATACAATGCTCAGTCAGGGTTATGTGTCCCCAGAGTAGGGGTACCTATTTGTAATGCTTGTTGAGATGATGGGGTGGATCGCCACTGGGATGGTACCAGTTGGCAAGGCCCTCGCTCCTGGTTGTGTCAACCCACTGCATTAGGGGGCAAGATGATGTGCATACATGGGAGTGGTTGTACTAGACCCCCTCCTTGGGAGGGGTGGAGACTTTATGCAATGTCACAAAGTACTTCCAACAGCTTATGTATATTTGTAAATTGGTACATAGGATTGAGTAGTGAGTGTGTCTAATAAATGTACTCATAGCTCTGTTTGTAATATAAAACCAGGGCCTTCTGTGGTCATATCACTGAAAATACAAGATTTGAAAAAAATATTATCTACAGGTGCTCGTGGAAGACAATTTCTATGGACTGGACTCTAGACAATGCTAAAGTGATTTTGGTATTTTACTGACCTTTGCTGGTCGTTTTCCATCAAGACAGTCAAAGTTCTTCTCTATCTCCCCTTTTATTTAACCTCTACATTGCCCCCCTTATTTTTGCTTTACAGCAGCGGGAGGTCTCTGTGTATAACTACGCAGACGATCTCCAGCTCATTTTTTCCCTCTCCTCTACCCCGGAGTCTATGTCCAATGTTCAGTCCACTATGACCTTCATCCAGGACTGGATGAATTTCAACCACCTGAAGCTCAACCCCGATAAAACGGAGTTGGTGTTGACAGGTGGTTGTTCCAGCCCCTGGACCCCCTCCTTCTGGCCCCCCTCACTAGGTTCCCCCCCCACTCCTGTATCCTCTGCTAAAACCCTTGGATTCAAAATCAACAACGAACTCTCTCTGCATTCTCAAGTTGCTGCTGTGGTTTCCTCAGCTTTTCTTTCACTCAGGACTATCCGCAGAGTCTCTCGATTTTTCGCCCCAGACGCGCTCAAACTAATTCTTCTAGCCATGATAACATCTCGCCTAGACTATGGCAATATTCTTTTTCATGGCATGCCCGACTACCTCATGAGACGTCTTCAGCTTGTTCAAAACCAGGCCGCTAGGCTGGTTTTTAACCTTTCTAAGTCACACCACGTAACCCCTCTTCTTTTTTCCCTGCACTGGCTCCCGGTCCGGCAACGAGTCTTATTCAAGCTCGGTTGCACCATTTTTAAAGCCCGGACAGGCTCTGCCCCTTCCTTCATTAACTTGGCCATTCAACCCTACACCCCCTCACGAGACCTTCGATCCTCTTCTCACCACCTCCTTCTGGTTCCCCGCTTCAAACGGAAGAAGTGGGGTGGTTCAAAATTTGCTACCACAGGTCCAGCCTTCTGGAACTCTCTCCCTTTGGCCCTCAGAACCTGTACCCAGTACCCCCAATTCCGTAGAGACCTCAAGACTCTCCTCTTCACCCAAGCCTTCTCATCCTGAATGTTCTCCTCTCTCCCCGGCCCGCGCCGCTGAGTAGCTGTTGCCAGTAAGCGCCAAGAAACCGCCAGGTGCACGAGCGCTATACAAATCCTTTCAAATTCAAATTCAAATTCAAATAACCCCCAGCCTGTGGCCTTCACCCCTTCCTTCACAAGATGGACTCTGGCCACGTCCACCTGTTCCTGCTTCTTTTAAGAACTGTTTGATCATCCGCTGTGTGCAAGCTGCCCCTTCCTTCTGTATTTACCTCAAGCAGAACATGCAATGGCTAGGACTGGGTGTCTTATGGGGCTGGGGGCTATTCTGCATGAATCGTCATCGCCTCTCTGTGACGTAGGATTTTAAAGTGGGATTCTGCTTCCTGATTTAAATCTCTCTTGACACAGATTGCATTTGTACAATTATGTCATCCACCGGTTGATGTATTTTGCAAACTCTGCGTGTTCCACAGATATTACTGTATAAAGCCTGTGGGTGGCGCTGTTTCCTTTTGTATACTCTTCCCCCTCACATTCCTCAAATTGTCTGCATGAAATAAAGCAAGCATCCACAAAGGTCTGCCTCTGAGCTTGTCTTGGGTGCTCTGTTGTCTGTTTCTGCTGCCCTGGGGGGCCCTCTGCAGAGGTGGCTGCAGCTCCAGGCATTAGTTCCACCAGTCTAACCTATTCTAGTTTGTCTTAATAGTTTTAATGTAAGTGCACTTACTTCACTAACTGAGGAGTACTTCCTTATAGGGGGTTCTATTAATTCCTTCAGTTCCTTGTGCTGCTGACTTTTTAATGTGTATATTAGACTGACCTTGTCTTTTCTTTTACAGGCCTTTACTTTGTTCTCAGCTTCTGTTCTGGTGAGTTTTTAACTATTTACAAGCAGTTCCTTAAGTACATTTCATGGACTCAGCGATGTTAATTCTTTTTTCTTTTATCCTTTCACAGGTTCTCCTGTTGTCACGAACTCTGTTCTGGTAAGTATTAACCTTTTACATGTTGTGTTATTTTTTCATTCAGGTCTCTTAACATTTAAGAAACTAATTCTGCCCCTCGTCCTCTTCAAGTTCTGTAAACAACTCGACAATTGGTCTGGAAAGTCTCTCAAATAATTCACTACGAAATGACAGTTTTACTTAGCTCTGGGCTCTGCCGTTAGTCTTTCAGCTCCACGAACATGAACTTCATAACCTTCTTCACAAGGACGAACGAAGGCTCATTTTCATCTCCAGACTTCCTGCTCTCGAATTAACTCGCGTAGAACACTGAAGCCGAGTTATGCTGTAGTTTTTTTTTCCTCTGCTCTCCGGATGCTTAACTCAGTGGAAATACTTCAACCCTTATTTAAACTAGAAATTCTACGGACATGCGCTAAGACTATAACGACCTCTCTCACTGAATACCTCAGTGAAGTGTGTCGTCACAGAGGCGCTCGTGCTGCTCACCTACTCTCCTGCAGCTGTGGCCTCGTAGACTAGACCGCTCACCTCTAGTCCTACTTTGGTGGCCACCTCGGGAGCCATCTTGTGTCTCCAGTGACGGACCAGTTCAGTCCACGTGCTGCAATTAGGGAACTCCTGCTCCCTAGTCAGGGAATTCACTTCACAAATTCTAGCGCCTGGTTTTGCGGTTCTGACAGGCAAGCAACAAAATCTGCATGTTATTCTGCCAAAATTCGTAATAGGTGCTACTTATTAGACCCGATCCATTACATTCCTCCGGGTCAGATGCTTCCGGTGCAGGTAAGCACTTTGGGGCGGGGGCGGGGGGAGTTGACAGATGACGGAATATTTATTTATGTATTTAATTTTCCCTTATCCCTCGTCTGTCGATTTCCCCCTCATCCCACCCTGCCCTGCTCACCACGCCTTCCTGCGTTGGCCGCCACTGCTCAGGCTATCGTTATTCATCTGGTGTAATAATAAGCATTTGGATTCTGAAAAACTCTGAATCCAGCATTTGGTGTTTAAGATAAAACAAGTGTGTTAAATATATATATTTTTCTTAATACACAATCAGACTGTATCTAGTGCAAACAGTTAAAAACATTATGGGGCAGATTTACAAGCCCCTTGCGCCTCTTTTACGCCACCATTGCATCACTTTTGTGACACAGTGGCAGCGCAAATCCAGCGCCATGGTGCGGGGTACTTACAACATGACGCATCTGGGAGATGCATCACGTTGTAAAGCCCTGCACCACAAGAAGGCGTTCCTGTGCATGGGGAGTGTTCCGGTGCAGGAACGCCTCCTAAAAGTGGCTGAGTGAAATCTACAAGACTTCACTCAGTCACTTTTAGGGCCATGCTGCGTGAAAATCGTGCGCCTGCTTGAAGCAGGCATAAGGATAGACGCAGGATGTTACAGATAAGGCACCCCTGAGACTTGCTTGAGCTGGGTCACGCTTGCAATGCAACTCCAGCAATGCGCCACATTTCCGCCTTGGATGCGTCACGCATCTGCCCATCAGAGCACCACGGTGCGACGCATCGTAAATGCAGCGCATCAGTGGTGGCGCACGATTGGGCAGATGCGTTGCAACTTTTCTGGCGCATCTCTGCTGATTAGCAGAAATGCGCCAGAAGTCGTAAATTTGCCCCTTTATGTTTCCAGTAGAATGACGCACTAGCAAAAAGAAAATATCCTTGTCACATGAAGCCTCAAATGACTCTATCAATTAAAACCATACACTAGCTAACAAAGACCTTGATATTTACCAATTAGCCATTGCAGGCATTTACATTTCTTTCAGGTAGCAAGCATCCTGTTGAGAAGGCTTGTTTCTTCTTTAACCCTCTGCCTCTTTCTTGGCGCAGAACAGGTAGTGATGGCCAATCCAAGAAATTAACTAGGAGAGCCAAGCTAAAGGTCTGGTTTGACCCTCAGAGCCATGTACAAGCGGAGCCCTGAACATATTTGGCATATAAGTCATGTGAGGGATATCATGTTCTTCTTTGACATGCAGCAACATTTCAACTTAGTACATCAGATTACATCACTGCATTGAGTGGCATTCATTAATAGCGATAGTTTTTAAATATGAACTTGCAAACATTCACACCCCCCACCTCTGCTATGAGGACAATGTCCTGGTGAACCAGGAGGAACGTCAGTTATCTTCTGTATTCTATTTTTGGTCTAGATTCTTATTATGCAGGAGCCTACATTTAAACCTATTTAATCAAACACAAGATGTTTTTGTGCATCATACATCCTAAACGTGCATATTTGAATGTCCTTTCACAAGTGAAAATTAAGAAAAGAAAATATTTGCCTAGGATCACATAGTTATGTCAAGGGAGAGCTGGGGTTGATTGCAGGTTTTCTGGCTTTTTGTTCTGCAATTCAGCCATTAGATGGGTATCTCTTTCACCGTCTTATTTTTCATCAAGGTTCTGCACTGCTTTGTTTTTATTCATTCTTTGTGCATGAGTGTAGAGCGGGGCAGGCAGGAGCCACAGGAAAGCTCTGCTTCAGCAGTGATTTTGGCTCAAGCTAGAGCCAGACATCTGCCATGCCTGTTAAGACTTCAGTTGCTCGTCCTCCTCTAGGAACAGGGCAGCCCCTCCCTTCCCTTTCAGTCAGAGGCAACTCATTCTCTGCATTATGTATTTTGAAACTACTGTTTTTTAACAAGAGTCCTGGAAACTGCTACTGAAAACTAAAAAAAAGTTTGTCAGCATAATTTCAACCTCCGAGGTCATCCCAAAGCCTCTTACTTCATGGTGTTGCACTCTCTCTGACATATCAGCTGACTTGTAAGGGGCTTTTGGAAAACAAGGCTTTAGTTGTGAGGTCTGCACAAATAATGGGTCTACATTTGTCCTTCACTGGGAACCAAACACCCCATTGTAGGGCTTGAATCTCAGAGGGTAGCGTTGAGAGTACTCTAAGGCTAACTCAAGAGAGGTTGTGTGAGCTAGTAATCGCCATTCACAGTTGGAAGAAATGACCCTCCATAGTTGATTGTCCTGTCTGTACTTTTATCGAAAACAAGGAAGAGTACATTTATTACACACACACTACTCAATACTAAGCATCAATCTACAAATATACATAAGCTGTTGGAAATACTGCTTGACATTGTGTACACATTCCCACACCTCCCGCAGGGGGGAGGGGTCTAGTACCACCAATCACATGTATGAACATCATCTTTCCCCCAAATGAAGTGGGTCGACCATAACCTGGAGCGAGGGCACTACACCCTGCCACCACCCCAGTGGCAGTCCACGCTATTATTTCAACAAGCATTGATAATGGGAACGCCTGCCATAGTGACACATAGCCCTGAATGAGCATCTCATACTAACCATACAGTGTACACACTTAAGTCACAGTGACTGACAGTCTGGTTGTTTAACTAACACAGTAGCAAAAATACATGTCTAGGCATCACTTAGAATGACCGGTACTCATCATATCTGATAACAGGTAAAATGCAAGTCAATCACAGCCCCTAAAAGACATCCCCTTTCTAATCACATGATTATGCATTTATAACCAGGCACCCTGGCAAGAATGCCTAGCATCTCATTTACAATTTACTTATCATTTCACATATTTACATGTGACTTCCAGTCCTCATTAGAAACACTATGCGTAAATTCACCACCAGTGCAAAGACACCTTTATACCTCTAGGGGATGTCTGCACAATTGCAATCCATGTTCAGCCTTTCACACTTCTGTGCAATTGTAAGCATCAGCTCCCAGCTGAAAGACAAAAGCTCCGGCATGAGGTAGGCGTGACAAAACATGATTAACCCTTGAGAGGTTCTTACTTTCAAGTCCCCCAGAGACTGAGGGTGGGGACTTTCCACATTCATGCTTGAGGGTTTCTGGGATCTCCAGCAGCTCCCCCTGCACCTTTGCATGCAAATGGCAGTAACCCCCTCTTCCTGGGATCACCACACACAACAAGCAAGCCGATTTCCTCTCCAGGCCTTCCGTGGCCCTGCAAGGCATTTTAGGGTGCTTTCCGCAAATTGTGCATATCTGAGTAGTGGCTCTCCTGCTGCTCCGGGGTGAGCCGAGCTGCCTCTGTTGGCTGCCTCATGCTGCATCCCTGCTTCCTTGGGGGCCCGGTCCCACCTTGGCCTCCCCGCATCCAGGTAAGTTGTAGAGAAGCTTGGGGAGCCCATGTCCAGCTGCTCTCGCAGCACCCCGACTGGTCAGCACCCTTGCCTGCTGCTGCGGAATTCGGCCCTTCCTTTTGGTCTGCCAACTCCTGTGGGCAGAAACGGATGTGGCAGCTGGTTGGGTGGGGCCTCGGGGGACTGCAACGGTACTCCCCCCTCCTTCCTCCCGCTGCGGGGGAGTGTGACAGCAATCCTCCCACCTCTCTCCGGCATCTAGGGCCCAGGAAAGGGTACTAAGCCCCACCCACCTTTACGGGGAGTGCTATGGTGCTCTCCGACTACCGCTTCTCTGGGCCCTGGAATTAGGGGTATCGGGTCCCAGGAATCTTTTCACAGGGAGCGGGACACCACTCCCCGGCTTTCTTTTTGGCAGAGCCCAGAATTGAGGCTACCTGGCCCCCGGCACCATTTCACCGGGGTCTGACTGTCCTCCCCACCTTCAGTTTTCAACAGGGGCCAGTATAGGCTTGTGGAACCCTGGGGGCCATTTCACAGGGGCGCGATAGCGCTCCGCAACTTTACTTCTCAGTCCCAAGATTGAGAGCCTGGGCCCTGTAAGCACCTTCACGGGGGGCACAATGACACTCCTCAGCATCACCTTCTTCTGGGGGCATTCCCTAAGCCCTTAACCACCTCAGGGGCCCATCGATGACCGGTGGAGGAGCCCTACGCACGTAGTCATCGGTCCCAGCAAAAGTCAAAGGTTGCCTACCTTCTGTGGGCATATCTCAGCCCGGTGCGGCTGATTTTGACAATCTTGGCCTCTTCTTGTTCCTGGTGGCCAGCCCTAACCATCTGGAGCACTTTTTACCACCCTCCTGGCCTCCAAGAGGGTGACTCGGCAAGGTGCTGTCTTCCCTGGCTCCGTGTGCCAGCCTTTCACCTAGCTCTCCTTCTGAGCTGCTCTTCTCCTTGGGCAGAGGCCCAGGCTTTGTCTCACTGGCCCTGGACTCCCTCTAAGGCTCAGTCCAGAGTCCTGGGACAGTCAGGGGTTTCCTCCTTCTAACTGCTAATGACGCCAGGTTCCAGCACCAGTCTTCCTCAACAAAACCACACTGCAGAGAGAGCTCCTCTTCCTGTGCATAGCCTTTTAAGAAAAATTGGAGGGACCTGGCAGGAAGGCACTTCACCCTATCCTGCAGTGACACATCACCTCTCTGCCCCTGCACCCTCCTTCCTGCACAGCCCTCTGGTATACTTCAAGATGGCATTGTACAGGGGTCTCATCCCACATGGTCTCTGAAAAGCCCGCTTCCCCCCTTGCTGACTTCATGGCCCGGGTCCAGAGCAGGCCTGGTGCTTGGCACCAGGCAACAGCTTCTGATTGATAACCTGCAGCTTTACCCCATCTCTCCCTCCTGGAGAGAAGACCTTCACCCATGGGAATGCTTGCAGTGAAGGGCTAAGCATCTGATGCTAAAGTTTGGGGGGGAGATCATTAATCCAGTCTCGCAGGGTCAGTCCCGGCTTGGCTCTGATAATGAGCTGAGTCAGAGGAATATGACCTTTCTGGATGACCCATAAGCAGTACAGATATTGCTCTGGACTCGGCAGCATACTTTTTTTTATACAACTTACAGTGACTGTGGTGCGTGTCTAGAATGTTTAGGCCCTAGGGAAATGAAACTACCCCATGTGGTCTCTGTCTTAATAGGAGAGTAATGCAGTGTTCCTACAGTGAAACAGTAAAGCACACTGACTTTCACTTACATGTTTCTTCCCTTTGTATAAAGCCTATTCCATGTCACCACCCAACTCTGCATAATCCCTGCCACACCATTCTATCTGTAGCAGCTCCTGGTCTGTGCACAACTGGAACCTCACCCTTGGAGCCCTTACATGGTTGCAAACATGTGTCCACATGTAACCAGTCCTGAGCCCCTTACCCTGGCTGCAGCGCAGTAGCCTTGCCTCTCAAGGAGGACACTGGTGAACTTCACATGCAGTCTTTTTCATCATGAGTTCACTGTGGATGAATACCAGCTTATGAGGCTCTCCCACAGTAAGAACTCAAACATCAGGTGTTCAAAAAGCGAGAAATCTAAGCGGCTCAGAGGGTCAGAACTACCTTCTCACAGGTACCCATAAAAGACATGGGCATCAATTGGTAACTGTGCAGAGAGGAATTCCTGAGTGTTATTTGTAGGAAGCTGGCTCTGTATATACTATATCAAAGTGAGGTATAGTTTTCAGAGAGCCCAGTGGGACCCAAAAGGTAGGCAGAGGTAAAATAGATAGCACCTCACTCTCTATTTGTGGTAGTGTGGTCACCCAGTAAGGTTTTATCAGAGTACAGTGTTAAGCATTTGTTGTACACAGTCAGCAAATTAATTCACACACTCAAAGACTGAACTTTAGACCAATTGGTTTTGTATAAAAATATTCTTTTAGTTATTTTAATTTCTAGAACCAAGCAAGCATGACAAAGGTAAGCAATAAATACTTTACAGTAGTAATGCAGTTTGTAAATAGTTCGATTTGTAATTGTATGTGAACTTTGATTTGATTACAGTAGAGTTACTGTTAATGCAATTCTGGTCAGAATACAGTGCTTATACTTTGTATAGGATTTTTAGTAGAATGTCAAGTAGATTACTTTACAGATTACTTTTCTTACACAGTGCAGTCTGCCTGGGTACTGCACTGGGACATTTCCTGTAAACAGGTGAGTAAAAGCTCTTTTGTTATTTAGTTACAGTTTTAAAGGATTTCTTAGACTTTCCAACTCCACACATAGAACATTCTCACAGAAAAAACAGTCAATGTTATCCTATAGAGGAAAATAGGGTTATCGTTTCATAGGTAAGTATTCAGTTGTGGGAGTTGGGTTTCTGGGATTAGACTCAGGGGTCCCCTAGAGTCAAGAATGCACAATTGTTACACCCTCAGTGGCACTAGTGCGGGTGGGTGAAGAGTGATGAGGCCCAATGTTATCCAATTCGGGATAGGTGGCCTCCGGTTGGTGGCTGCTTAGAGCAGGCCACTGGTTTGTGTAAGCAAAGCGCCTTGACTTAAGCTCAGGGCAAATGGGGGTTAAGGCCAGCACAAAAGCGGCACTAGGGAGGCGGCACTAGGGAGGCGGGGTGCAGAGTGCTGTTTTGGCATCAGAAGCCCTGTAGCTGTCAAAGGGGAGTCTACCGTTTGCAAAAGCTCTGCAGGGTCAGGGACGAAGGTCTTCTGGGTGTGACTACCACATGGAGAGGTAAGTCGGGATGCTGGGGGTTGGTTAGGCACCGTCAGTGGGGTCACCCAAGGTCGTGGGGTGTCGGGTACAGGGATGCCTTTTAGGGTCAGATCTTCTTACCAGCTCCTGGTTGCGGTTGGGGGACCTTCAGGTTTGAGCCTGCAGGCATCGGCTAGAGACTTGAGGCAGGACAGGGGTCACTTGATCAGGGGTCAGGATCACCGGAGAGACCTCTTCTTGGTGTTTGGCCACTTGAACTTGCTGTGGGCATCGGGTACAGAGTGGTGCAGACTCGCGGATCCTGCCAGAGCTGGAGTCCGTAGGTGAACAAATCTGGTGTTCACTGGAGTCTTTTCTTTTAAAGGCAGGGCAGGTCCTTGGGGTTCTTGAGGCTGCTGGCAGCAGGACACACTGGGGTTTCACTTCTGTAGGTCCGAGTTGGGGACAGGCCGGTCCGGCTGGGGACAAGCCAGTAGGAGACCTCCTCTTGTTAGCTTCGGCACGGCCGTTCAGTCATTCTTCTTCTTTTCTTCTTCTGGTTTCTTGTCTGAGGCAGCAAGGTTCAGGGGTGCCACTAAATACTAGATTTAGGGGTGTTATAGGGAAATAAAAGGTTGGGACCAATGGGTCCCTTCTCTGGAGAGCAACAGTAGGGAAAGTGCTGGATAGCGGAAGGGTAAAAATTACTATTCCCACGCCAGTGAGAGCAAAAGTATGGAAAGTGCAGGATAGCGGAGGAATACAAATTACTATTTCCACTCAAGTGAGTGCAACAGTAGAGAAAATGTTGGATAGCGGGGGGTAAAAGTTACTACTCCCTGTTCCGCCTGCCAACCGGCCCGACACCGCAGGAGTGAAGAATGTCCCAATCCCCTACCCCCACCGTAGCTCCCCAACACCCACAAGTGTAACTCCAGGTGATGGGAAACCACGACGCAGGGAGAGGGTGGGTAAACAAAACAGGGAAACTCAAGGTCTTGGGTAACACGGCGTGTCTCTTCAGATCCCCCAGCAGCAGACCACCCGACCCCAGCCGGGACCTTAAAGACAAAAAGGGGAACAAGATTACACACACCGAACCCACCTACTGTGTACCAAGTACGCACACAAACCCACCAACTTCCCCGCTTACCCTGGTTACTGCTCAGGAGTAGCTTTAACAAACACCGGGGGAAGACGTTTACCGGTATCAAGGCTCCACCCGGTAACCCAGACCAGCCACACCCTCTAGGCAGAATATTGAGAGTAGCACACAAGGGGAAGTGGCGTAAAACAGGATAAGGGCAAGGTAGGGGCCAGGAAGGGGGAAAAAAAAGGTGTCCACAAGACTAGAAGAACACCCAAAAAAAACCCTTGAAAAAAGCACGAAGGTGGCACAAAAAATGGCCGTTGTTCAGCCCCCTTCGTAAAACCACCCAAATGGAGCACAATGAGGCGGTTGACTACAAAAACCCAGGAAATAAAAGAGACGCCTAGCACTTAATGGAACACGCAGCCGCGTGATCGCTGGCATCTCTAGTTAACAAAAGGTCCCAACTGACTTCAAGAAAAGCAAAAAAGGGGTAGGATAAGAAACCAATATGGGAGGGGAGGGCAAAAAAGGGGAATCAGCAAACAGCCCTCCAGAGGACAACAACCGTAGACCTCTCTCAGGAAAGAGCAAGGGAAGAACACAGGAACAGGAAATCCCAAGGCAAGAGACCATCAAAGAAACCAAGCACCGGTTTCCTGGAAGCGGGCCCTTTTAAAGCAACCCCAAGGGAGCGTCCATAAATTCATGCATGCACTTGGTACACAGGGAAAGACCGGAGGATGGGAAACTAGACAGAAGGCACCCGCTGCCCCTGAATCCCAACAGTACCCCCCCCAAAAGCCTTCCCACAGGCCTAGATTTTCCAGGGTGCTGACGATGGAACAACCGCACCAACCTGGCCGCATGCACCCGACTCGCCGGTTCCCAGGTACGATCCTCAGGGGCATACCCCTTCCAGTCAATAAGATAATACAACCGCCCCCTCTCCTTCTGGAGTCTAGAACTGCATTAACCTCATACTCTTCGTTATTATCAATCAAAAGAGGAGGGGGAGGTGGCACAACCTGAGTAGTGATGACATACGGCTTCAACAATGATGTATGGAACACCGGGTGGATACCATAATCATCCGGTAGAGTCAGCCTCATAGCAACAGGATTCACCACCTTCTGGATGACAAAGGGACCCACAAATCTTGGCTGTAATTTCCTCGGCCCCGGCAATCGCAGATGTTTCGTTGCGAGCCAAACCCTGTCACCCACCGTATATGGGGGAGCTGGACGTCTATGCCTATCTGCCTGAACCTTCATGCTTGTCTTGGAGGCTAGCAAATGTAGTTGGGCCGTCTTCCAGATTGTAACCAATTCCCTACTGAGGGTGTCCACAGAAGGCACCCTCACAGATGGTTGAATGGGAATCGTTTTAGGGTAGAACCCCATGAAACAGTAAAACGGTAACATCCCTAAGGCTGAGAGCATACTGTTGTTATAGGCGAACTCAGCCACAGGGAGGGCACGTACCCAACTGCCCGTCAACGGTGCCAGCAAACATCGCAGGTACTGTTCCATGGTTTGATTGGTACGTTCCGTTTGCCCGTCACTTTGTGGATGATAGGCCGATGACAACCTTACTTCTATTTGCAGAGACAGGCATAAGGCAGACCAAAAGTTGGATACAAACTGGGCCCCCCTATCCGACACAACGGCAGAAGGCACCCCATGCAGTCGTAACACTTGAGCAATGAACACTTCGGCCAATTCTCTAGACGTAGGCAACTTGAGCAAGGGGATGAAATGTGCCGTCTTGGTGAAAAGATCCACTACAACCAATATGGTCGTGAACCCCGAATCAGGTAGTAAATCGGTCACAAAATCCATACTGATAGTATGCCAGGGAGAGGAAGGAACCGGCAATGGATGCAACAACCCAGATGGAGACATGTGCGAGGACTTACTAACAGCACACACCGGACAAGAGGCTACAAACACCTGCACGTCATGTGCCAAAGACTGCCACCAGAACCAGCGCTAACACATCTCCTTGGTCTTATTAACTCCGGGATGCCCAACCAAAGACGAAGAATGACAATAGGTAAGAACCAGTGTACGCAACTCAGGGGGCACAAACAACTTGTCTGCCTTGTATAACAACCCATTCCGTAACGTAAACCCTGGATCAGACAACCACGGAGTCAGATCTGATGGAGAGCGGTAATTTCTTCTGGTAGTTTCTCAATGTAAAACCTCCATGCTACCTCTAATTTACCGCTCAAAAGGTGTTGGGCCCTTCACACCATGTATTACCATCAGGAGAAATTTAAATAAAGATGAACAGTCAAAATGCAATTATTATTGTAAGCCAATAAAGAGAGTTGTTGATTATTTTAAAGGGTTTTATTTTCTAGTCAAAAAGTTAATTTTTCTCTGACCCTTTATTCATTAGTAAAATATCAATTAGGTTACAGAATTTTGGAAAACAGGAAAAATATCAATAATACAGAACACATTACAGTCTGCATATAAGCATTACATGTAGTTATGAAAAATGTGGCGCAAAATTTCAGTCACAATTCTTAAAGAGTTTCTAAGAAAAATAGTCTTGCAAAGCTAATCAATAATTAAATAGTTGGCAAAAAATCTCCCATTAAGAGAAATAAATGCATAAGACAAATAAATCTTTTAGACCTAATTAATTAGTCAAAACATATTAGCATCTAATCCTATCCTGATCCACTGCACTCTCTGTCTGTCTGTGTCTAAAGAGGAAAGCAGCCCGCCCTTCACAGGCCTCAAAGGAATGTGGCATAAAGTGCCAAGATATGACGTGGAAGCAAGAAACCTCCCCCTGACACTCCTCGGACGCAAGCCCGCCCTTCAGCAATCTCCCGGGACGTTTCTCGTACCTAACCCATAGAAGCCAGCTGAGCTGAGAAAAAAGAAGAAGTGGAAGCTCCCATCCAGAGAGGACAGTATTTATACCATAATTATTGGCACAAAGATGTAACATTTTTCAGGAGAACCTTACGTGATTGGTCAGTCATAAAGGCATGAGGTCACACTCCCCTGACTCATTCTAAAAACCTGACTTCACTAGTCCTAACAAAAGAAGCATACATGAATAAATACATTTATAAACATTTGCAACATTTACTAGGAAAAATGTTTCAATCTAATTCATCCTTCTTCCTTCTCAGCGCAGTAGATGGATACTTTTAACTAACTGGTACATTGGCAGAATGACAAGAATGTGCAGTTCACGCTGTTCTTGTCATGAAGAAAGCTGCCACAGTCTGCGCATGCTCCCTTCTCATTAAATTGAAAGTCAAAGCCTTGATGGATTCACAGGCAGCCATGTTTTGTGTAGGCCCCAAAAATAAAACAAACACAAAGATAATATTAATTTCATGTAAATCAGTCCATTATGTGTCCCAAGTGCATTATTAATTCACACACATTATAAAAAGAGGTGTTATTAACTGAAAATGTTTATCAAAATATGCAACAAGTCAAAGTCTATTAAGACAGGAATAATACATTTAGTTTACATGGATGTGCTGGGAAGAGAGAAACACATTCTATTAAAAATCTTCAAAGGTAAAAAGGCCACTTTTTCTCTACATTGCAAAAAAAACACATGTTAATTTAATTCAGCAAAAGCATTTTCAGTCTGAAGTGAATAGGCCTCACTTTTCATGTTTTTCATGTGCCATGTTTTTAACCTGCACCAAAATGTGCGTGGCAATTTAAATGCAGCCTGTCTGAAGCACAAAAAATAAAACAATGCATGACTGCAGATGAAATCTGCTCCATCAGATCTACCCTTTCCACTTCCTCCTGTACCTTGACCAAGAATTCGTCCATGGAGGCACATCCTACGATCTTTTCAGGAGGTATCATCAATTGGGTCTCACTACCCTGCCCTCCCTTTACTGGACTTACATGAATCCGGGACAAGGCATCGGATTTCCCCTGTTGGGCAGCTGGCCTATACGTGATGGTGAAATCGTATTCGTTGAAGAATAACACCCACCGCATCTGCCTTGGTGTCAGGGCCCTGGCAGACCGGAAACATTTCTGGTTCTTATGATAGGTGTAAATCGTAATGGGGTGCCGAGCCCCCCATAGGTAATGGCGTCATTCCTCAAACGATAGCTTTATGGCCAGTAACTCCCTCTCCGCCACCGTGTAGTTCTGCTCTGCCGGTAACAGCTTCTTTGAGAAGAACGCGATAGGATGCATGAACCCTGTTACACTGTCGCGCTGGGACAATACACCCCCTACTGCCAATTGAGACGCATCAGCCTCCACATAAAACGGTAGAGCAGGATCAGGATGCATCAACACCGGGCAGATGTAAAATGCCCAATAAACTGCTCTAACGCAGACTGTGCCGCTGAAGTCCAGACAAAAGTCACTCCCTTCTTCAACAAAGATGTAATAGGTGAAACAATTTCCGAGAAATGACAGATGAAATGCCTATAAAGGTTGGCAAATCCAAGGAGGACCTGTATATCCTTTGCACACGCAGGAATGGGCCAGTTGATAATGGCATTGATTTTCCCTGGGTCCATCTTGATTAAGCATGGGCGGATTTTACGAATTGGCAATCCGCGAACTTGCGTATTTACGGATTCGCAATCCGCAAAATCCGCGAACTCTCGCGAATTTGCGGATTTTTTTTTTTTTTTATGTTCGCAAGGATTTCTGCCAGTTCGCAAGGGTTCTGTACCAGTTCGCAATTGCGAACTTACTTGTCGGCTCGCAACGGCCGAGACTATGTTGTTTCTACATCTGGTTCATCATCACAGGTTCACAGCACCCTCTGTTTCACCACTGCCACCCTCTGGTACACCCATGCCACCCTCTGGTACATCACTGCCACCCTCTGGTTGGTTTATCACTGTAGATTATGGGGGTGAAAAAAAGCAAGCACACCTGCGCAGCTTCAACTGACATGAATTCATTTAGGGTTGATTAATGTGTCACTGAATTTAAACTTCCAGTCTGGCTGGCACCTGCTTCCTTATCTGTAATTTGCTGAACTCTGAAGGGGCCCCTCAGGAAGCACTACAGGGAATGGTTACTAATGATAAGATTGAACTTTTGCACCTGCTGAGTGCTTTCAGTTTTGTCTGTAATTGCTTTCTGTTACAGTGTAATTTTTTTAACAGGACCTTTGTTGTATACTTGTAGCTATTCTCTGAGCCTGCTGTGAGGGTCAGAGCAGGGTCATAGAATAGTTGCAAGTAGGCAAATGAACTCTGAAGCGGCCCCTCAGGAAGCACTACAGGGAATGGTTACAAATGATAAGATTGAACTTTTGCACCTGCTGAGTGCTTTCAGTATTGCAAAAATCCAAATATCCAGCAGCATCCACAAAAGTAATCCTTCCAGGTCAAGATCCAAATCAAAGTGACCAGCACATAAAGAAAGCACTGGGAGGTGCCTGGTGGACAGGAACAGGAAGTTGGAGACTGTGAGGCACTTCCTTCCTCCCACCCCCACCCCCCAAAATGGACTCCTTGCAAAGAAAAAGTGCAGGCAAATGTCAACCTGTGGAGTTATTCTGATAAAAATCATAATTTTCAAGGTTTATGCTGCCTGCTGGTGGATTTCTTGTGCGAAATTGCAAATTTTGCAATCTCGCAATTGCGAGATTGTCGCTGCCCGCCGCATCTACGTGTTCGCAAGTATTTACTCCCGCGAAATTGTATAGTATTCTAGTTGGCAAGCAACGGATTTTACGAATTTTCGGCAAGTTCGCTAGAGTTCGCGGATTGCGAATTTACCGAAAATACGCAAAATCCGCGAGCGGAACGGATTTTACGCCCATGCTTAATCTTGATTCCATCCGCCGAAATCAAGAAACCCAAAAATTCCACGTGTGCTGCACCAAAAGTGCACTTGTTCAACTTAACAAATAAACGGTGTTCCTGCAACTTAGACAAAACCTGAGCAACATGAGTATCATGTTCCTCAGGGGACTGGGAAAAAAACAAAATATCGTCAATGTAAACGATCACTCTAATATCCAAAAACTCACGTAAAACCTCATTGATAAAGAACTGAAAAGCGGCAGGGGCATTACATAAACCAAAAGGCATAACGCAATATTCAAATAAACCAAACTTAGTGCGGAACGCCGTTTTCCATTCGTCGCCCTCTCGGACGCGAATGAGATGGTAAGCAGCTCTCAGATCAAGCTTCGTAAAAACCCTGGCATGTCGCAGCTGGTCCAACAACACCGGTATAAGAGGCAGTGGGTACTTGTTTTTAATCGTTACCTTATTCAACGCCCTGTAATCCACGCACGCGCGGAGATCTCCCTCCTTCTTAGGTATAAAAAATATGGAGGAAGAAACAGGTGAAGAAGAAGGACGAATAAAACCAAAACCCAACATTTCATCCAAGTACTGCCGTAAATGCTTCTCCTCTGGCTCCGACAGCGCATATACCCGACTACAGGGCAAAACCGCCCCCGGTACCAAATCGATGCGACAGTCAAAAGCCCTATGAGGAGGCAAAATACAAGCTTGGTCCTTGTCAAAAACATCCTTGAACGCGAAAAAGGAAGAAGGTAGACTATTCTCAACGTTACCACTCGCCGCACAAGATAAAGGAGTCATCCAATCGGTCGCCTCACAGTAACAGTGCAGAAGACAGTGTTCAGAGTCAAGCGTGACCAACCTCCGTGCCCAATCAATCCTGGGGTTATGGGCCTGTAACCAGGGCACCCCAAGAACCACGCCAAACGCAGGTGCGTCTATAAGATCGAAACAAATGGTCTCGGAATGCCCGTTATCAAAGGTCATCAACAAAGGTTCCGTTTGCCGAACGATTGACCCAGAGGATAGCTCCGTCCCGTCAATAGCCCTCACTGGTTCGGACTGTCTCTTCATGACACACGGAACCCTCAATTTCTCAGCCAAGGCAATGTCCAAAAAGTTCCCAGTGGCCCCACAGTCCAATAACACCGACAAAGTGGCTCTACTGCTAGATGAAAAAGCAAAGCAGGCTGACACAGTGAAATGGCGAGGGACCCTCTGAACTACCCCTTGTATATCATAAGGATTGCTACTGCTACTCTCCAGGATAGAAGGCCTCTCACACCCCCTTCCTACAAAGGCCACTGCCTTATTCAAGTTCAACCGAGACGGCTTCACTGGACACTCTCGGGCATAATGTCCGCTCTTCCCACAGTATAAACATAATTGCAATAGCCGTCTCCGCTCCTTTTCCTCCTTAGTCAAGGGACCCCGTACCCCACCTAACTGCATTGGTTCTGGGTCCCACTTTGTGTCCCCAACCTCAGGTGTCTCTCTTTTGGTCAATATCACACGTGATGGATGAAATCTAATACTCTCCCCCTTCCTCTCGGACAACCTATGGTTGAGCTTTACAACCAAATCGATAAACTCAACACAGTCCTCAGGGGGGTCTACCACCTGTGAAACAATATCTTTTAGTTCCTCGCACAGGCCATGATAAAACAAGGACGTTCTTTTAGCGGGAGGCCATTGGGTTTCAGCTACAAGGTGGTTAAAGGTGGCCACATACACTAGGAGTTCCTGCTTTCCCTGCCTTAGTTTTAATAACTCTGCATCGCTTGCTTGCATGAACGCATGCTTAGCAAACAAACTATGCTTCTGGAGTTTAAACACTGGAAAGCTACTCAGTACAGGGTCATTACCTTCCACTAAGGGGACCGCCCAGCCGGCTGCAGTCCCCGAGAGATACGAAATCACAAAAGCGACTTTCGAGGTGTCATTGGGAAAAGCAGCTGGCCTACACATGAAGTGCAGGTGGCAATGATTCATGAAGATGGCATACCTGCTGCTATCCCCGGAAAACCTCTCAGGAGCAGCTAATGGCACCGGTATAGGAGTGTTAACGGTAACCGACACAGGAGGCCCACTCTGACCCAGACCCCGCTCATACTGGAAGGTAGCAGGCTCTAGCACAGGAGACTTGGGCTTGACCAAGGGATCCCTCCCTTTCCTCCAAGTATTCTCTTTAGCGCTAACACTGCTCAAAGCAGCCTGCAACCCATGGTTTTCCTGTCTAAGGGACTGAACTTCCGCCTGCAAGGACGCGATGGCCTGCATCAGGTCCTGTACAGAAGGAATCCCTCCTCCGGCCTCTTCGTCCATTCTTCACTCGGGCAGTGTTTAAATTCGTGGGCTTGGTTTTCTGTTCCGCCTGCCAACCGGCCCGACACCGCAGGAGTGAAGAATGTCCCAATCCCCTACACCTGCCGTAGCTCCCCAACACCCACAAGTGTAACTCCAGGTGATGGGAAACGACGACGCAGGGAGAGGATGGGTAAACAAAACAGGGAAACTCAAGGTCTTGGGTAACACGGCGTGTCTCTTCAGATCCCCCAGCAGCAGACCACTCGACCCCAGCCGGGACCTTAAAGACAAAAAGGGGAACAAGATTACACACACCAAACCCACCTACTGTGTACCAAGTACGCACACGAACCTACCAACTTCCCCACTTACCCTGGTCACTGCTCAGGAGTAGCTTTAACAAACACCGGGGGAAGACGTTTACCGGTATCAAGGCTCCACCCGGTAACCCAGACCAGCCACACCCTCTAGGCAGCATATATTGAGAGTAGCACACAAGGGGAAGTGGCGTAAAACAGGATAAGGGCAAGGTAGGGGCCAGGAAGGGGGAAAAAAAGGTGTCCACAAGACTAGAAGAACACCCCAAAAAAAACCTTGAAAAAAGCACTGCCGTTGTTCAGCCCCCTTCGTAAAAACACCCAAATGGAGCACAACGAGGCGGTTGACTACAAAAACCCAGGAAGTAAAAGAGACGCCTAGCACTTAATGGAACACGCAGCTGCGTGATCGCTGGCATCTCTAGTTAACAAAAGGTCCCAACTGACTTCAAGAAAAGCAAAAAAGGAGTAGGATAAGAAACGGATATGGGAGGGGAAGCAAATAATAGCAAATAATTTTTTTAAACATGAATGTATGTATTTTATTTCCTACCCTATAACACCACACCAATAAATAAAACTTAAATATTTTCATTTTAATTTATTTCCATAATGAACATAATTAATAATGATTTTAAATATTATTATTTATGGGAAAAAGTAATAAACTTTGGTTTAATATGCATTCTTTAACACTACAATATTGACAACCCACTCCTAAAATGGAGTACACAATTACCATAATTTATTTATTTATTTATTTATTTTATTTACGCAACTTTTATAGCGCAACAAATACCCGAAGGTGTCTCGGCGCTGTGGAGCAACTGGAGTCCGCCATCCTACCGTCCTCTCACTGGTTAAACAGCCATGTTTTCAAAAGCCTGCGAAAACTCATCAGATTCGGGGCAGCTTTGATGGCCAATGGCAAGAGGTTCCAAAGTTTTGGGGTGGCCACAAGAAAGCGCCTGTCTCCCCAGGTGACCGATCTTGTGCGTGGCACAAGGAGGAGACTGGTGTTGGCCGATCTTAGTTGCCTTCTGGGAGTATACGGCTGAAAGGCTTCGATCAGGAACCTGGGTCCTATGCCATGTACAGCCTTATAGGCAATACAGAGGGCCTTGAATTTAACGCGGCTCTCAACTCTCAGCCAGTGAAGCTGACGAATACCAAAAGTGGTAGATTTGCGGCGAGGAATATTGAGAAGAATCCTGGCAGCCGCATTCTGAATGGATTGCAGCTTCGTTATGACACGCTTCTGGGAATGAAGAAAGAGAGCATTCCCATAATCTATTTTAGAGAAGACTAAGGTAGAAACCAGAGTCTTCCCAGCTGACGAAGGGAGATAAGGTAGCAGCTTCTTGATTTTTTTCAGAATGAAAAATGACGACGACACGACCTTATTAGTGTGGAGGTCAAAAGCCAGCTTGTTGTCAAAAATCACTCCCAGATTTCTGGCTTTTTCCACTGGGACAGGTGGATGGCCAAGCTTTTCTGGCCACCAACCAAGAGACCATTCAGGGGAGAGTCTTCCGAAGGTCATAATCTCGGTCTTGTCCGAGTTGAGCCTAAGGCAATTCAAGGTACTAATTAATCCATTTTATTTAATGAACAAATAATTATTAATTAATTAATTAAAACTAAATTACTATCCACCCTTCCCACAATTTTCACCTATAAACACCCCAATACACCTAAAATAATTACACAATTAACATAATTAATTACAATTAAATAACAACTAATTATTAATTAATCAACTAAAAACTAAATACCTTCCCACCCTTTGCACCATTTTCACCTATAAACAGCACAACACACAGATCAAAAATAATTACACAATGAACTTAATGAATTTCCAATTAATTAAAACAACGAATTATTACATAATTGATAACAAATGAATTTACCCATTTTAACACTATAACATCATAATTCAACAATTATTAATAAATAAAAATTATTCTATACATTTTATATAATTAAATTACTTCCCACTCTATTCCCCTATCAACCCAAAACCTGCTACGGAACAAAAAATGCAAAATATTTTTAAAAAAAAAAGTAATAATGACTAATAAACCTATTCAATAAATGTAATATATTTACATTACTCCCCACCCTAATACTCTATAAACCTGCAACAGAACTAAATATGCAAAATTAAAACAAAAAAATGCTACACAAATTCTACACATATCATGAAAATACAAACAATTCTTATACAAAAAATACAAGCATCCAACACATATCTATACTAATATAATAGAGAGCCCAAACCTTTGAGGAGCGTAATCTCAGGAACCACAGCACCAATCAAACAGCCAATACAGCGTTGCAAAGGGCAGTTGCAGCAGAAGGACATAGGCTATGCAGACGCCCACCATATACATTTAAAAGGTAAAAGAACCGTGGCAGCAAAGTAGTCCCTTGTGGGCGTGTCTGCGTTGTACTGTGGGCGTGTGCTGGGGGCGTGACAAACGCTGGGGGTGTGTGGTACGTTCTGCCATTCATGCCATGCCTCATATCGTGTGCTGTGGGCATGTGCTCGGGCGTGGGCGTGTGCGGGGCGCGGGATTACCAAAAAAAGAAAAACGAGCGTTGTGCCCAATATTTCATTGTTTTTTCTTCCCAGGTTCTGTACATTCCAGCTCCGGGTGTCCAACTTGCTCCCTTTAAATACCCCTCCACCCCAAAATCATAACCCGCCCTTACTCCTTAAAATACGCCAACACCCTTAAACACTAACCCATCTTAACCCTATAAATATACCCTGTACCCCAAAACCCAAACCAATCCCTAAATCCTAAAAATACCCCTGTACCCCAAAACCCAAACCTAGCCCTGAACCCTATAAATACCACTGTACCTCAAAACCCAAACCTACCCCTGAATCCTAAAAATACCCCTGTACCCCAAAACCCAAACCTAGCCCTGAACCCTAAAAATACCCCGGTACCCCAAAACCCAAAACCTACCCCTCAACCCTAAAATACCCCTGTACCCCAAAACCCAAACCTAGCCCTGAAGCCTTAAAATACCCCTGTACCCCAAAACCCAAACCTACCCCTGAACCCTAAAAATACCCCTGTACCCCAAAACCCAAACCTAGCCCTGAACCATAAAAATAACACTGTACCCCAAAACTCAAACCTCCCCCTGAATCCTAAAATACCCCTGTACCCCTAAACCCAAACCTAGCCCTGAACCCTAAAAATACCCCTGTACCCCAAAATCCAAACCTAGCCCGGAACCCTTAAAATACACCTGTACCCAAACCCAAACCTAGCCCTGAACCCTAAAACTACCCCTGTACCCCATAACCCAAAACTATATCTGAACCCTTAAAATACCCAAACACCCCAAAGCATATACCTCAGTATCCCAAAACATATACCCCTATACCCATACTTACCTTATCCAAACATTAAAAAAACGTGCTTTTACCATTCATGCATTTACAACGAATTTCGTTGTAAATGTATGCGTGGTAAAAGCATATAAAATGTAATGCCATGCGTTATATTGGCATTGCGGAGTCATGGTACTTTCGTAATGAAAGTATGCGGAGTGATGGTATGCGGAAAGTTGCGGAATAATGGGTGTTTACCCTCCCCCGGTAAGCACATTGGTGGCACGGCGGCCCACATCTCCAGCAACAGACTCATATTTTTTCACCACCGATTTGAAAAATGCACAGGTCTCTCTCATTGATGGCCAGCACCGACATACACTTTTAGACACACCTCCCGCCACAAGTTCTAGAATTGCGAACTTTAGAGCTGGGGAGCTACGTTCGAATATCGGCATCAGCTCAACATCCTGTGATTCCAGGCAAATCGCTTTGTCTCCCCGTGCCTTCCACAAATGAATGTGTTCTTCTGTAATGTAAATTGTGCTCATGCCATGTTGTCGAGTTTGCGCTATATAATATTGCAAGGAAAAATAAAGTAGGGAAACTCGAGTTCACACACTACTGAACGCGCACTCTTCATCAGCAGTGCACTGTGAATCGGAGAGTTTCACAGGCCTGTCACAGATAAGAAATGCTATCAAAACGAAATCCTACAAAACAATATACCACTGGCCGGCAGCTATTCATACCCGGACGTCGGGAAGGGCTGCTAGTAATATATATACTAACATATACAACATTAATACAAAATTGATATATTTAACATCTATATTCTTGCAAACTATATTAAACACTTTGATATTTTTTACATTGATGTTATTCACCCAAAGTCGATACTCTTCACCAGGATATTTCGTCTGTTGATATTCTTGACCCACGACATTTTTGCACCGATTTTTATATGTCATTATTTTTGATTTAATATTCTGTCTCTGCAGACGTGTAAACACTCTGGCCAAGATTGACATGGGAGGGGATTCTACTAGTGCATCGAACTTGAATCCAAACTGTACTGGCCAAAACACTTGGGGGCATATTAGCAACAAATAGCGATATTTATCGCTAAATGCGCTTAGCGCATTTTTTTTATCGCTGTCTATCGCCGGATATTATCGCAGAGATAACATGCTATTAGCAGAGTTTATCTCTAATGTGATAAAATATCCAGCGATAGTGGCTCAATGCGTGAATATCGCTGGAAATACAGCGACATTCAGGCATTCATGCTAATGGGGACTTAACCTAAATATCCACCTCCCTTTGGATATACAGGTTAAGTCATGGTCTGAGCAGGCGTTAGGTTCTGGTGATAATCGCGCTTAGCACAACCTTTTTATTCGCACAGCCTGCCTTGCTAATAGGTGATAGCTGTGTTAGCGACTGCTTTCAGTCGCTAACAGGTTGGGTACCCCCACTTTGCATGTCATTAGCGATAAATATCTCTGACATGCAAAGTGGGCCCCAAACTGGTCGCTATCGCCTAAAAGCTAGCGACATTTTGCTAATAGGGCAATACAATTATCACTGCTTTAGCGGGGAAAAAGTCCTGCTAAAGCGGCAATAGTGCCCTTGCTAATAGGCCCCTTGGGGAAAAGTGATGGAGAAGAGTCGAGTACTCATTCAATTTTCCTTACTAGATTAATTAGTGTTGGGATGAGTTGTGATGAGGATGTCTGCTAAATGGTGTATAATCGTGAGCCCCTTATCCTGGATCTTGATTTTGATCCTCGTCACACACTAATCTAGTGTGTACACAGATCATAAGGGCTGTTCTGTGACCTGGAGGGGTGCACCAAGCATGCTATCATGTGGCTGATAGAGGACTACTGTCCGTGTCAAGGGCTGAATATAGAGAATGGTGGTGGGAGTGTACCATGGATTGCGAATCCAAAGTTGTGAGCAGAGTTTTTTTTATCTGTGCTTCTGGAGTTGAGGCCTACTTGACAACTTGTGTAAAGTACAGCTTCTACATGCTAATCCAGATCCCATTGCTGACATTCAAAATGTATTTTGTCAGGTCATGAAACCCACTTGACCTCCTGCATTGTTGCAGCCCTTTTGCAATTACTACTTGTTGTTAGACTAGTGTAATTTTGACAAGCCTTAGTTTAATTGTGCTTGTTTTTTTTACAGCTCAATTTCTGACTCTCCTGCTTGTTTATTTAATTGATTACGAGTTTCTTTTGGTGTCTTCCCAGTGTTTTTGCACCCCTCTCCTTGTCACCCCCCCGCCTCCCGGATAACCCCTCCCATCTCCCAGGACTACTTATCAAGGCTGCTGCCCCCGGAAAACTCACCTGTATTTTGTTCAATGCCAGATGACTCAGCAAGCACGCCACCGAATTCTCGGACACACAGAAACCTGGCTCACCCCAGCAGCAACACCGGACATACCACAGGAACTCTCCTCTGCTCAAAATGTTGAACCGCACCAACAAATCCAGAGGTGGCATCGCCATTATACACAGACAATCACCTGCACTGCCTCCAAAGACAAAATCCCGTCCATCATGGAACATATGTATTTCCAGCTCTGCATCAATGATAACACTGCCATCAGAGGCACCCTCACATTTAGACTGCCAGGACCACAAACGGGTCTCAGCAAGACCTTGGCTGAATTCATCACCTCTCGCCATTGAATCCAAACTCTGTGTCTTCCTGAGAGGCCTTAACTACCACCTGGATGACGTAACTGGCACCAGCTTCACCGACCTGCTAGAAAGACTGGACAACATCGTACTGAAGCAGCTAATCACATACCCCAAACACAAAGCATGATAAACACTGGACCCTTTTCTTCCATCCAGCGATAGAATTGGATACAGCCCTACTTCTGAGCTCTCCTGGTCAGACAACTCCATTGTACAC
Source organism: Lissotriton helveticus (assembly GCF_964261635.1). Lineage (NCBI taxonomy): Eukaryota > Metazoa > Chordata > Amphibia > Caudata > Salamandridae > Lissotriton > Lissotriton helveticus. The sequence continues at coordinate 120,277,519 of NC_136059.1, forward strand.
TTCAACATTGCTGGGACCACCCCCTGCCTTCAGAAGTAAACATTGCCCCCTTCCACAGCTGGTCCAGAGTTACCCAGCAACAGTGGACCAACAACCTCAACACCATACAGCCCAGAGACTCCACCAACCTGGACCTGACAGTCCATAATTTCAATGACTGGATCACCAATACCACCAGCCAAGCCACCCCCTTCAAACCAGCTAACACCCATATACCCCATAATCAAGCCAGCCGGTACATCCCAGAACTAAGCACATCAAACCACAGATGCAAACAACCTGAACAAAAATGGTGCACAAGCAAGTACCACGCCGACGGAGCCACCTTCAGAAAAGAGCTCAACGAGTACCACAGACAGATCAATAATGTGAAAAAGGAGGCCATCACCTGAAGAATTGACACCAGCTCCAACCATACCAAAGAACTTTTCACCATCATCATAGATTTCACCTGCTTTTAAGCCACCGAAAACGCCATCCAAGAATCACAGGAACTCTGCAACGCCCTCGCTGACCATTTCCACAACAAGATAGCAACCATCTATAAAACTTTGGCCCCAACCACCAACCTCTTGGGCTATCAGTAGGCTGTGGGGTTTTAGGTTTAAACCTATAATAACTGATAAAACACCACTGAAAGAAAAATAGCCCTCACCAGTGAAAACATATAAACACTGAAAAAACACCTGCAACACCACAAACTAAATGCCATTCAAAGAAAGGAAAAATAGAGTGAAAGAGTAATTTTTTTTACCTTCCTTAAGAAGCCAATACAATGTAACTTTGTTATACAAGCTAGCAGTAAGAAAGACTGGGCTAACATTATTCTGCTTGAGTTTTGTTGTTAAGGGATGCCACAAAAATATTGTTTCTTCTTCCTTCTGCTTTTTTGTTATATGGGTTTAGAAGCATGTTTAGGCCTTGTTAAATTATGTTATAAACTGTACTGTACGCTGACCATCAGCACACAAGACACATCCAAGCTAATGAACACAATCCACTCAGGATCTCCCACCGGCCCTTGCCTCCACCAGCTCTTCAACCTCAGGAGAGGTGAGATCAGCAGCCAGCTCATCACCATCGTCAACACCTTGTTAACCACAACCACAATCCCAGATGCCTGAAAACACGCGAAGGCCAGGACACTCCTCAAGAAACCCTCCACCGACCAGAGAAATCCGGAACTACAGACCAATTTTGCTTCTCCCCATCCCCACCTAGGTCCTAGTAAAAGCCATCAACCTCCAACTCACTGAACACCTAGAGAAAAACAACCTTCTTGCCCCTTCACAGTCAGGCTTCAGACCTAACCACAGCACCGAGCCAGCCCTGATAAAGGCAACAGATGACATTGGCACACTAATGGGCAGAGGAGAATCAGCCAAGCTCAACCTCTCCACAGCCTTCAACAAGGTTTCCCATCACACTCTCTTCAACCACCTACTGCAGATTGGTTTCAAATTGATGGCATCCTTCCTTGACACACCCAGAAAGTCTGACTCCCCTCTTTCACCTTACAGGCAAAACACAAGCTTGCAAGTACCACAAGGTTCATCCCTGAGCCCTAACCTCTTACAAATCTACATGACACCACTCACAGACATTTGCAGATCTCACCAGATCAACATAATCTCCTAAACTGGTGACTCGTAGCTCATCCTATCACGTTCAGCTGACTCCACCTCGGCAAAAAACAACTTCCAAAACTGTATGAAGAACCTCTCAGCCTGGATGAGGAACTCCTGTCTCAAACTCAACACAGACGATACATAATTCCTCCTTTTTGGTAAGCACACTAACCTATGGAATGACTCCTGGTGGCCATCGGATTTCAGACCCACCCCCACTCCAAAAGACCATGCCTGCAATTTCAAAATCATCCGAGGCAGCAAACTATTCATAAATTACCAAGTCAACTCCGTCTCCTCAGCCGGCTTCCTCTCACTATGCATGCTTTGCACGCTCTTCAAGTGGCTCCCCATCATCACAAGGAAAACGGTGACCCAGGCCCTCATCACCAGCTGACTGGACTACAGCAATGCAGTCCATCCTGGCTCCCCCAATGAATTTTTGCAAAGACTACAGTCAATCCAGAACGTGGCAGCCGGACTAATCCTTAACATGCCCAAAAGAACCCACATTACCGAACACCTGAAGGACCTCCACTGAATCCTTGTTCAGAAGAGATGACATTTCAAGCTCCTGACCCACACCTCCAAACCCTTTCATAACCAAGTACCTGCCTACTTAACGTCTTAGCTGCAAGGCCTTTTGTTGGCTAATTGGGGTAGTTTGCGCTTAGGCCCCTGTAATAGTTTTGCCAACATAATAGTGATTCTAAAGGTACCCAGGGTTTGTGGATTTCCCTGGAGGGGAGCCAGAAATTAGGTAAAATACAGCAACATTTTGATTTTTGGGGGGAAAATGGGAAAAAGGGCTACAGATGAAAGCGCCTCGTTTTTTCCCTGCAAATGGTATCAACAAAAGGGGTTGCAGCACTGAAATCACCATTTTCCCACATTTAAGGGACAAGCAGACTTTTGTCAGAGAACCAATATTTTTTACTCAGTTTTGGCAGTTTTCTGGGGCATAGCCTATTTTTGCTATTCTTTGTGTGTTCAACCTCCTTCCAAGTTAATGGTAGAAATGGGTATGAAAGGAATAATGGATCTTGGAAAGCCATACATTTTTAAAAAGTAGACACAATTCTAAAATCAGCAAGGGGTCATTTGTGTATATCCTTCAAGGTTTCTTCATAGAAACTAACAGTTTCCTATAGGAAAAATTGAAAATTAGTGGAAAAAAAGAACCATTTATGCCAACGGTTTCACCTGTAACTTCTAATTGTGACAGCTGTTCAAAATCAATATACCGTTACATCTGCTAAACCTTTCTGGTTGTGGGGATATATAGGACTTGAAGGTTCACAAAGAACCCGACTAATCCAGAGCCAATAACTGAGCAGCGTCTTGCAATTGTTTTTCATTATGTTCCGGGTATATAGCAATTATTTTGGGAAAATATATACATGAAAAAATAAGTATGAAAATCTCCTATGTATTTCTGAAATTGGAACAAAATATAGAGTTTAGAAACAGTAGATATTTGCACATTTCCGAAATTGTGAGTGCCCATACTAGCATGAGACTTATAGGTAATTTTTCAAAATGACTTATTTTTTACGGATTATAAGACTAATAGGTAACTGTTTTCCATTGAGCGCACAGCTAAGTAAAGGGTAATAGTGCAAAGTAACAATGGTGCTCCAAATGATGGCTAATCGGTTACCACGACTAGATCAATAAGCTCAAGGATAGCTCAACATAGACACTATAATCATCGAGCACTCAAAAAGTCCAGTATTAGTGTTCTGTTTATTTATTTCTTGATTCTTGTCACAATTGAATCTTCATTGAAACAGTCCTCGTATTATTTTCAACAATACAGCAGCCAACGCACGTTTCGTCTGGTCTGATCAGACCTACGACTTCCTCAGGGCTGCAACCCAAACAAATTATAATAATAATAAATAAACCGATTTATGTCATAATATGACATTTTCACATTCGTTTTCAAGAAGGTTAAATAACTGTTGTAGTTGTGTCTAGAATAGAGTTATTATATAGAATTATTTGCTCACCACCAAGTTTATAAGCTGAAGGCACCACGTGTATCTAATTATAAATAAATAAATGGAGGGTTCATCATTTATTAATTCAAGATATAGAGTAAAAGAAAGAGAACGTGAAATTGTAGTAGAAGTTCCAGTTTGGCGTCATGGCTAGACAGCGAGGCTACATACCTATGCCTTCCCTCATCGGTAGCATCAGTTAATCCACTTCATAAGTATAGCTCAGTCTTTAATGTTAACGTATCTGAAAGAATCAGTGCATACGTATTCAATCTCAAATAATTTGTATTTTAATGCTTGTTAACTTACTATGATCAACTCCGAATGGTCAGGACATTCTTACCTTATCATATAAGAATAACGTCCAATATTATAAAACGTAATAGTTTCTGGCTTAGGCTTCCATATATAAACTTCATTTATGTTTTCAGTTTCCAATTTTCATATTTAGTATCAATATCTGTAAAAATAATTATTTATTCAGACCGTTATATGGGATTTCTATGGTCACTACCTTAAGTAATACACTTCAGTTGCCTTCAGTTTTTAGATGGAGACAACCTTACCTCTGCAAGTTAGAGATAGTCCCCAGATTCTCGCCGGTAAGTAGCTCAATACGAATATCTCAAGTATCTGTGAATAAATGAAGAGCGAGTTGTCCAATGTAAGCTCAGTGGGAGTTTAAGCTAATAGTCCCGTTTAAAGGTTACTGGCATCTGTTTGCTAGTACTACACTCACCGGTTTCGAAGTCACTGAGAACCTCGGATCGCGTCTCTCCGTGTCTGCGTCCTACTCAGGCGCCATCTTGATTAGTCTCCTTTATAGTATAAGAAGGTTTTTAGGCGCCATTTTGATAAAGTTTAGGTGCGTCATTTACTAAGCTTAAATCTGCTAGATTTAACTGTTTTTATCGATATTATAAACTGTGTATATCTTTAATCTCACGTATTAGATATATTTTTATCACTTTTGAAATTACTACGTGTAATTAAAGGGAAGAGATTTTCGGCGAGCTTTATATATGGAAGCCTAAGCCAGAAACTATTACGTTTTATAATATTGGACGTTATTCTTATATGATAAGGTAAGAATGTCCTGACCATTCGGAGTTGATCATAGTAAGTTAACAAGCATTAAAATACAAATTATTTGAGATTGAATACGTATGCACTGATTCTTTCAGATACGTTAACATTAAAGACTGAGCTATACTTATGAAGTGGATTAACTGATGCTACCGATGAGGGAAGGCATAGGTATGTAGCCTCGCTGTCTAGCCATGACGCCAAACTGGAACTTCTACTACAATTTCACGTTCTCTTTCTTTTACTCTATATCTTGAATTAATAAATGATGAACCCTCCATTTATTTATTTATAATTAGATACACGTGGTGCCTTCAGCTTATAAACTTGGTGGTGAGCAAATAATTCTATATAATAACTCTATTCTAGACACAACTACAACAGTTATTTAACCTTCTTGAAAACGAATGTGAAAATGTCATATTATGACATAAATCGGTTTATTTATTATTATTATAATTTGTTTGGGTTGCAGCCCTGAGGAAGTCGTAGGTCTGATCAGACCAGACGAAACGTGCGTTGGCTGCTGTATTGTTGAAAATAATACGAGGACTGTTTCAATGAAGATTCAATTGTGACAAGAATCAAGAAATAAATAAACAGAACACTAATACTGGACTTTTTGAGTGCTCGATGATTATAGTGTCTATGTTGAGCTATCCTTGAGCTTATTGATCTAGTCGTGGTAACCGATTAGCCATCATTTGGAGCACCATTGTTACTTTGCACTATTACCCTTTACTTAGCTGTGCGCTCAATGGAAAACAGTTACCTATTAGTCTTATAATCCTTCACATTGTTATATTGAGCAGCCGCAAAGGAGAAAATGAATAGAGATAAGGAGGCCGAGGAACTGTTTAGTAATTTACTGGCAGGTGGATCTATAGGATCATCAGTCAGACCATCTGCAGATGTTAAAAGAGAGGGACTTGGCGCCAAGTTTAGAAAATTGGAAGCACTCAAAAAACAAGAGCTAAATAAGTGGTGGGATGCTGCCACCCTTAAGCAATACCTAGCAATGAATAGGATACCGAGAGGTTTACGCTCACAAATTATACCTGCCTACGAAGATCTGGAACCTGACTTATATGCAATATGGGAAAAGGAGCTTAATGATAGCTCGCGAAATCTAATGAAAATTTTGATAGACAACGCAGACAGGAAAATAGCCAAACTTCTTATTGAGATACAAAAGGTAGAAGATGAGATTAAAGCATTAAATCTACCAGAGGCAACCATAAAAAATTACACCATTATGGATGAGATTTTGCATGATATACAACTAGATATAAAAAGGAGGAAAGCACATAAAATTAAGAGGGACGAGCAAGATTACCGTTCAGGGAGAATATACACTCATAGTGAGAGGGATCCTTTAGATGAGTCCTATGGTTTGTCTCTTCCCGATCATTGTTCAGTGTGGCTGTTGATATGGTAGGTGCACAAAGCACACTCTAGTTTGTTCCTCAGCTGTGGGTACTTTAGGGTGGAGAATACCATGCTGTCAGAAGTACCTCTATACACTAAGATTGTGTCAGGAAAAGAGCCTGAGGTCACATGAAAAAAGCACCACCTGGTAGTGGTTCTGAAAGTGCAGACAGAGAACTTGCTTTCTCTGACTGCTTGGATTACATAAAAGTGTGAGCCTCCGACCCACATGTTGTTCCACTTCAAAGTTCTGATTAGCAAAGGGAGGGAGCATTCTCCAGAGTACTATAAAGACTTCTGTGCAGTAAGAGATTGTGTCTGATTGAGAGCCAGCTTCCAGAGATGAGGGGACATCACCTGGAGTCTCATCGTTCTGAAGAGCTGTAACACTAAAATAACTTGCCTGGAAACCATCCTGATGGCTGGGAGTCTGTTCAGGGAGTCAGACCCCATTTCTGTGGGGTTAGCAGACCAAGGAAGGCTGTGGAGAGTGATCCACAAGCCATAGGTGAAAGGGCGCAGACTCTCTAAAACTATGTTTCTAAGTGGAAATAGTGGTTTGATGGGGAACCTTGCCACTGCCCAAGATAATCATGCCATGTAGAAGGAACTGTGCTTGTTGTGGGTGTCACAACCAAATCTCAAAACTGTGTTGTGGTGGAGATCACCTCTAAAATCAAGAATTGTGCCCATGGTGAACATCACCACCGGAAGCAAAGATTGTGCCAGTGTTGATCAACACCACTGCATGGACAAAGACTATCACATAGCTGCCATCATGTAGTTGAGTCCCAAAATCTAAATCCCGGCCTATCTGCTGTGTTATTGCCTAGTGACCTAGAAAAGTACCTGACACCTGCTTAGGACCCCCACCAATGGCTAGTGACTGCATTTGCTGAAAGACTGATAGTGTCAGCAACCACTGCCCCATCTTGCTACTGCCTGACGTGATCCAGGGCCACATCTGCAGCCTGCGTGCCTCATTCCATAATTTGGAAAGATCAGAGGAATATGCTGAAGCTTTCCTGCTGCCAGGAAAATGAATTGGACACCTGTAGTGTGGTAAGACTGTAACAAGCAGACTTTTCTTAACTAAGTACAACCTTTACCATATTGAAGTATCTGCACCTATTGAATCAAGCCACATAAAGCTCTCTAACCACAAAGGGGATCTGGCTAGATTCACAGGAGGAGGAACAGCGTGGAACGAAGGACAGGGAGGGTTGCATTCCACTGCTCAGATGCAAAGTACAAGTCTTCCTGTTTGACCTGCTACTATTGCCTGTGTAGTATTCCATTTTAAGTAGGTGTATCAAACTAATTTGCTTATCTAAGTAAAGCACTCACTTGGGCATTCAGATAGTTTGCTGCTGAATATTTGCTGAATTTCTATTCAGCAAATACCCAATATTATCTCTTGAGAAGCCTATGACTGCTCCCCATAAATACTACAGTGAGTCAAGTGCTGAAAGGGCTGTAATTTGGGCCATATATTAGAGGCATAGAAGGATAGGCCACAGGACATCAGACTCAAACAATGCCAGGCCCCGGGCCCACCCCTGCTTGCCCAAAGGCCTTGAACATGGTCAGACAATTAGAGTGGTTGCCTGAACAAAATATCGGTGACAACAATATTTCAAAAACATACAGAGAACAGATATATGGACATTGTATAGTTTGTTTCGAATGTTACAAATATTAACACAAAAATATGGAAGACTACAATATCGTCAAACATTTGTAAGATATAATATAAAAATTGGAATAAAAATGTATACGTTAAAAATATAAAATAAAAATACACACTTTAAAATAAGGGGGGTATGATATGTGATGGATTTTGGAGGGGCAGATTCACTATTCCCAATCATAGAGAATTTTTTGAAGCAAACAAATATAAATACATTCAAAATAATAATATAATATGGGACATTATTAATGTTACATTATTTATTATTTAACAATTACAATTAAACAATTACAATTAAACAAAGTAGTAAACATGAAAGGCCAATTCAATAATTAATAGAACAGATCAACTAAGTATCAATAATGTATATTCTAAAATATAATTATAACAATTAATATCAATAATTGACATAATTTGTCATAATTTACAAATTATATCATAAGATAAATATAAATTGGGATCAGCAATTTACATTTTAACTTCACGCCCATAATCCCTACAAATAAATTAACAATTTCGAAATGAATAAAAAAAAATCCATATAAAAACCTGCAACTATAATAAAGTAAATGAACACAAATATTACAATAAGGCTAACAACTTTTCTTAACTGCGTGCAAGCATCACTCTGGTGTATAAATAGCCTGTGGGATTGTAGGTACTTTTTCGAGACATTTACTGATGTATATCATATAAAAAGGTAGCACAAACAGTAGCAATAGATTTTGTAATACAAAATTGTCTCACGTGGTGCAAAAACGTTTGAAAATGCTTTTCTGGGGAACTATTAATAATTTAACAGTGACCGATAAAGCTTTCATTCACAGAAAGAATGACTAATAAATACTATGAATCAAACATGACGGTAAGGTAAACATATACTTCAGGGGCCTTATTTATGAAGGCCTTGCGCCGCCGGTGCGTCACTTTTTCCCATTTTAAATGTGACGCACCGGCGGCGCAAGGCCTTCATAAATAAGGCCCCCGGCATTTAAGTCGTGTGCCATTTTTAGGTTGGTAATCCTCCCCTGCAACACCGCAATGTGCTCTCTCTTGAGACACAATTTGTATAGTAAGAGGCAACTGCATTCTAAATTTGCACTTCAATTGTTTGTTTTCTCAAAATTCGTTTTTTAAAATTGCTTTTGCTGTGTTATGATCACCACTGTTTGAAGCTTTTAAAATGACCTGTATCGTGCAGCAGAGCCTCGCTCAAGACGTGCTTAGAGCACTGCTCATTTGGTGGGTGCTGTCCGTCAGAGCACCTGCCACACATAAGACTGGCGCCAGCTTGGAAGCGGCACTGGCACGCCAGGATGGGGCCAGGGGACAGCCAGGGCTGGCCCTAGGACTTGCAGATCCCTCGGAATAATAGTAGGTTTGGTTTGGATGTGACATCATAGAAAACCAACATCACAGGACTACTGATTAAAAAACTGTTAAAAGCCATCGGCCTCCAAGCTTATTGGGATAGCCAGGAACCCCCGAGGAGAGACGTCCTCAAACGGCTCTATTGGGAATGGGTAGACCACCAGGAGAGTAGCAACTCTAATGTGGGCAAATTAATGTAAGAGTTTCTCATGCACAACCAAAACAGATACCACAAACCTTTTTTGATATAATTCAGGTCCCGAGTGATAGGAAGTTGTACATACACTTTAGGTATGGAACTCTTCCTCTTCGCGAAGTGACTGTCAAGTGCCACTCGTGCAATGAGACCTCAAAAGGCTTCCCATGCTGCAATGCCCAGATAGAAAGTGTAGCACACCTATTGTTTGCCTGCCCAGAATACAACAACTCGCGAGGTAAGTGGATAAGATCGATCTGTCAGCAATTAGGCACACAGGACTACCAGGTAACCCTGCGCATCCTCAGGTCCGATCCCAGACCTCTCTTTGCTTGTTGCGTTGCAAAGTTTCTGGGCCAGGCATGGATTACTAGGTGAAAAGTCCTTTTGAGAGTCGCACGCCGGCAATCGGACTGAGGTTGCAACACACATGTGCGACAACCTTGAGCCGGCTTGACCAATTGAATCAAATCAAATTAAATAATCTTCTCGCATGCACAAGCCCTTTATTAGTTATTTCTCTATTATCCTATGGCAAATGTAAATGTAGTATTCCCTCCAAATACCACCCATCTAATACACTTTTGGCAATAAGATGAAATGCCATTCGTTTTTAATCTGTTTTTACTGTATATTTCTATTTGTTGTATTAACTGTTTACTTTCATCTGACGAACCTATTTCTTAACAAATTGATTATGACAATTGTTTTATTATGTCTAGGATCAAACAGACCATTCATGATGCATTGTTAGTTTATTTGATGATTAGAGTATTGTGTGATTGTTCTTTTATACTTCTTTTAAAAAAAAAAAATATTCCGATAGCTTTCATGATATTATCTGTCGAATCAAGTTTTACAACATCGACTACTGATCTTCTTTGTCGTTGCTGGAGAGCGCTAGTGTTGATATCAGTAACATGGATTAAAATATAAAAATCCAAATGAAATACGTCCATCTATTTTAAAACTGTATTAAGTGGATTATATTACTCATGTTGGATGGAAAAGCTAGACACAGATCTCACAAAGATGGCTATTCTTACTCAATGTTAACTGATTGTTAGTAGGATTACTGCATAGTAATAATTCGAGAGCATTGCAATAATAAATTGAATGCCATTTTGGGTGGTTGGCTTTCTAGCTCTCTGGCTCCTGGGCTCATTTAAATGCGCGCTGAACGGGCGCGCAGCAGACGCGCCCAAACCAGCCCGTCTGCGCCCGTCTGCGCCCGTCAGCGTCCCAAAAGCGTCCAGCGTCAGCCATGCTGCCCTAAAGTCCCCAGGTAATGAGCCAATGATAAGTTACTGTGGAGCTTCTCTTAAAGCACTGGATTTCTTGGCTCGTTGTCACCGCCAGACTTGGGATGTGTCGATGCCTCCTCCTGCCCCCTGCATAGATTGTGGCTTTCATTTGAAGGGCGAGTGGGCCCCTCTTGCTATCAAGGACCGCTCTTCGACTCAGAGGGCTAAGGAAGTTCATATTAGGGCTGCTCTGATTAATGTCCGTTCCCTTAGGAAACACTACGTCGATGTCCATGATCTTTTGGAGGACAACTTTTTAGATCTGTTGTTCCTCACAGAGACATGGCTTGACGCTTCTTCCGACCCTATTGTTTCCTTTGCTGTCCCTTCAGGCTATAAGATTCTCAGAGCCAACCATTTGGGAGGCAGAGGTGCCGGCGTGGCCGTTGTTTTCAAAGATATATGGGAACTCCGTCTTGAAGATTCGTCCCCCTGGGCCAACTGTGTGGTGCTTGACTTTAGTGTGCGCTTCTCAGCGCACTTTACTCTGGGGGTCTCTTTAATCTATAGGCCTCCTGGCTCCACGGGCTCCTTTCTTTTGAGCTGCGGGGATGTTATTGACTCCAGGGCAGTTAGGTTCCCGCATTGCTTGGTTTTGGGAGACCTTAATATTCATCTGGATTGCCCTGACACTAGGGAAGCGGCTGACCTGTTGGATATTCTCCATCTGGCTCAACTTGTCCAAAACGTCCACCTTCCAACTCATCAGGTGGGCCATCTTTTAGATCCTATCTGCTCTAATTTCCCCCTTTCCATTGGAGACCCTTGCCCTGTGTCCTGGTCTGATCATTTTCTATCCCATTTCTCCTGGGCGCTTTCTGATACTAATAATTTTCTTCCAATTCCGGTAACATACCGCATTACATTGAGAAAAGATTACACCACTCGTGTTTTTCTTTTCTTTTTTCGCTTTACAGGTGTACCCGCCTTAAATACCCGTTTTTCAGCGCAACAGCTTTAAAACTCTTCTCCTCCCGGGCAAGGTCTTTCCTATCAAACGTTCTAAGGTATGGATACTTAGCATTGGTTTGTCTACACAGTAATAGCTCCCATTAGGTGTTCAAGTGACATGGTATACATGACCATCACTTTTCTTAAACGTTTCTGATTCAAATTATGTTTTCCTGTAGGAATCACCTGACCACGCTTTTTTAGCGCAATATTAATACTCTTGGCCTTAACACTACTTCCGGTTTTGCTATCCAAAGGGTGAGTTATATACCGATGTTTTGGATATTTTTTAGGATTAGATTTATATTCAGCCTCACAACGATCATATCCCATAATTCATCCTCTGTAACGTCCTAAATGCGTGTACGTATCAAACACGAGGTAATTCGTATTTGGTGTTCTAACCTTGAATACACAAGTGCTTTTCCAAGCAAACTCCCCAAAATTATTACCCTCCTTTTGTGCAAGTCTGGCGCTCACATTAACCAGTGACGCTTCTCACAAACGTTTTCTCAGCACAACTTCGCAAGAGATACTGGGGATATCTATCTAACATGGGAACGAGCAGTAAGGCTCGATTACCCTTTTAATTTCATGGTGCAATTTTCAAAAAATCCATTAACTGAGATTAAAACAGACTAACACATCGCCTTCTGTACATAGAATAACACTATTCGCTCCTACATGGTGTATTATATGGAATTGTCAACATTTTTATTTGTTAAACCTTCTTTTTGTAAATATAATTGACAGAATTACAACACTAAAAAGTCACTACTAGTCACAATGAGGCATGCACTCGCCTACAAGCACGGACACCTTTTCACTCGGTTGTCACATCTTGCCATATTCCCGTATCGTAACTTTCCTCTTTGTTTGCAATATTATTCACGCATACTGGTTAATGTGTCTGCTTCTAAAAATACTCATAAACTTTAGAAAAACGCCAATTTTTAAAGATCACATCCACACAATCGGAATAGCCACGATAAAAAATCACTACCTCTCACAGTCACAAACAACGTAGACACTAAGTCACATTTCTTATTAGACAATGTCACCCAATGGCATGCCCGTCCTATGTCACCAATGATCACCAATCACCTTTTCACTCATTTTAAATCAACCATACAAATGTATCTTTTGTATCTATACCCAGCCCTGAAGATTCGCAGTCTGTTTCCCTGCGATGAAACACGTGTTGGCCAGAACAAGAGGAACAATAAATTTGTTTTCTATAACAAAGACTCTACCCCTTTGAACTTTCTTACTGTGGATTCTGAAACATCATTGATGTGCGCAATTTACTGCTGTACCACAACCTGAACTTACCGAGTCTTTATAATATTTTCCTAGAGCAGGGGCACTTGTTGTTTTTGTACGATTTAGTGTGGATTTGTAATCCACCTTTGAGCGGTTAAGAGGGATTACCGCCCGCCCCCTTGCCTGGAATCTTACACTCTGTAACACAATAATGTGCGGACACTAGGGAGTGCGCCTGTCCTATTCTGGAATACCTCAAACCCTCCCAGTATATCAATAGCTTATTGATTTCCAGTAAAGGCTGCCCCCCGCTTTTCTACTTTTACAAATCACGCATCCATAACTAGCACGTTGTTTTTGGAATCAAGTTAACCAATATGGATAGAGATAAAATAGCAGCAGATCTTTTCGAGAACCTAGCCAAGGGCATGCCCACTCATACTGCCACGGCAACTGCTGGTCCCCCCCGTGTGGAGGGCCTTAAAGACAAATTCAAAAAATTAGAGAGACTAAAAAAACTGGAGAACTCACGTTGGTGGGATTCTACAACCCTAAAGCAATACATGCGTCTTAAACAAATACCGAGAGGCTTGCGCTCCAATACTTTCCCAACATATGATGATCTTGATCTAGATCTAGTGAAAAAATGGGAAGATTCTGTCACCAATAACTCTTTTGCCCTTATGGACATTCTGATAGAAAATGCTGATCGGAAGTCCAATAAACTACTGGGAGAAATTGCAAAATTAGAGCAAGAAATCAAAGACCTCAACTTACCAGAACCTACTGTGAAGAATTACACCATTCTGGATGAGGTCCTTTTTAAACATCAGGAAGAAATAAAAAACAGGAAGGCCAGACAAATAAAAAGAGATGACACAGATTACCGTAATGGTCGAATTTTCACTTATGATCGCAAATATGACTCTTTAGTACGACCTCACAACCCCAAAAAAAGTGGCAATATCTCATCCGCCCCTAGTTCTGTTTCATCCAGCAATACTTCCCTAAATTCTGCGGGTATAAGCGAACCCGATCGGGATTTACTTGATACCAATAGTACTCCTTTTTTAGTGGAGCTAGAACGGATGCGCAAAGGGAACAAGACCCAACCACCACGAGATACTACAGATCAAAGACCCACAGAGGCAGTAGGGGTGGCAGACGAAGATTACAGAAAAAAACTGAGGTCAGGAACAGCAAGGAAATAGAGACCAAACATAACGAGGTCCAAGTGGTCAACCTCTCCTCTTTTCCACTGACCACTGACATGACTAATCTCCTTTCCAGGGGTTTAAATTTCAATCCCTTCTCAGTAGGAGACACATGCCAAACGAAAATAGATCTCTTCAAATTTGTACGGAACCTAAAATTGAAAAAGTTTTTTGCTGGAAAAACTACCAATACTAGAAATGTCAAGAATATTCCTGATGTATTAACAGAGAATGTGACTACAATAAAAGATATACAAGCAATACATCTATTGTTATCTATTACCGAATGCGAAGATAGCCCCGTAGAGATGGGACAACTTCTAGAGGAATTGAACATAGACACAGATCTGGGGGTTGTTAGTGGGTTGAAAAACAAATCCACTTGGACACCAACTCTACCAGGTGGCAATAATATTGACATTTTTCATAAGCGTGTTCTTGAGGACATCAACAAAATCAACACAAAAAAACTTAACGAAACATTTGTATTTAAAGATAACTTAACCAAAGGCGAGCGCCTTGCCCTCACCACACTTACACAGACTTCCACCATTGTGATCCGCGAAGCGGATAAAGGAGGGAACATTGTAATTATGAATGCAGATGATTACAACAATGAAATACTAAGTCAACTAGCCGATACTTCTTGTTATGAACCGATCACACTCAACCCCATGGGCATCTTAACAAAATCCATTAATGACCATCTACACAAATGGAAAGAAGATGGCCTACTTAACGAAGACGAATTTATGTACCTTAAAGTACACAAACCAACATTTCCATGGTTGTACACCCTTCCTAAAATCCACAAAGATCTCCCCTTCCCACCAGGTAGACCAATTGTCTCTGGCATAGGGGGCCCTACCGAGAGATTGGCTGAGTATGTGGATTTGTTTCTAGGCCCGTTGGTCAAAAACCTACCTTCATTCATCCAGGACTCCAAGCATATACTGAGTGTACTAAATGACCTAGAATGGCAACCAAATACCACCATAGTAACCATGGACGTAGTTGCCTTATACACAAGTATCAACCCTGTCCTTGGTATAGAAGCCATAACACGAGTTTTGTCCAACAGACCAGCATCTTTGTGGGCTCACACTGACATGTTGATAACCATGATGACTCTGATTCTTAATAATAACTTTTTTATGTTTCAAAAAAACTGGTACCGGCAAAAACGTGGAGTAGCCATGGGCTCCAAATTCTCGCCTTCTTTTGCCAATCTGTTCATGGGGTCTTTTGAAACAGACCACATTTGGGGTACTAAGGGCAGTCAATACACTGACTCCATATTATTCTGGGGTCGCTATATAGACGACTGTATCTTACTGTGGACAGGCTCAGATGAACTTCTCCTAAGTTTCTTTGAACATCTCAACCATAACAATTGGGAACTGAGTTTCACGATGAAGTCAAGTAAAACCAAAATAGAGTTTCTGGACTTAGAATTCTACATTCTCAACAACGAACTACATAGTAAACTTTACAGAAAGCCCACTTCGTGTAATGCTATACTTCGAGCGGATAGTCATCACCCGCCACACCAAATTAGATCAATACCATTTGGGGAATTCCTCAGAGCCAGAAGAAACTGCAGTAATGACAGCGATTTGGTGGATACTTTACAAGACATGGAACGGAGATTCGAAAAACGTGGATATCCCCAAACCATCCTGTCCACAGCGAAAAAGAGACTAAATAAAATCACGAGACCAGAGACACTTAAATTTAACAACTCGAAAAAGGCGAAAGACTCCACAATAAGGATGATCACAGAATTCAACAGTCTACACAGATCAATCCGCACCAGCATGACCAAACACTGGAACCTGCTTAAAACTGATCCAGTACTTAAGGAACTAATTCCCCCAACTCCACAAATAACTTTCCGCAGAGGTAGAACCCTGAAGAATAGACTCAGTCCCACCGTTCCAAGAATAGACACAACTCCGGACTGGTTGACACAACGCAATAAGGGCTTCTTCAAATGCGGTTTCTGTGTAATGTGCAAATGGGCTAAACATAAGACTACAAACTTCACTGGTCCCAATGGAGATACGTATGACATCAGAACAAATATCAATTGCATTACAAAATATGTAGTATACATAATTGAGTGCCATTGCGGAAAGCAATATGTGGGTAGCACAATAAGAAGTCTGAAAGACAGGATCTCTGAACATATGAGAGCGATACAAAAACAAGACCCAAAATATCCCGTTGCTTTACATGTGGCGAAATGTCAGTCAACCATTGAAGATTTCCGCATCAGCTTCTATGGCATCGAAACAGTACCCACTCACATCAGGGGTGGTAACCGAGAGCTAACTTTGAGACGCAAGGAAGCGACCTGGATTATGCGTCTTCATAGCATAGAACTGGGCTTGAACTACGACCCTGAGATGCAATATTTCTTAGGTGATTAAGACAAATCAAAACAGTCCTTACAATGATACAGAACATCTCCTGGACCCCAATTCCCCTTTACAATAGGGACATTTTCTTCAAAAATAAGACCAATGTTTGTATTTACACTACACTATGTATACTTAATGTGTGCTCTCGAACGCCTTTTTCTTTTTGTTACTTGTCAGAAAGTATGTAACTGTATATACTCACTGGATTATTACCCTTCATAACTTCAAATATGTATTTTGCTGTTGAAATCGTCTGTTTAATATCGCATACACAACACCAAACACTACCATTATCAAGACCAAGTATCAGCACAAATAATTAATATAATTTTTCCTGCTCCTAACACTCTCATTCTCCTGAATGCCAACCGGGCTTACTCCTGGTTTTAACTGGCTAAGCGAACTCGCTTTGGAATGTGTGCTCCCTTTCTCATTCACCTTGCTTTAATCGACATATTAACTGATTCTTGGTTTTTCATATTTCCACTCCAACCATTAGAACGCCGAGGCTCAAATTTCTTTTACCTTGAACAAATTCTTTTCTATTGACTCACCCAACCCGATTCTAGAATGCAGTATTTTTTCTAAAATCGGCCAACGTTTCGTCTTAATAAACGACACGTTACCGTTCTAGTGTCTCTAAGACTGAAAGAGCAAGTTCCGGAAGTAAGCTTAAATAGAGATCCTCACTTCCTGTCAGGTGACCGTTTTACGAAGAACGGCACTGGGAACTACAGGAGGGAGATCGAATTTTCTGAGGTAAGACAACTCGCCTCTGATACTAATAATTTTCTTCCAATTCCGGTAACATACCGCATTACATTGAGAAAAGATTACACCACTCGTGTTTTTCTTTTCTTTTTTCGCTTTACAGGTGTACCCGCCTTAAATACCCGTTTTTCAGCGCAACAGCTTTAAAACTCTTCTCCTCCCGGGCAAGGTCTTTCCTATCAAACGTTCTAAGGTATGGATACTTAGCATTGGTTTGTCTACACAGTAATAGCTCCCATTAGGTGTTCAAGTGACATGGTATACATGACCATCACTTTTCTTAAACGTTTCTGATTCAAATTATGTTTTCCTGTAGGAATCACCTGACCACGCTTTTTTAGCGCAATATTAATACTCTTGGCCTTAACACTACTTCCGGTTTTGCTATCCAAAGGGTGAGTTATATACCGATGTTTTGGATATTTTTTAGGATTAGATTTATATTCAGCCTCACAACGATCATATCCCATAATTCATCCTCTGTAACGTCCTAAATGCGTGTACGTATCAAACACGAGGTAATTCGTATTTGGTGTTCTAACCTTGAATACACAAGTGCTTTTCCAAGCAAACTCCCCAAAATTATTACCCTCCTTTTGTGCAAGTCTGGCGCTCACATTAACCAGTGACGCTTCTCACGAACGTTTTCTCAGCACAACTTCGCAAGAGATACTGGGGATATCTATCTAACATGGGAACGAGCAGTAAGGCTCGATTACCCTTTTAATTTCATGGTGCAATTTTCAAAAAATCCATTAACTGAGATTAAAACAGACTAACACATCGCCTTCTGTACATAGAATAACACTATTCGCTCCTACATGGTGTATTATATGGAATTGTCAACATTTTTATTTGTTAAACCTTCTTTTTGTAAATATAATTGACAGAATTACAACACTAAAAAGTCACTACTAGTCACAATGAGGCATGCACTCGCCTACAAGCACGGACACCTTTTCACTCGGTTGTCACATCTTGCCATATTCCCGTATCGTAACTTTCCTCTTTGTTTGCAATATTATTCACGCATACTGGTTAATGTGTCTGCTTCTAAAAATACTCATAAACTTTAGAAAAACGCCAATTTTTAAAGATCACATCCACACAATCGGAATAGCCACGATAAAAAATCACTACCTCTCACAGTCACAAACAACGTAGACACTAAGTCACATTTCTTATTAGACAATGTCACCCAATGGCATGCCCGTCCTATGTCACCAATGATCACCAATCACCTTTTCACTCATTTTAAATCAACCATACAAATGTATCTTTTGTATCTATACCCAGCCCTGAAGATTCGCAGTCTGTTTCCCTGCGATGAAACACGTGTTGGCCAGAACAAGAGGAACAATAAATTTGTTTTCTATAACAAAGACTCTACCCCTTTGAACTTTCTTACTGTGGATTCTGAAACATCATTGATGTGCGCAATTTACTGCTGTACCACAACCTGAACTTACCGAGTCTTTATAATATTTTCCTAGAGCAGGGGCACTTGTTGTTTTTGTACGATTTAGTGTGGATTTGTAATCCACCTTTGAGCGGTTAAGAGGGATTACCGCCCGCCCCCTTGCCTGGAATCTTACACTCTGTAACACAATAATGTGCGGACACTAGGGAGTGCGCCTGTCCTATTCTGGAATACCTCAAACCCTCCCAGTATATCAATCGCTTTCTAGTGCTGCTCCACAGGTCCAATCCTGCCTGAAACCGGTTTCTGGCAGGATCGATCCTTTGAAATTCAAACTGGCCCTTGACCATTCTAGACCTGTCCTGCCTGGAGATCTGGAGGAGTGTTTGTCAGGGTTCACCACATGGGTTACCAAGGTGGCGGACTCTGCAACCTGTTCTCGGCCCTTTAGACCGGCCAGAGACTCCCCATCTAAACCTTGCTTTAATGTGGATCTCATGGGTGCTAAGCATGATTGCAAGGTTCTGGAGCGTGCCTGGTGTCAGAGCGGCTACTGTCTTACGGCTTAGTGGAAACTGAGAGCTTCGCAAAAAATCTATTATGAGGCTATTGTTGTGGCTAAAGGACAATTGTTTGCTGCTCGCATTGATTCAGCTAGGAATAATGCCAAAGAAATTTTCTCCATAGTGCAGAATTTTACACCTTCCCGGGCCCAGGCGAGTGTTATTCCTTCTTCTCCCGCCTGGTGTGACACACTCTCCTGCTGCTTTAGAGAGAAAATTCAGGCCATTCAGTCCTCCTTCGCTCCGGGCAACGGTTGTTGCATGGGACCTTTGGTTGCTCAACCCAATGCCCTTGCCCGCTCCTTTACAGCTTTCAGAGCAGCTGCTCCTCTAGAATCTCTTAAAATCCTCAGGGGGCTTAAGTCTGGCTCTCCTTCTGACCCTTGCCCGACGAGGCTCCTGGCAGCGGTGGCAGAAAGCGTTAATACCGAGGTGAATGGTTTTGTCAACTTGTCCCTCCAAACTGCTGTGGTCCCTCTGAGGTGGAAGCAGGCGAAGATACTGCCTCTTCTTAAGAAAGCCTCTTTGGATCCCCTTACCCCAGGGAATTACCGTCCCATCTCCCTTCTCCCTGCCATTGCGAAGGTCTGTGAGAAGGTTGTTAACAAGACAATCAATCAATCAATCATAGCATTTGTATAGCGCTCTACTCACCCGGAGGGTCTCAAGGCGCTTGGGGGGGGGGTCTGCTATTGCTCGAAGAGCCAGTTCTTGAGTTGCTTCCTGAAGGAAAGGTGGTCCTGGGTCAGTCGGAGGTGTATCGGGAGGGAGTTCCATGTCTTGGCTGCCAGGTAGGAGAAGGATCTTCCTCTGGTGGTGGCTCTGCGGATACGTGGAACGGCGGCGAGGGCGAGGCTGGCGGAACGTAGCTGGCAGGTGGGAGTGTAGAAGGTCAGGCGGTTCTTGCGGTACCTGGGTCCCAGGTCGTGGAGAGCCTTGTGTGCGTGGGTGAGGAGTCTGAACTGAATCCTCTTGCTGACGGGGAGCCAGTGCAGGTCTCTCAGGTGTCCGGAGATGTGGCTGTGTCGGGGGATGTCCAGGATGAGTCTTGCGGAAGCATTCTGGATGCGTTGGAGTCTTTTTTGAAGTTTGGCTGTGGTTCCGGTGTAGAGGGTGTTCCTGTAGTCCAGTCGGCTGGTGACGAGTGCCTGGGTGACCGTCTTCCTGGTTTTGGTGGGGATCCACCGGAAGATCTTTCGGAGCATACGCAGGGTGTTGAAGCATGACGACGAGACGGCGTTGACTTGTCTGGTCATCGAGAGGGAGGAGTCCAGGATGAAGCCCAGGTTACGAGCGTGGTCCGTTGGCTTGGGAGTGGTGCCCAGGGTAGGGGGCCACCAGGAGTCATCCCAGGCGGAGGGCGATGATCCCAGGATGAGGACTTCCGTCTTGTCTGAGTTCAGTTTCAGGCGGCTGTTCTTCATCCATTTGGCGACGTCTTTAATCCCTTCGTGTAGGTTGGTTCTGGCGGTGGCGGGGTCGTTTGTGAGGGAGAGGATCAGCTGGGAGTCGTCGGCGTAGGAGATGATGTTGAGGTTGTGTTGGCGTGCGATGGCTGCGAGGGGGCTCATGTAGACATTGAAGAGGGTGGGGCTGAGTGATGATCCTTGTGGTACGCCGCAGATGACTTTGGTGGCCTCGGATCTGAATGGGGATAGGCGGACTCTCTGGGTTCTTCCGGTGAGGAATCAGATGATCCACTCCAGTGCCTTCTCTTGGATTCCGATGTTGTTGAGGGGCTGCACAAGGGTGCGGTGGCAGACCGCGTCGAGCGCTGCGGAGAGGTCCAGGAGGATGAGGGCTGCTGTTTCCCCGTTGTCGAGCAGGGATCTGATTTCGTCTGTGGCTGCGATGAGGGCGGTCTTGGTGATGTGGTTGGCATGGAAGCTGGAATGCAAGTGGTCGAGGGATCCGTTCGTCTCAAGGAAGGCGGCCAGCTGAGTGTTGACGGTCTTCTCGATGACCTTGGCAGGAAAAGGGAGTAGCGAGATGGGACGGTAGTTCTTGAGATCGGTGGGGTCCGCTGTAGGTTTCTTCAGGAGGGCGCTGAGCTCGGCGTGCTTCCAGCTCTCCGGGAAGGTGGCGGTGTTGAAGGAGGTGTTGATGATGTCCCGGAGTTGGGGTGCGATGATGAAGTAGGCCTTGTTGAAGACGTGGTGGGGGCAGGGGTCGGTAGGTGATCCGGAGTGGATGGTGTTCATCACGCGGGTGGTGTCTTCGGTGCTGACCGGAGTCGAGGCGCAGAGGGTGGTGGTGGGGGGCGTTGGCTCAGTGGTAGGGTGCGTGGTCTGTGCGTCGAAGCTGCTGTGGAAAAACGAGGCGAGGTAGTCGCAGAGGTCTTGCAAAGGGGTGATGTAGTTGTTTCCGGCGCTGGGGTTGGAGAGCTCTTTGACGATGTTGAAGAGTTCCTTGCTGTTGTGGGCGTTGTTGTCCAGTCGTTCCTTGAACGCTGTCTTCTTGGTGGTGCAGATCAGCTGGTGGTGTATGCGGGTGGCGTGCTTGAGGGCAGTCATGTTGTCTGTGGTCTGGGTATTGCTCCAGGCTTTCTCGAGGGTGCGGCAGTCTTCAGTGGTGCGAGGTAGTCAGCGCAGGTGGTGATCCACTGTGTGAGGTTGCTGGCTGCTTCGTTGGGGTCCGTTGTGCTGGCGGGGGGGTTCTGGCTGAGGCAGGTGGTGAGCTGGTCGTCGGTGATCTTGTTCCAGCTCCTGCGGGGAGCCTGTTGCGGGTGGTGGTGGGTTGTGGTTCTTTTGAAGCTGAAGTTGACGCAGCTGTGGTCTGTCCAGTGAAGTCCGGTGGAGTGGCTGAAGGAGATGTGCTTGCTGGAGGAGAAGACGTGGTCAAGCGCGTGGCCGGCGTAGTGGGTGGGGGTGTTCACCAGTTGCGTGAGTCCGAGGGGCTGAGGAGGCGTTCATCCAGGTTTCCCTGAGGAAGGCGACGTCTGGTGATGTTGTGTCGAGGAGGTTCCAGAGTTCAACGGCGTGTCTGTGGACGGAGCGGGTGTTGAGCAGGATGCACTTGAGGTGGTTCTTGCTGGTGCTCGGCTTGGCGGGTGCGGTGCAGGTTCGGAGGCAGGTGAATCGACAGGCTTGGCAGGTGAAGGGTCCGTGGGTGCGTTTCGGGGTGGCTCTGTAGCAGTCGGGTTCCGGCCGGGTTTGAGTGCGTTGAGGGTGGCGGTGTCGTAGGTCCGTCGGGTGGTCTTGCATCGGCGGGGGCCAGGGGTTCTGGCGCTGGGCCCGGTCCAGGCGCGGACGGGCACCGACGGGCTTGCCTTTGGCGCGCCTTCGGCGCACAATCAGCGCGCCCGCTGCGCGTGAACGCTGCGCGTCCTTGCGGTCTCCATTTAAGGCAAAGTGGGAGGGAGGAGCAGCTGGGAGGCGGTAGCGGGGAGGACACGGAAAAAAAGGGGGCAGGGCCGCGAGATCACGGCGGCGGGTAGCGGGGAGCGGGGCTTTTACCAGGGGAGGCAAGACAGAGGTACAAATATCACAAAAGAAACAGCAGGGTAAACAGTGAGTGACAACAGGCAAATACCAGGAAAAAAAACGAACAAGGCAAAAAATAGAGAAAAAATCGGCAGATCGTCACAATTAGCAGCAGCTAGGGGGCACACACACAACTGGGGGGCCATGCGGCGCGGGGGTGTCCTGAGAACAGGTCACACTCACCTGCGCCGCGCGGTCTCCATATGAGGCCAAGTGGGAGGGAGGAGCAGCTGGGAGGCGGGAGCGGGGAGGACACGGAAGAAAGGGGGCGTGGCCGCAAGATCACGGTGGCGGGAAGCGGGGAGCGGGGCTTTCACCAGGGGAGGCAAGACAGAGGTGCAAATATCACAAAAGAAACAGCAGGGTAAACAGTGAGTGACAACAGGCAAATACCAGGGAAAAAAACCGAACAAGGCAAAAAACCAGAGAAAAAAATGGCGGATTGTCACAATTAGCAGCAGCGAGGGGGCACACACACAGCTGGGGGGCCGTGCGGCGCGGTGGTGTCCTGAGAACAGGTCACACTCACCTGTGCCGCGCGGTCTCCATTTAAGGCCAAGTGGGAGGGAGGAGCAGCTGGGAGGCGGGAGCGGGGAGGACACGGAAGAAAGGGGGCGAGGCCGCGAGATCACGGTGGCGGGTAGCCGGGAGCGGGGCTTTCACCAGGGGAGGCAAGACAGAGGTGCAAATATCACAAAAGAAACAGCAGGGTAAACATTGAGTGACAACAGGCAAATACCAGGGAAAAAAAATGAACAAGGCAAAAAACAGAGAAAAAAACGGCAGATCGTCACAATTAGCAGCAGCGAGGGGGCACACACACAGCTGGGGGGCCGTGTGGCGCGGGGGTGTCCTGAGAACAGGTCACACTCACCTGCGCCGCGCGGTCTCCATTTAAGGCCAAGTGGGAGGGAGGAGCAGCTGGGAGGCGGGCGCGGGGAGTACACGGAAGAAAGGGGGCGGGGCCGCGAGATCACGGCAGCAGGAAGCGGGGAGTGGGGCTTTCACCAGGGGAGGCAAGACAGAGGTACAAATATCACAAAAGAAACAGCAGGGTAAACAGTGAGTGACAAAAGGCAAATACCAGGGAAAAAAAACGAACAAGGCAAAAAACAGAGAAAAGAAACTGCAGATCGTCACAATTAGCAGCAGCGAGGGGGCACACACACAGCTGGGGGGCCGTGCGGCGCGGGGGTGTCCTGAGAACAGCAGACAGAGGGACTCCTGCACCCAGCTCAATCAGGGTTTCGTGCCTCCCACAGCACTGAGACTGTCTTAGTGGAGGTGGTTGAGGCCATTCGGGAGTGTTTGGACGCACGTGGGAGGGCAGCATTGATTTTGCATGATCTCTCGGCCGTGTTCGACAGGTTCCCTCATGCTCTTCTTCTGGCCTGACTGACTGAGATTGGGGTATCGGGAGCGGTCTGGGGCTGGCTTAGGTCTTTTCTGGAAGAGCGGGCTGAGCAGATTTGTCAACCCCTTTTTCCTCCCCTCCCCAGCCGGTCACTACTGGAGTACCTCAGGGTTCCTCCCTTAGCCCGCTCCTCTTTAACATTTATGTTACGCCTCTTTTATATCTGGCAGAGGAGCGTGGGGCTAAGGTGATGGCCTATGCCGTCGACACGCAGCTGCTGTTCACCTGGGATAAGACCTCCAGTTCTGTTTCAGCAGCTCAACAGTGTCCGGTCTCCATCTTTAAATGGCTGGCCGAAGCCCAGCTGAAGTGTAAACAAAAATCTGAAATCCTACTGTTTGGCAGTTTTCCCGTTGACTTTCGTGAGCAGCTGTGGCCCCCTGACTCCCAGCTCCTCCGGTGTCGGGATAGCCTGCTAAAAACCTGGGAGTATGGTTTGATGAGAGTCTCTCTTTCTCCGCCCATATTAAGAAACTGGCTGGCTGCTGCTTCGGTCTCCTTAAATCTCTGCGGTCCTTTTTCCCGCTTCTTCCTCAAGCGGCTAGAGAAACTGTCACCTGCGCTCTGATCCTTTCCCGCCTGGATTACGCCAACGCACTCTTTGCTGGATCCCCTGGTTCTCTGCTTAAAAAACCTTCAGGTAATCCAGAATACGGCCCCGAGATTGCTATTGGGTATCTCTGCAAGGAATAGCGTGTCCTCTCAATTACGCTCTCTTCACTGGCTTCCTGTTGCTGATAGGGTCAGGTTTAAATCTCTAGTGCTGGCCCACCGTGCCCTCCATGGTCTTGGGCCCCTTTATCTTCAGAAGCGGGTCTCCTTTTATTTCCCGGCTTGTGCCCTACGATCTGCGAACAATGCCTTGAACGGGTGCCTCGCTTTAGGCTTCAGAGGATGGGCGGCAGTTCCCTCACGGTGAAGGCCAGTGCTGCCTGGAATGCCCTCCCCCTCTCCCTGAGGTCCATCCAGAACCCTGTCATTTTCAAAAAGAAACTTAAGACTCACCTTTTTGTTTGTTAATTTCCTCTTGTAGCCTCTCAGGCATCGCGCCAGGACACTCTTGAGAATCCGTGCGCGCTACAAGTGGATTTAACATAACATAACATAACAATGGCATCACTGGTAAACATTATGCAACAGGGTATAGCAATATGAAGTTGAATTCAAATAAATATACCTTTTTCATTCTTATTTGAGGGCTTCATAATTCACAGATCAGAACAAAACAAGCATTGGCAGGTGCCAATAGGTCTCACCGTACATTGGAGTTTAGTATATAACAAGTATTAAAGAGCAGTGAAACTATTAAAGAGAAGTGGTAGCAAAATGGGAAACAAACCCCGACAACGTCAACAGAAAAGGAAAAAATAAATGATCTACCGTATTGTTTATTAACACGCAATGCTTAATATTAGAAAAAAAGAAAATGCTCCTTGGTTTTCTTATATTATTTTTAAGTTTAAGTCTATGGTATAGTTGTATTAATCACACCAACAGACACAGCAGCAATTGGGAGGGATCCTGCCGGTGCTCACCATTGTTAGCTCTAAAAAGCTGGTGTCAAAACAACTGCATTTGCCCTGAAATTTACTTCCAGCCACACCTTACATGACTCTGGCATCTCTGCCCATGTCCGCTGGCAAAACGGAAAACAAATGTATGATCTGCTGTGGGTTTGGTATGTACAGGCGAGAGGCGCTCAAACTGTGCGGGTGGGGTTTGGTGATGGAAGTATGTGAGATTATAGTACAACGGTGCAGACAGTATAGAGGAAAACCCTGTAACCTCTAACTAATATTTAGGCATGAGGTGCCTGAACATTATGAAACATACAAACAAATACTGTGCACACGTCAGATAAACAATTCGGTATCAGTGTATTGCAGGACAAACAGAGACTAAGCTGTTGGTTTGGGGAAAGCGTTATGTGATTCTTTTTTGTGGAATATACAGACGCCAGCCATGTCCGCTGGCAAAACGGAAAACAAACCCCGACAACGTCGACAGAAAAGGAAACTAATAATGCTCTAACGTATTTTTGAATAACACTAGCATTAATTGGCCTGGATCCTGCAGGTGCTCACCATCGTTAGCTCTAAAAAGTGCATATGTATTGCAATTTACTTCCAGACACACCTTACGTGACTCCAGCTTCTCTGCCCATGTCCGCTGGCAAATGGAAAACAAACCCGACAACGTCGACAGAAAAGGAAACTAAAAATGCTCTAACTTATTTTTTAATAATACCAGCTTTAATTGGCCTGGGACCTGCTGGTGCTCAACATCGCTAGATCTAAAAATCTGGTGCCAAAACAAGAGCATATGCATTGCGATTTAATTCCAGCCACATCTTACATGATTCCAGCATCTATGCCCATGTACGCTGGCAAAACGGAAAACAAACCCTAACAACGTGAACAGAAAAGGAAACTAAAAATGCTCTGACTTATTTTTTGAATACCACCAGCTTTAATTGGCCTGGATCCTGCTGGTGCTCACCATCGTTAGCTCTAAAAAGTGCATATGCACTGTGATTTACTTCCAGCCACACCTTACATGACTCCAGCATCTCTGCCCATGTCCACAGGCAAAACAGAAAACAAACCCTGACAGCGTCAACATAAAAGAAATGACAAATACTCCAAAGTATTTTTTAATAACACCAGCTTTAATAGGCCCGGGTCCAACCGGTGCCCAGCTTTATTTACTCAAAAAGGCTGATGCAGAAACAAGTGCATATGCTCTGCGATTTACTTCCAGCCACACCATACATGACTCCAGCAGCTCTGCCCGTGTCCGCTGGCAAAATGGAAAACAAACCCCCATAACATCAACAGAAAAAGAAACAAAAAAATGCTCTAACATATTTTTTTTATAACACCAGCTTTAATTGCCCGGGTCCTGCCGGTGCTCACCATTGTTAGCTCTGAAAGGCTGGTGCCGCAACAAGTGCATATGCACTGCGATTTACTTAAAGCCATACCTTACATGACCCCAGCATCTCTGCCCATGTCCGTTGACAAAATGGAAAACAAACCCCGACAACGTCAACAGAAAAAGAAGCTAAAAATGCTCTAACTTATCTTTTAATAACACCAGCTTTAATTGATCCAGGTCCTGCCGGTGCTCACCATTGTTAGGTCTAAAGAGCTGGTGTCGAAACAAGTGCATATGCACTGCTATTTTCTTCCAGCCACATCTTACATGACTCCACAATCTCTGCCCATGTCCGCTGGCAAAACGGAACACAAACTTCAACAGAAAAGGAAATAAAAAACGGTCTACTGTATTATTTAATTAATAACACACAATGTTTAATATTAGTAAAATAAAATGCTCTGTGTTTTTTTATATCATTTTTAACTTTGACTGTTGGAATAAAAGTCATACTGCAGTTACCATCGGGATAATTCATAGCAGATGCATGTTAAAACATTAACAAAGGCACAGGGATTTTTTAGGTCGGAATTGTAGTGAAACTGTAGTTACGATAAGGATACTTGCTAATAGATACACGCTGACACAGAAACGAAGCCACAGAGCTTCTTTAGGTCAGAATGGAGGTCAGACTGCAGTTACAATAAGGATAATTGCTAACAGATGGACGTCTCCGTAAAAAGGGGCCATCACACTCAACACAGTGTAATGGCCAAACTAAATGCTTACTAAGTGAAATCGCCTGAAGGAGAGAAGGGAGGGACTCTTGCAACCCAGCACCAATTCAAAGGCTACATTTTTGAATGGCATGGCCAACAGCCAATAGAAAGCAGTTAATTGTTGAATACACATAGAATACAATACAACATGTCTTGTAGACAGTACATCTGTCTAGGCTCAACCTAAAAAGGGCAGCAGAGTTCTGTAGAAAAAAAAGCTTTCAGATTTAGGAAACAGAATGAATATATTCTCCTCACAGGGGGTGGAAGCCAGGTGAGGAAATATACATTTCTTATGAAAATAAAATAAAAGGAAACATTGCAATCTGATAAGATAATGAGATGCGTACATTGATAAGTATATAAAAAGTACAATTCTAGTGAAACATAAATAGAGTAACTTCAAAGTTCTAGATTATTCTCGTTGGTGGGTTCCCTGCAATGGATTCATTACGTAATGTTTAGTATCTGTATATTTAAAGTAACGGTACGCTGCAGATTTAAGGGGTTTTCATACCAAGGCTTTTCATTTGGTGTCACAACTGTATATATTTCCAACTTTATGTGGTCGTCCAACTGGGGGTAGGGCAGGAATATGAAAAAAAAAGAAAATGCCATCTTCATATCATGTCCTGTGCACATCTGGAAGTTATTGGTAGAGTCTGCCATGTTTCTTCTACAACCTAATACAAGCATATACATGTAAAAGGTTATCAGAAAGCTCTCTCATAACAAACATGGAAATAATACAAGGCAATAAAATTAGTGTTATACTTACCACCTGCTTCAATGATTAGGTGGTGGCGATCCTCTGAGCCGATCAGGATATTCCTTGAAACCCTGGAGATCAGAGGTAAAGTTAACTTGTGAAGACACATAAAGAGCAGTTATATCAAAGAGGGGGTGGTGACCAGAAGCAGTTAGGTGCAGCATACTAGCTCCTTACTATATATAATGATCCAAAAGTAAAAAAAAAAAATATCCAGTATAGTGCCCCGTTGTAAGTGCTGTGTGGCGTTTTAAGCTCCGAGTGGATTTTCCCAACTCATGCCCTTATATAGGTACAATTCACATTGCCCTTATATAGGCATAGAAATCAAGCCCTTATTTAGGCATAGCCCATGCTATCCAAATACAGGCATGGCTACTTCCACCCATACCAAACGTCACAACGATTTCTTGGAAAACCAGCTTAAGCAGTTAGGGAACTTCCCCTTGCTTGAATATTGATTTGTCCAAGAACTCAGTTACTTTACAAAGAACAACTATTCCCTTGGGGTTCTTTCCTGGCGTTCATATGCCCGACTTTACGTCAAACTATGGCATTCCTAAATACCTTCCAGGTATAAATATACCTACACTTGGTCAAGCCAGATATGGTGGTTCGGAGCAGTTCGAAGACCTACTTGCCCGACGCAGCTCGCTACAGCAAGTGCAGAAGGAAGCCGACTCTCCAGCTGATGCACTGATCAGGAAGCTGCCTTTCTCCTTCCAAGAATCCAGCTCCAGTGTTTCCGGCCCCCCTTGCGGGGTGTTGGAAAATCGGATACAGAGATACCAGACCTCCTTCATTCTAACCAGGTATGGAGCTGATTAGAACCTAGAGATACCTTTGGTAGAGTCTTGGCAAAACTAAACATATGCTACTTACTTCTTACCGCGTACTAGACTTAGGTTAGGTACATTGGGGTAGGCGTATTTTAGAAGCACCAGTTGAGTATTTTAGTCAATGGTATTTATGTATATATTTTTATATGGCTTAGAAAACATACAATGCTCTTACAGTATTATTTCATATTACTGTTTACGTTGTACACATTATACTTTGCAGTCTGCATAACGATTGCAGCAGTTCACTTCTCTTGCATGAGAAAGAAGACTGTTCAATAAACCCTTTTATTGAAAATGCCCGTCTCACTATTTCTCTGCAACTCTGTAGAAACGAAGCATGCACGATTGACTGAGTGAAATACTTATCTATTGTTTCCGTGACTGTGAGAGATAAATTCTTATTCTTGGGAAACAAAGTTGTCATGTTTATGCGGTTGTCAGAAACTAATGCATTCTTGTGTATTCAAGAAAGTTTCTAGTGACCTCTTAGTTAGCTGGCACGCACACAATTAGAGACCTAGTTGACCTCAGTCCTACGTCTAATCTATAGAATATATTATTCCAATGCGCAGAGTCTATTGGGAATATAGGAACTACACTAAATGGTGTAAATATCTTTAAATCACTAGTAGAGAGCACACCGGTTCCTGATTCCGATGTCAGATCACATGATGTCCGAGGTCATCTGGGGCTCTACTAGTGCTTTGAAGATTTTTGCTTGAACTACGACTGAGTTAATGAAGAGTTTCCAGACTTCTTTGACCGGATAACATCTATTTTTCATACGCCAATATTACGATCTAATCGAAGAGAACTTATTAGTCTAGCAATAGCCCTGAAGAAGTCTGTGGTCTATACCACCAAAGACGAAACACGTGTTGGCGGCTAGATTTTCTTAAGAAGAACAACATCGTAATAAATGAAGATATGAAGATCATCCTCTTTGTGATTTACTTGAATGAACTTTATTGACTCTTGCTATTAGCTCAGGATATCTTCTGTATTGTAATTATATGTGGTATTGTGTTTTCACTATCCATTTGGTTGATGGTGGATGGCCATCACCTTATCCTTGGAACTTTTATACTGATACTTTAGATCCTGTCACAACCCAGTACTATTATCACTCAGCCATCCTTCATCTATTGTTTTCTACACTACATGGTGCCCAGAGTTTGGTAAGGCACTAATTTAACACTAGATACTAAAGTAACTCAGTAGTGCTTTTCTCAGAGACCCCTTTTTCCGTAATACTCCAATAGACGTCTGGAGTGGGTAAAGGGATAATATCCGCCATAGCTGAGTAGGACGGAAAATCTAATGTATTAGTATATAATGAACGTTGAAGGATGATGGGCCCGATTCACAGAACTAACTTAAGACAAAATCCTAAACTTACTACCATTTTCGTATTCACAGAAGGCACTTACTCATTTTGGTATTCACAGAAGACTCTTACTCATTTCGGTATTCACAGAAGTTAGGACTACTAACTTTAGGACTCCTAAATGCATTCTGTGAATACCGAAAGTCTTAAAATTAGGATTTTTCTCAATTTAGTAGTGATAAAGTTAGGACTCCTAACTTTAGGACTCCTAAATGCATTCTGTGAATACCGTAAGTCTTAAAATTAGGAGTTTTCTCAATTTAGTAGTAGTAAAGTTAAGACTCCTAACTTTAGCACTCCTAAATGCCTTCTGTGAATACCGAAAGTCTTAAAATTAGGATTTTTCTCAGTTTAGGAGTCCTAAAGTTAGGAGTCCTAACTTTACTACTATTAAATTGAGAAAAATCCTAATTTTAAGACTCACGGCGTTCACAGAATGCATTTAGTAGTCCTAAAGTTAGGAGTCCTAACTTTACTACTACTAAATTGAGAAAAATCGTAATTTTAAGACTTTCGGTATTCACAGAAGGCATTTAGGAATCCTAAAGTTAGGAGTCCTAACTTTACTACTACTAAATTGAGAAAAATCCTAATTTTAAGACTTACGGCGTTCACAGAATGAATTTAGGAGTCCTAAAGTTAGGAGTCCTAACTTTACTACTACTAAATTGAGAAAAATCCTAATTTTAAGACTTTCGGTGTTCACAGAAGGCATTTAGGAGTCCTAAAGTTAGGAGTCCTAACTTTACTACTACTAAATTGAGAAAAATCCTAATTTTAAGACTTACGGTATTCACAGAATGCATTTAGGAGTCCTAAAGTTAGGAGTCCTAACTTCTGTGAATACCGAAATGAGTCAGTGTCTTCTGTGAATACCAAAATGAGTAAGTGCCTTCTGTGAATACGAAAATGGTAGTAAGTTTAGGATTTTGTCTTAAGTTAGTTCTGTGAATCGGGCCCACAATGTTCCAAAATACTGTGCACCTTATCTTTGTCTCCTTGAAACCTGCTCTGCAAAACTTTCAGTCAACAAAAATGTCCCTCGATAATAATACTGAGGCCTTTTGAGCTACAGACGACAATGCGTACAAACGTTAAACTTTACAGGTCTCCAAGACACCGACGAAGATGCTATAAGCATTCCAGAAAATTTAAGGAAAGCCATCACTATAAAACTCATACGAAATGGCCTATCAGCAAGAGGTGGTAGGGTAGTTTTTGTGATAGAAGCACATGAATATCACCAGACAGAGGTATTCTATTCATGGATAGGCTTTCCTGAAGCAGATCCAAGAACAAAAGTGTTTCACTTCTACAAAGAAGATGAACCACCAGAGGAATACATTCCTTTCGAGGACATAGAAATTCCACTAACTTACCAGGAGCATGCGCTCTTGTTTAAAGGCGCCCTTAAACATATCAATCACATTCCCAGGCTCGGTCTACTAGGTAGACCAGGAGCAACATGGCTAGCTTTAGCCAACTACGGACCTGACCCTGACATGTCAGATGATGAATTACTTAGTAATATTCAAAATGTAATTGTATCATATATTTAAAGGTCTTTATTAAAAACACTCCTGCTCCTCCTAAAAAGAAGTGGGAGAACACTAAACAAACTTCTAAAGAGAAGCGTTCTCAATCCAGAGGTAGGTCTCCTCAAAAGGAGTCCTCTGAAAGGAGATATATAACCTCAGGAATAGGCATAATTTGAGAAAACCTGATAGATATCAAGATACTGATATACGTTCCTCTCGTACCTTTCAGACTTCGTCACAGAAATCCGAAAGAAGAGGACGGTCAGAACAAAAGGAAGTGAATTCCAAAGACGAACAACACTTTTAGAAAAAAAAGAAAACTCAATTCACCAAAATTAAGGTAGCAGGTCTAAAAATCAGACATTCCGAGGATCTTGAGGACACAACTCAAGAACGGGGAATGGGCTCAAACGGTGTTGGACAGCGCAGCAGAATTCACCATAGCTCGCAAGAACTTGAAGGATCATCTGGAGACAGTGGACTTGAATGAGTATATCCAAGTTCAAACTGCAGATACCAGGGTCAGTGTCCCACATAAGTTATATGAAGTAACAATCCAGATGGAGGGGGACATAACTAGAAAAATAAGAGCACTCTTTTGGGAGAGGCTCTCTCAGGGTTATGACATTCTTCTAGCTGAACAAGACTTGCCACCTGAATTTGTCTGGGAGTGCCCACATGGTGATTAAATCATTATGCCAGCTTTCTCCAACCACATTCCAATTCATTTAAAATATACCTATGCCAGGAAATGGGCAGTAGCCCAGGCTCCTGCATTATATAAAATTCATGTAGGATGGGATGAGGATTCTCATCACCATAAAATCCAGTTAAAAAATAAACCAACTG
Source organism: Lissotriton helveticus (assembly GCF_964261635.1). NCBI lineage: Eukaryota > Metazoa > Chordata > Amphibia > Caudata > Salamandridae > Lissotriton > Lissotriton helveticus. The sequence continues at coordinate 120,310,767 of NC_136059.1, forward strand.
CTCAAAGGCAGTACCCAGTTAAGCAAGAAGGTAAAAAGCAGGTCAGGGAGATATTAGATCAACTTGAATACCAAGTGGTGATTGAAACATGCAGCTCGTCCATGAACAATCCTTTGTTTACTGTATCCAAACCAGACAATACATATCGTCTAGTATTGGATTACAGACATTTAAACTCTTGTTGCAAAACTTTTAGAGTACAAAATGCACACAGTGCAGCATTAATGAATAACATTGTGCGTACAAAATATAAAACCACATTAGATATTTCTAATGGTTTCTTCTGTCAAAACATTGCACCAGAAAGTGGGTACTTGACCGCTTTATCAACTAAGGGGACACAGCGTCACTTCTGTTGTCTCCCTCAGGGATTCAAGAATAGTCCATGGTTATTTTCAGCCACAGTAACAGAGTTACTGCAAACCTATGATGATGAGGCATTATCATATGTCGATGACATCTATCTAACAGACAATGACTTGGATAGGCACTAGAATAGGGTGAACACCATAATATTGGGATTCGCCTCTGAAGGGTATCAATTCTATTTCAAGAAATCGAGAATTGCCCACCTCAATGTCCTTTTTCTAGGATACGAGTTACCAAGTGTAGGCAACAGCCTGGCAGCAAACAATCTAGAGAAATGTGTGCTGCTCCAACCTCCAAAAACGCTGAAAAACTTAGTTGATTCTAGGTTTCCTGAATTTCGGAATTACTTACATTCTAAACTACACAGAAAGGGTTAAACCTCTCTACGAATTAATCAAACCTGATTTCAAAACAGTTAATTGGACTCAAAAACACACAGAAATTTTGCGTTCATTGCAAACAGACATGTTAGCAACAAAACATTTACAAACACGCATAAACGTACGCAACTTGGTGATCCGAATCATTCCAGGACAATGCGGATTCATATACTTAACCTTTAACGGAGGTGAAAAAGGACTGTTGGACTTGGCCCTTTCGGCAGGTTTACCCCTGAACGTTTTGCCTTTTAATATTACATAATTATAGTGATTTCTGGTCTTTGCGCACTTTAGCACTGTAGTCCAGTGTAAAGTGTGTGCGCTCCCTGAGTGCGGGTGGTGAGATTGGCCTGCCCTCCCACAGGAATGCATGGGGCATATGTGTGTCCATGGTAGATCCTGATGTGTGGGGATTGCAGGGGCGAGTTTGGTATGTGCAAACTCATGAGATTAAATGCTGCGCGATAATGTGCGCAGATTTAATGTGTCTAGTGTGGAAGTGCCAATTCTAGAAGTTGGCATGTTTGTGCAGTGAATGTGAATTGACTGTCTGGCTTGTGATTGGCTGGGGCTGGCTGGTGTGTCTGGCTCCAGGAGTCAGGATGGGTCTGCCCGGTGGTACATGGAGAGATCTGCATGTTGATGGGAGGGAGTAGTGCACCTGGGACCTGAATAGGGCTGGGCCTTCCCTTCACAATTCTGGCTCCACCCCCTGTGGTGTGTCTGATGTCCCTGACCCATCCTGTGAACAGGCAGAGGGGCTGAGCAAAACAAAGTGCTCAAGAACCAGTTGCATCTGGTTCACTTCTTGCCTGCACCTTTGACAACAAAGGATTTCTGTGTATAAAAGTGGGGCTGTGACTCACTCGTCCAGTGCAACACACCATTCATCCACCCCCCCCAGACCGGTGAGACAGTATCTACTGTCCCTGAATCTCAACCTGCACCCCTCTTACTGAACACCAGGTACCACACTCTGAGAACGGGATGGGGAATACATGCACTGGAAAAACGTATGCTGCTACCACTGGTTCCGGTGGAAGCAACACAAGTTTGTCTGGATTCACCAGTGAGGGTGGGATTCAGTGATAGCAGCATAAATTTGTCCAGTGCATGTATTCCCCATCCCGTTCCCAGAGTGTGGTACCTGGCACTCAGTAAGAGGGGTGCAGGTTGAGATTCAGGGACAGTAGATACTGTCTCACCAGTCTGGCGAGGGGGGTGGATTTGTGTGATTCATATTATTGTGTTCAATCTTACAATGAATACTTGCAAAACTGGATTCAAAACTGTTAAAAAGATGCAAAAGGTGGCACAATCAAGCATAAATTGCTTTGGGAACAAGTAATTCAGTTACGACAAGAATTACAAAAGGCTCACGTGATACATACACTGAGTCATCAACGTGATGGCGTTCACTTTGCAGGGAATTCATTGGCTGATGCAGCTGAAAAGGCAGCTGTGCAAACGGCTTCCGTTGCTGCAATCACTTATTCAAAAATGAAACTAGACGGCGAAATAATCCTATACCTGTCAATGCCACAAGCAAAGGCAGCGGTGCAGCGTTACCTCAAAACTATCCACTCAAATACTCATACATAATTGACGCAAACTCCGTTCCTTTTGCTCGAATTCCTGGAGTGGGGATAGAGTAATTCCAAACAGGAAACGTAGAGTAGCTTTGATACACAAAGCACATTTGGGAGAGGGTCTGATCACATCAAAAAGGAAAAGACTTCTTTCTTCTGCAATGCTTTAGACAATGCTAAAAAACAGGCCCAAGGAGCTCTTCAAGATCATTCGCCAACAAACTTCCAAACCCCCAGCAACCTCAGTTCTGGCTTCCAAAGAATTGTGTGAGAACTTCGCTAACTTCTTCAATGACAACATTTCCAAGATTGAGTTCTCCCTTGATGTCACACGCAGTCCCCACACAAGAGTATGCCCCTAGGGATAGGAGCTGCCACTCTCAAGCTCCCACCTACACACTGGAAAGTTTTCTACCCATCTCCGAAGCAGAGATAGTCAAAATGATCTCCACCGCTAAACCCTCCTCTCACGACTCCGATCCTATTCTGGCCCAGTTAGCCAAAAAGCTCAATCTCTCCTTAGCCCCGTTCTGGACCAAGATCATTAACAGCTCCCTCTTTACTGGAGTCATACTAGACTGCCTTAAAGTCGACCAAGTGACGCCACTTTAAAAAAAAAACGGGCTTAGACACTAACGACTTAAACAACTTCAGACCAGTATCTAATCTTCCTCTCCTAGCCAGAATCCTGGAAAGGTGCATTCTCCTCCAATCGACTCAACACACTGACAACACTAACCTCTTAGACACTCACCAATCAGGCTTCAGAAAAAGTGCAGCACAGAGACAGCGATCCTCAATGTCATTGACGACCTACACAAATCTCTAGATGCAGGCCAGTGCTACCTATTCATTCTCCTGGACTTATCGGCTGCCTTTGACACGGTAGACCATAACCTGCTCATCAAGGTACTTCATGAGAGGGTGGGGGCAGACGAGGTGGTCCTAAAGAGGTCCTCCTCCTTTCTTTAGAACCGCAGCCAAAGAATAAAGATTAGAAACTTTTCATCAGACCCCCACCCCATCAACAGAGGCGTCCCCCAGGGATCAGTTATATCACCTCGACTGTTAAAAATCTACATGGAACCCCTCACTACCATGCACAAAGAGTCGAACATCCCCTCCCACCTTTACGCAGATGACACCCTTGAAACCTAATCCATAGATGATATTCACAGACTCAATGACACTCTAAGAGTCGTCCAACTCTGTTTATCACAAAGCCTCCTGAAACTCAATAAAGACAAAACGGACATCCTCCTCATCTCTAACAAAGAGGAGAACACCCAAATCACAGATTAGCTAAACTCAATTGACGTCCTAAACGACAATCTCACCCTGGCGGATTCCGCAAAATCACTCGGAATCACCCTGGACCCCAAACTTGATATGACCAAACACATTAAGAACACCGCCAAGAGCGCCTTCCTTAACCTGAAGCTTCTTAACAAAATTAAGCCCTTCATCCCGCCTAATGACCTCAAAGTAGCCACTCAATCCCTGATGCTGTCAAGACTAGGTTACGGGAATGCTTCACTCACAGGTACAGCAAAATCCCACCTAGCCCCCCTCAGATCTACGCTCAAAGCAGCAGCCAGAATGGTCACTGGAGTGAAGGAGTTTGATCACATCTCTCCAGCACTCAGAGAGCTAAAATGGCTCCCAATTGAATTGTGTGGCAATTTCAGAACGGCCTGCCTCACGCACAAAGCACTTCACACAGGGAAACCAGCATACCTGGCCGTCAAACTCAAGAATACTGGTCAGTCAAGAAGCCTCAGAAGCTCCAACACTCTACTCCTCATCCCGCCGAAAATCCAGAAACAAAAAACTGCTGCACGATCCTTCTCTGGAAATGCCCCCAAAATCTGGAACTCCATCCCAGTTCATATCAAGACTACCCTCTCCTTTCTACAATTCAAAAGACAACTCAAAGGCCTCTTCCTTAACCGGTCTTTCCCGAATGGATAGTCGCTGCCGAAACACCACAGCCTGCTCTTCACAGGTCATAACCACTGCCTCACCAAGACTTATACCTCTTCCCCCCCTGGCTTATTCTCGCTATTGTGACTCCCTTTGTTTTCCTTTCCTATAATATTATTCAACACACAAGTCTTCCAGTTATGCCTTGATTCAATGTCTTTACGATCGCCTTAATATGTTACCCCAACTCATGTTGTGAAGCGCTCCAATACCTTTGGGTCTGTCTAGCTCTATACAAAATTCTACAATAATAATATAAATAACAATATATCATTGTATGCCTTCAGGCACCTGACCACTCACAGTTTGGGGTTATCTGGAAAAGCTGGATACGATACTGACCTGGTACTTGTCTTTTTCCTCCTCGAGATGTTGAAGCTGACACCCTCAGGAGTAAAACCTCTAGCGGGGAGGTCTAGAGCCCTCACATCCGAAGTTCTCTTACACGAAAAAAGACAGAGCAGCATTCCCAGCTTTGCTGATATTTCCTTCCTAGAAAGGTACTGCTTGTCCTGCCACAATCAGGTAAACGCAGACTAGATTGACACCTCACCAGCCTGGGTATCGGGGCTCCGGGGGAAAGGACATCTGATATTCTTTGGGAGTTTATAAAGAAGAGGAAGGTGCACCAGAATGAAGTCAGTGAGCTTCAAATGTATTCCAAAATGTATCCTTTATTGTAGTATCAACCAATCCTGCAGAAAGGCATCCACAGCCTCCACTACGGTGTTCGGTCTCCAGCTGACATAGTGAGGAAGTTGGATGTTCCATCTGGAGGCAAGTAGGTCTACCTGGAAAGGACCCCAAAGCGACATAGGTGCCTGAACTACTCCTGGGCGATTCTCAAGTCACTGGCATCCCTGATGAATTTGGAGATCCAGTCTGCCGAAGAATTCAGCGCTCCTGGGAGGTATTCTGACGTCACTGAAATCTGTCATTGGAGGCAGTAATGCCAGAGTTCTTGGCTAATTCTGCGGGAACAAGTTAATGGGTACCATCCAGCCGATTGATATATTGCACTGCTGTTGTATTGTCTATCCTTAAGAGTCTGCAGCATGATACTTTGCCCCTTGTGAGGGATTGAATAGCTTGAGACAATTGATGTGGAGGGTCATTTCCTCCTTCAACCACCTGCCTCCCATGGAGATCAAGCCGCATCTGGCTCCCCAACCCAGACTGTTGGTGTCTGATTCTATCACCAGGTCTATGTGGGAGCCGAATATTGCCCGCCCGTTTCATGTCTCCATGTGGTTTATCCACCAGTGCATCTCTGTCCTGGCTTCCGATGTCAAATTCACCAGTTCCAAATAAGTATAACCCTTCCAAAGATGAGCTACCATCAGCATCTTGAAGGCTCTGTAGTATACTTGTCCTTGGAAGATGGCTTGTATCGAGGAAGATAATAAGCCCACAATCCTGACCAGTTGTCGTTGGGAGATTCTGTCCCTCCTGAGAACCTTCTTCAGTTCCTTTTTTCATATTGGTTATTTTCTGGCCCGACAAGCTCAGAGTTGCCACCCTGGAGTCTATGCAGAACTCCAGAAAGGTCATGGTCTGTTAAGGCATCAGATCCGACTTCTGTTGGTTTATGACCAACCCTATGTCTTGAAGGAGAGATATGGTTGTGTGCCATGATTGGTCCAAAAGGGGGTGGTAATGGACGGAGCATCTGAACCAATTAAACACTCACACCCAGTCAAAAGATCTGGGTTTAATCCATCACCGTTCTTTAGCCCACTCTGCCACCCCAGTTCAGACATGGCTATATGCAAATCAGTCTGACCCTGTGCCTCATGGGAACAGTCCAGCCCGAACTGCCAAGCCATGCCTTCCCTGGACCGGAAACAAGCTTCCGAGGACCGGTTTCTGGCATTACAGCCGTCTTCAGCCCAGCTTGCTTGAAGCCAGTGGCAAAGTGAGCAAGGGACTCACGTCTGAGCATACCCTGCCACACTTATGGTGGCCAAAAGCGGTACAAAAGGGGGTGGTAATGGACGTAGCATCTGAACCAATCAAACACTCACACCCAGTCAAAAGATCTGGGTTTAATCCATCACCGTTCTTTAGCCCACTCTGCCACCCCAGTTCAGACATGGCTATATGCAAATCAGTGTGACCCTGTGCCTCATGGGAACAGTCCAGCCCGAACTGCCAAGCCATGCCTTCCCTGGACCGGAAACAAGCTTCTGAGGACTGGTTTCTGGAATTACAGCCGTCTTCAGCCCGGCTTGCTTGAATCCAGTGGCAAAGTGAGCAAGGGACTCACGTCTGAGAATACCCTGCCACACTTATGGCGGGCAAAAGCGGTACAAAAGGAAGCCGGGCTGAAGACCAAAGAAGACTGGGCTCTGTCAAGTGCCCAGAACGTGGAGACAAACTTTCTCAGTACTTTGACGAAAGGTTTACTGAACAGGGTGCCCTCAACTACTGGACCTGCCTCTGAGGATGAAAGTTCCCCCAGCTTGGGGTCGATTTTGAACGGCAGGGAACGACGACGTTCCACACAGAGGGCACAGTTGGCATTGACAAGGAGGCAGATTGCCCTCTGTGCCCAGCCCGCTACGTCGTCTATGAGGACAGGTCTCCCTGGCTGTTTAGCCTGCTCCCCCAGTTCAATTAACCTGGTTAAGGGCCCCACTATGCAGAGGAAGTTTGTCTTGGCAGGCTCGCAAGGACCTCTCTATCCCCTTCTTGGGGTCTCTCATGTATTTGGCGAAGAAGGTGCATAATTTGGGGTCAATATCCTGGGTCACTGTGAACTTATCACCTTGGGATGCTCTGGGGCACGCCACCCATAGACGGGCCCTAACCTCTTTACTAGTGGGTTGGCGGAGCTTGCTTGCCACATATTCTGCTACCTTTCTCACAGGGACCCACTTTGCGGATCACAGTCGATATATTACCTTAGATCAAACATGCCACTTCAGCAGGGTCTCCGGCATATGAATATCAGGTGGCGGAATGTGGGCGCCAGAATCTGCCCAAATCATGGCCATCATTAGAGGAAATGTAATTTTTCTTCAAGGTCACCCTCCCCCAAATCAGTGAACCCCTCTTTGGGATCAAAATTAAATGCGACGCCGTCGCCCAATACCCAGTGGGCTGCATCCTTCAGCGTGCGCACACTCTTATTGAAGACTTCAGCCAGTCGGCTAAAGCCCTCCAGGTGCCCTGCGTCACTCTTGCCGATTTTGTGTGTGGGAACCAAGGTCATCCCACTAGGCCCAACCCCTCCATCCCCCAGTATCCCTGTGTCTTTCTATTCTTGGGCCATCTTCCAAGCACCTGAGAGATGGCCTGGGTATGGAGCTTGGGACCTCTACAGTTAGGCGTCGCTGGTGCGGGGCAAACCTCCTCAGAGGTACATGAGGGTAAATAGTCGTGGTCCCTCTGGGACTGCATCTTTAAGGGTGAGAGCACAACTACGCCCAGCATGAGTTATTATTATTATTATTTTTATTATTATTAACTTGTAAAGTTCCAGAATCACTTTCAAAGGGGTTTTAACCCCTTGTTGCTTCTGTCGGCCCACTCAGTGGAACTCCGCTCTGCTCGGCTCCACTCCAGTTCAACTCCCAATTTAAAAAAAAAGAAAAAACAAACACTTACCTTCTCTCTGGCATCTCCTGGCTACCCTCCTCCTTGCTGTGGTCGCTCCTCCTTGCCGCTGTCCTTGTCCTTATCGCCGGTCGCAAACCCCTACGTTTTATGTCTTCCATGGACTGCGCATGCACAGTCCATGCAAGATGCCAAACGTAGGGGTTAGCAGCGAGGATGAGGATGGCGAGGAAGGAGAAGACACCATCATGAGGAGGAGGGCAACACCAGAGAGCATGTAAGTGTTTTCCTTTTTTTATTTGGGCCTGTCGGCGCAGGGGCTAACTCCACTCCGCCATAAAGTTGAAGTTTCACCTGAACTCTGAGTTCCCAACAGAGCGTAGAGTTGGCAAAACTCTGCAAACTCCACCAACAGAGCGGAGTTTGCCGCCCAGGGTTAGTAAGCACTGAGGGAGGTAGAGCAGTCTTCCCGCTTTGTGCCTCTTACCTCCAGGCCTCGTCTGACACTGCAGAGGCAGTACGATTGAAGGGCTCAGTCCAAAAATGTGTTTTTCTGGTGGTGACACACTGCGAGGGTGGCACGAGCTGCAAGCTTCCCACCTTGAAGGTAAGTAAGACCTCAAACACCACCTTAGAGCACCAGCATGGGGGCTGGCTTTATATAACTTCAGCGAATGAGTCCTCCCTAAGTAGACTTCAGGTAGTTCAAAACACCACGACTCGCCTTGTCTCAAATTCTCCTGCCAGAACAGCTTCTATTACAATGTATACACTGGCTTCCAATATGCAAGTGGGTCAAATTTAAGATATGCTGCATTGTGCACAAAGCACTACATGGTAACGGTACTGGTTATCCAGCAGAAAAACATATTCAATACCAGCCACCTTGACCTCTACGCTCAGGAGCCAAATCCTTGCTACTTCTCCTGAGTTTTATAAAATCCTGCTTGGGTGGGAAGATGTTCTTCAACCTAGACCCCTATTATTGGAATCAGCTCCCTACTCATCTCCAGAATTGCCCAGATTACCTTTTATTGAGAAAGCTCCTTAATGCCTTAACCGCAGTGGCAATTCCGCCGGGGTGCGGGACGTCCATTAGGTGGGCGGAGCCGCGTCGGCCAACGGATGTACGCAGCACTACAGAGGTAGTGCTGGCGACGGCCATTGGCCGACAGACGACACGTGACTGTGGGCCCCTGCTGACCTCTGCCTCAATAGGAAACACATTTCAAATTCAGTCTTGATTTATTTATGACTGACTTGATATCATCATACAGGCCTCATCGCAGACTGCATCCCCTTTCAGGTCCGGTGCCACTAAGTCTGTTCCCCGAGATCCATGGACACTTTCTGGTTGAAATTTGGTGGCGACTGAATCCACGGACTGGGGGTTGTCGTCACCATCATGTCAGTGATACTGACTGTGTGGCAAAAACAAGGCAGTAACGTTCTTTTCCTCCATTTGCTGGTTCTGGATGGCTTCCAGCCTCTGCATCATACCATGGGGTACACCTTCCACTGTCCCCGCAACCCTCCAGCACATACACCTCAGTCATTGATGAGGACCCGCCCAGCTTGCATGGCCCATCTGACTGCACCACAAATCACCGTCCCATGGCGGGGTGCCTGTTCCGGCCGCAGGGCATAAGGGGCCACTAACTCAAGTCAAGTCAGGGGCCCTGCCCCTGAGATATTGTATGGCCTCCGAGACAATGGCCTTGGGGTCATTGACGCCATGTGTATGTGACCCTGCACTGTCCACTGCCTCTGGACTCAACTGCATTACACCATAGCTCACACATCACATCGAGTCCTGACCGGACCAGATGACGCATCACCGCAGGAGGCCCACACCACCTTGGCCAGGTCCACTTTCAACCGCCAACTGCTGGAGTCAAAACATTCGTACTGGCAGACTGACAGAGTTGCTCACACCTGCGGTGGATGCCATCATCTGCCTATTACCCTGCTCTGCACTCCAGGTGCCCCAACCTCAGTGCCCTGCAACTCACGGACACCACTGTTTGCATATTGGGTGACCTCTGTACTTGCTCCGGCTACCTCCATGATGCTCCACAGTTGACTCTGATATGATGGTGTTTTCTGTTTCCATTTTACTGGTGTTCACTGTTCAAGTTTTTACAAGCACTTTTTACCAGCACCAACGACTCCTTGCGGGCTGTCTTACACTCACCCCACACACATCCAGCACAGGCTTCACGGTACAAGTGGTCCTGCCAATAAAGGGCCGGGCGCACATGCCTGTGGCCACTTCCACAAACTATCCTCGTGTGTCCCTGTGGTCATGATGTATGCATGAGGGACCCGGGCCCGACAACATTACATTGTGTTGTATACAGGGGACGCCAATATGTCACCGCAGGCAGTGTGTTAGACCTTGGACATGTAGCTTTATCGTCACCCACTCAATACATAAGGGGAGTGTACTCGGCTATCGCACGCAGGTCCAGCATAGGTGTGTGGATGATAATTGCAAGCCTCTGGGCATGGTTCAGTACTGGAAATGTGCAAATGCATGTGTCTCTGTTGCAGTGTGGGTCTCCTTTGTATGGATCTCCTTTGTGTGGTTTAGGTGGTCCCTGAGGGGAATTAGACACCCACGCATGTGATCTAGTTCGTATTCCATGGGTTCAGACCCCACACACACCTGTTCGGCCACCTCCGTTTGGCATCCTGTCCCATGGCATTGGAATGCCATGTGTGGCTCGCTGAGGTGCTGGGAGCCAGCCGTAGTGGCGGGTGCTTCCGACTGTGTGGTCTGTGCAGGGGCTGGGTTCTCCTCTATGTAGCTTGGCTGCCATGGTCCTGGTGGTAGATTGCCAGGGATGCCCATGAGCTGTTGTGGTGCGGCAGGGTCGAAGGTGTGGTGTTCTCTCCAGCATCACTGTAGAGTTGTCTGGTCTGCTCTGTTGGAGGTGTTGTTTGTCCATCTGTAATGTGAAGGGGAGATGTGTGTTGACATTGTGGTGACATGTATGTTGGAATATTGTTCTAGTTCACATGTATGACTGTGTACATTGTGACTGTTTGTGAGGTGTTGGATTTTTGTTGCTGGACAGTAGACATTTGGTCCACACATCCATCTACATGACGGATGTGTGGTTGTACACGTGCATTTCCATCTCACATTTTTCTGCTATGTTAGATGTGATTGGCCTGTTCATGCGCATGAGCGGACCCACTTGTGCCCTATGTTCTGCAGTGTTGGTGTTGCACTTTGTGCCACATAGTCATTGGATGTGCTGTTATTGCTGTGTGTGTGTGCTGCGGTGTGCCACGGGGTTCAGGGACATGATCCAGGGTCATTGTGGGTATGCAGTGTGCTCTTTTTACTTGTGCATGTGTGCCAATGTGCCCATCTACCCCCGCCCCCCAATCCCTGGTTGTTACTCACCCTGTTGATGTTGCGTCAGGTCCTCTCTGGCAGTGTCCTGACTCCCACCTCCTTGCAGCGTCTCCACACTGATGATTCTGGCCTCAGTTTCCTCCTACTTCTCCTGTGGTGCAGAACTCCCACCTCCTGCTGCCGTTGCTGCCTTCCTGTTGGCAGCGGGTTTGTGCTTGGTTTGGCTTTTCACTTCATGCCAGCGCCTCTTGTCCTCTTCCATTGACCTCCTCGACACTCCGACTGCATTCATGGTGGTCTAATTAAGTGTCAGTTGATGGTAGTGTTCTGTTACCTCCATGACGCTGATCTGCTTTTCCTACTGACTGCCCCCTTCTTCCTCTCACTCGTCTCCTTGTCCTTTATCTCCCTTTTATTTCCGTGTCTTTTATGGTGCATTTTCTCGCATGACACGTGGGAATTGCTGGCCTGTGGCTGGTTTTCGGTGTTTTTTGTGTCGTGATTGGCCTCATCGCAACTTTTTTGGCATTGGTGTTTCACCTTTTTGTGGCGTCACGTTGACTTTATCACGGACATTTGACGCGTTATTGTGGGCCTATCGCATGGTGACGCAGTGGTGAAAATACCATGTTGAAAAGGGGTTCTTTTAGTTTTCATTTTCCCTTTTGTGAGATAGCTATATGCATTTTTGCATGTATTGGTAGTTACTTGTATTATCAAGGGTATGTGAAGGTTTTTATTTTGTAAATTGGGGTGAGACAGAACTGAGTTTCTGAGTGGAGTTCACAGAGTTTTTCATCAATTCTGCAGAATTCCGCGTAGTGGTACTCCGCTAACTACTCCCACCCTTACTCAGGAAGTGATAAAACAGCATGAAATGGCAACTACGCCCACACTTAGTCAGGAAGCAAGGAAAATGCAACTTAACTGATCTAGAGCAGTGAAGAAAGAGGATGAACTTGGAATGATCTGTATTACATAGACTCTCGGACTGTTACCTGATTGGGATATTGTTGGCCATGGTTACTCCCTGTGGTTCAGGGGAGTAATAGGTTTGTTGCAGTATTTTTAATTTTACCTTTGAACCTGCTGTGAATTAAGAGTGAAGATAGTAATTTATAATCCTCGCCTCAGGCCCTGACATAGTATACTTGATTTACTGAGAATGTCATGTATTATTCTCATATGGCTGAGGAAGATAGTGTGAATTTACAGAAATATGCTCTAATTTTTGCTTCTGGAGCACCTTCCATAACCTCTATGACAAAACATCATTCATGGAATCCCAGCAGATGGTCAACATTTCACACAGAGTAAAATCACCTTAAAACACAGCATAATTCCTAAAAAAAAAGGAGGGTGCCACTAACAAGTGACTTATATTGTAACTAATGTTGTGGCCAGCCGAAAAAGATTAATCAATGATGAGAAGTTCTAATTTTATCATGACAAGTACCACCAGATGACTTCAAGTACTCAAGTTCAAGTTCAAAAGACCTTTATTCGAATTTCATAAAATTCATAAAAGTACCACAATAAAAACATACATTTACACAGCAATAACAAGTTTGTAAAATTCATGAATTATTAAAATCAAGTACATTTCTCATAAGACTATTTTCAGAGGTTTTCCATCATTTTACGTACACGTGTTATGAGTCTCAACAAAGTGCTAGTGCGGAAAATTAATTCATCTGTATCCAGGGAAAGTAACATTAAATAAGACTCCCCTAATGAAAGGGGTCTATGTTTTTTTAAAATACGGAGTTAAAAACCAGTTGATATATTTTAAATAAAATTTACAGAAGAATAGAAAGTGCAAATCATTCTGTCATGTGGGCATGGATTATAATCTTTTGTATGCTGATAGCCAAGGGGGAAGCCCAACAAAAATTTTATTGAGCCCGCCCTTAGCCGGAACAGCAATGATCTCTCCCAGTTGGTCATAGGTAGGGTGAGGTATTGTGCAAGGTTTGTCCTACTTAAATCATTTCTCTGGTAGGTCACAACAGTTGGTTTGAGGATTTCCCTTTCCATTCGTTCTGAATTATAAAGTGCATACAGTGCTTGTTTGACCTCAATTTTATCTTTGAGTTCAATCTTACTGGGGTCGGAAAAAAGGTCTTCCCTGTTCACGTTACTCAGTGATTTTAAAACTCCCACGACCCAGGGGATTGACATGCCGTGGTCACATTTAAGGCAATCTTTTATGATGTTTTGAGTTAAAACGGCAGAGTTATTCCTCCAAATCCTAATCCAGAAGAGAACTGGTCTAGATCTAATAAAATCGCATACGTAGGGGAGGTTAAGTTCCTCGTGGCAAATCATTTCAGAGGAGGAGATTGGGGCACCCGGTATTTTCCTGCAGAATCGTCCTTCTTCTCGCTGGATACTGGGGCTATTTCCCAATCCCCAAACTTCGGCCCCGTATGTGGCTACTGGTAGGCACTGTAGCTTAATTTTTTTTTTAAATGGCTCTAGTGGCACCTATTTTCTTTGGTCAGGGCAAACTCAGAATAGAATTGTTGGCTTTCGAGAACTTGCCCATGGCGTGGGCCATATGCCCACTCCATGAGCCGTTTGCAGCGAAAACCAGACCAAGATACGGGAATGAGGTTACAGATTCTAATTTGTCTGTACCTATGTGTATAGTATTGAGTTTGCGTTTCCCAGGGCCACACGACATAATAAAAGATTTTTTTAAATTGACGCGCAGGTCTAGGCCCTCCATGTACTGCACGAAACCTTTAACAAGTAGGCGAAGGGCATTAGGTGTTCGTCCCATCAAGACTGCGTCGTCAGCATATAATAAAACTGGCAAAGGGAGCCCCTGGATAGTTGGTACATCATAGACACTTGCTTTAGAGCTTTAGGCAGGCCATTAATATAGATAATGAACAGTAGGGGTGCTAAAACGCACCCCTGTCTTACCCCTCTGCCGATGTTAATGGGTCCAGATACTTCTCCGCTCACCCCTATCCTAACTTGTGCTTTGAGGTCGGTGTGGAGGTATGCCAGGAAATTGAAAAGGGCCTCGTCCAATCCATAGTTCAAAAGGATTGCCCAAAGCTTAGATCTATTCACTAGGTCAAAAGCGGATGAGAGATCCATGAACACAAGGTAAATAGGGGACGATCGGGCAATGCTATACTTGTCAATAATCAATTTCAGATTCAAGCATTGCTCGACCGTCCCCACCCTGCTTCTGAATCCCATCTGGCACGGGTCCAATAGGCCCGTATCTTCAGTCCACTCTACGACCCTGTTATAGATTATTCGTCCCAGGATTTTTAAGGTGTTGTCCAGAAGAGAAATCGGACGATAATTCACTGGGTCTGATCTCTCGCCTTTTTTAAAAATTGGAACTATAATGCTAGTAGCCCAAGAGGTGGGCATGGGAACTGTAGGTAGGCTGTTAAAAACATTAAGGAGGATTGGTGCCCATAGGTCTGGACTGTGCTTGATTACATCTATGGGTAGGCCATCAGGGCCTGGAACCTTGTTTCCAAGACTCTCTTTGATGGCTAGCACCACCTCATGGAGATCTATTTCTAAAACGTGGAGCTGTCCACGGGGAAGGCTAGATGGTTCTTCAGGAGGGGCAGCATATATTTTAGAGAAGTGGGCCTCCCATAAGTTGCTGGTTATATTGCAGCTGATTGGGGTTAGTTGTTTGCCCATTTCACATGTTTTTCTGACGGCTGACCAGAAAAGGCCACTCTTTTTCAGGTTAGCGCTCTCAACCAGCGAGTCCCATTGTTCTGTTAATAATACAGCCTTCCTTTCAGCTAACTTAAGTTTATAAGATTTCCTGGCTGCCTGGACCTCTGCTAGGCACCTTGGTTTAGTGGTTAATGCCCTGCGCAGTTCCCTATTTGCTGGTGAACAGGCAGAGTCAAACCACCTGGGTTCTTTCCGCTCTTTGGGTAATGGGACTGACAGAGAAGCTTTTATTGCTGAACACAGTTTACCGAAATCATCGATTATCCTATGGCCGTTCCCATCCATGGTCAAGCAAGAAGTAAATAGGTAGGGGTGTTCCCTGTTTATGCTTTCTAGTATGGCCCCGCTGTCGACTCCCCTCCATTTCAGGCGCAAACCGTCGCCTGTAGGTGTAATATCATTTGCCCCATTTAAGTTAGCATATACCTTGTTAGGGCCTAGTTTTAACGTCACAGTGAGGGGGTTATGATCACCAAACGAGGTTTCTACCACTATAGATTTTGTCACACAGTTTAATAAATGGGGAGACATAAAAATAAAATCAATTGTGGAAGAACAGTCCCGCCCTCTGAACGTAGGGGCGTGGAATTCGCTTGGAGTATGGTTTATATCCATAACATTACTGAGAGTATGTTCAGTTAATATGTTAGCTAGTTCAATACCCCTTCGTTCAGTCTGATCTGAGTGATTTCTATCCTCAGTTCTGCGATTCTTAACAATTTTTGCATTAAAATCCCCCCCAATTAAAATCCCTGTTTCCTCCCCAATTTCAGCACAAGTTTCAAGGTACTGTAAAGTCTTAGAGAGTGCTTCGAAGTTTTTGTTAGGTACGGAACAAAAATCATTATTGTAAAAATTAATTAAATAAATCCGGGTCTTTCGCTTGAACTCTAAAATCTGTATGTTCGGGTTTCCTCTAGAGAGGTCTGTGATTGTGCCACCGGCCAATATCTTAATGCCAGTAAACAAACCTCCCACTGCATGACCTGAATCAGGCTTGGGTGCTGTCTGGCTGAAGCAGTGATACCCTTCAATATGTAAGTTCTCCACAGCCCAGGTCTCCTGGAACATAATGCTATCTTTACCATCCAGTAACTGTGCCCATTCTGGGTTTGACAATCTTGACTCTAGCCCTGCCACATTCCAGCTAAGAATGGATAGATCACAATGATTACTGTGTCTAGTTGGTTTACTTTTGACACTCTTAACTGCACTCTGCAAAGGGTTAATTGATGTAGGAGGTACAACCTCTTGTGTAATGGCACGTGTAATAACATTACTTTGTACCGATGTTTCCCGAGTTGAAATAGTTGACACCGGGAGTAGATGTTCCTCAATATCATCGCTTTCATCTCGGCATTCACCACTACATCCCTTTGTCCCCAGTCAGTCCTGATCTTCTAAATTCGAGAAGGCATATTCGAACCGATTGTAGGTTGGAATGTTGTATATAGGCCTCAGCTCATGATTTTTTTTTTTTTTTAAGACCAATGGTCCCAAACTTTATTTAAATTCACAGATGAGCCAGTAAGTGTACATACAGTGTCAGAACAACGGGTTATTGCCACAAACAGTACCAAGCAGATTGCACATGTTAACATAGCAGTTATACATGAGTGAAAATAAACAGTTGCTGGTAGAAATGCATTGGTACATAAGTGACTGTGCCAGGGAGTGACTCATGGTGCAGTGCCCGCAGTTCGCAGCACTGCAGAAAGGGCCCAGCGCGTTCAAAAAGAAAAGTCCACAGTCAGTGCATGAAATTGAGTTCCCTGTACAATGCAGTAGAGGATAGAGGCAACAGCATACCTTCCCATGGGTCATGGGTCGCTGGGTGTCCGCTTCCCAGTCCCGGACGTATCTAAGCAGCTCCATGTGAGATATAGACGAGGAGGTGTGGTCGGGCATGATTAGGGGTACAGTATAATCGGCCTCTGTGTCAACCAAAGAGTGAACTGGGAAGTCTAATACAGGGGGGAGGGAAAAACATTCCAAAAAACTGTTGGACTAGCATTCGTGTGTGTGGTAGTGTACCCAGGATCCTAACTGTGTGTGGTGCATCCGATATGGGCCATGCAGGGGCGGGGACAAGTGAGGAGGCGGCGTCGCCGCGGCTGCGAGGCAAGGGGGGGGGCACAGGCGGCAGGAAGGCAAATGCGGCAGGGGATGTCTCCGCCACACATGGTCTCGGTCACCGGGGGGGGGAGGGGGAGGGGGCGTGCGGAGCGGGGGGACAGACAGGGGGGGGGCGCAGGGGGGGGAAAGGGGGGAGGGCAAAGGGGAGGGGGGGGAGAAGGAAAGGGGCGGCGGAGCCCGTGTTAGGTGCGGACAGCAGTCGAGTGAGCCCTCCCTATGTCGCAACGGGACGGCACTCTATTTCGGCTTGTGTGCATGCGTGGTGATACGCAATCAGGGCAACGTCCCAGTCCTGGGCGATCGGGTATTTCCGGAGTCCAGCGGTTTCCTCCCTGTGAAGTGACACACTCTCCGCACAGGCCCAGGTGGCAAAAGAGCGGCGCCAGTCCGCAGGGCGCGGTGGGTCGGCACTCTTCCAGCGTCGTGTGATAAGACGCTTGGCCGTGATAAGGCCTAAATCCCAAAAGCGCGCCCGCATCTTGGTCTGTTTGGTCCTCTTGTAGAGTCCCAAGAGGCACACTTCCCAAGTCTTGGGAAGAGTTCCGCCCGTGGCCGCCGTCAACATGTCCGCGACCGCAGACCAGTACGAGGTAAGATGAGCGCAGCTCCAGAGTGCATGCAGGAAGTCCGAGTCTTGGAGGCCGCATCTGGGACACGCCGAGGAAGTGAGTCCGAAGTAACGATTCAGTTTGTCTGGAGATAGATATGCCCGGTGGATGATGTAATACTGTATAATCTTGAATCGTGCATTGCGGGGGACGACCCTGGCGCCCGCTAGAATAGCATTCCACTGGTTGTCTGTCCAGTCTGTGCCACGGTCGGCCATCCACTTGTCCCTCAATCTCCGAGAGGAAAATTGCGTGTGGCTGTGTAAGGCTTGTGCAAGCCAATGTACAAGGTGTGAACCATCTCCCATCACGTGCAGGTATTGGATGAGTAGGTGTGTGGACGGCTCGTAACTGAGGTCACCCCACGCCTTTGTCAACTCATATAGGAGTCTGGCGTGTGTCAGAAATTGACCCACCGGCAGCTCTGTGTCCGTGGCCAAGGTCTCGAAGGGTAACAGCTCCCCGTCGCTGTATAGGCCGCCCAGGTCGTCCAAGTCCACCGCAGTCCAGCTGCGTAGTTCGGCCGAGGACAGCGTGCCTGCACCCAGGGGTGTCCCCAGTAGAGGCAGGTTCGGGGCATAGGGCACCGTTTGTTTGGTGAGCCGGAGGCTCCGCGCGAGGCACCGCTTCGCCACTGCTACAAGGACCTGCGTGGGGGGGCGGCCCCGCGCCAACGGGTGGAAGAGGGCGAGCGCCTGTACGGGAGATAGGATGGTATCAGCCGTGGCTGTGTCCACTAAGTTCTTACCGCTCAGCCAGTAGGCAACCCACTGCAGCTGTGCTGCCAAGTAATAGAGTTCCTGATTGGGAACCGCTAGGCCTCCAGCGTCCGTGGGTGCAAACAGAGTCTTCAGTGCTACCCGGGGCCTCCCCTTATTCCAGATGAGGCGTCTGGTGAGGGAGTCCAGTTCTCTAAAGATGCGCGCCGGCACATACACTGGCAGATTGGTGTAGTAATAGAGAAGCCGGGGAAGCATTATCATCTTGGTCAGCGCCACTCTGGCGGGCACATTTAGCGGGAGGGAATTCCAGAACGTGACCTGGGCCGTGAGCGAGGAAATGGCTCTTATTAGATTCCCCTGCAGGAGGTCTACGGGGTCTCGATATATGAATATCCCAAGGTACCGAAATACCGTCGGGTGCCATCGGAGCGTCTCCCCCATCATGCGTACATCACACTGCGGCATCTCGCTACCGAACGCATAGGTCCCTGACTTGGCCCAGTTGACACGGAGCCCCGACTTGTCGCCAAATATCTGAAATATGTCCGTGATCGCCGCTGGTATTGGAGTTCTGGACTTTTTGGTTCCGTCCAGAGGTGTCAGGGACAACACCCGAAGACCCCGGAGTTCAACCTGTCTCGGTGCACAAACAAACAGAAACACGGGCTTCTCGATGGTGGCGTCAAAGACCAAAGGTTTATTACTGCAGGGACACAGAAGTCGCAGAAACTACACATGGGCAGTATCTAGGAGCCTGTTCAATTTGTACAAAGAGGGTTACTCCTTAAATACTAAATATTCTGCTCGGGGCAAATTCTTTACATGTTACCAAAGTTCTAAACATTCGTGTCTTAAACAATAAATATTTGGCGTTGCACAGGAATCGTCAACAGTATCTGATGTCAAGACATTACGAATGAGGGGTTCCCACTTTTCCATCATAATCCCATGTCAATTTCTCATTCAAGACCCGGACCGCCTCATCGTAAATTTCGTTACCTCCCCCTAATAAAGGCCCAGAAGGAAAGGAGCAGAGCCAGGTGCAGAAGATAGGAAAGTAGGATAAGAGATGTTTGTGGGTCGTAAATGGGCACGGTTACCAGCTTCGGCCGCCTAATCATGATCAGGCCAACGAACACAAGAACCAGTATAGCAGGACTGGCCTCAGGCTGGGGAGGCAGTTCTTGCCGAGTCATGCTGCTACAGCGTTGCTGGCCTAAGGTGCACGTGTCACTAGCAAGGTGAATCGCCGGCTAAAGCCTACGTGTCCTTAAATGAAAAGAGGTCATTGCTTGTCCATTGACTATGTGAGGGCAAGGAATACAAAATGGCTTCCTTGTTCTAAGATGGATGCCATGGGTAGAACAGAAATGTGTTTGTAACTGGAGTGCTCTTGCTCGTAGCATAGCGAAAACACCAGGATATACTAAATGGATTATTTGCGGTTCACTGATACCAAAATTATGTATTTACGACAATGTTACAAACACGAGTAAAATCGTCACGGAACCTCAGACCCTCCTTTTGCCCTTACATAGGCAATTACTCAGTCTATATCAGAGTCAGAGTCTAATTCTATGCTCATTAGGTCAGTGACATGTTGTTGTATCATCATCCTGTCTCGTGCCTTTTCTCCTAATGCAGGTGGTTTTCTGAAACAGGTTGCAGCACAGAGACTACACAGAGCGGGACCACATTGGATAATAAGACAGCACGAGAACAGAAATACTAGGATGACACCAATGACCATCAGAACCTTCCATCCCCACGCTGATACCAGAGTCCAAAACCACTCCATGAAGGACCAGTTTCCCTTGTCTACGTGTATAGAGTCAGAGATCTTGTGTAGCTTAGAGATCGCTTCATAGACTGTTGGAGCATTATTTGGAATAAAGACACAGCAGCTCGATTGGATCATTCTGCATACCCCACCTCGATCTGCAAGTATTACGTCTAGAACCATACGGTTCTGCAACGTCATGAGACGATCCGCCTGGAGCTCAGCTGTTAAGTTACTAAGGGCACCAGCAGTTTCTGTAATAGTAGATTCAACTACCCGTGTTAGTTGACGTAGATTTCTACTATTGGCCATAGGCCCCCAAAACGGAAGGAAACCTTTGAAGAAGTCTCCAGCTTCCTGACCAGCGGTATCTTCCTTGCTGAAGACACCTCTTGCTACTCTGGTCTTGTGATAATCTGAAGAAGCAGTGTATGTCGGAGGTAACAGTCGAGCAATATAACATGAACCTGAAAAATCAGCAGGCAGCCATGTATATGCTCTGTCCTGACAGATGAAGTAGGTACCCCTAGCAGTCAGAAAGGCAGGGGAGGAATTAGACGGAAATACGTAAGTCTCAACGCACTCACTCCTCCCTAGCTGAGCTCTCAGATTTCTCCCATTTCCTTGCAAACAGACCTGACCTCGGTGAGGCACGACCCAAACTGAAGTGGAGCTTTTACGCTTGCTTTCTCCCAAACTAAGGCGATACTCGGTAGAGTTCCAACTCAAATACACCCGTAATTCATCTCTAGGGTAAGATGGAGTATTATTGACGTCTTTAATCATGTCAATAATTCCCTGGACTAAAGCTTTGTTGGCTGAGTTGTATTTAGTGGACCGTGGTGGACGCGGAGGATAGGTCTCAAGGGCATATGAAAAAATGGTCTGAAAGGCCTGAAATGATCCATTGTAGCTAAAAGGCAAGACTAGATAGGGAATGCCTTTATCCATAGTGTGAGGTATCAAGCCACACACCCAGCAGTCTGTAGTATTAACTACCAGTTGGTGTTGATGCAAGAGCTGTACAAATGTATTGTTAATAAATTCTGAGCGTCGAGCTTGTTCGTGTTCAGGAAATGAGTGAAAAGAATGCATAGAAGAAACCGTAGAAGTAGTAGGATCAAGGGGAGGTACTGTAGTTACTGGCATAAAAATCAAATGTACACCAAAGACGATTCCACCCACCAACGTTATCAAAACAATTAAAAATGTAACTGCACATTGCATTAGAAAGCATTTGCTGTGGAGTATTCTGTACAGTCTATTTCTGCGAACATAAATTACATTTTCTCGTTGCAGCTCAGGAAGCTCCATCTTCTACAATCCGCTCGTGACCACTGATGATGTGTACGTAGATGAAAATGCCTCTATCAGCCCTGGGAGTTCCCAGAACTAACAGAAAGATCGACCTTGTGTCAGACCCCCGCAGATTCAACTAGGCACACAGCCACGACCCTACGGCTACCCAGACGGCAAGGCAATTTTAAAATAAAAAGAAACAATACAAAGTATTAGCAAACTTCCTGGCTGGAGGCAATGTATAGAAAATTCAAATCTGAAAATAGGCAGTTTCCTGCTTTATTTGTCCATATTGCGAGGTCGCAAGTTGTATCTCAGTTTTGCAGGAGCTGTCTGATCTGGAAACAATGTATTTTCAGCTGACGTTACAATGTTCACGTTCGCAGATGACAAATGTTCTTTTGGTGCAGATGGCAAATGTTCGTTGGGTGTGGATGACAAATGTTCTGGGTTCAAAAGAGCAGTTTCAGGAGGAGAGTCAGAATTTGGTGAATCCGTGATCAGTTCTGCATCGCTGAAAGGTATGAACCTGGGGACTTGTTCCGTTTCAGAGGCACCGATTCCTTTCTTTACCCAGTTGTCGTAAGGAAGTGGCAGAGGCACACGTTTGACGTGTGTCGTATGGATCCAGTTCTTCCTTTCGGCCACACGAATAGCAGTTCTCGTTGCCAATAAGACTTGGAAAGGGCCGATGAATCTGGGCTGAAGATTTTTCGTTCTTGCAAAATTTCTAATGACCACCTGGTCACCCGGTTTCAGCTGATGGCCTGGACTCTCCGGTGGCTTTGGCAATGCATCGAAAACCTGTTGGTGAATAAGACTCAATTTAGCAGTCAAGTCGAAAAGGTAATCAATTAACATTGGGTATTCCAGCTGCTTGAATTCTTTTGGTCTGGGTACCCCCCAAACATTTGCAGGACGACCAAAAACTATTTCATATGGACTAAGCCCTACTCTAGAATGTACAGTTGCTCTTGTTGATAGCAAAGCCAAAGGCAATGCGTCTGGCCAGGACAAACCCGTGGATGCTTGTATCTTAGCAAGTTTCAGTTTAAGGGTGCCATTGTAACCCTCGACTAAACCCGCGGACTGGGGATGATTCGCACTGTGAAACTTCTGTCTAATCCCTAGGCCGGCACACACACTCTGCATAACTTTCCCTACGAACTCACTTCCGTTATCTGACCATACAATCCGTGGCATTCCGTATCTGGGGAAGTACTCTTTAAGAAGAATTTTGGCAGTGGATAAGGCAGTATTGTCCTTTAGCGGGTATGCTTCGATCCATCTGGAGAAAGCACAAACTACCACTAGGACGTACTTTAGGTTATTACAACGATCCATGTGAATGAAGTCTAGCTGGATCACTTCAAAGGGGCAGGAAGGAGGAGCGAAGTGACCTGCAGGTGTGGGGATTCCCTTACCAGGATTATGCATCAAGCATACCATACAATTTCTCACCACTCTCTCTGCGCACTTACTAATCCCATCATTCTTCCAAACTGGAGCCAACATCTTACGAATCCCTTTTGAACTGATGTGCGCTGTTCCATGTGCCATCGTTACTACTGCAAGCACATACGCATCAGGCAACATCCAACGCTGTTGTTCCGACAAGTCAATCCAACACCCACTCGAGTCCAATTTACCCGTGCTCTCTCTCCATGCAAGTTTTTCCTCCTCAGTCGCCTCTTTCTGAATTTCCTTCACGCTTTCCACTGTGTCCTCACACATTCCAGACTCAGAAATCCATCTTGCAGACGTTGCAACATACATTCTACTCATCATATTTCTAGCTGTCTGTTTTGCAGTCTCATCGGCAAAAGCATTCCCACGACCAACATCATCCGTGATTGCTTTATGAGCACTGCATTTCACAATCGCAACTTCAGTCGGCAAGGTTAGAGATTCCAACAAGTCATTAACTAGCTGACCATGTTGAATCTTAGTCCCATGGGACGTAATGAAACCTCTCTCTTTCCACAAACGGCCAAAACTATGGGCCACGCCGAACGCGTACTGACTATCTGTGAACACATTCACTCTCTTTCCCTTAGCTAAAACGCACGCTCTTGTTAGCGCGATCAATTCTGCAGCCTGGGCAGAATTCTGACTCACTCTTGCAGTCTCCACAATCGTACTCAAGGTCGTTACTGCATAAGCAGCAGTCACATCACCATTCTCCAATTTGAAGCAAGACCCATCAACATACAACGTTCCATCTGGATCTGATAACGGAGTGTCTTTTAGATCAATTCGTCCTTTTGTTTCTTCCTCAGTTTTGAAACAACAGTCGTGTGGTTCGGAATCACTCGACTCTTGGCTAGTCGGCAACAATGTTGCTGGATTCAATACATTGCATCTCTTGATCTGAATATGGCTAGCTAACAGTGTTAGTTCATAACCTGATAATCTAGCACTGGTAAGGTGCTGCGTCTTGGTTCGGTTCATGAGTGTATCCACAGCATGAGGAACCATGACCACTAGCATGTTGTTCATTACTAAACCAGCAGATTGTCGAATGGAAGCTGCAGCTGCGGCTGTAGCTCTCAAGCAACTAGGCAACGCTCTAGCTACCGGATCTAACGTTGATGAAAAATACGCACAAGGGCGTTGTTTATCACCAAATTTCTGCGTCAAAACACTCAATGCACAACCTTCTCTCTCGTGGACATAGAGCGTGAATGGCTTACTGTAGTCGGGTGTACCCAATACAGGTGCTGAACACAGTGCATTTCGTAATTCAGAAAAACTCTGCTGACATTCAGCAGACCATGGTACCGGACTCGGAACACCTTTCCCAGTCAAGGCTACCAATGGTTTTGCTAAAAGAGAAAAATTTGGGATCCATTGCCTACAATATGAGGTAATACCTAAAAAGGCACGTACTTCTCTCTGCGTGCTAGGAACATTCATCTGTGTAATTGCCTTTATTCTCTCTGGGGTCAACTTCCTTCCCTCCTTTGACAAGAGATGACCTAGGTAGGTCACTTCTTGGCAACAGTATTGCATTTTTGAAGGTGACACCTTGTGATTCAAATTTGACAAGTGATGCAATACAGAAATCGTAGCTGTTTTGCAAGTTTCCTTGTCATCAGCAGCCACTAGAAGATCATCGACATATTGTACTAAAGCAGAACCAGGAGGAAGTACAAATGAGTCTAACTGGCTTTTTAATGCTTGACTGTAAATGGATGGGCTTTCACAATAACCTTGTGGAGCGCGTTTAAACCTGAAGCTTCGTCCTCCTAGAGAGAAACCGAAGATATCTCTGCTTTCCTCGGCTATCGGAATGCTGAAAAAGGCATTTTTCAAGTCGACAACCGAAAACCATGCTGCTGTAGCAGGAATCAACGTTAACAATGCAGTAATGTCTGGAACCACAGGAAACTGTGGAATCACAATTTTATTAACCTCTCTAAGATCAATTACAAACCTATATACTGGAGGTTTTGTTGGGTCAGTTCGTTTCAAAATAGGCAGTACAGGACTATTACAGACATTACCTCTAGTTTCTTCTATAACGTCTTTCTCAATCAGATCATGCACTATCAGTAGGAGCGCACGCTCACCTTCACTAGAGATTCTGTATTGTGGAATTCGTGGAAGTTTGACATTTGCTTTCAAAGTTACTACATAGGGTGGAATTTCCAATAGACCTACATCATTAGGACCAGTCGCCCAAAGAGTATCAGGGAGTGAACGCAGCTCTGGTGGGAGCGCATCCATCGACAAGTACATTGGAGAGATTATACTTTTACCCAACGTAAGCTGTACTCCTTCTGGAGAACAGTATAATGTCGCATAAAGGCGTTTTAACAAGTCTAAACCAAGCAGATTTTCGTTACAACCTGTCGTCAAAATCAGAGGAGCTTTCAAGTGGCAGGGTCCAACAGAAATAGACAAAGGACCAGAAACGGGGTTGTGAACAGGGGCGCCAGAAAAACCTACTGAAACGTTTGTTGAGCCAGACAAAGGTGCGCCAGGGAGTTTCGCATGTATTATAGAACTTTTTGCTGCACCAGTATCCAACAGAAACGGTTCGACTATACCTGATGTTGCTACTGCGACATAAGGCCCACTCTGATCTACTGGAACTGATACTACTCCCTCTCTTTGTCCATGGCTGTCCTAGTACTCACTTTGCTGACCTTCCTCACTAGCTTCATAATAGTCTTCAACATGATACTGTGGAGACCTATTCTGTTGGGCGGATTGTCCATTTCGCTGGTCGAAATAATTAGAAGGGCGATCACTCGTCTGCGGAGGCATAGCACCTCTTCCTCGACCTCTAGAGTTTTGCATAGAACTACCACGACCTCTCTGAGCAGCCGCAGCATTATTTTGCGTTCGAACTGGACACTCATTTTTGTAATGACCTTCCACTTTGCAATAAGCACATTGATTCCATTGGTATTGTGGCCTTTGAAAATTATAATCCGTTCTTTGATATGACCCTTGCTGCATACTAGTCTGATTCGTGCGAGGCGGATAAGCTTGCTGTAAAAGTACTTTAGTCTTTAAATCTTTCGTCTTTTTATCTGATTGTTCCTTCTCTTCTTTATCCCTATTTTCATAGTACTGGGCAGTCGCAAGTATTTGCGCAGTCGTAGAGACAGCCCACGCACTTTCAGAATTCTTTAATTTACCACTAAGTTCTGGCAACAGATTGTGCACAAATTTATCAACAAATAATCTCTGGCCTCCTTCTGTGCTCATATCCTGACCACTATGATCCACGAAAGTCTCTTCGAATCTTGTGAAAAAGTCGGAGACGCTTTCGTCTTTCTTTTGTTTGCACGCGGACAATTTGTCCCAGTTAACGCGTAATGCTGGCATTAGGGTTTTCATTAAATCGATTATCCTACCAGGCAAATTAGCGATTAAAGGTTCAGGTTTAGAACCACCTACTTGTTGACCATCCGCTGCAATTATAGCTGCCCAATCACCACCTAGGGCAACTGGATGATTCTCTTTACGAATTTTAGCCCAAATTGGTTGTGGTACTACATTACCAAATAGCAGATCTATGTCAGCAAGATTCAATACACAAGCGTCAACTGTTTGAGCCAACTCTTTGTAGTACCCTGCAGGATTTTTACGCGGATCTGGCAAGGCCTGTTTTACTGCTAATACTTCTGCTCGCTTCCATGGAATATGTATCCATACTCTCTGGAATTGGGCCGGAGCGGCTGCAATACCAAGGTTTGCATTAGCTTGCACAGCTTCACGCCAAATTGGTGGAACTTCTCTCATTGGATATTGACGATTTTGTTTCGTACTACGTTTCTCTAACTCTCTCGGGGAACGAAGGGATGAGTCGGTCCTATAACTTAGAACCAGTTCCATCGCTTCTTTTATATTGTGTCCAACTATCATACCTGCAGCAAACTCTTTCTGAACATTAATTAATTCTCCTAGATTTGATTCAGGGTCATCCTCTTCCAATTCCCCACGTAGAAGGAAACACATTTCATCGAACACATATCGTTGTGTCGGTTCATTCCATTGCATAAATGTATCTAATACATCTTGTACATTATATCTTCCAACTTTTGAAACCCATCTAAGAGCAGTGGAATCTAGTATTCCTCTTTCTTCAGTACTGGGAAGCTGACTACGTCTCTGCACAGAGTCAGAGGTAGGAGTCTTAATCAGAGTTTTATAGAAGGGAGATAGAATATTAGAAACAGAATCAGTGATTCTCCGACGAACAGAAAGTGGAGTCATAATATTAGCAGAAGCAGTAAATAGAGTAGCAGTTGGAACAGATAGATCAGGAACAGTAGGAGTAGCAGGCAAAATAGCTTGTGAACTAGCAGGTGTGAGCGACACAGGCATAGGTAAAGAAGCCGGCAACCCTGGAAGAGGGGTTGTCGAAGGAACATTAATATTGACCACAGGAGGTACAGGAACTTGATTCAGGGGAGCGGGAACAGGGACACCAGGTTGTCCAGCAACCGGTAATTGAACATTCGGCATAGGTGGAGCCGTAGCACCCTGTGCATACGGTGGGGGTGATCGTAACAAGTAAGACAACAGGGGATCCTTTTCAGGGTCCTCTACTATCTTAGCCGTACTCGATGGCAAAGCAGGATAGCACTTGTCTATCGCTAAATTACGCTCTCTATTGGCCACCTCCATCGCTTTCTCAGACTCGTTGAGTTGCAGCTGTTTAGCAGACTGTTCTAAAGTCAACTCTTGCTCTTTTTGTTCTTTCTTCAACTTTTTAATTTCTCTCTGTTTAGATTCTTTTCGCCAATAACGGAAAGAATCAAACATTGCCGGCCGGGCTTTCTTCTTAAACAACCTTCTTTCTAGATTATCGAGAACTTCAGGTTCAAAACTACCATGCAGTGGCCAACTAAGGACACCATCTTTCTCTGTGAAGCGGATCCATACCTCGTTATAAGAGATAGGGCCCACACCAAATTTGCAATATAGATCATAAAGGGGAGTTCCAATCGGAGGAACCAAACACGAGTCCTCCAACTGGGAATCACTGTTGCAACTGAAACAAGACAACATACAATTTTTCCGACTTACCATTTTATAATCCGGAACACAAAACAAACGAGACACAAACAGAAAAAAAATGCGCACTCGAACCAAGAACTTGGGCCTACCAGAACTGATAAATGTATCGATACCTGAACTGAACAGAATGATTATCGTAACCAGAATAACCAGTGATAATCTTACAGAACTGAACTGAACTGAGAACTAAAAGGTTTATCCAAACAGGAGCAACCCTCACAAAATACTTAACTGAGGCACTGAAGACGTCACCAAGGAGAAACCCGTCACGTCTCGCCGTACTGAGGACTGCACCTCGGGTCCAAGACAGGGCGACGGTCAAGGCAACGGACCACTGCAGCCGTCTGAACGGGAACCCTCGCGGAAGAGAACGTCGGGGCCACTTTTGCGATATGCCGGGATCGATGAAGTGGGGCGCCTCCCTCTGAAATCTTCACACGAAGCTCCTCGAACTCTTCAGGCTTTTGGACCGGTACCGACTGACGTCGCCCCACGTTGGGCGCCAATTGGAGTTCTGGACTTTTTGGTTCCGTCCAGAGGTGTCAGGGACAACACCCGAAGACCCCGGAGTTCAACCTGTCTCGGTGCACAAACAAACAGAAACACGGGCTTCTCGATGGTGGCGTCAAAGACCAAAGGTTTATTACTGCAGGGACACAGAAGTCGCAGAAACTACACATGGGCAGTATCTAGGAGCCTGTTCAATTTGTACAAAGAGGGTTACTCCTTAAATACTAAATATTCTGCTCGGGGCAAATTCTTTACATGTTACCAAAGTTCTAAACATTCGTGTCTTAAACAATAAATATTTGGCGTTGCACAGGAATCGTCAACAGTATCTGATGTCAAGACATTACGAATGAGGGGTTCCCACTTTTCCATCATAATCCCATGTCAATTTCTCATTCAAGACCCGAACCGCCTCATCGTAAATTTCGTTACCTCCCCCTAATAAAGGCCCAGAAGGAAAGGAGCAGAGCCAGGTGCAGAAGATAGGAAAGTAGGATAAGAGATGTTTGTGGGTCGTAAATGGGCACGGTTACCAGCTTCGGCCGCCTAATCATGATCAGGCCAACGAACACAAGAACCAGTATAGCAGGACTGGCCTCAGGCTGGGGAGGCAGTTCTTGCCGAGTCATGCTGCTACAGCGTTGCTGGCCTAAGGTGCACGTGTCACTAGCAAGGTGAATCGCCGGCTAAAGCCTACGTGTCCTTAAATGAAAAGAGGTCATTGCTTGTCCATTGACTATGTGAGGGCAAGGAATACAAAATGGCTTCCTTGTTCTAAGATGGATGCCATGGGTAGAACAGAAATGTGTTTGTAACTGGAGTGCTCTTGCTCGTAGCATAGCGAAAACACCAGGATATACTAAATGGATTATTTGCGGTTCACTGATACCAAAATTATGTATTTACGACAATGTTACAAACACGAGTAAAATCGTCACGGAACCTCAGTATTTGCGTGAGATCTCTGACATATAGCAACAAATCGTCGGCATATAGAGACACCGAGTGGGTGCCATCCGCCAGCGGTATGCCCCATGTGTCTCCGGAGTTGCGGAGCATCTCGGCCAACGGCTCCATCGCTAAGGCGAATAATATGGGGGAGAGGGGGCAGCCCTGCCTGGTACCTCTCCCGATGCGGATCCTGTCCGAGAACAACCGTCCAGTCCGGACCCGGACCTCTGGGGCCTGGTAGAGGAGTCCCACCATCTGTACGTAAGCGTCCCCCAGTTCGTATTTCTCGAGGACTCGGAGGAGGTATGGCCACTCCACCGAGTCGAACGCCTTTTCCAAATCAAGTACGATGCATCCCGAGCGTGGCCAGGCTAGGGTCGCATAACGTTGGATTCTGAAAAAACGGCGTAAATTGTAGGACGTGCTCCGTGTGGGTACGAAGCCATTCTGATCAGAGTGTACCAGAGTGGGGACCAGTGGCGCTAGTCTCCGGGCCAGGGCCGCTGCAAGAATTTTGTAATCGGTATTGAGGAGCGCTAACGGCCTATAGGAGCCGAGGTCGCTCGCTTCTCTACCCGGTTTCAGCAGGGAGACCACGTTAGCCTCGTTCAGGGACGCCGGGAGTTCAGCGTCTTCCAATGCCGCCCCATACATTTTCAGCAGTTCCGGTATTAATACCAGGGAGTAGGCCTTGAAAAACTCCGCCGGGAGCCCGTCAGGGCCCGGCGCTTTGCAATTGGAGAGGGAGAAAATCACCTCTCGTAACTCCTCACCAGTAAGCGCGGCTCCTAGTTCGGCCTGTTGGGCAGCGGTAGCAGTCGGGAGCTGTAAAGACGCCAGATAGTCTGTGATCTCCACCACCGTGGCCCGTAGCCGCGAGCTGTAAAGGGATTTGTAATGCGACGTGAACGCATCATGGATCTGTTTCTGGGTATAGACCTCAACGCCCTGGGTTGTACGGATGGATAGGATCGATGCAGAGTGCGTGTCCTGTCGTACCAACCATGACAGTAGCCTGCCAGGTTTGTCGCCTGTATTGTGGGTGCGTGCGGAATGTGCAGCGAAGTTGATATTCTTTAGGCGCTCCAGCAAAGCAGCGTGGTCCGCTCTGGCCGAGATGAGTTGGGCATCATCTCCCCCCGCTATTTCCCGTTCTTTATCCAACAGAGCCTCTTCCGCCTGCAGCAGATCTTTCTCCACTTGCCTACGCAAGCTTGCTTGGACACCGAGGCAGCTTCCCCGGGTCACCACTTTAAAGGCGTCCCACTCGGTTCTCGGGGAGGAGGTCGAGTCAATATTGTCCTCGAAGTACTGTAAGATCTTCCCGGATATTTCCTCTCGGAATGGAGTGTCAAGGAGGAGATCCGGTTGTAGGCGCCACGTTGGTACGGGCGGGCGTGGGCGCTTCCATCCATATACCAGCGTGTGCGGGTTATGGTCTGAGTGTGTCCGGCCTAGGTAGTCAGTGTCAGACACAGAGGGGAGCAGGTCACGGGACAGCATGAATCTGTCCAACCTGACATGTAGGGAATGGGCTCCCGAGTAGTAAGAGTATACCCGGGCGGTGGGGTTCCTGACGCGCCATGAGTCCTGTAAGTTCCATTGCGTCGCCCAGTCAAGGAGGGCCCTGGATGTCGCCTGTACCGGGGCGATCGCTAAGGGGAGGGACGAGCGATCAAGGGAAGCGTCTAGCACGCAGTTGTAATCCCCGCCCATCATCAAGGGTACGTCCGGCCATGACGCTATCGTTGCCGACAGTCGTGTGAAAAATTTCCCCTGTTCCACATTAGGAGCGTAGATGGAGGCTATGACTACCTGCTGCCCGTCAAGTCTGCCCTGTATGAAGACGTAGCGTCCCTCAGTGTCAATATTGCTGTGTGTTAGTGCGAATGGAACCCCGGGCCGGACCCAGATCAAGGTCCCTCTCGCAAATGCCGAGAAGGTTGTAGCAAATATCTGACCCCTCCACTTACGGTGAAGTGTGGCTACCTCAGTGGCAACTAGGTGTGTCTCTTGGAGCAGTGCAATCTGAATCTGGTGCCTTTTAAGGTAGGAATATACCTGGTATCTGCGTGAGGGTGTGTGCATGCCCCGGACATTCCAGGTACAAAATTTAAACGTAGCCATCACAGTGCTGGTCACGGTCATGCACCCATCCCCCCCCCCAGTCCCCCACCCGCCCCACCCGCACCCGCGCAGCAGCAGCGAACAATGAGCAGTTTCACCCCACAGCCCCGCCCCGGAACCCAAGGATGCACGCAATAGCAGGACAGTACCAACACTAGTCTCAGAAGGCATAACATGAACATAAACATAATACCAAAAGGGCAACAACAAAAACAAGTCGCCGCCCAAACGCTCTATCGAGCTCAATCAATCCGTAAGGTCAATGGGGGGATGACTAAATACAGCACTTGAGTTAAACAAGGTAGTCCGTAACGTCCGAAGAGCCGCAGCGGCTCCCTTGCCACGGGCAGAGGGCCAAAAGGGCGCCAGGAGTCAGTGATAGTGTCCGCGGCCAGGACCGATTCCCAGTGTCACTTGACCCGGACATTCGATCCCAAGGCAGGAGCGCTTCCGTTAGTCCCCCGGGGGGAGGGGCACTCACCTCTAGGGGTCCGTCCACCCCCTTAAAGTCATGGTCCCGGTGGCACTCTGGCAGGATAGCCCCGGCTCCCCTCCCGGCGCCACGGCAGCTCCGCGGCAGTCCGGTGAACGGGGGGGGGGGGGAGGGGGTGGTGCTTGGCAGCAAAGTACAGGCCCCACAGAAGACGGTGATCATGGTTGCCAGGGCCTCCAGGAGTGTCAATGTGGGCCCTTGATCGATCCATCCCTGAGGGTGTGCTGACTGTTCCAATACGTAATACACGTCGGTCCAGCCAGAGCTGGGTGGGGGAGGATTGTTCATGATATCAAGTCTGATGTTTGGGGCGTGACGTCAGGTAGGCCCTCCGGATTCGAGCCATCTGGTAGACCGAACAAGTCGTCATCGCCTTCGCTCCCGCGTGAGCGTGGGCTAGTGTTGGAAAGCAGGATAGGTGATTGTGACCCGCTAATCTCAGCAGTTATGCGGACGGCTTCCTGTTGTTCAATTTGGATCTGCTCCGGGGTCGGGCCGATCTCCGCTTCCATGGTCGGTGACCCGGCCCTCGAGGTGTGTCGTTGTCTCCGTCTGCTTGTGCCTCGATTCCGGCGTTGTTCCCTCGGCACAGGCCCAGGGTTCGTGTCTACCCCCGAATCCAACCATGCCATGGCCGCCTCTGGGGTGTCAAAAAAGTGGGTCCTGTCCTGCGCCACCACTCTGAGGCGTGCCGGAAACAACAGTGAGTATTTGAGAGTCAATCGTCTAAGCCGTTGCTTCACCACGTGGAAGGATTGGCGCCGTCTCTGAACTTGTATGGTGTAATCGGGGAAAAACATCACCTTGGCATTGTCCACTTGAATATCCGACAATTTCCGCGTTTCGCGGAGGATGGCATCTCGGTCGCGGTAGTTCAGCACTCGCATGAGCATCGGCCTCGGGTTGGAGCCCTTCGGGGGAGGGCGAGAAGGAACTCTGTGCGCCCGTTCTACCACAAAGTGCGGCGACAGCGTGCCTTCTGGTAGTAGTTCTCTGAGCCAGGCCTCCATATGCTCCGCCGTCTTTCTCCGTTCCCATCGTTCCGGCAGGCCCACTATGCGCACGTTGTTCCTTCTGGCCCGTCCTTCCGCGTCCTCTGCTCTATCCTCAAGGAACTCCACCCGGTTGAGTAGGTCCTGGACGTGTTTGTCCGTCTGCACCAGTTTAGGTGTGGCCTCTGCCATCGCGTGCTCCAGGGTCGTGGTGCGGTCGGCCAGTTTCTTGTGGTCGGTCCGGAGGAGTGTCAGGTCCACGGCCACTTTGTCGATTCTGTTCTCCAGCGACGTACGGGTCGTCTGCATGGATTCCTCCAGGCGTTCCATGGCTGCCAGCATAGTGTCTAGTTTGGATGTAGTCTGGTCCGTCTCCATATGTTTCACCATTTTCCCCTTGTTTAATGACCCTCCTGTGCCAGTCTTTGCCCTGGTCCCCCCGGACATGTGGGAGGCCTTTGCGGTCTGTCAAGCGGGTGGGTACGTTCTCGTAGTGCGTGATGGAGGGACCGGTGCGCGTTAGTCTCCCGGTCAGGGCCTTCGTCGCACTCGTGGTGAATGGCGTGTGGCTGTAGGTGGGGGGAGGAGGATCGCCTCACCGCAGGGCCCCAGGGTTTCGTGTTACACAGCCGACTTAGGAGGACGAAATGACCGTGTAGCAACTGTTATAAGAACTCTCAGGCGTGGCGGTCAGTGCCGTGCTGGACCTGACTGTTTGTTGCCGCCTGTCTGCGCCTCGAGGCGGCTCGATGGGCCGGGACGACAGGTCTCTCTCAGTGAGTCCGTCCACTGGGCTCGGGAAGATGCACTCCATCGGTCGATGCCAGGCGCCACCTAGTGCCACATGGGGGTCCACGTTGTCTGGCCCACTCTCGGCAGAGGTGGGGGGGGTGCAAGTCGGAAAATCTGCGCTTCTGCACCTGGCCGGGAGATTCCCTCAGCGTTGGGTCGACTGCCTGCGAGGGCCGACGTGTTGCAGCCTCATTGCGCACGTGGCGCAGTCCCGGTTCCTATGTGCCAGATGGGTCCGGTGGTGCTCCGCGACTCCTTCTGTGCGGCGGGCATGTGCAGGGGCCTGGGAGATAAGGCCGCGTTATCTCCGGCGGCAGTCTGCCGGGGCCAGGGGTGACAGTGTCTGTGTGGGTCTCGTGGCGGCCCAGCTCGGTGGTCCACCGGTGTCCGTCTAGCCGGGATGCGCAGTTCAGCGCCGGCGGGGCGGCGATTCGGTCCGCCACGGGCCGCCGCGGTGCAGGGGTTCGTAGCGCCTGGGGTCCTCGTGTGGGTAGGGCGCTGGAGGTGCACGGCAGCGCGTCGCAGGTTCTTTTCCTGGGCCGGGCCTACGGTTGGGCGTCAGGTAGGCCAGGGGGCGTCCAGGGGGCTGTGCCGGGTAGCATATGCTCTGGGCCGGAGGGGCCCTGGGTCGTTGTCGCCAATGCGGGTCTCTAGGTAGTCTCGTGCACTCACCCCCTGGCAATCATATAGCCCGGCAGGGTGGTCCCAGCAGCGGTAGGCAAGGCGGGCCGATCTCGTGGCCTTCGTGAGCCCAGGCTGCGGACCTCCCACTGGTGGTCGAGGTCCCCGCAGTGTATCGTCGTCGTTGAGGATCCAAGGTATGGGACACGGTCCAGACTCTGCGCTGGACCGCGCACTGCAGGCCACTCGTTTCGCGGCCTACTCCGCAAGGTCGGATCCCCGGCCTCAGTTAGTCGGGGCCGCCGGCCGGAAGTGCGCGCTGGGCGGCTAGTCGTGAGGGCCGCTGCCGGCC
The DNA here is from genome assembly GCF_964261635.1 of Lissotriton helveticus. Classification (NCBI taxonomy): domain Eukaryota; kingdom Metazoa; phylum Chordata; class Amphibia; order Caudata; family Salamandridae; genus Lissotriton; species Lissotriton helveticus. The sequence goes on from NC_136059.1 coordinate 120,345,656, forward strand.
GGAGGGTCAGGTGGTCCGATCCGCCTGGAAATCGCTCCAGAGGTGGGTCTGGTATCCGGGCACACTCGGTCTGAGTTTGAGCCCGGTGCCGTCAGAAAATACAGGATAATTGGCCCGTGTTTGGGGAGCTTCACTCGGAGCTCAGACGAAGCACGTCTTTTCACATCGCGTGCTTGGCCACGCCCCCCTCAGCTCATGATAACCAAAATTTGAGTTTACATTGGGACTGAAGAGTGGCCTCTCACTATAATTATGCGGGGGCATGATGGGAAAGTGGGGGTGTGGCGTAGATTGTCCCATGAATTTAGCCTGATAGCGCTGGGCTGGGCCGTTCATGAGACTGAAATCTTGGTTCAGTTGGTGAGATGGGTATAAATCCCTGATTCCAAGATTTCGCTCCTGAAGTCGCACAGCCGGATTAGACATGGAATTAGGAGTTGGGGCTAAATGTCTATAAAAGTAACCCAAGGGAAGTAAGGTTGTGTTAAATTCCCAGGGTGAGGGTAATGGCGCATTAACAAGAGTTTTTTGAGCCCATTGAGGGGACCTGAAGTTTATGACTACACAGTCTCCCTCAAACTTTTTTCTCAATGGGCCGATCCACCCGACTCTCTGTGTTTGAATGATCTCCCTTGCACCTTCCATTGGGAAATTGCAATTAGTGGATAGCCAATGGAGGATCCTGTTATTAAGAGTTGTGTGATTTTCCTCTTGGTCGTTCTTTAATTTAGGCACATTGACCAAAATCAACACATAGACTCTGTTGTTGCCTAGTCTTGCCTTGCCGCTTGCCAGACCAGGAGAATCGAGCGCCGAGCGCCGCGCAGAGCCACAGCCAACGGAGGACTACGGAACACCGTGCGGGACGCCGTGTGGCAAGGACCCCGGAGCAAAGATGCCGAGGACGCCGATTGATATCCGTCACGGACCCCCCGAGACCCGCTCCACCCCCCGTGCCACGTGGAAGCGAAGCGCGTGGTGTTGGACCGGGCAGGGTAGGCACAAGCCGGGAGGGAGGAAGGAGACCGGCAAACAAAGCACGCGAAAACCTGAGAACGCATAGAAACGCGGTGTGCGTGTTTGCTGGCTCCGAAGGTATCAGCGAGCCACCTACACAACCTGCTAATCCCCCGCCCCCGTGGAGGCAAGACAGAGGGGGTTCCCGTACAGCGCTGCCAGTAAGCTGCAGTGGCACACTAACAGCGGCCCAGGAGCAGGAGGGGCAGGCTGCATTGGGTTTATATGAATCTGGACTATTGGATATCTGGACCAGCCAGTAATAGTGACCAAAGGCTTAAACACCTGTGGCACCTGAATAAGCAAGGAGCCAAGAACCGAAGGTGTGAGCCTAGAGTCCCGCCCGCAGAACCTACAAAGCACAAGGAATGCAAGTATTGGGAAAAAGCCAGGGAAGTCACCGGGGGAGAAGACAACAAGTGCGGCAAGGCAGGCAGGCGGTTAAAAGGCACAACAGAGGTACGTGAAAGGTCTTAAGTACATTTAAAAAAAAACAAAAAAAAACTTAAAGTAATATTAAATAAAACGGAGAAATTAACAACAGCAGTACTACAGTTTAAGTAATATAATTAAAGAGATGGCACCGAAAAGAGGGCAAAAATTGCGCTCAGAGGATGGGCCAGAGAAGAGTAAACAATTGGAGGGCTCAATATCACTGGCAGAGAGCCAAGAAAGCCAGGCTTCAATTATGGACAACAGTAAGGGGCGACGCAAGAAAAGAAAAGTTAAAAGAGCAACCAAAAACGCCCAACAGGCTAAAAGGGGTTGTGTCCCAACAACCTCCAAACAGAAAGACAACCTGTCAGCGTCCAAATATATAAAGGATTTTGTAGGGAAACATTACAAACCTACAGAGCCAGCAATAAACCTAGATCAAGAGGGAGACATGGAGGTATATGGCTTGAAGGGCGGAGAAAACACAGGGGCAGCTGTCACAAGCCAGATAAGCAAAACCATGGAAGAACTCCCCGAAGAAGAATTTCCAGACAGAGAGGAAGGAAGGGATGACCCCATATTGATAAACTTAACGCTCCTGAGTCAAAACCTCCACATATCTGCGCCTCGTCTCTCATCATCCCCGAAAATGTTTTTGTCACAATCATTGGGAAATGAAGAAATAACTGGGAACGAAACCCAGAGCCAGAGCTATGTCTGGGGGGGGGGCACCAGACCAATCGCTGCAGCACCAAAGGACCCCTAACCCCCAACCACAGCGAGAAAGCATAAGAACCAGTCAGCATATAAACCCAGAAAGAGGATGCGGACCTTTCTGTAACGCCCCCAACATCATTGGTGGATCTAATATTGATGTTACAGAAGATACTACAAGGAATCTTAGAAGTAACACTTTCAAATAATGGAGTGATGAAAGCTCAGAAACTGTACTTAAAAAAGATCGAAGAGGAACTAGTTGAGATAAAAAACCAAATGCCAAATATGCAAAGGCCAATAAGTACAATATCTCCCACTGATGGAAACGCAGAGAATGCACCAGCAGAAGCAATCGTGGTAAACCTTGCAGGGACTCCTCACCCCATAGAACAATGCATAACAAATGACTCTGTCAAAGCATTAGATAATGAATATATCTCTAGATGCCCAATGCTGATAAAAAGGAGAGGGGTGTATGCAGTGGCTACCACCAGGAATAGGGTTGGAAAGAAGTGTGCAACAAATCCAACAGCAAAGAGAAAAGGGAAGATATCAGAAGGCGAGGCACAGCCAGGTCTAAACCCCCTAGCTCCATTATACGTCCCGAATAGACCCTTGCAATCGGAGCCTAAAACAACAAAGACCCCGATAGTACCAAGTAAAAATGGGAGAAGCAAGGTGATAAAAGAGAAACCAGTAACATCGTATACTGGGAAGCAGAAAGTAAGGATAGCCGCAGAACAATCCAGTAATGGCTGTAGACTTGATAGCTCTCAGAGACAGGCACCATCCAGCGAGGGAAGCAAAGGATGGGTGATAGGAAGAACAAAGGCTAGACAGCAAAAATGTGAAACTCCCAAGGAAGTGCAAGTGACAGATAAAAATAAATGGGTATACTTGGATCAGATATGGAAAAAGGGAAAGTTGGGAAGGAAAATGAACCCCCTAAACAGGGCACAGATACTTTCCACTTTCGCCAAATGCAGTAGCTTGAGTGGGATCAGTACAAACGATCTCCGGCAAATCGGGTTTGTAGAAAACAGAAATGGGAAAGAAATAACAAAAATATCACTTCACTCAGACCTGGTAAAAAAGGCAATCTTGAAAGCTACAAGCGAGATAAACCAACAGGGTATAAAGATAATCCCAGAGAGAGAAGTAATGGTTCCCGTTGATAACACATCGTTAAAACATCATGCAGGTCTCGGGAGGAGGCAAGTGAAACTATACAGAGAAAATGAAGGAAACTGTAGTTGCCTGAACATAGTAATAGACAACACAGGTAATGAGGCTTCCTGGGATAACTGGTCCCTTGGTAGTAGCCCTGCAGGAGATGATAACGAGAGCAATATGGAGGAAGAAGTAGAAGAGGGTGGCTTGAGCGAGGTAGAATAGGACGGGGCGGTGCCGCAAAGTCTAGGTCTCATAACCTGGAATGTGAATGGGCTAGGCAATGATCTAAAGCGAGAACATATAAAGGAAATAGTAAATAATGTGGACATTGCCTGCCTACAAGAGACCTGGACATGCGACGAAACCCCAATCTGTGAAGGATATCTACAGCTAAGTCGGACGGCCACGAAAAAAAGCTTTGGCCGACCTTTAGGGGGACTGATGATATTGGTTTCAACAAAAGTTCTGAGAGAAGTTACACCGATAAAAACGAAATGTAAATGGGTCCAAGCATGCAGAATAGAACTATTGGCAGTGGAAACGAAGTAAAAAATGTTGACTGTGTTAAATGTATACATGCAGTGGGATAACAAAGCAGAGTATGAAAATGAGTTGAGACATTTCAAGGAGGATGTTGATACCATACTAGAAAAATATGCATTGGACATACTGATAATAATGGGGGATTTTAACCATAAATTAGATCCTAAGAAGGCAGTCCTCTGGAATAGAGAACTGTTAGAGGTGTATGAAATAAACCCTGCTATCTTCCCAGCTGGAGAGATCTCAAAACAGGAAACTGAACTAGTACATGTCCTAGGAGGTAGTGGATTCCAATGTGTAAATGGCAGACTGAAGACAGATTGCCCAGCAGGGAAGACCTTTAAATTAGGCTCACAGAACTGCCCAATAGACTATATGTTATTACAAGCCTGGAATTCCCCCCTAGTTCAAGAATTTAGGATAGAACAAACAGAGGTCAGCGATCATAACCTATTACACCTAACAATATCTGGGGGAAGCAAAATGATTAGAGACAAAGTGATCCACCAGGAGGTCGAGTATCCCAAACGAGTGTCGACACGACTGACGGAGGAATATCAGGAAAAATTAAAGGCCATGCAAATTAAGATCGAGTCCGGAAACTTAGAGAACAAAAACTTGGAATGGTTCATAGAAAAGTTGGATGAAGTGGTTCAGTGCCTAAGAATAGAATTAAAAAGGAATAAACAGTCTAGTGTAAAACCGCCCAGCCGAGTAAAATGGTTCTCCGCTGAGTGACAATCTAAGAAAAAGGGAGATACGGGCAGCACAAAGAAGGCAAAAAAAGAGCTTCACACATGAGAGACAGGTACATATAAACAAATTGAAAAGAGAATTTAAAAAAATGGCAGACAATGCGAAAAGGACACATAAAGAGAAGTGTTGGTTGAACCTGTTAGAAGCAATTGAAGAGAAAAACCTTAGACATTTTTGGAAATTGGTAAAGGCTGCAATTGGCCCAATAGATGGTGAACTAAAATGTGTAGTTAGCGAGGCAGTATGGGAGGAGTATATAAGAAAACTGTACGGGCTAAGAGCTCCCAGAGATCTCGAAGATAATGAAAAGTGGCAAGGAATTTCAGAAGATCTCAAAGCTAAGTTTAAAGAAAAACAGGTAGAGCATAAAATAAGAGAACTGAAGCTAACCCGTGCGGCAGGACCCGACAACCTCCCTGCAATAATATTAAAATCGGAAGTAAATTGGTGGGCAAGATTTTTTACACAGATGTTTCACTTAATTCTTACTGAAGGCAGAATGCCACCTAACTGGAAGGGCGCAATAATTAGGCCAATCCACAAAAAAGGGAATATGGAGGAACCTCAAAATTTATTTATTTATTTATTTTTGATATTTATAGAGCGCATGCAAAGGCCCGTGGGCGTCTCGGCGCTAGGTATCTGAGTATTTTCCCTGAAGAAACTAGGATGGTCTATTGATTAAAAAGCCAGGTCTTGAGTTGTTTACGAAAAGACCATAGAGATGGACTGGCTTTAATCGTAGATGGCAAAGTGTTCCACAACTTGGGGGCTGATACCAGGAATCTTCTATCGCCCCATAAAACCGTTTTTGTTCGGGGTATAACAAGATCTCCTGAGCAGGATGAACGTAATGTTCTGGATGGACGATAAGGAGTCAAATTGCGGATGAGATGAGCTGATCCTTGGTTGTGCAACGCTTTATACACAATGTACAGGGTCTTGAGTTTTATCCTGTTTTTAATGGATAACCAGTGCAACTCTTTGATGGTTTTAGAGGCAGAGTGATGTTTAGGGATATTTCCCAAAAGCCTCGCGGCAGAGTTTTGTATTATTTGTAGTTTATTTAAGACACCCTCCTGTGCATTGAGGAACAGGGCATTGCAGTAATCCAAGGTGGACAGCACAAGAGAAGTGACAAGGGTTTTGCCCGCTTTATCAGGTAAAAAAGGGAGAACTTTTTTAATAAGTTTCAGTTTATAAGAAGCTGAAGAGGTGATCTGGTTAGCGTGTGAATGGAACGTGAGACGGTCATCAAAGATGACTCCCAGATTCCTCACTTTGCTAACAGGCTCGGGGGGAGAGCCCATCGAGGAGGGCCACCAATTGGATGACCACTCAGGTGTTAATTGTCCAAAGACAACTACCTCAGTTTTTTCTGAGTTTAATTTTAGGCAATTGGAGGCCATCCAACTCCCTATTGCCATCATACCGGCCCTGAGATCATCTGCCACTTTATAGCCATTGTTCTTGATGGCTAAGACCAGCTGGGTGTCATCTGCGTAGGATGTAAGGCTCATCCCAAAGGCCCGAATGACATTGGCTAAGCCCGACACGTAGATGTTAAAAAGTGTCGGGCTTAGGGATGAGCCCTGAGGTACACCACATGGCAGTGACATGGTGGACGATTGGAATGGTCCCGTTGTAACTACCTGAGTTCTATCAGCCAAAAAGGAGGCCAGGAGTCTGCTGGCAGTCCCCTGTACCCCCAGGCCCTCGACACGGTCAATCAGGATGGTATGATCGACCGTGTCGAAGGCTGCAGATAGATCTAGTAGTATCAAAATTGCTGTACCCCCAGTGTCACGGATGAGTCTGATGTCGTCAGCTGCTTTAATCAAAGCTGTCTCCGTCCCATGACACTGGCGGAACCCAAACTGAGTTTCGTCAAGTAGCTGGTGTTGTTCCAAAAAAGCGGAAAGTTGTTTGTTCATAGCCTTTTCGGCTATCTTGGCCAGGACTGGTAAGTTGGCTATTGGCCGATAGCTTTTGGGTTCATCCTTGTCCAAATGTGACTTCTTTAACAGAGGTTTTATGATAGTTTGTTTTAAACTTTTTGGGTAGATACCTGTTTTAAACATGGCGTTACATATGAGGGATATGGCCGGGGTGATCTCTTCCAAGACTGGCTTTAAAACTTTGAAAGGGCAAGGATCAAGTGCTGAGCCTGATCTAATGGTGGCAGTTATGTCCATAACCTGGGCTTCTGTAATTTCAGCAAATTGAGTGAGCATGGGGCCAATAAGTGTGTTAGGTGTGCTTTCAAAAGAATTTTTAATGTTGGTGGTAAATGCAGAGTATATATCATTAACTTTACTAAAGAAAAAGTTGGCCAATGTGTCACACAGGATTTGGGATGGAGGAGGGGTCAAGTTGGGGGAATGACCAGCTAGCTGTTTTGCGGTGTCATATAAAAGTTTATACGAGTTTTTTGCAGTTTCTATTTTGTGACTAAAAAATGATTTCTTGGCTTCATCAATCATTTGTTTATATTTGGCTGCCATTTCCTTATATTTAGTTTTGGCCTCTTCGGCGTAATCTTTGCGCCAAAGCCTTTCTTTCTGCCTGCATTGTTGTTTCTGCTGTCTTAAGGCAGCTGAATACCAGGGGGCTGAGGGAGTAGATCTATTGCGGGATACTTGCTTAATAGGAACCAGTGAGGATGCAGCTGCATCAACCCAGTCATAAAATTGAGAGGTGGCTATGATTGGGTCTTGTGAGAAGGGAGGCATGGAGGCTACTAGAGAGGTTTTCAAATTGGAGCTGTCTATATCGTCCCATGCCTTGAAAGTTTGATTAGTGTTGCTGGGTTTCGGAGGAGCAACTAATTGATGAGGGTTAAGTGATGCCATGATGACATAATGATCAGACCAGGTGACTGGAAAGATTTGTGTTACATGGAGGTCATTGGAATTGGAAAAGATGCCATCCAAAGTATGGCCCCTATCATGCGTAGGAGATTTGACCATAAAAGATAAACCAAAAGTAGTCATATCCCCTAGGAACATAGCAGTGTCCTTATCTTCAGGTTTATCAAAATGGAAATTAAAATCTCCAAGGACAGTGAAGGAGTTGTCAAGAGCGCATGATTCCAAGATGGATCTAAGATCGGTGATAAATCCTGTTCTTAATCCCGGGGGACGGTACAAAAGGATTCCTTTGAAATTATCAGAGGGGGTCAATTTGACAGAGAATTGCAGAGCTTCACATGAAGGCAAGGGGATGGTGTTGGTTCTGACAATGTATGAGTCGCGTACAACAAAAGCAATCCCCCCACCTCTCCCTCGTGGTCTATCCAATCTGTGGATAGAGAATCCCTTGGGGACCGCAATGACAATATCTGGGTCGGATGAGTTATCCATCCATGTTTCTGTCATGAACAGCATATCTAAGTTGTTGTCTTCTATTAGGTCAGTTATATCCTGGCGATGTTTGCCCAACGACCGGACATTTATAAGTGCCAATTGAAAAGGTTTAAAGGGACGAGTCTTAGGTTTAATTGGATAGGATTTATGAAGGATAGGTATCTGCAGTTGACAACAGGGGCAGGTTTGGGGAGAAGCCAATCCTTCTAAAAGTATCGGGTCTAATAGGATGCAGGACTGTTGTATTAAAGGCCGTAGACCCTTGAGCGTATTTGGCGTATATGAGCCAGGGCAATCTGGGACACACGGGTCAAGAAGACCAAGGGGACTGGCCCTCGGCCCGGGCCAGGCGCGGACGGGCGCAGACGGGCCCGCCTTCGGCGCGCCGCCGGCGCGCCCGCTGCGCCCGCCCGCTGCGCGGACGGGAGAACCTGTTGTTTATATCCGCCATTAGAATGGGAGGAGAGAGGGCGGTACCAGCGAGCAGCTAGACCGCCAGCCTTCCCCAGTCCAAGATGGCGCCTGAAATGCGCCTGAAATCGGCGTCGCGATGTTCAGAAGGCAATAATGGAGGAGCCTTGGGCGACGCTAGTCTCGCGCCTAGGTGGGGGCTACTGCTAGCTAATTTAGGTAATTTAGGTTTTTTTAAAAAATACTAATGCATTAAAAGATCGTTATTTTTAAATCAATAACGAAAGGCTCTGCTACATGAATTAAAAGCGCGCAGGTAGCGCAGAGAACCCCCGGCTTCCGCCTCAAGGGTGAAAATTTGGTAAATAAACAAATACCTCGAGGGTGGAGGCGAGCACCCTTTTATATCCGGGGAGGGCGGGACCAGCGAGCAGCTAGACCGCCAGCCTTCCCCAGTCCAAGATGGCGCCTGAAATGCGCCTGAAATCGGCGTCGCGATGTTCAGAAGGCAATAATGGAGGAGCCTTGGGCGACGCTAGTCTCGCGCCAAGGTGGGGGCTACTGCTAGCTAATTTAGGTAATTTAGTTTTTTTTTAAAAATACTAATGCATTAAAAGATCGTTATTTTTAAATCAATAACGAAAGGCTCTGCTACATGAATTAAAAGCGCGCAGGTAGCGCAGAGAACCCCCAGCTTCCGCCTCAAGGGTGAAAATTTGGTAAATAAACAAATACCTCGAGGGTGGAGGCGAGCACCCTTTTATATCCGGGGAGGGCGGGACCAGCGAGCAGCTAGACCGCCAGCCTTCCCCAGTCCAAGATGGCGCCTGAAATGCGCCTGAAATCGGCGTCGCGATGTTCAGAAGGCAATAATGGAGGAGCCTTGGGCGACGCTAGTCTCGCGCCAAGGTGGGGGCTACTGCTAGCTAATTTAGGTAATTTAGGTTTTTTTAAAAAATACTAATGCATTAAAAGATCGTTATTTTTAAATCAATAACGAAAGGCTCTGCTACATGAATTAAAAGCGCGCAGGTAGCGCAGAGAACCCCCAGCTTCCGCCTCAAGGGTGAAAATTTGGTAAATAAACAAATACCTCGAGGGTGGAGGCGAGCACCCTTTTATATCCGGGGAGGGCGGGACCAGCGAGCAGCTAGACCGCCAGCCTTCCCCAGTCCAAGATGGCGCCTGAAATGCGCCTGAAATCGGCGTCACGATGTTCAGAAGGCAATAATGGAGGAGCCTTGGGCGACGCTAGTCTCGCGCCAAGGTGGGGGCTACTGCTAGCTAATTTAGGTAATTTAGGTGTTTTTTAAAAATACTAATGCATTAAAAGATCGTTATTTTTAAATCAATAACGAAAGGCTCTGCTACATGAATTAAAAGCGCGCAGGTAGCGCAGAGAACCCCCGGCTTCCGCCTCAAGGGTGAAAATTTGGTAAATAAACAAATACCTCGAGGGTGGAGGCGAGCACCCTTTTATATCCGGGGAGGGCGGGACCAGCGAGCAGCTAGACCGCCAGCCTTCCCCAGTCCAAGATGGCGCCTGAAATGCGCCTGAAATCGGCGTCGCGATGTTCAGAAGGCAATAATGGAGGAGCCTTGGGCGACGCTAGTCTCGCGCCAAGGTGGGGGCTACTGCTAGCTAATTTAGGTAATTTAGGTTTTTTTAAAAAATACTAATGCATTAAAAGATCGTTATTTTTAAATCAATAACGAAAGGCTCTGCTACATGAATTAAAAGCGCGCAGGTAGCGCAGAGAACCCCCGGCTTCCGCCTCAAGGGTGAAAATTTGGTAAATAAACAAAATTACCGATTGATCAACCTCCTTGACATAGGAGAGAAAGTTTTCTCAAGAATTGTATTGAACCAACTTAACGCATGGGTAAAGAAGTTCCACATTGTACCCATAGAACAGGGAGGATTTAGGGAGGGGCACTCCACGATTGATCATGGTTTTGCACTATGGGCTATGGCGAAGAAGTCGACGGAACAAAATGGCAAGTTATGCTGTTGCTTCGTCGACTTCCGAGCCGCATTCGACTCAGTCGATCGGGTCTGTTTATGGGAAACTTTAACAAAGGCAAATATCCCTAAAGACCTTTTGACCATAATAAAGGAATTACATAGAGGAAACTGGGCGCAAGTCATCAAGGATACCGAGGGGTCTCTGACGAAAAAAATACCCATTGACAATGGTCTAAGACAGGGTTGTGTTCTGGCCCCACAGCTATTCTCTATATTCCTGTCAGATCTCCCGGCCTATTTAGAGGTTGAGGGTAGTGCAAGTCCGAGAATGGATGGTAACAAGGTGCCCTGTTTACTCTATGCAGACGACCTGGTAATAGTGGACCAGACCGAGAGAGGCCTCCAAAGAAAGCTTAATGCTTTCTATGTATACTGTGCCAGAAAATTCCTAACAGTTAACCTAGACAAAACAAAAATACTATTTTTGGGAAAAAGATAAGCAGGTTTAGCTGGTACCTAGGGGACCTTAAACTAGAGACGGTAAATGAATACGGATACCTAGGTATATGGTTTGATAAGACATTGAACTGGTGTACCCATTTGGATTCACAAAAAGCAAAAGCACATGCTTCAATTTGTGGACTAAAAATGTTCAATAGGGACTACGGAGAAATGTTACATCGACCTATGTTAAGAGCTTTAGAGGCAATGATTCCCCCCCAAGTCCTATATGGAGCAGAAATCCTTTATTTGAGCGGTAAGGGAGCTTGGGACTTGGTGGAGGGGAAATGTCTAAAAAGCCTTTTATCTCTCCCACAATCGTCTATGGTTCAAGCCATAAGAACTGAAATAGGTACAAAGGCTTGGGATATACAAACACAAATGGCTCTAATTAGACTTTGGAATCGATTTGAAGCTCCAGAAGGGCACAAAGTTGCTCAATGGTGTAGGAGAGAAATCCAAAAGAGTGACCTAAAATGGGCAAAAGCGTGTAGGGAAAGACTGATGCAAATTTGCAAAAGGTTAAAGGTGGAGGTGTCCCAGGAAATCTTCCAAGTATCGTGTACTAAGAGTGAGTTAAAATTAAATGGGAAGGAAGTATCCAGAACCATTGATATGGGATACCTAGCGAAGAAGAAATCAGTAACACACATGATGAATGCCTGGTCAAATGAAAATTGGTTTCCCTACCTAGACATTCTTCCCAACCGTGGCTACAGGCAGCAGATACTAAGGCTGCGAATAGGGATCCACCCATGGCTAATGAATAAAAACCTGAAAGCAAAAATGCTAGGTCAGGCAGGGTGTTGCAGGTGTAGTTTAGGATGCAAAGGAGACCTGGTACATATTCTACTTGATTGTCTGGCATTTTTAGAACAGCGGAAAATGTGGCTGCGACCTGTATTTATAAAACACGATGTAAGGACAAGGGCGCAGGCAACAAATTTACTACTTGAAATCCCAACTATTGACATTGCAATTGCCCTGGGGAAATATATAAAGGCAATGTTAAGTGCATTAAGAGACCAGGAATAATCTGTAGTACTGCATGAACTTTAATATGAAGGAAATGATACAAGAACTAAAGGAAAGAAATGTGTTTTAAATGTAAGAATAAGTTTTTACCGCAAGATGCAAATTTTAGTGAAATTGATATACGTAAAAAAGGTATGTAAGAGTTTTATCTGATATTGGACTAATTTTATACTGTTTTATGGGTTTTATGGGAATATTTTAAACTTGTGATATTGCTTCTTGCTCTTGATTTAAGACTATGGTCATAATAAACATAATCTTGACTTGACTTGACTTGAACACATATGCCCCGCATTCAGGTGGAAGATTGATGCGGGTAGGGATTTTCTTCATATTGGTTACCGTACTAAAATCAGATTGTACTACAGGGCGATTTTGAGGGACATTCTTAGATTGATGGTTTGAGGCCCTTTTACTTTTATCCTCGTTGGGATCCATCCTTGCCCCACTAGCTGCCTTACTAGTGTTTAAAATGGTTAACATGTTGAGCTGGGGGTTGGGTTTTGCTTGTACTAGGGGTGGACATGGTTGGGATTGGTTTATTATGGCCAACTATTTTTGCTTTTGTGGTAGGATCACTATTTTTAGCGTTAATACAGCCTAATGTGCCAACATTAGGTTTTTTGATTAGAGTCTACCCTATGCCCATTTTTAAAACATGATCATCCAACGCTCTCAGCCTCTTATCTAGGTTTACGATTTGTTGATTAATTGGTCCTAAGAGGGTGGACAATAATGTCTCCATCCTCCCCCAGAATACATCATTCCCTAATGCTGCACTAGCTTCTATGGAGGGGGTTATAGTTACCATTACTTCGACTTCTCCCTTGTCCCTTTCCCACTCTACGGGGGCAGGAGCCCTCCGATTTCACTTGCGCCCTCCCTTAGTTCTGTGTGTTTTTGCTGGTGACTCAGTGTCTAGGTGCTTCAGTTTTCTTTTAGCTTTTTGGCCCCGTGTTCTCACAGGAATGCTATCACTTTTGTCCCTCTCAATATTTGATATGTTGGAATCCACATATGAATCAATCAATCAATCAATGACACTTGTAAAGCGCGCTACCTACCCGTAGGGTCTCAAGGCGCTGGGGGGGGGGGGTGCCGCTACTGCTCGAACAGCCAGGTCTTCAGCTTCCTCCTGAAGGAGAGGTGGTCTTGGGTCAGGCGCAGGTCGGTCGGGAGGGAGTTCCAGGTCTTGGCGGCCAGGTAGGAGAAGGACCTTCCTCCTGTAGTTGCTCTTCGGATGCGGGGGACGGCGGCGAGGGCGTGGTTGGCTGATCGAAGGTGGCGTCTGGGAGCGTAGAAGTTGACTCGGCTGTTGAGGTAGCTCGGGCCTTGGTCGTGTAGGGCTTTGTGTGCGTGGGTGAGGAGGCGGAAGGTGATTCTTTTGCTGACGGGGAGCCAGTGCAGGTCTCTGAGATGTCCGGAGATGTGACTGGTTCGTGGGATGTCGAGGATGAGTCTGGCTGAGGCGTTCTGGATCCGCTGGAGTCTCTTCTGGAGCTTGGCGGTGGTACCGGCGTAGAGGGCGTTGCCGTAGTCCAGGCGGCTGGTGACGAGGGCCTGGGTGACGGTCCTCCTGGTCTCGGTGGGGATCCACCAGAAGATCTTCCGTAGCATGCGTAGGGTGTTGAAGCATGCCGAGGAGACGGCGTTGACTTGCCTGGTCATGGAGAGGGAGGAGTCCAGGATGAAGCCCAGGTTGCGTGCATGGTCTGTCGGTTTGGGTGCGGTGCCCAGGGCGGGAGGCCACCAGGAGTCGTCCCAGGCGGAGGGTGAGGAGCCCAGGATGAGGACCTCCGTCTTGTCCGAGTTCAGCTTCAGGCGGCTGGTCGTCATCCACTCGGCTACCTCCTTCATCCCTTCGTGCAGATTGGCTCTGGCGGCGGCGGGGTTGTTGGTCAGGGAGAGGATCAGCTGGGTGTCGTCGGCGTAGGAGATTATGCTGAGGTTGTGTTTGCGTACGATGGCCGCGAGGGGGCTCATGTAGACGTTGAAGAGGGTGGGGCTCAGAGATGATCCTTGAGGGACGCCGCAGATGACTTCGGAGGCCTCTGACTTGTACGGTGGTAGGCGGACTCTCTGTGTTCTTCCGTCGAGGAAGGAGATGATCCATTCCAGCGCCTTGTCCTGGATTCCGACGTTGCTGAGGCGCTGCACTAGGGTGCGGTGGCAGACCGTGTCGAATGCCGCGGAGAGGTCTAGGAGGATGAGGGCCGCTGTTTCTCCATTGTCCATCAGGGCTCGGATGTCATCGGTGGCGGCGATGAGGGCGGTCTCGGTGCTGTGGTTGGCTCGGAAGCCGGACTGTGAGGGGTCGAGGGATCCGTTCGTCTCGAGGAATGCGGCCATCTGCTTGTTGACGGTCTTCTCGATGACTTTGGCTGGAAACGGGAGGAGCGAGATGGGGCGGTAGTTCTTGAGGTCGGTGGGGTCCGCTGTTGGTTTCTTGAGTAGAGCGCTGAGTTCGGCGTGTTTCCAGCTCTCAGGGAAGATGGTGGTGTCGAAGGATGTGTTGATGATGTCTCGCAGATGGGGTGCGATGACAGCGTCGGCCTTGTTGAAGACGTGGTGAGGGCAGGGGTCGGTCGGCGATCCGGAGTGGATGGAGTTCATCGTGCGGATGGTGTCTTCGGTGCTGATCGGGGTCCAGGCGTGGAGGGTGGTGGTGGGGGGTGGTAGTTCGGTCCTGGTGTGCGTTGGTTGGTTGTTGAAGCTGTTGTGTATGTCCGCGATCTTGTTGTGGAAGTATGAGGCGAGGGAGTTGCAGAGGTCTTGCGATGGGGTGATGTCGTTGTTTCCTGCGCTGGGGTTGGAGAGCTCTTTCACGATGTTGAAGAGTTCCTTGCTGTTGTGTGCGTTGTTGTCCAGCCTGTCCTTGAATGCTGTTTTCTTGGCGGCGCGGATCAGCTGGTGGTGTTTCCGGGTGGCAAGCTTGAAGGAGGTCCTGTTGTTCGGTGTCGGATCCCTTCTCCAGACTCATTACCATCTAAATGTAGATGGTTATTTTCCAATAAAGCACAGGAATCTTGGCTGATATTTGTGTCAGGCCTAAGCAGGGTGGGTGTTGATGATAACCTGCTGCCTGAAGTGAATTGTGCCAATGGGGCCGTATCCACAATTATACAGTTCTCAGTAGAGTCTCTGCCTGGAAGTCCTGCGTAGGAAGCAGCAAGTTTAAGAGTCCACTGAATTGTCTTGGTTCAAAAGAAGAGGGGGCAGGCTGAATGGGAGTGAAAAGCGCCTCTCAGTATTCTGAATGGCAGTGGCAACAACATCAATTGTCTTCTGCAGCATTTTATCAATAGCGGTCAGTGTTGGCCGTGGGGTGATAATAGTAGTAGGGTGAGCCAGTTTATGCGCATCTTTTGGCCTGGGTACTGCTGGTGTCCTTTTCTCCATAATTCAGAGCTGTTCTTTAGTTGTTATAATGTACTTTGTCACTGATCTGATGTGGGTCCCAGGAATGATGCGAAGGGGCAGTCAGGGGGGATGGCCCAGCCCAGCCTCCTCAGGCCTCTGAGGGCCACAGAGGGCCCGCCCTTTGCCCGGGCTTAGCCCGGCGTCGCCCACGCTCGTCCCGCGATGCGAGGACCCCCGTTGCTTAAGAGCGCCTCCGGGCGCGGGCAGGGCGTCGGCGGCTTCCTGCCGCAAGCACTGCTGAGACCTGTAGTCCCCCCCACTCGGCGGCCGTGCCAGATGTCAGGAGGCTAGCGGCGGCGGAGAGGGACCGGTCGCAATGCAGGGAGCCGGGTGTGGAATGGAGCAGCCCCCGTAGTTGATCTGCAGGGCTGGGCAAAGTTCTGGTGAGCGGCGTTCCACTGCAGGTGAGTTGCGGCATGTGTATGTTACCCCCGCTCTGTCGAGGACCCCCGCTGCTTTAGAGCGCCTCCGGGCGCGGGCAGGGCGTCGGCGGCTTACTGCCGCAAGCACTGCTGGGACCTGTAGTCCCCCCCAATCGGCGGCCGTGCCAGATTTCAGGAGGCTAGCGGTGGCGGAGAGGGACCGGTCGCAATGCAGGGAGCCGGGTGTGGAATGGAGCAGCCCCCGTAGTCGATCTGCAGGGCAAGGCAAAGTTCTGGTGAGCGGCGTTCCACCGCGTCGACCAGTTTTTTGTCCCGCATCTGGTTACTATTATCACTTTGGAACAGTCGTTGCATTTATTTGGGTTCATGAGAGATCTTGTGACAACTACGACTACAATAGATCGCAAAAATATGAAAAGAAATATTTTCCACTGATTTATTTACCGATGCTTGGACGCACTGTTTTCTTATTTTCAGCTGTTTTGAATGGTTTGTGTGTGAATGTATGGCCAAGTGTGTTTGAAATTGTTTATTCATATGTATGTATATATTGTATATAAAACTTATTGCATTTTGTATTTTGTATTTTCCATGCACGACAAATAGTGTGCCAAAAAAAGAAAAAAGAACGTTTACTAAAATAGAATAAACTTGTATGGTGTAAAAGAAAAACAGGTTGTTTTTGCTTTAATCAAAGCAGCTTTCTTTGAAGTTTATTGGTTGTTGAATAGATACTCCAGTATTGGCTCTTGTTTTGTTTAATAGTAGATGTCAGGAGGCTAGCGGCGGCGGAGAGGGACCGGTCGCAATGCAGGGAGCTGGGTGTGGAATGGAGCAGCCCCCGTAGTCGATCTGCAGGGCAAGGCAAAGTTCTGGTGAGCGGCGTTCCACCGCAGGTGAGTTGCGGCGTCTGTATGTTACCCCCGCTCTGTCGAGGACCCCCGCTGCTTAAGAGCACCTCCGGGCGCGGGCAGGGCGTCGGCGGCTTCCTGCCGCAAGGACTGCTGGGACCTGTAGTCCCCCCCACTCGGCGGCCGTGCCAGATGTCAGGACGCTAGCGGCGGCGGAGAGGGACCGGTCGCAATGCAGGGAGCCGGGTGTGGAATGGAGCAGCCCCCGTAGTCGATCTGCAGGGCAAGGCAAAGTTCTGGTGAGCGGCGTTCCACCGCAGGTGAGTTGCGGCGTCTGTATGTTCAAGTACTCTAGTTTCTTGTCATGTTCCACAGACAACATAAGCAATCTGTGCAATGTGGTCCATTTTATGTTGTTGGAAAATGATTTTAAGGGTGTATAGTTAGATCATCTCTTCTATAGGAGAAAAAAAATGTTGTGTTGCTAAAATCTTTGGCTCAGTTTGATGAATCTCCATGAAACTCTCCAAAAAGGTGCTACTTTTTTACTAGTTTGTGCATGGAATGTTTCGGGATAGACCGTCAAGCGGAGGTTGAGAAAAATATTTTTCATAGACTTCTTTTGACAAGGCTACAGCAAAAACCGTTCAACGAAATTATACCAAATTTGTCAGGAGGCTGGATCTTGGTCCACAGATTGTGCTATTTGTGATTTGGTGTAAATAGAGCATTATGGTAGGCCATCGGAGCTTTATTTCCCTTCATTCATCTTGCTCCCACAGGAATCAAACTACTGTGGGGGCAAGTGCTTTAAATGGCTGCCAGCAACATGAGAAAAATGTTCCTGCCTGCCATTACAGGACTTAGGGATTACGCCCCAGTGTCCTGAACAAGTTAAAACAAATATATAAGAGGCAAGGTAGTGATACCCTGATCACTTAGGCCCAATGGAGGAGACACAGAGGGAATCCTTGTAGGAAACTAGGTTGTTGTTGCAGTAGTCCCCCCACATTTTGCCTGGTATTTGATGCAACTTTGACTGAAGCACACTGGGTTCCTACTAACTAGGTCCCACATGCCTGTGTTCTTTCATCCAAAAAAGACAACTGGTCCCTTGATCCCAAGTGGCCAGGCCTTCAGCACTTATGTAAGTCCCTAGTAGGTGCTACCTTTGGGTACCTATGGCATATGTACTAACGAGGGTCCCTAAGAAGTGCAGCATATCTTGTGCAACTCTAAGGGACCCCAGGGGAAGAGTGTCAAGACTGATTAGCTTGTGACTTGGTTCACGACACATGTGTCATGACACAGTGAGCATAAACATGATGGATTTAGGCCTAGATCTCAGGACTGGGGTTGAGTGTTTTGACATTGTTCAGCATACCGTTAATCATTTGTTCTTTTTAAATTTTGTCACCGTATGTGAGATGGGTAAGCCCAGATGTGAGTCCTGTGCTCACCATGCAAACAAAGTCAAGCTAACCTGGCTAATGAAGGTTGATACCCTGAAACCGGTCCTAGGATGCTTTTTCAGGTCCAGGAAGACATGGCCTGGCATATCAGCGTTGACTGTTTCAATGAGGAGCACAGTCAATACTGATTAACATATGGCTGGTTCCAAACTGGAATGGACTGGCAAGCAAAAAAAAAAAATGTATTGAGGCCCATATCTCTGTACTGTTTGTGAATATTTGACATTGTTCAACATTCCTCCCTGTTAGACCTGGCACCATTGGCGTGGGTCTCCCTTCCATTTTTGCTGTTGCCTCATGTATTTTTGCTGGTGTTAGATGCTTTGGGCACTGTGCCAGTGCTATTCAGTGCCACAGTGCAAGAGCTCCCTTACTGTAAATTGATGTACTGATAAGTGGTTCCATGTGTGGCTATTTGGTTTACTTGTCAGACCCTAGTCTAGTGCAGTGAGTGTGCCAGGGCGTGTAATCCAAATGCTGCTGGTGGGCCTGCAGCACTAGTTGTGCCATCCACAGAAGCAGCCTTGTAAAATGTGTCTAAGGTCTGCCATTGCAGAGCCTGCGTGCAGTCTGGTACTGTCATGCTGACTGGGCAAGTGCACCCTCTTCCCAGTCCCTAAACCTTCCCTTTTCTTCATATCAGTCACCCCTACGTAGGCCCAAGGGCAGGGTGCATTGTAAGTATAAGGTAGGACAAGCCCTGATGTGTGTGGCATGTCCTAATAGTGCATGACAGCCATTTTCGTTTTTCACTAGTAAATGGCTATCTGTCCTCTATAGGCCAGAATGGGCTGTAGAGTTATTACATGGTATAATCCTAACTGTCTCAGAGAACATGGTAGGAATTCAAGTTTAGTGTGCCTGAACTCAGAATAATAAAATGCATCTTATAGTGAAGTTTATTTAAATATTCTGTGTTTGCAAATACCACTTTTAGAAAGTAGGTATTTGCTTGTCTAACCATTCAAACCTGCCTCTGCTAGGTTGTGTATTCCTATGTCTGGTTATGTGAGTGACAGTGCTGGGGAATTCCAGGAGACAGGCTGAGTCACCCAGTGGTGAATAGAGAGATCTGCATCTAGATTGGAGGGAGAAGTGCACCTGAAGCTTGAATAGGGCTGTGCCTGCCTTCCACAATGCTGGCTCCACCCCCTGGAGAGCGGCTGATGTCTCTGCCCTGCACACTGAAAGTAGAGAAGGAGTCCTGTACACAGAGTGCTCCAGGACTGTACTTGACTTCCACAATGCTGGCGTGATTCAGAACAGTTTTAGATTAGGCAAAGGCCCCTTTCCCCTCAAAGAACAAAATAATTTGGTGTACAAGTATGGGGACCCTGGTCCCATGAAATTAGATCACTTTTGGACTACAAGAAGAAACCTTTACTGAGGAGAGGAACCTGAAGAACCTGAGGAGAGACTATTCCCAAGCTTAAGTGCTGCTTGGGGGATTGGCCTGCAGTGGTTGCCTTACTGCCAAAGGAAGGAGAAAGGAACTTTGTCTACTTTGCTTTCGACTTGTGAAGGATCTCCAAGGGCTTGGAAAAGAGCTTGCCTCCTGCTGAAGTCTCAGGGACAACAGACTTCACCCCCACCTCCCCAGGGTTCTTTGGAAGTGCCTGCTGCAGTTTTGGGCCTACTGAAGAACTGCGTGTCGCAAGGAGCTGGAAGCGCGACTCAACAAGAAGAAGCATGTCGCCGTCGCTGTGCCTGCTGTCGCAACTCCGGAGAAAGGAGGGAGTCGCAGCTGAAACTGTTGCACTGCACCGCATCGGAGAGAAGCGTGCTGCAATGAAGAGGATTACAAAAAGGGGGTGGTGATGGACAGAGTATCTGAGTTAATCAGAACACTCCTACCCAGTCAACAGATCGGGGCTTGATCCATCACCGTTTTTTAGCTCACTGCACCATCCCAGTTCAGAACCTGGCTATATGCAAATTAGTCTGTCCCTGGCCCAGTGCATCATGGGAACAGGGCAGACCAAACTACCAAGCCAATTCTTCACTGGAAAGGAAACAAGCTTCCGGGGACCGGTTTCTGGCATTACAGCCGTCTTCGGCCCGGCTTGCTTGAATCCTGATGGTGCAATGAGCAAGGGACTCATGTCTGAGCATACCCTTCCACACTCATGGTGGCCAAAATAATTACAAAAAGGGGGTGGTGATGGACAGAGTATCTGAGTTAATCAGAACACTCCTACCCAGTCAACAGATCAGGGCTTGATCCATCACCGTTTTTTAGCTCACTGCACCATCCCAGTTCAGAACCTGGCTATATGCAAATTAGTCTGTCCCTGGCCCAGTGCATCATGGGAACAGGGCAGACCAAACTACCAAGATAATTCTTCACTGGAAAGGAAACAAGTTTCCAGGGACCGGTTTCTGGCATTACAGCCGTCTTCGGCCCGGCTTGCTTGAATCCTGATGGTGCAATGAGCAAGGGACTCATGTCTGAGCATACCCTTCCACACTCATGGTGGCCAAAATAATTACAAAAAGGGGGTGGTGATGGACAGAGTATCTGAGTTAATCAGAACACTCCTACCCAGTCAACAGATCAGGGCGTGATCCATCACCGTTTTTTAGCTCATTGCACCATCCCAGTTCAGAACCTGGCTATATGCAAATTAGTCTGTCCCTGGCCAGTGCATCATGGGAACAGGGCAGACCAAACTACCAAGCCAATTCTTCACTGGAAAGGAAACAGGCTTCCGGGGACTGGTTTCTGGCATTAAAGCCGTCTTCGGCCCGGCTTGCTTGAATCCTGATGGTGCAATGAGCAAGGGACTCATGTCTGAGCATACCCTTCCACACTCATGGTGGCCAAAATAATTACAAAAAGGGGGTGGTGATGGACAGAGTATCTGAGTTAATCAGAACACTCCTACCCAGTCAACAGATCAGGGCTTGATCCATCACCGTTTTTTAGCTCACTGCACCATCCCAGTTCAGAACCTGGCTATATGCAAATTAGTCTGTCCTTGGCCCAGTGCATCATGGGAACAGGGCAGACCAAACTACCAAGCCAATTCTTCACTGGAAAGGAAACAAGCTTCCAGGGACCGGTTTCTGGCATTACAGCCGTCTTCGGCCCGGCTTGCTTGAATCCTGATGGTGCAGTGAGCAAGGGATAATACCAGAAACCGGTTCCCATGATGCACTGGGCCAGAGTCAGACTAATTTGCATGTAGCCAGGTTCTGAACTGGGATGGTGCAGTAAGCTAAAAAACGGTGATGGATCAAGCCCTGATCTTTTGACTGGGTAGGATTGTTCTGCTTAATTCAGATACTCTGTCCATCACCACCCCCCTTTTTGAATCGCAATGAAGAGGAAGCGAGAAGCCGTTGCTACTGCTGCCGTCGCAACTACGAAGAAGGAGGGTGTTGCCGCTGTGATTGTCGCACTGCACTGCATCAGGAGAAGAATCTTGCAACAAGGTCGGAGCATGTCGCTGTGGCTGTGCCTGCTGTCGCAACTCCGAAGCCGGAGTGTGTCGCCGCTGGAACTGTCGCATTGCACCGCATCGACGAAATGCACCTCGCATCCCCGAGAAGCACGCCGCCGTCGGAGCTGCTGCCGTCGCATCTTCAATGTTGCCGCTGTAGTCGTCGCATCGAGCGGAAGCTACACGCATCGTGGAGAAGAGCGACGCCGCTGGAGCTGTTGCCGTCGCATCATAAGGGTGTCGCCGCTGCAGTCCATGCATCGAACTGAGAGTTTCTCGCATCCCTGAGAAGTGCGCCGCACCTCTAAGAATCTCCCGGTCTTTATTTCTTTGCACCTGAATTTGCCGCATTTCCCATCGCTGCGACATTGCTTGTCGTGGAAGCGCAACGCCACTTAAAGGTTCATTGACGCAGATTGTCGCATCTAAGAACTGAACTGAACTAAACTTAAATCCACCATCTTAAAGTAATCATAGTGTGTATTTTTGTCGTTTATGTTCTTCTGGTAACTCTATGTAAAATGTACTTATTGTTAATATAAAACCTGTGTGGTGTCCATTTGTAGTGTTGTCACTGGGTTACTGTATGTGGTCACAACTGCTTAACTTACAACGCCTCTGAAATAAGCCTTGACTGCTCACGCCACACAACCTAGAGGGTGAGCAGGGGTTATTTTAGGTGTGTAATCCCATTGTACTGACTGGAGGAGAGGGTCCTTGCTTGTCATAAGTACCTACCTGTGCCAACCAGAGACCCCCAAATCTAAAACTCCCATCATTTGTTCTTTTTGCATTTGTCACCCTAAGTGGTCGGGCATGCACAGATGTGGGTACTGTGCTCACCTTGCCACTGGAGTCAGGCTATTCTGGCTGATGAGTGGTGATACCCCCAAACCGGTCCTAGGATGCTTACTTCCTGTGCAGGGAGGATAAGGCCTGGCAGTTCAGGCTGGACTGTTCCCTTGTGGAGCAGGGCGATGACTGATTTGCTGATGGCTGGCTCTAAAGAGGAAGGGTGTGGTGAGCAAAAAAAACTACGGATTTAGGCCCATATCTCTGTACCTGAGGTGAGTGTTTGACATTGTGCAGCATTCCGTCCATCATTTGTTATTTTTGAGTTTTGATACCTTAAGTGGGACGGGTATGAAGAGATGTGGGTCCCATGCTCACCAAGCCAACTGAGTCAAGCTATCCTGGGATGATAACACAAAACAGGTGCTAGGGTGCTTTTTTTCTGGTTGATTGGGGCCCTGGCTTGGCAAACTGGCATTCTGTGGTAAGCAAACAAATTATTGATTTAGGCCCAGATCTCTGTACAGGGGGGTGAGTGTTTGACATTTTTCAGCATTCCATCCATCATTTATTCTTTTCATTGAAAGGAACCCAGCACAAAACCCTCACAGACAGACACTAGAGGGTGTGTGACAGGGTGCTCTAAAAAGTGAAAACATAACATAGCACACATTTATGTGCCGGTAAACAGTCAAAATATTGACTAAAAAATATCGAATGGACATAATATCGAGTTTAAAATATAGAATGGACAAAATATCGAATGGACAGAATATAGACATCAAAAATATCGTTTTTAAGGTAAGTAATGTAATATCGAATGTTAAAAATATAGACAGTTAAAATATCGAAGTATATAATATAGGTTATTAAAATTATCGAATTTTTAATAATATCGATTTTTTTATAGTGTTTTTTATGGTATTATATGTTTTAAAAGTGTGTATCTATGTTATAATATATTTTAATTAATGAATTTTGTTTTTTTTATTTTTGCGTAATTTAATTCTGTAGCGGGTTGTGGGTTTATAGGGGAATAGGGTGGGAAGTAATTTAATTAAATATGTAAATGTATTTATTGGTATTCATTTTTAATTAATTGTTAATTAATTTATATTTGGTAATTAATTAAATTTGAATTGTCAATTAATTTTATTTAATTGATTAATCGCTAATTATGGTAATTTACTAATTTGTTTTCTGTAGTGGGTTGTGGGTTTATAGGGGAATAGGGTGGGAAGTAATTTATTTATAATTAATTAAATAAATCAATTTATTTATTGGTATTTAATTTGAATTAATTGTTAATTAATTTTTAAATGTTAAATTATTAATTGTTAATTTTTAATACATTTTTATTAATAGGTAAATAATTGTAATACATAATATTAACTTGTATTTTTAATTGATTAAATATTATATTATATTACATTGGTAATTACTTTTAATTAATTTTGTATAAATATTAATTTATATTTAGTGAAATAATATATGAAGTATTTAATTTCCCTACTGTTGCACTCTCTGGAGTGGGAATAGTAATTTTTACCCCTACGCTATCCAACGCTTTCCTCACTGTTGCACCCACTGGAGTGGGAATAGTAATTTTTACCTCTACGCTATCCAACGCTTTCCCTACTGTTGCACTCACTGGAGTGGGAATAGTAATTTTTACCCCTACGCTATCCAACGCTTTCCCTACTGTTGCACTCTTTGGAGTGGGAATAGTAATTTTAACCCCTACGCTATCCAACGCTTTCCCTACTGTTGCAATATTTGGAGTGGGAATAGTAATTTTTACCCCTACGCATCCAACGCTTTCCCTACTGTTGCACTCTTTGGAGTTAGAATAGTAATTTTTACCCCTACGCTATCCAACGCTTTCCCTACTGTTGCACCCACTGGAGTGGGAATAGTAATTTTTACCCCTACGCTATCCAATGCTTTCCCTACTGTTGCACTCACTGGAGTGGGAATAGTAATTTTTACCCCTACGCTATCCAACGCTTTCCCTACTGTTGCACTATTTGGTGTGGGAATAGTAATTTTTACCCATACGCTATCCAACGCTTTCCCTGCTGTTGCACTCTTTGGAGTTGGAATAGTAATTTTTACCCCTACGCTATCCAACACTTTCCCTACTGTTGCACCCACTGGAGTGGGAATAGTAATTTTTACCCCTACGCTATCCAATGCTTTCCCTACTGTTGCACCCACTGGAGTGGGAATAGTAATTGTAACCCCTAAGCTATCCAACGCTTTCCCTACTCTTGCACTATTTGGAGTGGGAATAGTAATTTTTACTCCTACGCTATCCAACGCTTTCCCTACTGTTGCACTCTTTGGAGTTTAAATAGTAATTTTTACCTCTACGCTATCCAACGCTTTCCCTACTGTTGCACTCCCTGGAGTGAGAATAGTAATTTTTACCCCTACGCTATCCAATGCTTTCCCTACTGTTGCACTCTTTGGAGTGGGAATAGTCATTTTTACCCCTACGCTATCCAACGCTTTCCCTACTGTTGCACTATTTGGTGTGGGAATAGTAATTTTTACCCATACGCTATCCAACGCTTTCCCTACTGTTGCACTCTTTGGAGTTGGAATAGTAATTTTTACCCCTACGCTATCCAACGCTTTCTCTACTGTTGCACCCACTGGAGTGGGAATAGTAATTTTTACCCCTACGCTATCCAATGCTTTCCCTACTGTTGCACCCACTGGAGTGGGAATAGTAATTGTAACCCCTACGCTATCCAACGCTTTCCCTACTGTTGCACTATTTGGAGTGGGAATAGTAATTTTTACTCCTACGCTATCCAACGCTTTCCCTACTGTTGCACTCTTTGGAGTTTAAATAGTAATTTTTACCTCTACGCTATCCAACGCTTTCCATACTGTTGCACTCACTGGATTGAGAATAGTCATTTTTACCACTACGCTATCCAACGCTTTCCCCACTGTTGCACCCACTGGAGTGGGAATAGTAATTTTTACCTCTACGCTATCCAACGCTTTCCCTACTGTTGCAGTCACTGGAGTGGGAATAGTAATTTTTACCCCTACGCTATCCAACGCTTTCCCTACTGTTGCACTCTCTGGAGTGGGAATAGTATTTTTTACACTTCTGCTATTGTACGGTAATAATGTTGGATATTATTTAATTATATTATGTTACTATATATATATATGTTTTAAGAAATATGATTGTAAAAATGTTTTTATAACTTTCATTAATTATTTAATTATTATAAGTTAATTTAAGTATTTTTAAGTATATTTTAGTAATTAATTTTTAATATTAATTTAATTTAACACTGTTTTTAATAAAGTCGATATTTTTATAAACTATATTTTTGTAAACGA
Source organism: Lissotriton helveticus (assembly GCF_964261635.1). Taxonomy (NCBI): domain Eukaryota; kingdom Metazoa; phylum Chordata; class Amphibia; order Caudata; family Salamandridae; genus Lissotriton; species Lissotriton helveticus. The sequence goes on from NC_136059.1 coordinate 120,371,302, forward strand.
TATTTTGTACTCAATATTTTTGTACTTACCTGTTTGTAGATACAAACTCGATATTCTGTCTGTCGATATTTTTGCTACTCGATATTCTGTTCCTCAATATTATGTCAGTGATCCTTATGTGTCATGTCCCCTAAACCTACAAGTAATATTTATGTCACCTCTACAGCAGGCCTTACAGCCCTAAGGCAGGGTGCATTATGTTACATGTGAGCACATATCTGCATGGGTAGATATGCCCCTGTGCTGGTCAGTTCCATTACTGCCAATACAAGTGATCAGGGAAACCATTTAAAAACATATGCGGGGCACTGTTAAAATAAGTTCCGCATCTAAATGGTGATGACCACTGAAACCAGTTATAACAAATGTCATATTAATAAACCTACACTGATTCCACTGATGTATTAATTGATACATGCACCCAGGGGGCACCTTAGAGTCAGCCTGCCCCCCCGTTAGAGATTATGACCTCCCCTCCCCCAGAGCGAGGACCTTTGTTCTCAGGAGGTCAGGAACAAAACCTGCTCTGGCAGAGGGTGTTTACGCCCCCTGCCACAGGATGACCTGTAAATTAGCATTCCAAGGCAAGGAGCTTTAAAGAGCCCACAGCCTTTGGTATGGGAATCTGGCTTCCCTCTCAGGAGAAAAAACAGAACCCTCCAACCAGAGCCCTTTTGGCACAAGGACGATAGAGAATATTTGTAGTCAGACAGGTGTGTTTTTCCACAGGCTAGTGCCACACCTAAGGTGGGCTACCTGAAGTGGATACAGCTTTGTTATGGCAAACCTCGGAACTCTGGGACAGGGTTATGCCCACTCCCAAAAGGAAGTGGTCCTATGGGGGTGTAGTGACCCCAGGGGTACAAGCCCATTGGCTACTACCCTACGCTCCCCTAACACCTCTAAATATCATATTTAGGGGAGCCCCTGGCACCAGAAAATGAGATTCTTCTGACCTGAGAGAAGAATATAGACATCAAGACTTGCAAGAACAGAAGATTGGGAACTGACTTGGCACTAACCCTCAGGCCTGTCTGCTGCGCTCAACAATTGCATCAAAAAACTCCTGTAGCCTCTAGGGTGCTTATTTATGACCAGTTTCACTGTTAAAGGATCTGCATCTGCTCCTTCCTTGGACCTTCTAGAAAGCAGGGGAGTGTTGTGCTCTGTTGAGCACAGTCATCAGCACTCCTGATAAACAACTTTCTTCTGTAAGCGACGACCTTGCAGCCAGGCAGCATCAAACCTGGGGCACTCCTTCCAAATACAGCAATTAGAGCAGCAGGACATCTGATACCCAAAAGGTAAAGCGACACAACAGGTCCTGGGCATTTCTTCAGAAGCATCTGGACCTTTCATGAATAGCAGTTTGTGCAACATTTCTATGGAAACTGCTTTGTAGGAACATCACAAATAGATATGGTATAACTGAGAGGTTACTAAATAACTGCTTTAGAGGCATATGACTAACAGATATGTTTAATGATTTAACAGAGAGTCTTCCAAAGAACTTTGTCGACTGTTACATATTTGTTAATCATGTATCTTCATCTTTACCTTTATCTTCATTCTTCATTCTCAAGTACAGGGCTGGCCAGAAGCCAATTCCACATAAATATCTGTGAATGTATGAAAGGCAGTTTGTTAATCATTGTTAATGGAAACTAGGAGTGTCTTGGCATGTTTATTGATTTAGGAAAGATATTTCCAAATAACTTACTCAAATATTAAATATTTGTAAATTGTAAATCTGTCAGTTATTCAGGTTCAGGGCTCGCCATTTGTCAGGTCAAAGGTTATTACGACATTTAATTTGAGGTTTCACTCATCTGTATATTTCAGATTGCCAAAAATGGCCATGGAACTAAGGGAGTACTCGACACTCCACAATCACCTGCTCATGAAAAGCCCTTTTTCAGCAAAATTACACCAAAGAGAGTAAAGTAACGAATCAAGTGGCCCTAAGCAAGCCTTCCACGTTCTCCAAAACTCTGCTGGTCCATGTGGGTAGCCTGTTCTTTAGTCCTTGGTTCTGGTACAGTTTTCACTGCACCCTCCTTGTGACACTATGGATGCGCTGTATTTAATGTATGGTGCATCATGTCGCAAAGAGTGACAGATATGTCAGTATTTCTTATGTATCTGCCGGCGCAAAACTGACACATTGTTGGAGTTGTGTCGGAAGTGTGACGCAACTCCAGCAATGCATGGGGGAGTCCTATCTTTAATTTACTGAATAACTCCTATGCCTGTCATGAGGCAAGCATACGGTTTTGATGCAGCGGTTTCCTTGAAGTGTTGCAGTGAAATCTCATAGATGTCACTGTACCAATCTTACGAGTCTTTGTTGCGTGGAAACACCCACCCTGTGTGTATTATACCTGATGCAGTTATAGTGTGGAGCTGGGCTTTACACAGTGACGCATCTGCCTAGATGCGTCACCTTGTAAATATGGTGCAATGTGGTGCATTGTTTACGCTGCGTCACGAAAAATTACGCAAATGCGTCACAAAAGTGTTGCCTGGGCTTATAAATAAGCTCCCCTGTTCTTTATCTCAAAGTTGCCTTTGTCATGCAGTTCTATAATGGGGGTTCATCTAAGCGCCACAGAAAATTGACTCAGGCTGTTTAGGACTGTGGATGCTTCAGGGGGGCCAAGGGCCAATTTCCATTTTCTTTTCCTTGTGATTACCTGCAATGAGTTTGTTATTACACTCCATCAGACGTCTTCTATTGGTTCTAAGATGAGTACCAATTAAGACTGTCTGTGTACAAGTTTGCCACATTACATTTGTACAGACCTCTGCCATAATGCCCTTTTCATGTAAGCTCAACTGAATCTAAAATTACTTTATCATGTGCAGTAGAATGTTTCACCAACTGGAATGTATTTAGCAACTGTGTATTATGTGGCATGAGGTGTCTCGCTGAATTCACTTTGTATTTTCATTGACCCTACATGTGAGCCTTGCTTGAGAATTTACTTTGACTGTGTCTCCTTATCATAAGGGCCGCTTTGTGTAGCGCACTAAAAACTGACTACATCTGTGCAGTACTGCGTTCACAGGCCACATCGCTCTAGAATCCCAGATGCCTTTGCTTCCAAAGTATCTGCTTCGGTAGTTCAGATCCATTATCTTCCTTATGTTATTGGAAATCGGCATTCACCTGTCTTTTAGAAGGCTATTGACTCATGGATAATAACTGATCTGTCTCTATCTCTTTAGTTGTTCTGCTCAAAGCCACAACTCATACAATTGACACAGCGAGATGGTGTGTAGAAAAAGATTAGCAGAGAAAGTGCTGAAGCCAAGGCAGAAAAAGTGAGAGAGAAAATTAATAAGGCTATAAGACAGAACACATGGTATAGAGAAAACTCAAAGAATAATAGCTACAAAAATAGACACAAGTGTTCACAATATAAACCCATGAGAGGAGATAGAAATAGCTACACACAGGGGCAGGTGAGGAAAGGTGAAAGTAAAAAGGGCTCCTAATGCAGAAGACTTCCACGTAAGGGCCTACCCATTTAATTCAATTTATTTGGGGTTATTCAAAAGTGCCTTTGCGTCCATGTTACCCTCTGGAGGGACAAACTTGAATGTCAGACCTGGTATTTTTTGAAATTCTGCTTTCTATGGGAAATTGAGCAAGAATCTGAGCTCTCATTATGGGCAGTGACTTGCTTTACTCGTTGGGGTTGGTAGTTATTTCTATCTTTATTCTCATAGTTTTAAAAAGCTTGCAAGTACACAAAGGAGCAAGTAGAATATTTTAACCTAAGTAGCTAGGTTTCCTGAACGCTGAGTAACCAAAGAGAGGCTGCTTCATAGCCGAAGACGCGCCACCTTGTCGAGATCTCCTAATGCTATTGAAAATTGTGGGTGAGGTGTCTTCTAATATCCCCAAATACCTGCAATATAAAAGGATGTTGTGACTTGGATAGGTTTTCTATGGTGGTGATAAATGAGGGAACCAGATGGTGAATCTTGATTTGGGACTGGGACCATGACCAATCACCATCTCATTTATTTCTCTCCTTCTGGCTATGCCCATCTGTTAGTGTGGCTCATTACATACTATCCCATCCAACGATAGTCTGACAGAGCCACAGTTCGGACCATAGCGCAAACAAAGTGCCTCAATCTCTGGCTGAGAGCTGTTTTGGGCCATACAACAGACCTCTGGGTTTGTGGCACCACCAGGGTTTGCTCCGGTCCTCTGACCTCTTCATTTCTTGGTGGTTCTGCTGGCGGTGAGCCGGGGCTCGCTATCGGTGCAATGTTGGTTGTCACCGGCAGGGTTGTTTGGCTCCACTTTGTAGGCCGTGCCATTCTTGGTCCCTATGCTCATGGCTCACCCAGGGCTCCAGACTGCTTTTTTTACTCATCCTGTCCTGTGACATGGGGCTGGCTTCCACTCTCTTGAAGCAGGACACAGTTCTAGGCACTATCTCGGTGCCTTGGGGGGCCACCACCAGGATACCATTCACTGTTTTAGCTGTCCACAGACTATGTTCGTATGGAATGCGGAACTTCCACCCTGGGTATCTGTCTCTTATTAGGACGTGATCTCTTGGCTTGATGGTGGATGCTTTGGCTCCACGGCATCGACTGGTTCTCTCTTTGGTGTCTTCACTTCTGTCTTGATTGCTCTTGGGGTCAAAATTTGACACTTTAAACTCCGTCATGTTGGGATGGTGTCTTGGCTGCACCAATTCCTTACCAGTGCGAGAGGAGAGCATTTGGTTGTGTAGTGTAGCCTCTTCCTGTATGCTCTCAGGAACCTTTGCAAGGCTGTCTCAGGATCCGATTCTCCATCTGTGGTTCAGCATATACATGAGGTGTTCAAGATCCCTGTTCTCCTGCGACCACCATAGAAACACTTCCCACATCGCAGCCTCCTATTATATTGCAGGTATTTGTGGATAGTAGAAGACACCTCTCTCACAATTTTTAATAGCATTAAGCGATCTCGACAAGGTGGCCCGTCTTCAGCTATGAAGCAGCCTCTCTTCGGAATTTCCTCCTCTGTACTTATGAACAATGAATGACTGGTTACTCAGATTTCATGAAATCACCGGAAACCTGGCTACTTATGTTACAATGTTCTACTTCTTCCTTTGTGTACTTGCACAATTTTTAAAACTATGAGAAAAAACTACCAAGCCCAACGAGTAAAGGAAGCCCATGATCAATCAATCAATCAATCACGGCATTTGTATAGCACGCTACTCACCCGGGAGGGTCTCGAAGCGCTGGGGGAGAGGGTTACGTCACTGCTCGAACAGCCAGGTCTTGAGCTGTTTCCTGAAGAAGAGGTGGTCCTGGGTCAGCCGAAGGTGGATAGGGATGGAGTTCCAAGTCTTGGCTGCAAGGTAGGAGAAGGATCTTCCTCCGGTGGTGGCTCAGCTCAGTTTCTTGTACAATTTCCCATAGAAAGCAAGATTTGAGAGAATACCAGTTCTGACATGCAAGTTTGTCCCTCCAGAATGTGAAATGGATGCAAAGGCAGTTGTGAAATACACCAAATAAATGTACTTAAATGGGTAGACACTTACGTGGAAGTCTTCTGCATTAGGAGCCCTTTTTACTTCGACATTTCTTCACCTGCCTCTGTGTTTCCCTATTTCTATTTCTTCTCCTGTGTTTATATTGTGAACACTTTTGTCTATTTTTGTAGCTATTCTTCTTTGAGTCTTCTCTATACCATGTGTTCTGTCTTTTAGCCTTTTTAATTTTCTCTCCTACTTTTTCTGCCTTGGCTACAGCACTTTCTCTGCTTTCCTTTTTCCACACACCATCTCGCTGTGTCAATTGTATGAGTTGTGGCTTTGATCAGAATAAGTCAAAAGACAGAGACAGATCAGGTATTATGCATTAGTCAATAGCCTTGTAAAAGACAGGTGAATGCAGATTTCCTATAACATAAGTAAGAGAATGGATCTGAACTACCGAAGCAGACACTTTGGAAGCAAAGGCCTCTGGGATTCTAGAGAGATGTGGCCTGTGAACGCAGTACTGCACAGATGCAGTCAGTTTTTTAGGGCGCTACACAAAGCGGCAACTATGATAAAGAGACACAGTCAAAGAAAAATCTAGGGTCAATGAAGATATAAGGTGAATTCAGCGAGACACCTCAGGCCACATAGTGCACAGTTGCTAAATACATTCCAGTTGGTGAGACATACTACTGTGCATGATAAAGTAATTTTAGATTCAGTTGATCTTACATGAAAAGGGCATTATGGCAGAGGTCTGTACAAATGGAATGAAGCAAACTTGTACTTAGGCAGTATGAAGAGAAAAACATTCAACTTAGTACCAATAGGAGGCGTCTGAATGAAAATAGTAATCAACTGCAGTTAATCACAAGAAAAAGACAATGGAATCTGGCCCTTGGCTTCCCTGAAGAATCCACAGTCCTAAACAGTAGGAGTCAATTTTCTGAGGGCCTTAGATGAACTCCCATTATAGAACTGCATAACAAAGGCAACTTTGAGATAAAGAACGGGAGGCTTATTTGTAAGCCCATGCAACACTTTTGTGCCGCATTTGCGTAACTTTTCATGACGCAGCGGCGGCATAAACTATGCTCCACAATGCAGCATATTTACAAGGTGATGCATCTAGGCAGATGCGTCACCGTGTAAAGCCCAGCGCCACAATATAACTGCATCAGGTATAATATATGCAGGGTGGGCGTTTCCACGCAACAAAGACTCATAAGGGGTGGCGCAGTGACATCTATGAGATGTCACTGCAACACTTTTATGAAAACCCTGCATCAAAACCTTACTCGTGCCTCATAACAGGCATAAAAGTGATGCAGTAACTTAAAGATAGGACTCCCCCATGCATTGATGGAGTTGCGTCACACTTCCGATACAACTCCAGCAATGTGTCAGTTTTGCGCCGGTAGATACATAAGAAATACTGACACATCTGTTACTCCTTGCGACATGATGCACCTTACATTAAACACAGCGCCTCCAGGAGGGCGCAGTGAAAACTGTTGCATGGCTGCTTTCACCCAGCTGTGCAACAGTTTTCTAAAATAAGACCCAGAAGACGGAAAATGAAAGGATATGACTGCAAAAAGCCAGGCCAAGAATGTAACAAAATTAGACTCTACCGGAACCAAGGACTAAAGATCGGGCTACCCACATGGACCAGCACACTTTTGTAGAACTTGGAGGGCTTGTTTAGGGCAACTTTATTCGATACTTTACTCCCACTGGTGTAATTTTGCTGAAAAAGCGCTTTTCATGAGCAGGTGATTGTGGAGTGTCAAGTACCCCCTTAGGTCCGAGGTCATTTTGGCATTTTGAAATATACAGATGGAGTGAAACCTCAAATTAAATGTCTTAACAACCTTTGACCTGATGTGTGGCCAGCCCTAAACCTGAATAACTGAACGATTTACAAATAATTAACATTTGAGTAAGTTCTTTGGAAATATCTTTCCTAAATTAATAAACATGCCAAGTCACTCCCAGATTCCATTAACAATTACTAACAAACTGCCTTTCATACATTCACAGATATTTATGAAGAATTGGCTTCTGGCCTGGTACTTGAGAATGAAGTATGAAGATAAAACTAAAGATGAAGATAAAGTGATTAACAAATATGTAACAGTCGACAAAGTTCTCTGGAAGCCTCTCTGTTAAAGTATTAAACATATCTGTTAGTCATATGCCTCTAAAGCAGTTTTTTAGTAATCTCTCAGTTAAACCATATCTATTTGTCATATTCCTACAAAGCAGTTTCCATAGAAATGATGCACAAACTGCATTTCATGAAAGGTCCAGATGCTTCTGAAGAAATGCCCAAATCCTGCTGTGTCGCTTTACCTTTTGGGTATCAGATGTCCTGCTGCTCTAATTGCTGTATTTGGAAGGAGGGCCCCAGGTTTGATGCTGCCGGGCTGCAAGGTTGTCGTTTACAGAAGAAAGTTGTTCATCGGGAGTGCTAATGACTGTGCTCATCAGAGCACAGTGCTCTACTGCTTTCTAGAAGGTTCAAGGAAGGCGCGGAAGCAGAACCTTGAGCAGTGAAACTGGTCATAAATAAATTTGAGCACCCTAGGGGCTACAGGAGTTTTTTGGTGCAATTGTCGATGACAGGCATGCAGGGTTGGTGCCAATTCAGTTGTTAATCTTCTGTTCTTGTGAGTCTTGATGACGGTATTCTTCTTTCAGGTCAGAAGAATCTAATTTTCTGGTGCCTGGGGCTCCTCTAAATATGAGATTTAGAGGATTTATGGCAGCGTAGGATGGTAGACAATGGGCTCTTACCCCTGGGGTCACTACGCCCCCTATATGACTACTTCCTGGGGGAAATGGGCATTAACCCTATCCCAGAGTTCCTAGGTTTGCCATAACAAAGTTGTATCCACTTCAGGTAGCCCACCTTAGGTGTACACTAGTCTGTGAATGAACACACCTGTCTGACTACTAATTTTCCCTATCGTCCAGGTGCCAAAAGGGCTCTGGTCAGAGGTTTGCATACCAAAGGCCGTGGGCTCTGACTTCTGTGGCATGGTGAGCACAGGACTCACATCTGAGCTTACCCGTTCCACATATGGTGACAAATGCAAAAAGAACAAATGATGAACGGAATGCTGTACAATGTTAAAACACTCATTCCCAGTACAGAGATCTAGGCCTGAATCCATCATTGTTTTGCTTACCATACCATGAAAATTTGGACCAAGCCACATGCAAATCAATCTTGAACTTCTTCCCGTGGGGTCCCTTAGAGTTGCACAAGATATACTGCACTTCTTAGGGACCCTCCTTACTACCTATGCCCTAGGTACCGGAGGTAGCGCTTAGTTGGGACTTACAGAGGTTCTGGAGGCCTGGCAACTTGGGAATCAAGTGAGCAGTTGCCTTTTTTAGAGTAAAGAACACTGGCACTGAGGACCTAGTAAGTAGGAACCCAGTGCGCTTCAGTCAAAGTTGCATCAATTACCATGCAAAAAGTGGAGCGACTACTGCAACAACAACCTTGTTTTCTACAAGGGTTCCCTCTGTGTCTTCTCCATGAAGTCTAGGTGATCAGGGTATCCCTACCTTGCCCCTTATATTGTTTTTAAACCTGTTTAGGACAGGGGGCTTAATCCCGGGATCCTGTAATGGCTGTCAGCAACATTTTTTCATGTTGCTGGCAGCCAATAAGAGTGCTTACTCTTACAGTAGTTTGACTCCCTCTGGAAGAAGATGGATGAAGGGGAATAAACCTCCTTTGGCCTATCGTAATACTCTATTTTAAATTGCCGCTCCTATGAGGATTGATCGAGACTCTCGCAGACGCAACCATCCAGATATGCAATTATTTTTCAATCCTAATTTCTCAAACACTACTGAAAGGATTATACCAAATCACAAATTGCACAATCTGTGCACCACATTCTAGCTTCCTGACAAATTTGGTGAAATTCTGTTGAGCAGTTTTTGCTGCAGCCTTGTCTAAAGAAGTCTATGGAAAATGCATGGGAATTTTGAATTTTTCAAACCCTCTTTTCTCTCAACCTCCGCTTGACGGTCCATCCCAAAAGTTTCCATGCATCAACTAGTCAAAAATAAGCACCTTTTTGGAATGTTTCGTAGAGAGTCATCAAATGGAGCCAATTGTTTAGCAACACAAATCAATTCTTTCCTATAGAACAGCTGATCTAACTATACACCCCACTAATCAATTTCTCACAACATAAAATGAATAACAGTGCACAGATTTCTCATGTTGTCTGTGGAACATGAGAAGAAACTAGAGTACTTGTAGTCCTAAACCAAATCTGGAATACTTCTTTCAGGACAGGAATCTTCCCAGCCACTTGGAAACAGTCAATGTGTTACCACTATTGAAGAGACCCAAATCTTACCTGGAAGGACTCAGCACCTTTAGACCAATCTCCCTGCTATCGGCATCGGCTATATTGCTAGAGAAACTTGCTCATCAACAACTGGCCAACTTCGTGGAAGCCAATGATCTTTTACACGACTCTTAATTGGTCTTCCGGTCAGATTACATCACTGAGTCTGCCTTTGTAGAAGTAGAAGATTCAGTGAAAATGTCAGTGGTTTGTGGATCCTATTCCAATGCCACTGTTGTTAAATCTTTCAGCAGCATTTGACACAGTGTTGCATTCAATCCTGCTGGAAAGACTAAAACACCAAGGAGTGCAGTGGGTGGCACTTGAGTAGATTCATTTTTCTCTTTAAGACCATTGCCAACACGTTTTCCTCTTCCCATTCTCATCATCAGTTAACCCCTTCCACGCTGATGACGAGCTGGGCTCGTCATGAGGTAGCCTCCTGCTAAGCTGATGACGAGCCCAGCTCGTCACGTAAAATGCGGTTTCGCAAAACTCCGCGTACGAGCGGAATTCCGCCCGCACGCATGCGGTTAAGCAACTTATATGTGGAGTGCCCCAAAGATCTGCCTTAAGCCCGCTGCTCTTCAACATCTACCTGGCCCTGCTGGCGGCCATCATTACCTGAATTCACCCCCTTCCTCTGGGAGACCGAATGTAAGAGGATTGTCTCTAGCACTGGTCCTACTTTGCTGAATGGTGTGTATTCAATTATCTCCACTACTGGCTACTTGGACTATCCATCACCGATGACCAAGATTAGGTGGCCATCCGGGAAACTTCCAAAGTCTGAGCTGCCCCTTTGTTCAGCCTGTGACGACAAGTGCTGGAGAAATCTTGCCGCCAGTCTGTCAGCCAGTCAGGCAGCTCCTGATTGTGTTATCAAACATGATATCGATCCCAGGGAACCATAACTTTTCACTTAGGCGAGAATTGGTTTTTGTGGTTTCTTGATGGCCTTCATGTGCTAACTCTACTACCCTCTGTTGTAGTGCTTTTTGCTTCATGATCCAGTGGCACCACAGTAGCAGGTCATCTGCTATATGAACTCAGGGCCTTTGCACTGCTTGAACATCACTGTTTGTGGCATTACGTGGCGCATATTTACGAGGCATCTGTAAGCCACTTTTTTTGTCCCCTTTAACGCAGTTTTTGTATTAAAGAGTTGTGTAATGGGTGTTGATGGAGGCGTTCCCAGCAACTTCCATGGCATTTTGACACTGCCACAGATTTAAAAGAAATCTAAAAACTAAGGCAGTGCCAAAAACTTAAAAGGGAGGCACAACAAAGAGAAATATCTATATTTTGTCCTTGGGTTTTCATTTTCTATGTATGCTGCATTCTGCAGCACACACGGAAAAAGGAAAAAGCCTCTTGTGATTGTTTTTGTGCATGAATGTTCCCCTTTGCACCATGGTGCAAAGGTGTCTGTGTTGAAGCATGGCAGCCCATTGTGCTCCGGTATAGGGGAAAAGGACTACAATGCGCTGTATCTCACAGATACTGCCCTTTTCTGCCCTTCTGCGTTGCTGCCCTATGGTACAACCTCATAAAAGAGGCTCTCAGATCATCTCAAACACTCGACATCTGCGACAGCTTTTCCTTGTCTGTTTCTACCCACTGATTCACATCACAAAGAATCTTCCCCCACAACCCAACCTGGATGGTGGTGATGGTCTTTTGGAAGAGTACACCATCTTGTGTTAATCTGCTGATCTCACGTGAACACTTTGGGAAATGCACTGTGGCTAATCATCTGCATTAGTCCTCTACCGCTGATTCTTTGTCTCTTTGATCAACACACAGTGGGATGGGGTGCCTTGTCAGGAAGTCTTCTGGGTTCTTTGCACCTGGTGCAAAGAACCCAGGAGACATCCTGACAAGGCATCCCATCTGTACTGCTGCAGCTGTACTGTTCATCTCTCCATGTGAGGTAGCGGGTGGCTAAAGCGTGACATGTGGCTTGTGATTCATGATCACTTTGAAGTTCCTTTCACATAGGTACAGATGGAAATAGGTGCACCCCCACCGTATAGCCAGATATTGCCTCTCATTTCGGGCGATTCTGGTCTCGGTGGCTGTGAGGGTTCTGCTGGCAAAGGCAAGGGGGACGCACAAGCCTGGTGCTTTTTTTATGTGTTGCCACTGCTCTGATACCGACTTGACTTGCATCCAGTATCTAGTTCTGTGGCTTTATGGGTGTCAAAGTAGGTATTTGTGGTTTTTGTCAGAAGTGCCTACTTGATGCTCTCGAACGCTACCTCTTCCTTAGATTCCCACGCCCATTGGACTGCCAACTTCTTTAGGGCTCTCAGTGGCTCCGAGAGTGTTGCTAGGTTTTGCGGGTAATGTCCACAGTAGGTGACCATACCTAAGAAACTATGAATCTTCAGTGTAGTGCCTTACTGGATGGCTTCAGACTTCCAGTGGTCCATTGTGTGTCTGTCTTTCATGAACATTAATTAAAAAAAAAGGATTATTTGTTGCACGACAAGATCAAACCATGATCGAACAGATGTCACAGGATGGCCTGCTGATGCCGGTGGTGTTCCTCCAGGGTTGTTGAGTAGATGAATATATCATCACTAATGTTCATTACCCCTGAAGTCCTGGGTAAGTATCCTGCATAGTGTTCCGAAATACTTCTGCGACCATCGAAATGCAGAAATTGAGCCACTTGAATTTCCTGAGTCCAACATATCAATCAAAGGCCTTTTATAGAGTGCACAGCTAGCTCCTCAGAGGTGTCCCAGTGCTAGTGGAAGCGAACAAAAGAGATTGATTCTTGATCTGCGATTCCCCTTGCTTGAAGATCCATGTTTTTATATATTATTATATTATATATTATATATCACATATAAAGCGCACGTACACCAGGTTGGTTTCATGGCGCTGCTCTTAAGATGCCATTACTCGAATGGCTGTCTGAATAGCCATGTTTTTAAGAGTTTCCTGAATCTCATAAAATCCATACAGAATCTAATTTCTAAGGGCAGGGATTTCAAGTATCTGGGCCCTTGCACGGCAAACCTAGTTCCAACGGTACTCTTCAGCCTGAATGATGTGGTAGCAAGGAGTTGCATGTGCCGATCGCAGATGTAGCTTTTATTGATCCGGTCAATAAATTTAGGGCTTCTACCATTCAGCGATTTAAAGATGATACATCCCACCTTGAAGGTGCATCTCTGAGTTATTGGGAGTCAATGTAGCTTCCTCAGAAGAGGGGTGACATGTTGGCGCCTGTTTTCCTGTAAAATCAGTCTTGCTGCCTGATTCTGTATCATTTGCAGTCGGTGGGTGAGGTTAGCTGGAATGCCAAAATATAGAGAGTTGGCATAGTCTATATGCAAAATCACCATAGCTAAAATAACCTGTATCTTAGCTTCTTGTGTGAGGAACCTGCTAATCTTCCTTATTTTCCTCATCTGGAAAAAACATGTAGAGATCACAGCGGCAATTTGAGACTTCATTGTAAGGTAGCTGTTAATGATGACCCCCAATGTTTTGGCAGAATCCGAGGGCAGAGGAGGCTGTCCCAGTTCCTGAGGCCTTAAGAAGGTACTCCAGGGATTCATAGAGCCCCCTGTTAGAATCACCTCCTTCTTGTCCTGATTTAACTTCAGGTGATTGCGTTCATCAAATCACGGAGGAACAGCATCGTAATCTGAAAGTCAAGGATGGATTCTTGGGTGTCACAAAAAGGAAACCCGAGTTGGAAATCATCTGCATAATTAAAGGTGCAAACTTTCCTTTCTTTAAGGGCGTGGATCAAAGGAAAGAGATTAAGGTTAAACAGATGATGGGAAAGTGAAGACCCCTGTGGCACACCACAAGAGGTATTTGCCATGGGTGTTGTGAACTGGCCCAGGCGAACAGCTTGGGATCGGTTTTCCAAGAAAGAACTAATCCATTTAAGAACTGAGCCCTGGATTCCTGCTCTCTTAACACGGTTGACCAATATATTATGGTCAACCGTGTCCAAGGCAGCAGAGAGATCCAAGAGTTCCAAGGCCTGTGAGTGACCCCTGTCTACCTTCCCCCGCAGGGTATCCAGTACCGTCAGAACAACTGACTCTGTAGAATGGGCTGGCCGAAAGACTGCTTGATGGGGGTCCATCCATTCTGATTGTTCCAGAAAGGAGGATAAACTTCTAGCCACATGGGCTTCCAATACCGTGGCCAAGTAAGGCAGCAAAATGTCGGGCGGTAGTTAGGCTGTACTTCAGCATCCGCCCATGCCTTTTTCAAAAGGGGGATAATAGTAGCCTCCTTGAAAGTGTCAGGGACACTGCCCTGAGACAATGATTCATTCAGGAGAGATAAGGCTGGACCTGGAAGTGTGGAAAAAGAAATGTATGACGTTACAACACATACTATTACAACGCATGCCCTTACGAAGCAAGTTTTACAACGACTTTCGTTGGGGGGCGCTAGATAGTGAATAGTTTAATTTACTATTCCAACTCCAGTCCCCGTGGATAGTAGGGAGGGTGTTGGAAACTATTCCCTATCCTATATCGCCCCCAAGCGCAAGACGTTGTAAAAGTTGCGTTGTAATGGTTGCGTCGTAAAGGTACTTCGTTGTAAAGTTGCGTTGTAAATGATGTTCCCCGTGGAAAATATCTCTCTTAGGATCCAAGGGGGGCAGCAGTCTCTGGGGGAGCCTGATTGAACTTTTGTCAACAGGTCCAGGAATGCAACATCACTTATTGCTGGGAACTGGTTCAAGGAGTAAGGATTCGTAGGTACCATTACATGTACCGGATACTGACATGTGTGAATGCTGGCCTTGATGACTTTTATTTTATCAATAAAAAAATGATTTAGGGCATCACATAGTGGCGTAGGTTTTAATGTCACTCTATCGAGGTTGGACAATTCATTCACTATTGAGGACATTTCTTGTTTACGATTTGTGGAAGTTATAATTTTGGAGGAGAAATAAGCAGTTTTTGAGGTCTGGATGTTTTTTTATGATTTGTTAATGTGATCAAATAAGTTTCTTTGTCTTCAGGTAAATTTCAATTTCTCCACTTCCTTTCAGTTTGTCGCAGGTCTAGTTTTAATATCATCAGATCAGAAGAGAACCATCTCTGAGCTTCGTGGCGTCGGGCTCGAGGTACTCTTTTCAGAGGGGCATGTTTTTTGCTGGCAGTGAGCAGCCAATCCGAAAGGTCTTTCTCACTATGATTGATTGATGATTGGGCCAGCGGTACTGTATTCATCAGTGTTTCAACAAACTGATTCTTGTTGTTAATGTTCCAGCTCCTGACTAAGCCACTGTCCGGGACAGGAATTTTTGTCCTAAAAGATTATGTCAGACAATGTACAGGGAATGACCACTGGATTAGTTATATCCAAATTATTTGACCAAACCTGGTCCAGTATATGACCTTTAATATGTGTGGCCACAGAAACATGCTGACTTAGATTGAGCCCTGTAAGTAGGTCAGTAAGCTCAGCAGATTGGAGGCCACCAGATATTTCATTAGCCAAATAGTTATAAAGTCGCCAATAACCAAAATGTTAGCATGACTTGTTAACAGAATATGTGAGAACTGAGGCATATTATGGGGTGGCCTATAGAGTAGAACGCAGACCATCGGGCAGAGTCGGATTCAAGTATAATCACCAAGTTATCTACTGATGGTTGGTCGAGAGAAGTTAGTGCTGTGAATTTAAGGTCATGGCGTAATATGGCTGTTACTCCACCTCCCATTCTTCCTGTATTTGATTAGCTTGTAAAAAGTAGAAATAGCTAGGTAGTGCTGCTAAGATATCGGGGGAGGAGTCCTGAGTTAGCCAGGTTTCTGTTAGTAACAGTATATCTGGTTGTTCCCACCCTAATAGAAGATATATGTCCAATTGATGTTTTACCATTGAGCGGGTGTTAAGATAGATAACCTTTAAAGGCAGGCTTTTATTTCTATCCTGGGTCTGAGGGTGGCTTGTGGAGTAGTTAGTATGTATCAATTCAGGGAAGGTTGCTCGAATTTCCATTATCCCCATCTTCATCAGTGCTAAGCGCGTTGAGGAATGTAATGCCAGGTCATTAGAATGAAACAATTTCAGTTCAGATAAGGAACGAGTAGATCATATTGACGGAGGGTTGCTGAGCACAGTAAGACATTTTCTCCCTCCAGAAAATACAGAAACTCTTTTTCCCGTATTCTCACCGCATTTCTTAAATTTTTTTAGGATCAGTGCAAGGGATGCTTAATAGAGAGAAATGGTTTGAAACAAAATTCCTATAATTGCACTTCTTTGTGTAATCTTCCTTTTACAATATGGGGTTCTACAGGCCACTCCTCCAAGACAGACATTGAGTCTCAATTTGGCCATAAAATAGATACGTTGCAAAAAGAAACTGTAATTATGTTTCATGTTGTGTGCGTCCTGTTTTGTCCTTGAGCACAAGTGTTTTTAACACATTTTTTAACCTTGCTTTCTCACAATAGTGATGCCAAACACTAATTACTGTTACTTTCAAGGGCACTGACACCATTTTATGAAGTACCTTCATTTACGTGCAGCGGAATGCCATAACCTACCCACGGGAGTGGTGGGCAAGCAGTATATATTAACTTGCATTTTGCTTTTTCTTCTCCATGACAGATTCTACTTGTTCAAAATCAACCGTTTGTATTGTTTCGAAATGCTCACACAATAGGAGTGCATTCATTATCATTTTTTTTTTAAACAGACCTTTATTGACATCATTATATGTAACACAGCCGGGTGCCTACATCCCAGAGGGCTGGCACAGCGGTACTCGACAGTCGATGTAAGGGACAATGGGGATGCAAACACAGCAAGCCACCTACAACCCAAGGGGCACGCCGCGTCAGTTGGGCAATCATAACAGGCAGTTGTCAACTCAGGTCTCCAAACAAGTTCCCCGAAAACAGTAAGATCTGTAATCAATCAATCAATCAATCAATCAGTAAGTGACAGTAAACACAACATTTGTCGCCTAGTATCTCAATCCATTGTCCATTCAGCTCCCATACAATTGTACATAGCCGCAGGTCACTGCCCCACGTGATTTGCTCCATTCCTCACTACACTATGAAGCGCTCATGTAGTCCCATATCCGGGGAGCCCTATGCCTCTGCAGGTCCCTCTCCGTCCCGTCCCTCGACCACACCTTGTTCCGGACCCGGTTCCGTGTCCCCAGTGTCAGTGTGTGCCAAAAGATATGTCTCTAGAGGGGCACAGATATCTTTAGAGCGTGAGGAGGGTGGCATAAGTTCAGCATAGGTGTGCAGCTGTTCTTGGCAATGTATGAGGTCATTAAACCAGTCCTTGAATTTGGGGGCTCGGCCATGCCTCAATCGCAGGCTATTCAGTGCTTCACCAACAAGAGGACCAAGGAGACAAATTTCCGTACCCTGGCAGGGATTTGCTCCGTGTATCTACAGAACAGTAGGGAGATCATCACGCACATGTATCTCAGTCATTTCATCAAGCGCTTGCAGTACTTCCCTGCAGTAATCCCGGACAAGCGGGCAGTCCCAGGCCATGTTTCCAAAGTCGGGTATATGCAGGGGGGTTTTACCCAAGGTAAGTCACTGGGACCTGGGCCATAGTAAGTACTAGAAAAGGGGGGTCCCAATGTAGAACAGAATTAATTAACACACAGTTAAATAATAATAACACAGTTAAAGAGTCTGCAATGTATTATTCACAGAACAGACACAGTTAGGATATAGTATCCAGCATTTTTCATTACAAAGACGGTTGATTAGTGCCCAGGGTAAGGGAGGTGGTAAAGTGAGGTTGGTGTAGGTAGGGAAAAGTGACCATAAAAACAGACGGTAATCTAAAAGACTGAACCGTAATTTGAATAGTACATATGAACATAAATCACATCAAGTCAATTGAGCAACACATGCCCCGAACAGTACATCAATGTTACAATTGCGTAGAGAGGGGCTGAAATCCAGGGGATTGGTTGTCAACGTTTCGACCCAATATGTGCAGGAATTCATGGAACCCTTGCGGCGGGGTCTTCTTCAGGACGGGTGTGGGGCTATCAACCTATTAATATTAATAATTGGTGTGTATTAATAAAAAGTCTACAGATCGCTGTTAGAGACAATAGTGAGGCACATGTTATGAAAGGAAAAGGTAGGAGCATACCTAACGGATTGCCGCTCGACATCTTAGTTGAAACTGTAGGATTGCTCAGGTTGGGAATACCTACAGGGTACGAACAATAGTATTGTGCACGCATTAGATAATTATACTTGGAAGGCTCTGTAAAATTAACAGGTCCTTAGTTAAATGGAAAGACTCGTATAGTAAAGTGGTAAGACTTACACGTAAATTGTAGCCAACCACGGTCAGGCGGGGATCAGGGACGGCCCGGGGACGTAGGGCACAGGAGACTCTCGAATCTGCCAATCAATGGGGGAACTGGGTTAGTATATTCACCACAGATCTGGAGCAACGTCGGTTGCGGAATACAGGCAGTGTGGCTTACCAGCGGTTCTGGTGTAAGTCAGTGTCGTCCCCCATGTGGTTAAAGCGGCGTGGCGCTCGAGTTTGACGGAACCCGCTGCAATAAAGAACCAACAGCGATAGATGTCAGGTTAAGGGCCTACGTTTAGTTTAATTAAGAAACACTAGGTAAACCTGTAAGTTTACCGTGGGGAATGAATCGGCCCGGCGTCTCCGTGTTCAAGTCAGGAGTCTTGGGCAGACTTCCTGTATTAGAGGTTGTTATGGAAACCAGGTCACATGGCACAAGATAGGCATAGTAGAAAGACTAAAACCTCATAGTGGAAAAGTGTCATTCGTCTATTAGAAGAAATAGATCGGGTATATGAGGCAAGCATTGTATTTACAATAAAATGACCCGCAATTGTGTGTGTGTGTAAATGAAATAAAACCACATTAATGTACTTAAACAATTCTTTACAAGAAAGGTATATTATCACAGTTTGTAATTACACATGAGCAGGAAGCCTGAGTAGTCTAGTTGTTACCACAAGATTATCATTTTGAGGGCCATACTAAAAACGGATCAAATCAGGATATAGTGCAAAACATATGAAAGGAGACCTATCCAAAGGTGTACCTATCACATGATGGTAAGACCTGGATATCATGCATTATAGCAGAATTGTTCTGAATAGTTGGCAGTAGCTCGTTCCCAAAATTAAAAGGGGCCCATGTTACCCATTAAACTGAAAACATGTCGACATCAAACAGTCCTTAGAGTGTTACTGATACTGGTTACGGGGAAAGAAATCAGTATGCAAGGTTATTAAGACAGTGTGGCTAATTGGGAGAATGAATTGTCATGTTCATTCAAACCGGATTGGATAGAATTAAAGAAAAACATCCATTTGAGCTCTCGAATGTTCAAAATTGTGGTGATGTTGCCACCTCGAGGTCCAAGCTTGGCTTGTTCAAGTATCACCCACTGGAGACTCTCAGGTGCATGGGAGGCTGATTTAAAGTGGTCGACCAGTGGAGCTCCCTGGACATCACATCGGATCCTACTCATGTGCTGTAAGATACGCACTTTTGCCTTTTGCTGTGTCTGTCCAATATAGATTAATTTGCAAGGACAAATTATGGCATAGACAATGTTATTGGTGTTGCAATTGCTAAATGATTTCAGTGGAACCTTCCATTCCTTATAGTGGAATTCCTTTGTCTGCACAGTGGATTCACAAGCCTTACAGTTCCCACATCTGTAGTGGCCAATTGTTGGTGGAAGATTCCACATGGATGTAATCGTGGGTTCTTCCGGAGTCGGTAGCAAGGAACGTACCACAAAGTCTTTTACACTTTTCGATTTCTTGAAGGCATGTAGTGGAGTGCTTGCTTGATTGATGTCGTCCGATATGAGTTTCCAATGTTGGTTGATAATGTGTTTGATCTTGTTACTCTTGGTCGAGAAGGTAGTGACACACACTAAACGATCTAGGGATTGTGCAGTCTTATCCTTCTGAGTCAGAACAAGATCTACCGGTGGTAGCAGACTCACCTATTACTAATCCTGTTGTCAACATTTCCAATTACTCTTTGAGTGAACAAGAAGTAAAAATATTGACGAAAGGACTGTCCTATGTTCCTACCAGCAGACCGGATCCTTTCACGGTAAAAACGGAATTGTTTAAATTCTTCAGAAAAATAAGACTGAAGTACTTTTTCGGCAATGCCAATCCTTATACAATTCCATATACAATAGAAACTCATATCGGACGACATCAATCAAGCAAGCACTCCACTACATGCCTTCAAGAAATCTAAAAGTGTAAAAGACTTTGTGGTACGTTCCTTGCTACCGACTCCGGAAGAACCCACGATTACATCCATGTGGAATCTTCCACCAACAATTGGCCACTACAGATGTGGGAACTGTAAGGCTTGTGAATCCACTGTGCAGACAAAGGAATTCCACTATAAGGAATGGAAGGTTCCACTGAAATCATTTAGCAATTGCAACACCAATAACATTATCTATGCCATAATTTGTCCTTGCAAATTAATCTATATTGGACAGACACAGCAAAAGGCAAAAGTGCGTATCCTACAGCACATGAGTAGGATCCGATGTGATGTCCAGGGAGCTCCACTGGTCGACCACTTTAAATCAGCCTCCCATGCACCTGAGAGTCTCCAGTGGGTGATACTTGAACAAGCCAAGCTTGGACCTCGAGGTGGCAACATCACCACAATTTTGAACATTCGAGAGCTCAAATGGATGTTTTTCTTTAATTCTATCCAATCCGGTTTGAATGAACATGACAATTCATTCTCCCAATTAGCCACACTGTCCTAATAACCTTGCATACTGATTTCTTTCCCCGTAACCAGTATCAGTAACACTCTAAGGACTGTTTGATGTCGACATGTTTTCAGTTTAATGGGTAACATGGGCCCCTTTTAATTTTGGGAACGAACTACTGCCAACTATTCAGAACAATTCTGCTATAATGCATGATATCCAGGTCTTACCATCATGTGATAGGTACACCTTTGGATAGGTCTCCTTTCATATGTTTTACACGATATCCTGATTTGATCCGTTTTTAGTATGGCCCTCAAAATGATAATCTTGTGGTAACAACTAGACTACTCAGGCTTCCTGCTCATGTGTAATTACAAACTGTGATAATATACCTTTCTTGTAAAGAATTGTTTAAGTACATTAATGTAGTTTTATTTCATTTACACACACACACAATTGCGGGTCATTTTATTGTAAATACAATGCTTGCCTCATATACCCGATCTATTTCTTCTAATAGACGAATGACACTTTTCCACTTTGAGGTTTTAGTCTTTCTACTATGCCGATCTTTTGCCATGTGACCTGGTTTCCATAACAACCTCCAATACAGGAAGTCTGCCCAAGACTCCTGACTTGAACACGGAGACGCCGGGCCGATTCATTCCCCACGGTAAACTTACAGGTTTACCTAGTGTTTCTTAATTAAACGATAGGTAGGCCCTTAACCTGACATCTATCGCTGTTGGTTCTTTATTGCAGCGGGTTCCGTCAAACTCGAGTGCCACGCCGCTTTAACCACATGGGGGACGACACTGACTTACACCAGAACCGCTGGTAAGCCACACTGCCTGTATTCCGCAACTGACGTTGCTCCAGATCTGTGGTGAATATACTAACCCAGTTCCCCCATTGATTGGCAGATTCGAGAGTCTCCTGTGCCCTACGTCCCCGGGCCGTCCCTGATCCCCGCCTGACCGTGGTTGGCTACAATTTACGTGTAAGTCTTACCACTTTACTATACGAGTCTTTCCATTTAACTAAGGACCTGTTAATTTTACAGAGCCTTCCAAGTATAATTATCTAATGCGTGCACAATACTTTTGTTCATACCCTGTAGGTATTCCCAACCTGAGCAATCCTACAGTTTCAACTAAGATGTCGAGCGGCAATCCGTTAGGTATGCTCCTACCTTTTCCTTTCATAACATGTGCCTCACTATTGTCTCTAACAGCGATCTGTAGACTTTTTATTAATACACACCCATTATTAATATTAATAGGTTGATAGCCCCACACCCGTCCTGAAGAAGAC
This sequence comes from Lissotriton helveticus, assembly GCF_964261635.1. NCBI lineage: Eukaryota > Metazoa > Chordata > Amphibia > Caudata > Salamandridae > Lissotriton > Lissotriton helveticus. Next base: position 120,393,243 of record NC_136059.1, read on the forward strand.
CCCGCCGCAAGGGTTCCATGCATTCCTGCACATAGTGGGTCTAAACGTCGACAACCAATCCCCTGGATTTTAGCCCCTCTCTCCGCAATTGTAACATTGATGTACTGTTCGGGGCATGTGTTGCTCAATTGACTTGATGTGATTTTTGTTCATATGTACTATCCAAATTACGGTTCAGTCTTTCAGATTACCGTCTGTTTTTATGGTCACTTTTCCCTACCTACACCAACCTTACTTTACCACCTCCCTTACCCTGGGCACTAATCAACCGTCTTTGTAATGAAAAATGCTGGATACTATATCCTAACTGTGTCTGCTCTGTGAATTAATACATTGCAGACTCTTTAACTGTGTTATTATTATTTAACTGTGTGTTAATTAATTCTGTTCTACATTGGGACCCCCTTTTTCTAATGTTTCCAAAGTCAGCATCCCTTGCCCCACATCTATCACAGCAGTCAGTGTCCCGCAAATGTAGCCGGTGTAGCCAGGCAGGTGTGAAATATGATCGGTGAATATATTCATAATGTATCAGGCGTAATCTGCTATTGGCAGAAATGACACCCGTTTGGCGGCAGCAATAGGTCCATTGTTCCGTCATGATGGGAGTTCCCAATTCCGCCTCCTATTTCCCCTTGGCTGGACCTAGAGCCCTTTCCCATTCCCCTTGAGTTGAACGATATAATCGCGACACTACATGTTCCGGGGGAGTTTGCTGTAGGAGAGTATGTACAGGAAGCATAATCGGGGGTTCTAATGGAAAGCACTGAGTCAGAGAGCGCATGTCTTGCCTGAGCCTCACATAATATAAATGTTCCGGGAGAGTGGGGGTAGTGGTACTAAAAAACTCCTCACTAGATCTAAACTTCCCATTCTTGTATAATTGACCCCAGGTAGGGCAGGACAATTTGCGCAGCATGAGGCGGCATCCCCCTCTGTCGTGACTAGTATATCATGTCTCCCCTGCAGTGGCACCAGTGTAGAGTAGATAATGGGGCATTTGAGTGTACGCGCCAGGTCGCGCCAGTCACTGGTCGTGCTTTGTGCAGTTGTGGTCATTAAGTGTCTAGAGACCGCAGCTATGCTGAGATGTGCTGTGCATGGTGTGGGGGCCATATATCCATCCTCGATGGCTAGATGAGGCATATACGGGGGGTGCATCCAATAGGCCGCAAAGTGCGTCTGAGCGCAGGCAGAGTATAATTCCATATCTTGGACTTCAAATCCCCCATCTTCAAAGGGACGAGTTAGAAGCTCCCACGGCAATCTGGGCTGTTTTCCGCCCCATGCTAATCTGTTTAGTTGGGCTTTCATGCATCTAAAAAAATACCATCTAGGAGCACAGGGAATGTTGATAAAAAGGTAGAGGAGTTTGGGCAAAATTATCATTTTAATCAATGACACTCTGGCTGCCATGGAAAGAAGCATCGGGATCTATCCGGCGATCCTGTGTGTGATGTGGTCAAGTGTGCGACCATAGTTGGGGCGCATCAGCTCCTCCTAGCATCGAGAAATCCGAATGCCCAGAAAAGTGATGGTATCCGCGCACTACTTCAGAGGAATGTCAGGGGCGAACTCCAGTGTGACTTCTGTGAGAGGGAATAATTGGGATTTCCCCCAGTTCACATTTATCCTGGATAGTTATCCAAAGAGGATGAGCAGTTGGAGAATGGGGTTGAGGCTAACTGCAGGGTCCCATAGGTGCAATGTAGGATCATCAGCATATAGGGAGATTAAAATCTGCCTCTCTGGGTATATCAGTGCATAGTCTCGAAAGTGTTGTCTAACCTTTGCCGCTAGGGGCTCAATGGCTATAGCAAAGAGTAAGGATGACAAGGGGCATCCTTGCCGCTTGCCCCGTGTGATCGAGAAGGGGGCCGATTGAACTACATTGACCATCCCTCTGGCTCATACCCCTGAATTCAGCAAGTTGATCCATTCCCGAAAGGGGGCAGGAAACCCCATGCGTTGAAGGACAAAAACGAGATAGTCCCACTCCAGGGAATCGAATGCCTTAGTGGCATTGAGAAATATAGCTGCAGCATTGGTGTCCGGGTCTATGTCATGGAGAAGTACAAATAGCGTACGCAAGTTATGAGAAGTGCCTTGAGTGGGCACAAACACTGATTGATCTGAAAGCACCAGCACTGTCATAAGGGTACTAACACGATTAGCAATTAATTTGGCTAGGATTTTGGCGTTGCATTTATTAAAGAGAGGGCGCATGAGGTTTACCCGGCTTAGGTATGGATATAATGCGTGACTCACGCATAGAGGGGTGGGAGTATACCAGTCTCCCGAGCTTCCTCAAAAACATGCCTCAGTATTGGGATGAGTAGATGATGGAAGGTTTTATAAAATTTAGCCGGGAGGCCATCTGTGCCTGGGGATTTCCCTGACTGCAATTGCATTATGGCCGTTATGATTTCCTCATCCTCATGATGTCTCAAAAGAAATTCCCTCTGCCCATCTTCCAGCCAGGCTATCACTGTATCCTCAAAAAAGGGGGTGAAGTCCATTGAGCTCTATGAGTTTTGTACAGACCTCTGTAAAACTCCCGAAAGGTCTCCACGATCTCAGTTGTGTTGCTATGCATTTGCCCATCCTCCCCTCAATCTCCAGCACAGTATTCGAGAACTGCGGAGGCTATACCAAGGCCGTGAGCATCTTTCCAGGTTTATCCCCTTCTCCATATTGGCATGCCCTATGATATTAGCCTCTTTATTTACATTAGCTCTCTGCTGTCTCTTGGTATTCACTAAGCATGCTGCGCAGCTTATCTTGCAGCTCAGGAGTGGGGTTATGCTGCAGTTCTGCCTCAATATGGATCTCCAGACAACGCGATGATGATCAGATATCACTCAAGATCCCGCCACTCTTTGTAACTATAAATGCTTCCCACATCATGGAGTATTTCTCCACCAAACCCTCGTTTCATGGAAAAAAGTCAGTGATCTCCTGTTCAAGTTCCCGCTTGAATCCTGGGTCGAGTAAGGATAGTGGATTGAAACGCCAAAACTGAAAAAGAGAATCAACCTTTGGGAGGGTCACAGCGACCAGCACTGGGGAATTGTCTGAATAACTCAGAGGGAGGTGGGAGGAGTGTGTCACCCAAGGGGCAAGGCCTTTAGTAATGAGCCATGCTTCAATTCTGGACCAGGAGGCCCGGGCGGTGGTATAGCAGGTGCCCTCCCGCCTCCTCGGGTGTATGTGTCGCCATGCATCAACCAGTTCATGGTCCTCAAGTAATGCTTTGAGAGTGGATTGTGATTGAGAATAATGGTATGGTTGCGGGTGCGAGCGGTCCAGTGTAGGATTAACTGTTACATTAAGATCCCCTCCCCATAGGAGATGTGTAGAATCAATCTCCAGTATCTTTCCCCAGAGCACACGGAAAACTCCGGACCGTCCGTGTTTGGCCCATAACACGAAACAAGTGTAAAGGAGTGAGTGGCTATTCTGCCATAGAAAATAGAGTACCGGCTTTGCTTGTCCGGATGGTTCCTAGTGGGGGCTATGGGAGGGACTTCCTCACTAGGATACATGTGCCGCAAGCATATGATGAATAGGAGGAACAACATGTATGACTTGCCCATCGAGCAGCAAAAGTGGAAGGGACAGTGGGATTAAAGTGCGTCTCCTGCAGCATCGTGCAGTGTATGTCATGATGATCTAGGTAAGTTAATATGTGTCTACACTTGCAGGGGTCCCACAAACCTTGCACATTCCAAGTGAGGAAGCGGTATGTGGGGATCACAAACGTTCAGCCATGGCAGAGAATGAAGTTACGCATTCTCATGAAGTGGTCTGAGACAGATTGGTAGAGGTATCTAGGCGTGATATTGTTAGTGAAATCTATGGCCTGTAACTTGTCATAGGGTCTTCCCCAACTTGCATTCGCAAACAAAACCTTCCTACCCCCCTCCCATATAAGCAGCCCAAACCTGCCGTGGCCCACTTCCCTCCCCCACTCCCCCCTTCTATCAATACAGTATTACCAACAGAGGAATGCAACTTAGTCTGTACCAAAACTATCAGTAAGAAACTAACAACCATAGCTGTAAGGGTTCACCTGTGAGGTGGAGTCCAGAGGGCGACCAAGGGTCTTCCTCGCCAGGGCGAGGGTGTTCGGGTGATTGTATGTATGGTCATCTTGAATCTGGTTTGCAAGGTATCTACAATTCCGTAGGAGGCCACCCACTCAGCGGCACCGGGGGTAGAGTGTATTTGTCCAGAGCACTGCAGACGGTCAGGGGGACAGGGAGACGGCCAAGTCATTTCCAAAGCATTCATAGCATCCACTACCTCCGTGGGAGTGGCCAGTTTCTCGTGCTTTGTAGGTCGGTGGCATCTCCACCTCGACGGGAGACTGTCAGCCCTCTCTCCGGTCCCCCCTGCGATGTCCAGTTAACCCACTCTACTATATCATCTGGCTTATTGTCATGTGGCATGGTCTCAGATCGATGAGCAAAACCAGGGGGTCTTATATCATTCCACGTCTGAAGTGCCGCCACCAGCATCAGAACAATGGGGCGGAGAGGCTCGTCCCACCGCCGGCTTCGGCAAGGTTTTAAGGAAGTCTTGTGCAAGTTGCGGAGTGGTGAAGAAAAGCTGTTTACTTTGATAGGTCACTTTGAGTTTTGCGTGGAAGATCATCACATATGGAATATTAAGCTGCTGTAATTTCTTCTTCACCGGTAGAAATTTCCGTCTCTGCTCCTGGACGGCCATGGTGAAGTCGGGATATATAGAAATGTCCATTCCCTCATGGCGGAGCTGTCCTCGCTCCCTAGACAGGCGGAGGGCAACATCCTGGTCCGGGTAGTTAAGCAAGCAGGAGATTATCGGGCAAGGTGTTGCACCAGGTACCGGGCGGGCCGCCAATGAGCGAAGAGCCCTTTCTACCACCAATACTGCTGAGAAGGCCTTCCTTCCAAAGAGCGCAAAGAGCAGGCATTCCACATACTCCTCCATCTTCCCAGTGGCAGTTGATTCCGACACTCCCAAAATGCGGAGGTTGTTTCTCTGAGAGCGTGATTCTAGGTCCTCGTTCTTGGCCGCTATGACTCTCAGGGCCCTCTCCATTTCCATCGTGCGGGACGCTATAGTGGTAAAGGTGTCCTCCAGGTCCGATATCCGCAGCTCCGTCTCCGACAGTCGCTCCTCATGTTTGTCTACTTTATGTGATACTCCATCTAATCGCGCCGACATGGAGTCCATCTTGGATTCTATGGAGGTCAGGCTGGATTGCATAGCCAATAGTAGGACCTTCAGATCTGCAGTTGGGGACGCCTGAGTCTCCACCTGTTCTTCCTCAGGATCTGTTTAGGAGCGGGTACCCTTCCTTGCCTCAAAGTTAAGATTTGGTTGGCACCCGTCCGGTTCCTCATGTTATCTGGAAGCGCAGTGAGGCCCCCCCAGGAGAAAGTGTTCAATCCACTGCGTTGCGCCTGGGCCTGATATAGGAGAGGGGTCCCGCCGTTCCGTGCCTCTCCCTTCAGGATTTCAGCACACTTCCAGTATTGTGGCCCACTCCAATGCGCAGCCTAGGGGGAGGCCAAGATTCATCTACACAGTATTCCTAGGGGGGCAAGGGAGGTCTGAATTGCTTTCCCAGAGCACTTCACGCTAACTAGGATGGGGTTTTCGGTGCTCTCTCCTGGTGCAGCAGCTACCTGGCGTTCCGGTAGTTTCCCCGCACTCTCAAGAGTGTCAGAGGCGTCCCTCTGCCGGTGGCATAATCTCGAGTGTCTATAGGGCTGCTATTCATAGGCGGTTTATACCTCGGGAGGAGGCCAGGAGCGCAGGCCGCAGCTCAGCCAGCCCGCCGCTCCTCAAACAACAACATCAGCTCCAGCCACTCTGCAGGTCCTATGAGGGAGGCCACGTCCGTGGGTACCGCAGGTCAACTCAGGCCCTAAGGCCTCCAGGAGTGAATTTAGGCCGTCCAGGGAACGAGGAGGCCCATCACGCCGCACCGTCTGCTTCAGGGATTATTCACCTCCCTCATGGATGGGGCCAGCACAGCTTCTCGCGGCGCTCTGTAGCCTCGCCGCATCCAACAATGATTGTTCCCTTCGCGCCTCGGGGGGTTCCTCCAAGTCCGGCCGGCAGGGTCTCAGTGCACGGTCGGGTCCCGGAAGGCCCCTAGGCCCGCCAGGCAGAGGTCCTCCCCTCCCCACGATGGCAGAGCAGCTCCACCAGCCCCATACCACCACCACCTCGTGCAGAGTGCAGCCGGCCCCGGGGGTGTCAAGTGCATGCCGCACGGTGCTCTGGCCATGCACTTGGGCCTCCACACAGTCCAGCAACAGCTGCCTACTTTCGAGGTGATCGGCAGTATTGTGGCTCCTCTCCCACTTGGTCATAGCCTCATCGTCAGGCGGGAGCAGCGCTCACCTCCCCCGCAGTCACTAGAGGGCTTTCAGCGCAGACAGGTCACGCAGTCTTCCCAGCCAAAGGCGGGCCGCTCATATCGATCATCTCAGCGCCGCCAGCTCTGCCGGTTAATCCCTCATAGCCGCCATGTTGTGCATCTCAAGCACCGCAGGCCAGCCACGATGTCCGATGGCAGGTAAAGCTGATTTTCTTGGCAGTATACAATGCCGCGTTGTTTCTATGCTCAAATTTCCACTTTTCCACTCTTAGAGATGTCAGATGACCAGGATAAGTGCCGGATATGTTCCCGAACTGCAAGAGGCTCGCGCAAGTGTGGCCATCTTGCAGCCATTCTGCTTGGTGCCCTCTAGCGCCCTCTGCATTCATTATCTTTATTTTCACTTAACTATAGCTCCTGCACAGAGTGGTACACAAGGGGCTGATCCCTTTGTTGTCCTGAAGAAGAGGTTTAAGGAATACCTCGAAACATGTCGACACAATACTAGGGATTATAATTGCATAGCAGTTATTTTTCCCTTTTATTAACCCGTTTTTATCCGTTTTTATCCTTGCCAACTGGAAGCAGGAATAAAACTTTGGCTCACTAGTTAATATCGCTTACACCACTCCACCTACACTGCACTACACATATCCTCACAAAATAAGCGCTCCTACATAATTCCACAAGTTGCAGCACGCCCCAAGCAGTGGATGATTGAGATGGCCCCAATGATGAAGCATGTCACCTAGGTGCAACCCTATGGTGAGTGAGGGGACTCAAGAAAATACATTTTTCTATTCGGCTAACTGAGGTTGGTTTCCTCCCAATTGGTGAACCACCCGTATGTCCTTGGCTAGGTTCTTTGCTCCGTCATCCATGGATCCTTTTTGCTGCACAGTAGAATGTTTCACCAACTGGAATGTATTTAGCAACTGGGTACTATGTAGCATGACGTGTCTCGTTGAATTCACTTTATATTTTCATTGACCCTAGATGTGAGCCTTGATTACTTTGACTGTGTCTCGTTATCATAATGGCCGCTTTGTGTAGCTCACTAAAAAGAGTACATCAGTGCAGTACTGCATTCACAGGCCACATCTCCCTAGATAACCCAGATGTCTTTGTAGGAGAGTAGGGTCTGCTATCCTATGGTCACCCCAAATTTTTGCTTTTTGCTTCACTGGTTTATGACTTAATGTGGCTGTGGGCCTGCTAATCAGACCCACAACCTGCTGTTCTCTCTCTAAATGAATGCTAATGCACATTAGGTGCATTACGAAATTGGAACTGGTTCACCTTATTGGCCCCTGTAACAGTGTACCCCAGGTACCCAGGGCATAGGTGCTTCCAAGGCCTACCAGGGGCTGCAGCACGTATTGTGCCACCCCTGGCCTGGCCTCCATATTTGACACAACTGGCTGATCACTCAGCTGGGGTAAGTCGGTGTAGTCACCCCTTACTTAGGTATAGTATGCCTATATCTAACCTAAAATGGACACATATGTTCCTATCAGCCACTCCTATGGAAGGCCTCTTCAATCCTGGAGGCAGAGTGCTTGGAAATATGTGAGAGGGTGCTCTGGCATGAGCTGAGCCTGTCTGCAGCTTTCGGAACCAAGTCATTTAGCTGTTCCATGATACTGCCATACCATATACTCTTAAGTACATTATGAACCTCGCGGTTAAATGCTATCTTTGGTTTGGCTTTATCCAAACATGTCGAGTAAGGTGTCATACGAATTGGAATACTACCCCCTCGCCAGTTCTGGCGATGGGGATAGCATTCCACCCTTCTAGAGGGACACGACATGTACCTAACCTGAACCCCGGTTAAAGTTAAACATGAGCCTCAGCATCACAAAATGGTTGCTGCCACCACAGACACAAGTCTGACCTCCTGCTGCTGGGAGTCCTTCCAGCGAGGGAGGCTTGGACAAAGGGTTTCCTGCCTTGGGAGGTGCTAGCACCACCCCAGACAGGATTTTGTGTATTGGGTAGGACAGGGCTGAATAGAATGAGACATGCCTGGGGCACACAAGGTGTCCCTGTGCATATGCCAGTTCAAACCGGTGCTGGGGCTCTCCAGCCCCAGTCTTGGCGCGAAGCTGGACAAAGGAAAGGGGGTGTAACCACCCCCCTTCCTGGTCCCACCCAGAGGAGGGACCTAGCAGGTAATCCGGCCCCTAGATTTGGAATAAGAGTAGAAGCTGTGTCCCAAGACTTCAGATCATCCTGAACTCGACTTGAAACTAAGAAGAAAACTGGACTTCGACATTCTGCTGCACAGAAAACTGAAGAGAATCTCCCTTGTGGCCAAGGAGTGACCACCCTGTGAATAGAGGCACCAACCAGCAACTCGACGTCTGCTTTGCCACCGCCTCCCGCCTCCCGCCGGAGCCCAGAGCCTGACAAGACCCAGACTCCCAGACATCTCAGAGCCCGATCCACAGTCCCTGAAAAGAAGAGACCCGTGTAGGCACCGAGAGACGTGGGACCGGCCATCTTGAAAGACCCCCGAGAAGCTGACTGCGCAGCACCCGAGGCACCCTCGACGCTGTGCTTTGGGGTTTGAAAAGCCCCACCACTGAGCAGCATTTGCACCGAAGATCAGCCCCCAGCATCTCCACGATTTGCATGGGGCCCTTTTGCACTTTGCCACTCAATGCGCCATCCCGGCCACTTGCCACGTGACTAGCGGCCATCTTCGCGAGAAATCTACAAACTACACTGCTGGTCTAGTTGCTCCAGACTGGCCCTTGCTCCCCTGAAAAGGAGCACCCGCTCTGACCTTGCTGGTCCGAGTGATAAGCCTTTTCCACTTCCTGCGTGGCTTTCATTAGCCAAGGTCTGTTTGCTCCAATCAAGTTGCCGACTCCTCCATCAGCTAGAGCCTTCGTGGGACAGCTCGTGATCGACTCCTGGAAGTCCCTGACCTCTTCGTGTCCACATGGCTGTGGAGACAAGCTGCACCTCTTCACCTGTTTGCACCCGACATCGCCTGGTTCCATCCTGGTTCCACGGTAGTCACTGGCTAGTGACTTTGAACATTGTCCACTCTGCTTTCAGGTCTTCACATCTTCAGATTCACCCTTGGATCCACCGGAACTCTCCTCGACGACCCGCCTGCAGCATCTTCATATCCAAGCACCATCGATCTGCACGACGAAACCCGACACGACTTGGCACCTGTGCACCCGCTTCCTGTGGGTGAGGTAACTCAGCAACGCCGGTGTTCCTACACTGGTACACACCTCTAGTGCCTATGCTCTAAAGTTTTGTCCTTCTAGGTCAGTCGGAAGGTTCCTAAAACACTAACTTTGTACCTTTTACGCACCATTGACTTAACATTGGTGTATGCGTGCACTTTAAGCACTGCACCCGAGTCCCGCGGGCCTTTCCCGACTTCATCCCTGCTAGTCCCGAACAGCTCCAGCGATTCCCCAGGCCCTAGGCCTCCTTCCTTTCCCATTGGTGGTTCTTATACCACTATTTTAGTATATGGTTTAAGTGGCCCCTAGGGCTCATCCATATTGTGAAACTTTTGTGTATTTAAACTGTGTTTTGTTTTAACGCATTTGCTTCTGTGCTCATAAAGAGTATAGGGGATATTTGTAGTAAATAAATATATATATATTTTCAATATATATCTGTGTGGTGTCCTTTCATTTGGTATTCAAGGGGATTGTGTATGGTATAACAGCTTGCTTCACATGCCTTTACAGAGTTTAGCCTAAGACTGCTTTGTCCACGCTACTAGGATAGCTGGTCTATACGGTTGACTTACAACCAATCATAAAAAGGTTGCTTGGCATGGTACAAGGTGATCACTAGAACTAGTGAGCATCATATACCAGGCCAACTTCTCACAGTCTTTGCTTCCAAAGTGTCTGCTTCCGTAGTTCAGACCCATTCTCTTCCTTATGTTATTGGAAATCTGCATTCACCTGTCTTTTACTAGGCAATTGACTACCTGATCTGTCTCTATCTCTTTAGTTGTTCTGCTCAAAGCCATAACTCATACAATTGACACAGCGAGATGGTGTGTAGAAAAAGAGTAGCAGAGAAAGTGCTGAAGCCAAGGCAGATAAAAATGAGTGAGAAAATGAATAAGGCTAAAAGACAGAACACATGGTATAGAGAAGACACCTAGAATAATTGCTACAAAAATAGACACAAGTGTTCACAATATAAACACAGGAGAAGAAATAGAAATAGGGAAACACAGGGGCAGGTGAATAAACGTCGAAGTAAAAAGGGCTCCCAATGCAGAAGACTCCCACGTAAGGGCCTACTCATTTAATTCAATTTATTTGGTGTTTTTCTCCTGCTGAAAAGACAAGTGCCTTTGCGTCCATTTTACCCTCTGGAGGGACAAACTTGCATCTCCGACCTGGTATTCTTTGAAATTTTGCTTTCTATGAGAAATTGAGCATGAATCTGTGCTCTGATCATGGGCAGTGACTTCCTTTACTCGTTGGGGTTGGTAGTTAGTTCTATCTTTCTTCCGTAGTTTTAAAAAGCGTGCAAGTACGCAAAGGGAGATGCAGAATATTGTAACATAAGTAGCCAGGTTTTCTGTGATTTTCTGAACTCTGAGTAAGGAGTCATTCATCGTTCATAAGTTCAGTAGAGGAAATTCCAAAGAGAGGCTGCTTCATAGCTGAAGACTCGCCCACCTTGTTGAGATCTCTTAATGCTATTAAAAATTGTGAGAGAGGTGTTTTCTAATATCTCCAAATAACTGCAATATAATGGGAGGCTGTGATTTGGAAAGGGTTTCTATGGTTGTGGTAAAAGAGGGACCAGATGGTGGATCTTGATTTGGGACTGGGGTCTTGACCGATCACCATTTCAGTTATTTCTCTCCTTCTAGCTATGCTCAACTGTTAGTATGGTTTATTACATTCCATCCAAAGAGAGTCAGACAGAGTCAAAGTTCGGCAGCTAGCACACACAAAGTGCCTCAACCTCTCGCTGAGAGCGGTTTTGAGTCATACGCCATACGTCTGGCTTCGTGGCACCACCAGGGTTGGCTCCGGTCCTCTGGCCTTTTCATTTCTTGGTAGTTCTGGTGGCGGTGAGCCTTGACTTGCCATCAATGCAATGTTGGTTGTCAGGGGCAGAGTTGTTTGGCTCCACTTTGTAAGCTATGCCATTCTTATTCCCTATGCTCATGGCTCACCCAGGCCTCCAGACCGCTTTCTTGATCATTCTATCTTGTGACATGGGACTTGCTTCCACTCTCTTGAACCAGCATACGGTTCTAGCCACTATCTTGGTGCCTCGGGTGGCCACCACCAGGATACCATTCACTGTGTTAGCTGTCCACAGACTATGTTCCTATGGAATGCGGTTCTTCCACCCTGGGTGTCTGCCCCTTTAGTGGACACAATCTCTTGGCTTTATGGTGGATGCCTTGCCTCCCCAGCATCGACTGGTACTCTCTTTGGTCTCTTCACTTCTGTCTTGATTGCTTTTGGGGTCAACACCTGACAATTTCCTCTCCCGTCTTGTTGGGTTGTTGTATAAGCCGCAGAGATTCACTACCAGTGCGAGAGGAGAGCATTTAATTGTGCACCGTAGCATGAACCTGTATGCTCTTAGGAGTCTTGGCAAGGCTGTCTCAGGATCCGATTCTCCATCCTTAGTTCAGCATATACATGAGGTGTTCAAAATCCCTGTTCACTTGCGGCCAATGTGGCACAGTGACATTCCTATTCTTTAACCCTAACTGTTCAGTCACTGAACTCACCCCCTTCCACTTGGAGACCAAATGGAAGAGGATTGTCTCTAGCACTGGTCAATTATCTCCACTACTGGGTACTTGGAGAGTCCATCCACGATGACCAAGATAAGGGGACCATCCGGCAAATTCCAAAGTCTGAGCTGACCTTTTGTTCAGTCTTTGACGACAGGTGCCGGAGAAATATTGCTCCCTGTCAGTCAACCAGCCAAGCAGCTCCTGATTGTTTTATCAAACATGATATCGAGCTGAGGGAACCATAACTTTTCACTTAGATGAGATTTGTCTTTTGTGGTTCCTTAATGACCTCAATGTGCTAACTCTACCACCCTCTGGTGTAGCCCTTTTGCATCATTATACAGTGGCTCCTCAGTAACAGGTTATCTGCTGTAAAAAATTCAGGCCCCCTTGCACTGCCGGAACATTACTTTTTGTGACATTCTGTGGTGCAGGAGCCTGCTCCATAATTACGAGGCTGCACTAAGCCACTTTTTTGGTCTTCTGTAACACAGTTTTCTGCATTAAAGGGGTGTTTAATGGGTGTTGATGGGGGCGTTCCCAGCAACATACATGGCATTTTGACACTGCCCCAGATTTACAAGAAATATAAAATCTAAGAAAGTGCCAAAAACGTACGCCTCCCAGGGGAGGCCCAGATCTCTGAACAAGGGGGTGAGTGTTTGACATTGTTCAGCATTCCATCCATCATTTATTCTTTTCATTGAAAGGAACCCAGCACAAAACCCTCACAGACAGCCACTAGAGGGTGTGTGAGAGGGTGCTCTAAAAAGTGAAAACATAACATAGCACACATTTATGTGCCATGTCCCCTAAACCTGCAAGTAATATTTATGTCACCTCTACAGCAGGCCTTACAGCCCTAAAGCAGGGTGCATTATGTTACATGTGAGCACATATCTGCATGAGTAGATATGCCCCTGTGCTGGTCAGTTCCATTACTGCCAATACAAGTGATCAGGGAAACCATTTAAAAACATATGCGGGGCACTGTTAAAACGAGTTCCCCTTCTAAATGGTGATGACCACTGAAACCAGTTATAACAAATGTCATATTAATAAACCTACACTGATTCCACTGATGTATTTATTGATACATGCACCCAGGGGGCACCTTAGAGTCAGCCTGCCCCCGCGTTAAAGATTCTGACCTCCTCTCCCCCAGAGCGAGGACCTCTGTTCTCAGGAGGTCAGAAACAAAACCTGCTCTGGCAGAGGGTGTTTACGCCCTCCCACAGGATGACCTGTAAATTAGCATTCCAAGGCATGGAGCTTTAAAGAGCCCACAGCCTTTGGTATGGGAATCTGGCTTCCCTCTCAGAAGAAAAAACAGAACCCTCTAACCAGAGCCCTTTTGGCACATGGACGATAGGGAATATTTGTAGTTAGACAGGTGTGTTCCTCCACAGGCTAGTGCCACACCTAAGGTGGGCTACCTGAAGTGGAAACAGCTTTGTTATGGCAAACCTCGGAACTCTGGGACAGGGTTATGCCCACTCCCAAAAGGAAGTGGTCATATGGGGGTGTAGTGACCCCAGTGGTACAAGCCCATTGGCTACTACCCTACGCTTCCCTAACACCTCTAAATCTCATATTATGGGACCCCCGGCACCAGAAAATGAGATTCTTCTGACCTGAGAGAAGAATATAGACATCAAGACTTGCAAGAACAGAAGATTGGGAACTGACTTGGCACCAACCCTCAGGCCTGTCTGCTGCCCTCGACAATTGCACCAAAAAACTCCTGTAGCCCCTAGGGTGCTCAAACGTATTTATGCCCAGTTTTGCTGCTCAAGGATCTGCATCTGCTCCTTCCTTGGACCTTCTGGAAAGCAGGGGAGTCATTAGCACTCCTGATGAACAACTTTCTTCTGTAAGCGACGACCTTGCAGCCAGGCAGCATCAAACCTGGGGCACTCCTTCCAAATACAGCAATTAGAGCAGCAGGACATCTGATACCCAAAAGGTAAAGCGAAACAGCAGGTCTTGGGCATTTCTTCAGAAGCATCTGGACCTTTCATAAATAGCAGTGTGTGCAACATTTCTATGGAAACTGCTTTGTAGGAATATCACAAATAGATATGGTTTAACTGAGAGATTACTAAAAACTGCTTTAGAGGCATATGACTAACAGATATGTTTAATGATTTAACAGAGAGGCTTCCAAAGAACTTTCTCGACTGTTACATATTTGTTAGTCGCTTTATCTTCCTCTTTACCTTTATCTTCATTCTTCATTCTCAAGTACAGGGCTGGCCAGAAGCCAATTCTTCATAAATATCTGTGAATGTATGAAAGGCAGTTTGTTAGTCATTGTTAATGGAAACTGGGAGCAAATTGGCATGATTATTGATTTAGGAAGGATATTTCCAAAGAACGTACTCAAATGTTAAATATTTGTAAATCTTTCAGTTATTCAGGTTCAGGGCTGGCCACATGTCAGGTCAAAGGTTGTTACAACATTTAATTTGAGGTTTCACTCATCTGTATATTTCAGATTGGCAGAAATGACCATGGAACTAAGGGAGTACTCGACACTCCACAATCACCTGCTCATGAAAATCACTTTTTCAGCAAAATTACACCAAAGAGAGTAAAGTAACGAATCAAGTGGCCCTAAGCAAGCCTTCCACGTTCTCCAAAACTCTGCTGGTCCATGTGGGTAGCCTGTTCTTTAGTCCTTGGTTCTGGTACAGTTTTCACTGCACCCTCCTTGCAACACCATGGATGCGCTGTATTTAATGTATGGTGCATCATGTCACAAGGAGCGACAGATATGTCAGTATTTCTTACGTATCTGCCGGCGCAAAACTGACACATTGCTGGAGTTGTGTCGGAAGTGTGACGCAACTCCAGCAATGCATGGGGGAGTCCTATCTTTAATTTACTGAATAACTCTTATGCCTGTCATGAGGCAAGCGTAAGGTTTTGATGCAGTGGTTTCGTAGAAGTGTTGCAGTGAAATCTCATAGATGTCACTGCACCAATCTTACGAGTCTTTGTTGCGTGGGAACGCCCACCCTGTGTGTATTATACCTGATGCAGTTATATTGTGGTGCTCAGCTTTACACAGTGACGCATCTGCCTAGATGCGTCACCTTGTGAATATGGTGCAATGCTGCCGCTGCGTCACAAAAAATTCTGCAAATGCGGCACAAAATTGTTGCTGAGCTTATAAATAAGCCCCCCTGTTCTTTATCTCAAAGTTGCCTTTGTCAAGCAGTTCTATAATGGGAGTTCATCTAAGCGCCACAGAAAATTTACTCCGACTGTTTAGGACTGTGGATTCTTCAGGGGGGCCAAGGGCCAGATTCCATCTTCTTTTCCTTGTGATTACCTGCAATGAGTCGGTTATTACTCTCCATCAGACGTCTTCTATCGGTACTAAGTTGAGTACCAATTTAAGACTGTCTGTGTACAAGTTTGCTTCATTACATTTGTACAGACCTCTGCCATAATGCCCTTTTCATGTAAGATCAACTGATTCTAAAATTACTTTATCATGCGCAGTAGAATGTTCCACCAACTGGAATGTATTTAGCAACTGTGTACTATGTAGCATGAGGAAATTCCAAAGAGCGGCTGCTTCATAGCTGAAGACGGGCCACCTTGTCGAGATCTCTTAATGCTATTAAAAATTGTGGGTGAGGTGTCTTCTAATATCCCCAAATACCTGCAATATAATAGGAGTCTGCGATTTGGAAAGGGTTGCTATGGTGGTGGTAAATGAGGGAACCAGATGGTGAATCTTGATTTGGGACTGGGACCGTGACCAATCACCATCTCATTTATTTCTCTCCTTCTGGCTATGCCCATCTGTTAGTGTGGCTCATTACATACTATCCCATCCAACGATAGTCTGACAGAGTCACAGTTCGGCCCATAGCGCAAACAAAGTGCCTCAACCTCTGGCTGAGAGCTGTTGGGGCCATACACCATACCTCTGGGTTCGTGGCACCACCAGGGTTTGCTCTGGTCCTCTGACCTCATAATTTCTTGGTGGTTCTGCTGGCGGTGAGCCGGGGCTCGCTATCGATGCAATGTAGGTTGTCACCGGCAGGGATGTTTGGCTCCACTGTGTAGGGTGTGCCATTCTTGGTCCCTATACTCATGGCTCACCCAGGGCTCGAGACTGCCTTCTTTACTCATCCTGTCCTGTGATATGGAGCTGGCTTCCATGCTCTTGAACCAGGACACAGTTCTAGGCACTATCTTGGTGCCTCGGGTGGCCACCACCAGGATACCATTCACTGTGTTAGCTGTCCACAGACTATGTTCGTATGGAATGCAGAACTTCCACCATGGGTATCTGTCTCTTATTAGGACGTGATCTCCTGGCTTGATGGTGGATGCTTTGGCTTCCCCGGCATCGACTAAATCTCTCTTTGGTGTCTTCACTTCTGTCTTGATTGCTCTTGGGGTCAAAATTTGACACTTTAAACTCCGTCATGTTGGGATGGTGTCTTGGCTGCACCAATTCCTTACCAGTGCGAGAGGAGAGCATTTGGTTGTGTAGTGTAGCCTGTTCCTGTATGCTCTCAGGAACCTTTGCAAGGCTGTCTCAGGATCCGATTTTCCATCTGTGGTTCAGCATATACATGAGGTGTTCAAGATCCCTGGTCTCTTGCGACCACCATAGAAACCCTTCCCACATCGCAGCCTCCTATTACCTTGCATGTATTTGTGGATATTAGAAGACACCTCTCTCACAATTTTTAATAGCATTAAGAGATCTCAACAAGATGGCCCATCTTCAGCTATGAAGCAGCCTCTCTTTGGAATTTCCTCCTCTGTACTTATGAACAATGAATGACTGGTTACTCAGATTTCAGGAAATCACCGGAAACCTGGCTACTTATGCTACAATGTTCTACTTCTTCCTTTGTGTACTTGCACAATTTTTAAAACTACGAGAAAAAAACAACCAACCCCAACGAGTAAAGGAAGCCCATGATCAGAGCTCAGCTCATTTTCTTGCACAATTTCCCATAAAAAGCAAAATTTGAGAGAATACCTGTTCTGACATGCAAGTTTGTCCCTCCAGAATGTGAAATGGATGCAAAGGCAGTTGTGAAATACACCAAATAAATGTACTTAAATGGGTAGGCCCTTACGTGGAAGTCCTCTGCATCAGGAGCCCTTTTTACTTCGACATTTCTTCAGATGCCTCTGTGTTTCTCTATTTCTCTTTCTTCTCCTGTGTTTATATTGTGAACACTTGTGTCTATTTTTGTAGCTATTATTCTTTGAGTCTTCTCTTTACCATGTGTTCAGTCTTTTAGCCTTATTCCTGGTCTCTCTCATTTTTTCATCACTTTCTCTGCTTCTCTTTTTCTACACACCATTTTGCTGTGTCAATTGTATGAGTTGTGGCTTTGAGCAGAACATCTCAAGAGACAGAGAAAGATCAGGTATTATCCATGAGTCAATAGCCTTGTAAAAGACATGTGGATGCTGATTTCCAATAACATATGGGAGAGAATGGGTCTGAACTACCGAAGCAGACACTTTGGAAGCAGAGGCTTCTGGGATTCTAGAGAGATGTGGCCTGTGAACACAGTACTGCACAGATGTACTCAGTTTTTAGTGCGCTACACAAAGCAGCCACTATGACAAGGAGACAGAGTCAAAGAAAAGTCGCAAGCTAGGCTCACATCTAGGGTCAATGAAAATATAAAGTGAATTCAGCGAGACACCTCATGCCATATAGTACACAGTTGCTAAATAGATTCCAGTTGGTGAAACATACATATGATAAAGTAATTTTAGATTCAGTTGATCTTACATGAAAAGGGCATTATGGCAGAGGTCTGTACAAATGTAATGAAGCAAACGTGTTCTTAGGCAGTATGATGAGAAAAAACTCAACATAGTACCAATAGGAGGCGTCTGATGGAAAATAATAATCAACTCATTGCAGGTAATCACAAGAAAAAGACAATGGAATCTAGCCCTTGGCCCCCCTGAAGCATCCACAGTCCTAAACAGTAGGAGTCAATTTTCTGTGTCCCTTAGATGAACTCCCATTATAGAACTGCATAACAAAGGCAACTTTGAGATAAAGAACGGGGGGGCTTATTTATAAGCCCATGCAACACTTTTGTGCCGCATTTGCGTAACTTTTCATGATGCAGCGGTGGCGTAAACAATGCTCCACATTGCAGCATATTTACAAGGTGATGCATCACCGTGTAAAGCCCAGCGCCACAATATAACTGCATCTGGTATAATATATGCAAGGTGGGCATTCCCACGCAACAAAGACTCGTGAGGGGTGGCGCAGTGACATATATGAGATGTCACTGCAACACTTCTAGGAAATCACTGCATCAAAACCTTATGCCTGCCTCATGACAGGCATAAAAGTGATGCAGTAACTTAAAGATAGGACTTCCCCATGCATTGCTGGAGTTGCGTCACACTTCCGACACAACTCCAGCAATGTGTCAGTTTTTGTGCCGGCAGATACGTAAGAAATACTGACATATCTGTTACTCCTTGCGACATGATGCACTGTACATTAAATACAGCGCATCCATGGTGTCGCATGGAGGGCGCAGTGAAAAACTGTTGCATGGCTGTTTTCACCCAGCTATGCAACAGTTTTCTAGAATAAGGCCCAGAAGACTGAAAATGAAAGGAGATGACTGCAAAAAGCCAGGCCAAGAATGTAACAAAATTAGACTCTACCAGACCCAAGGACTAAAGATCGGGCTACCCACATAGACCAGCACACTTTTGGAGAACTTTTAGGGCTTATTTAGGGCAACTTTATTTGTTACTTTACTCCCATTGGTGTAATTTTGCTGAAAAAGCACTTTTCATGAGCAGGTGATTGTGGAGTGTCAAGTACTCCCTTAGTTTCCAGGTCATTTTGCCATTTTGAAATATACAGATTAAGTGAAACCTCAAATAAATGTCGTAACAACCTTTGACCTGACATGTTGCCAACCCTGAACCTGAATAACTGAAAGATATACAAATAATTAACATTTGAGTAAGTTATTTTGAAATATCTTATATAAATTATTAAACATGCCAAGTCACTCCCAGTTTCCATTACCAATTACTAACAAACTGCCTTTCATACATTCACAGATATTTATGAAGAATTGGCTTCTGGCCAGCCCTGAACTTGAGAATGAAATATGAAGATGAAGGTAAAGATGAAGATAAAGTGATTAACAAATATGTAACAGTCGACAAAGTTCTCTGGAAGCCTCCCTGTTAAATCATTAAACGTATCTGTTAGTCATATGCCTCTAAAGCAGTTTTTTAGTAATCTCTCAGTTAAACCATATCTATTTGTGATATTCCTACAAAGCAGTTTCCATAGAAATGATGCACAAACTGCATTTCATGAAAGGTCCAGATGCTTCTGAAGAAATGCCCAAGTCCAGCTGTGTCGCTTTACCTTTTGGGTATCAGATGTCCTGCTGCTCTAATTGCTGTATTTGGAAGGAGGGCCCCAGGTTTGATGCTGCTGGGCTGCAAGGTTGTCGCTTACAGAAGAAAGTTGTTCATCAGGAGTGCTAATGACTGTGCTCATCAGAGCACAGTGCTCTCCTGCTTTCTAGAAGGTTCAAGGAAGGAGCGGAAGCAGAACCTTGAGCAGTGAAACAGGTCATAAATACGTTTGAGCACCCCAGGGGCTACAGGAGTTTTTTGGTGCAATTGTCGATGACAGGCATGCAGGGTTGGTGCCAAGTCAGTTGCTAATCTTCTGTTCTTGTAAGTCTTGATGACTGTATTCTTCTTTCAGGTCAGAAGAATCTGATTTTCTGGTGCCTGGGGTTTCCCTAAATACGTGACTTAGAGGTGTTATGGCAGCGTAGGGTGGTAGCCAATGGGCTCATATCCCTGGAATCACTACGCCCCCTATATGACTACTTCCTGGGGGAAGTGGGCATAACCCTATCCCAGAGTTCCTAGGTTTGCTATAACAAAGTTGTATCCACTTCAGGTAGCCCACCTTAGGTGGACACTAGCCTGTGAATGAACACACCTGTCTGACTACTAATTTTCCCTACCGTTCAGGTTCCAAAAGGGCTCTGGTCAGAGGGTTCTACTTTTGCTCCTAAGAGGAAAGCCAGATTTGCATACCAAAGGCCGTGGGCTCTGACTTTGGTGGTATGGTGAGCCCAGGACTCACATCTGAGCTCTCCCGTTCCACATATGGTGACAATTGCAAAAAGAACAAATGATGAACGTAATGCCATACAATGTCAAAACCCTAATTCCCAGTACAGAGATCTAGGCCTAAATCCATCATTATTTTGCTCACCATACCATGAAAATTTGGACCAAGCCAAATGCAAATCAGTCTTGACCTTCTTCCCGTGGGGTCCCTTAGAGTTGCACAAGATATACTGCACTTCTTAGGGACCCTCCTTACTACCTATGCCCTAGGTACCAGAGGTAGCGCTAACTTGGGACTTACAGAGGTGATGAAGGCCTGGCTACTTGGGAATCAAGTGAGCAATTGTCTTTTTTAGAATAAAGAACACTGGCACTGGGGACCTAGTAAGTAGGAACCCAGTGCGCTTCAGTCAAAGTTGCATCAATTACCATGCAAAAAGTGGAGCAACTACTGCAACAACAACCTTGTTTTCTACAAGGGTTCCCTCTGTATCTTCTCCATGGAGTCTAGGTGATCAGGGTATCCCTACCTTGCCCCTTATATTGTTTTTACACCTGTTTAGGACAGGGGGCTTAATCCCGGAGTCCTGTAATGGCTGCCAGCAACATTTTTTCATGTTGCTGGCAGCCAATCAGAGTGCTTACTCTCACAGTAGTTTGACTCCCGCGGGAAGAAGATGGATGAAGGGGAATAAACCTCCCTTGGCCTATAATAATACTCTATTTTAAATTGCCGCTCCTATGAGGATCGATCGAGACTCTCGCTGACGCAACCATCCAGATATGCAATTATTTTTCAATCCTAATTTCTCAAACACTACTGAAAGGATTATACCAAATCACAAATTGCACAATCTGTGGACCACGATCTAGCTTCCTGACAAATCTGGTGAAATTCTGTTGAGCAGTTTTTGCTGCAGCCTTGTCTAAAGAAGTCTATGGAAAATGTATGGGAATTTTGAATTTTTGGAACCCCCTTTTCTCTCAACCTCCTCTTGACGGTCCATCCCAAAAATTTCCATGCATCAACTAGTTAAAAAGAAGCACCTTTTTGGAACGTTTCGTAGTGAGTCATCAAATGGAGCCAATTTTTTAGCAACACAAATCAATTCTTTCCTATACAACAGCTGATCTAACTATACACCCCACTAATCAATTTCTCACAACATAAAATAAATGACAGTGCACAGATTGCTCATGTTGTCTGTGAAACATGACAAGAAACTAGAGTACTTGAAGTCCTAACCCAAATCTGGAATACTTCTTTCAGGACAGGAATCTTCCCAGCCACTTGGAAACAGTCAATGTGTTACCACTATTGAGGAGACCCAAATCTTACCTGGAAGGACTCAGCACCTTTAGACCAATCTCCCTGCTATCTGCATCGGCTATGGTGCTAGAGAAACTTGCTCATCAACAACTAGCCAAATTCGTGGAAGCCAATGATCTTTTACACGACTATTAATTAGTCTGCCGGTCAGGTTACATCACTGACCGGCAGACTAATTAGAAGCAGACCTTTGTAGAAGTAGCAGATTCAGTGAAAATGTCAGTGGTTTGTGGATCCTATTCCAATGCCACTGTTGTTAAATCTTTCAGCAGCATTTGACACAGTGTTGCATTCAAACCTGCTGGAAAGACTAAAACTCTAAGGAGTGCAGTGGGTGGTACTTGAGTAGATTCATTCTTCTCTTTAAGACCATTGCCAACACGTTTTCCTCCACCCATTCTCATCATCAGTTAAACAACTTATATGTGGAGTTCACCAAAGCTCTGCCTTAAGCCCGCTGCTCTTCAACATCTACCTGGCCCTGCTGGCGGCAATCATTACCTGAATTCATCCCCTTCCTCTGGGAGACCGAATGTAAGAGGATTGTCTCTAGCACTGGTCCTACTTTGCTGAATGGTGTGTATTCAATTATCTCCATTACTGGGTACTTGGACTATCCATCCACGATGACCAAGATTAGGTGGCCGTCCCGGAAACTTCCAAAGTCTGAGATGACCCTTTGTTCAGCCTGTGACGACAAGTGCTGAAGCAATCTTGCCCCCAGTCAGTCAGCCAGCCAGGCAGCTCCTGATTGTGTTATCAAACGTGATATAGATCGAAGGGAACCATAACTTTTCACTTAGATGAGACTTGGTTTTTGTGGTTTCTTGATAGCCTTCATTTGCTAACTCTACTACCCTCTGTTGTAGTGCTGTTTGCTTCATGATCCAGTGGCACCTCAGTAGCAGGTCATCTGCTGTAAGAACTCAGGGCCTCATTTATGAGTCCGCTTGCACTGCCGGAACATCACTGTTTGTAGCGTTCCGTGGAGCAGGAGCCTGCGCCATATTTACGAGGCATCTCTAAGCCACTTTTTTGTCTCCTTTAACCCCTTCGCCGCTGGCAGGATTCCCCCGCTGTGCTGGGGGCGCGGGGCGCGTACAGCCCCCCATGCTCATGACGAGGTCAGCTCATCATGAGCCACGGCGCTCCGGTGCTCATGACGAGCTGAGCTCGTCATGACCATGCCCGTTCCAATGGAACGTTCAGCACAGCAGGGGAATCAGCCCAGTGTGCGAGCGTTCCATCTAACAGGCGCAGTCATGACGAGCTCAGCTCGTCATGAGCACCGGAGCGCCGTGGCTCATGACGAGCTGACCTCGTCATGAGCGCTCAAGAGGTTAACGCAGTTTTCTGCATTAAAGGGTTGTGTAATGGGTGTTGATGGGGGCGTTCCCA
Source organism: Lissotriton helveticus (assembly GCF_964261635.1). Lineage (NCBI taxonomy): Eukaryota > Metazoa > Chordata > Amphibia > Caudata > Salamandridae > Lissotriton > Lissotriton helveticus. Next base: position 120,416,250 of record NC_136059.1, read on the forward strand.
GCCACTTCCATGGCATTTTGACACTGCCATAGATTTATGAGAAATCTGAAAACTAAGGCAGTGTCAAAAACTTAAAAAGGAGACACAACAAAGAGAAATATCTATATTTCTCACTGGTTTTTCATTTTCATTTTCTATGTATGCTGCAATAACCCAAGTGTCTGAACTGGGGTGGCTGAGTGAGCTAAAGAATGGTGATGGATTAAACCCAGATCAGTTGACTGGGGGTGAGTGTTTGATTTGCTCAAACGCTCCGTCCATCATCCCCTTTTGTATCGCTTTGTTCGCCCTAAGTGTGGCTGGGTATGCTCAGACGTGAGTCCCTTGCTCACTTGGCCACTGGATTCAAGATAGCCTGGCTGATGAGGATTATGAATCCGAAACCGGTCCCAGGATGCTTGTCTCCAGTCCAGGGAAGACTGGCTTGGCAGTTCGGGCAGGACTGTTCCCATGAGGCACAGGGTCAGACGGATTTGCATATGGCCATGTCTGAACTGGGGTGGCTGAGTGAGCTAAAGAATGGTGATGGATTAAAACCAGATCAGTTGACTGGGGGTGGGTGTTTGATTTGCTCAAACGCTCCGTCCATCATCCCCTTTTGTATCGCAATAACCCAATTGGCGTGCCCTATGATATTTCCCTCTGTATTTACATTAGCTCTCTGCTGTCTCTTGGTATTCACTAAGCATGCTTCGCAGCTTATCGTGCAGCTCAGGAGTGGGGTTATGCTGCAGTTCTGCCTCAATATGTTTGAGCTCCATCTCCAGACGACAGGATGTGGATCAGATGTCACTCAAGATCCCGCCACTCTTTGTAATACACAAGCCCCGTATGGTAACTATAAAAGCTTCCCACGTCGTGGAGTATTGCTCCACTGAACCCTCGTTTCGAGGAAAAAAGTCAGTGATCTCCTGTTCAAGTTCCCGCTTGAATACTGGGTCGAGTAAGGATAGTGGATTGAAACGCCAAAACTGAAAAAGAGAATCAACCTCTGGGAGGGTCACAGCGGCCAGCACTGGGGAATTGTCTGAATAAGTCCGAGGGAGGTGGGAGGAGTGTGTCACCCAAGGGGCAAGGCCTTTAGTGATGAGCCATGCATCAATTCTGGACCAGGAGGCCCGGGCGGTGGTATTGCAGGTGCCCTCCCGCCTCTTTGGGTGTATGTGTCGCCATGCATCAACCAGTTCATGGTCCATAAGTAATGCTTTGAGAGCGGATTTTGATTGAGAATAATGGTATGGTTGCGGGTGCGAGCGGTCCAGTGTAGGATTAACTGTTACATTAAGATCCCCTCCCCATAGGAGATGTGTAGAACCAATCTCCAGTATCTTTCCCCAGAGCACACGGAAAAACTCCGGATCATCCGTGTTTGGCCCATAACACAAAACAAGTGTAAAGGAGTGAGTGGCTATCCTGCCCCAGGGAATAGAGTACCGGCCTTGCTTGTCCCGATGGTTCCTAGTGGGGTGTATGGGAGGGACTTTCTCACTAGGATGCACGTGCCGCGAGCATATGATTAATAGGAGGAAAAACATGTATGACTTGCCCATCGAGCAGCAAAAGTGGAAGGGACAGTGGGATTAAAGGGCATCTCCTGCAGCATGATCTAGGTAAGTAAATATGTGTCTGCGCTTTCAGGGGTCCTCCAAACCTTGCACATTCCAAGTGAGGAAGTGGTATGTGGGGGGTCTCGAACGTTCAGCTATGGCAGAGATTGAAGTTACGCATTCTCATGAAGTGGTCTGAGACAGATTGGTAGAGCTATCTAGGCGTGATATTGTTAGTGAAATCTATGGCCTGTGACTTGTCATAGGGTCTTCCGCATCTTGCATTCGCAAACAAAACCTTCCCACCCCCCACCCACATCAGCGATCCGAACCTGCCATGGCCCACTTCCCTCCCCCTCCCCCCTTCCATCAATACAGTATTCCCAACAGGGGAATACAACTTAGTCTGTACCAAAACTATCAGTAAGAAACTAACAACCATAGCAGTATGGGTTCACCTGTGAGGTGGAGTCCAGAGGGCGACCAAGGGTCTTCCTCATCAGGGCGATGGTGTTCGGGTGATCGTATGTATGGTCATCTTGATTCCGGTTTGCAAGGTATCTACAATTCCGTAGAAGGCCGCCCACTCAGCGGCACCGGGGGTAGAGTGTAATTGTCCAGAGAACTGCAGACGGTCAGGGGGACAGGGAGACGGCCAAGTCATTTCCAAAGCATTCAAAGCATCCACTACCTCCGTGGGAGTGGCCAGTTTCTCGTGCGTTGTAGGTCGGCGGCATCTCCACCTCGACGGGAGACTGCCAGCCCTCTCTCCGGCCCCCCCCACGATGTCCAGTTACCCCACTCTACTATATCATCTGGCTTATTGCCATGTGGCATGATCTCAGATCGACGAGCAAAACCAGGGGGTCTTATATCATTCCACGTCTGAAGTGCCGCCACCACGTCAGGGCAATGGGGCGGGGAGGCTCGTCCCACCGCCGGCTTTGGCAAGGTTTTAAGGAAGTCTTGTGCAAGTTGCGGAGTGGTGAAGAAATGCTGTTTACTTTGATAAGTCACTTTGAGTTTTGCGTGGAAGATCATCGCATATGGAATATTAAGCTGCTGTAATTTCTTCTTCACCAGTAGAAATTTCCGTCTCTGCTCCTGGACGGCCATGGTGAAGTAGGGATATATAGAAATGTCCATTCCCTCATGGCGGAGAATTCCTCGCTCCCTAGACATGCAGAGGGCAGCATCCCGGTCCGGGTAGTTAAGCAAGCGGGAGATTATCGGGCAAGGTGTTGCACCAGGTACCGGGCGGGCCGCCAACGAGCAAAGAGCCTTTTCTACCACCAATACCGCTGAGAAGGCCTCCTTTCCAAAGAGTGCAAGGAGCAGGGATTCCACATACTCCTCCATCTTCCCAGTGGCGGTTGATTCCGACACTCCCAAAATGCGGAGGTTGTTTCTCCGAGAGCGGGATTCTAGGTCCTCGTTCTTGGCCGCTGTAGTGGTAGAGGTGTCCTCCAGGTCTGATATCCGCCACTCCGTCTCTGCCAGTTGCTCCTCATGTTTGTCTACTTTATGTGATTCTCCATCTAATCGCGCCGACATGGAGTCCATCTTGGATTCTATGGAGGTCAGGCTGGATTGCATAGCCAATAGTAGAACCTTCAGATCTGCCGTTGAGGGCGTCTGAGTCTCCACCTGTTCTTCCTCAGGATCTGTTTGGGAGCGGGTACCCTTCCTTGCCTCAAAGTTAAGCTTTGGTTGGCACCCATCCGGCTTCCCCATGTTATCTGGAAGAGCGGTGCGTCCCCCCAGGAGAAAGGGTTCAATCCACTGCTTTGGACCTGGGCCTGATATAGGAGAGGGGTCCGCTGTTCCGTGCCTCTCCCTTCAGGATTTCAGCACACTTCCAGTATTGGGGCCCACTCCGAGGCGCAGCCAAGGGGGAGGCCAAGATTCATCCACACAGTATTCCTAGGGGGGCGAGGGAGGTCTGTATTGCTTTCCTAGAGCACTTCAAGCTAGCTAGGATGGGGTCTTCGGTGCTCTCTCCAGCGCCCCACGTGGGACCTCCAGGTGCAGCAGCTACCTGGCGTTCTGGCAGTTTCCCTGCACTCTCAAGAGTGTCAGAGGCGTCCCTCCGCCGGTGGCATAATCTCGAGTGTCTATAGGGCTGCTCTTCATAGGTGATTTATACCTCGGGAGGAGGCCAGGAGTGGAGGCTGCAACTCAGCCAGCCCGCCACTCCTCACACAACAACAGCAGCTCCAGCCACTCTGCAGGTCCTATGAGGGAGGCCACGTCCTCTCTGCCTGCCAGCGCTCTGAGACCTTCGGGTGATTTATGCGCGATACAAATTAAATAAAATGGAAATGGAAATGGTGGGTACCGCCGGTCAATTCAGGCCCTAAGGCCCCCAGGAGTGAATTTAGGCGGTCTAGGGAACGAGGAGGCCCATCACGCTGCACCGTCTGCTTCAGGGATTATTAAACTCCCTCATGGATGGGGCCAGCACATCTTCTCGCGGCGCTCTGTAGCCTCGCCGCATCCAACTATGATTTTTCCCGTCGCGCCTCGGGGGGTCCTCCCAGTCCGGCCCGCAGGGTCTCAGAGCACGGTAGTGTCCCGGAAGGCCCCTAGGCTGCCAGGCAGAGGTCCTCCCCTCCCCACACTGGCAGGGCAGCTCCAGCAGCCCCACACCGCCACCACCTCGTGCGGAGTGCAACCGGCCCGGGGGTGTCAAGCGCATGCCGCACGGTGCTCCGGCCACGCACCCGTGCATCCGGCACAGTCCAGCAACAGCTGCCTACTTTCGAGGTGATGGGCAGTATCGCGGCTCCCCTCCCACTTGGTCTTAGCCTCATCGTCAGGCAGGAGCAGCGCTCACCTCCCCCTGCAGTCACAAGAGGGCTTTCAGCGCAGACAGGTCACGCAGTCTTCCCAGCCAAAGTCGGGCCGTTCATATCGATCATCTCAGTGCCACCAGCTCTGCCAGTCAATCCCTCATAGCCGCCATGTTGTGCACCTCAAGCACCGCAGGCCAGCCGCGATATCCGATGGCAGGTAAAGCTGATTTTCTTGGCAGTATACAATGCCATGTTGTTCCTCTGCTCAAATTTCCACTTTTCCACTCTTAGAGATGTCAGATGACCAGGATAAGTGCCGGATATGTTCCCGCACTGCAAGAGGCTCACGCAAGTGCGGCCATCTTGCGGCCATCTTGCTTGGTGGCCTCTAGCGCCCTCTGCATTCATTATCTTTATTTTCACTTAACTGTAGCTCCTGCACCGAGTGGTACTTAAGGGGTTGGTCCCTTTGTTGTCCTGAAGAAGAGGTTTAAAAGATACCTCGAAACATGTCGACACAATACTAGGGATTATAATTGCATAACAGTTATATTTTCCTTTTATTAACCCCTTTTTATCCTTGCCAACTGGCAGCAGGAATAAAACTTTGGCTCACTAGTTAGGTCCATTTTTTTAAATATCACTTACACCACTCCCCCTACACTGCACTACACATTTCCTCACAAAATAAGCGCTCCTATGTAACTCCACAAGTCGCAGCACGCCCCAAGCAGTGGATGATTGGGATGGCCCCAATGATGAAGCATGTCACCTAGGTGCAACCCTGGGTGAGTGAGGGTACTCAAGAAAATAAATTTTTCTTTTCAGCTAACTGAGGTTGGTTTCCACCCAATTGGTGAACCACCCATATGTCCTTGGCTAGGTTCTTTGATCCGTCATTAAGCATGGGCGAAATTTGCGAATTCGCAAATTTCCCTGTGAAATATGCAAAAAAATCTGCGAATTCGCGAATTTTCCCGCAAAATCGCGGATTTTTTTGCGATTTGCCATGGAGTACTTTCTACCGGCTAATCCAGTAAGTGCTCCCTCAATGGGTAAATGTATAGTGCTTTTACTACACTGCAGCTGCGTAAAGGGCCAGAAGATGTGTCTCCAGTGACCATGTGTGCCTGTAACACAGGCACAGGCACACATGGTCACTGGAGACACATATTCTGGCCCTTTACGCAGCTACAGTATAGTAAAAGCACCATGGGGCAGATTTACAAGCCACTTGCGCCTCTTTTGGGCCTCAGTTGCGTCACTTTTGTGATGCAGCGGCAGCACAAAAGATGCGCCATGGTGCTGGGTATTAACAACGTGAAGCATCTGAGAGATGCGTCACGTTGTAAAGCCCTGCGCCATCAGGAGGCGTTCTGGCGCAGGGGAGGGCGTTCCTGCGCAGGAACGCCTCTACAAGATTTCACTCAGTCACTTTTAGGCCAGTGCTGCGTCAAAACCCTGCGCCTGCTTGAAGAAGGCACAAGGCTTGACGCAGCACTGGGGAGATAGGGCCCCCCCAGAGTATTGCTGGAGCTGCATCGCGCTTGTGACGCAGCTCCAGCAATGCGCTGCTTTTACGGCACAGATGCGTGACGCATCTGTGCCGTTTTTGCCACATGGTGCGCCACATTGTAAATGCAGCGGACAATGGGTGGCGGAGCTGCGGCGCACAATAACTGGCGCATCCCTGGGGATGCGCCAGTTATTGTAAATCTGCCCCTATACATTTAGCCAACGTGGGAGCATTTACAGTAGAAAATACTCCAGTTGAGTAGAGGTATTGCACAAAACGGTGGCATCTTCGTGGACAAACACACAGGGCGGGATTAATTCTGCCCCCTGTTAGACTCGTTTTTTGTGCCCTTCTGCCCTCTGTTAGACTCTATTTCCCTTTTTTTCTGCCCTTCTGCCCTCTGTTAGACTCGTTTTTCCCTTGTTTTTCTGCCCTTCTGCCCCCTCTTAGACTCGTTTTTTGTGCCCTTCTGCCCTCTGTTAAACTCATTTTTCCCTTGTTTTTCTGCCCTTCTGCCCTCTGTTAGACTGGTTTTTTGTGCCCTTGTGCCTTCTGTTATTCCCTTGATTTTCTGCCCTTCTGCCCTCTGTTAGACTCGTTTTTTGTGCCCTTCTGCCCTCTGTTAGACTCGTTTTTGTGCCTTTCTGCCCCTTGTTAGACTCGTTTTTTGTGCCCTTCTGCCCTCTGCTAGACTCATTTTTCCTCGTTTTTCTGCCCTTCTGCGCTTTGTTAGACTGCTTTTTGTGCCTTTCTGCCCTCTGCATCACCACATCATCACTCAGAACCACCACAGCACCACTCAGCACCACCACAGCATCACTCAGCACCACCACATTATCACTCAGCACCACCACAGCACCACTCAGCACCACCACAGCATCACTCAGCACCACCACATTATCACTCAGCACCACCACAGCACCACTCAGCACCATCACAGCATCACTCAGCACCACCACAGCATCACTCAGCACCACCACAGCACCACTCAGCACCACCACAGCATCACTCAGCACCACCATAGCACCACTCAGCACCACCACAGCACCACTCAGCGTCACCACAGCATCACTCAGTGCCACCACATTATCACTCAGCACCACCACAGCACCACTCAGCACCACCAAAGCATCACGCAGCACCACCACATTATCACTCAGCACCACCACAGCACCACTCAGCACCACCACAGCATCACTCGGCAACACCACAGCATCACTCAGCACCACCACAGCACCACTCAGCACCACCCCAGCATCACTCAGCACCATTCCAGTATCACTCAGCACCACCACAGCACCACTCAGCATCACTACAGCACCACTCAGCACCACCACAGCACCACTAAGCACCACCCCGCATCAATCTGCGCAACCATTCAACACCAACTGGTTCAAATATGTTCTCTCAATGTTTCAAGCTTTATTACAAATGTCACAAAAAGATGTTAATATTTGACTTCTATTCATGGATTTTCGTCACAATAAAATACACTGAACATAATCTTCACAAAAGTTATTTACAAAAGTTTAAGCTATTGCCATTATAAATTAAAATCACTATTATTTAAGTATTAATTATTTTAAAAAAAATAAAATCCATTGTAATTTGTAATATCAATACATCTAAGTCATGTAAATACAAAACATGTTGCATTACAAATGCTATAGGTGTCACATTTGTGAAAGTTATAACTATTGGCATTGTTATTGACAAAGCTATTAATTTAGCTATTTTCAAAACCAACACATAAATAAAAAAACATTGTCATTTACAAGACCAATAGCTCAAACTTTCCTAACGCGAGACCTATTGCATTGCAAATGCTTGTTTTTATATCTGTCAGGGCTTCCTGTTGTGACAGGCGCCTCATTGCCTACTTGTAACTATTCTCTGACCCTGCTTCAAGGGTCAGAGCAGGGTCAGAGAATAGTTTCAAGTAGGCAACGAGGCGCCAGGAAGCACTTACAGGCTTACAGCAGCAGGTGCCCAAGTTAAAGTTAATTTCTTTGTAACCCTTTTGTAAAAGGTTACAAAAAATTAGCTTCAAATTTTGCACCTGCTGCTCAAACCCTATAAGTGCTTGGCTGAAAATTCGTCCCGCTGATTCTTGGATTTTACTGAGATTTCGCGAGATTCGCGGATCGCAAAATCGCAGAAAATCCGCAAATTCCGCGAGCGGAATGAATTTTCAGCCCATGCTTAGCAGAGGGTAGGAAGTCCTTGTACTACCTTTCATTGAGGGTCGCTGGCATCTTTGCTAACCATTGCATAGAGCCTTTTATCCCTTGTGAGCGATGTGGTGTCGGGATCACTGCGCTGTATCCGTCCAGTGCTGTAAGGATTTGGCTTTTGTGGTCGAGAGTTATGCTTGGGCAGATTTACAAGCCCCATACGCCACTTTTGCGACGCAATTGCGTCACTTCTGTGATATAGGGGTGGCGTAAAGCTAGCGCCATGCTGCGGGTGATTTACAATGTGACGCATCTAGGGAGATGTCACGTTGTAAAGCCCTTTGTCACATTATGCCTGCGTCAGGTTTCATGTGGGCTTTCCGTCACAGGAACGCCTTGGAAAAGTGCCTAAGTAAAATCTACAAAATTTCACTCAGTCACTTTTCTGACGCCGCTGCATCAAAACCTTGCGCCTGCTTGAAGCAGACGTAAGGTGTGACGCACCATGTGGATGATAGGCCTGGTTGGCACAGTATTGGAGTTGCGTCGCGCCCCGGACACAACTCCAGCACTGCGCCAACCTTACACCGGCAGATGCGACACACATCTGTTTATCCTTGCGCCATGATGCGCCGCATTGTAAATGCGGCGCATTTTTGGTGGCGCATGGGTAAACTTGTGTCATGCATCTCTCCTGGCGCATCCCTGCATATTTGCAGGGATGCGCCAGGAAACGTAAATCTGCCCCGTAGTTTTTTAGGTGTAGCTTGAGAGTGTAGAGGTCTGTAAGAGTTGTTACAAATTCTTTGAAATAGACCTAGAGTGGGCTTTGACTAAACCTAGAGAAAGGTCATATGTTGTTGCCTAATGTGATGGGCTGTATGGTGTATCATTCCGCCTTCCAGTAAGTGCTTTTCGAATTTAAATTTTTTTTAAAAGCAGACTCCATCATCAGATATCTGTCACCTTCAATTCTTTATCTCGTATATGTATTCTATATGGAAATCGATTCTTTTTGCTACTTCCCCCAGCATTTACAATGTGAATGAGATAGCCTTCCAGATTCAGAATTCCGCAAAGCAGTTTAGCAGTGCGTGTAAACAACGTTTGTTAATGCCTGTTTGCATGCACTGTTCCATTAAAGCCATACCTATAGATTTTGCCAATGAATATTTTGCAGATATATTATGTGGCTGCACCTGGGATCTCCTCTTGCATTGTTTTGGTCTACTTTTTGGCCACCATTGTAGGTGGGAGGCCATGGCCCATAAGTTATGTGCATGTTGCTTCAGAGAAGCCTGGCCTTACTTTGTGGCGGGGCTGATGGTATGATGCAGGGTTTTTCAGCAGTGAACAGCAGCTCTGTCTGATAGTGGAAGCGACACAGATGCTTGTGCACAAACCTCGGCCTTGAAACGCCTTTCATTATCTACATTGAAGGGGAATCTTGACCACAAAATGCTATTCATTTGCTTCTTAGAAAGGGCTGCTTCTATTGATAAGCTTTTTTATGTTTCTAGTGCTTTGGGTACGATTTCTATATTAGAGAGAGAGGAGCTGATCTCTACATGTGGAGAAGTGTGGCTCAATGGTTGGAGTGACAGACCCTGATGCAGAGGTCTAACCCGGGACCAGGGTTCAATTCCCCGCCACGGCAGGTCTTGGGCTCAAAATTCAACAGACCTGATAATTCTCGCCTTGGTGCCAATTCCAATCATGGAGTCCCACTCTGCAACTCTGGGCAATAGCTTGCTTAATCTCCACAACAGCCCCCACAACGCTAAGGATGCCTGGCCTCCACCTTGGGGGTGCCCAGGAGTGGACACCTCACAGGGAAAGCCAGGATGGGTTCCACAGCGGTATTTGTACAAGCGCCTTGAGACCCTTGCGGGTAAGTAGTGCGCTATACAAGTATCAATTTACATACTTAAAAAAGCATTGGCAGAGCTAATATATCTGGCTTTGGCTACCAACCTTTTGACTTTGTCAATGCTTGTTCTGTTTTGTCATTTTTTTTGATACAATATGATTGTTGAGAGAACTTCTAGGCTCTAACCACTTAAAAATAAAACTAATTTTGTCTAAAAGAAAAAATGGTTTATATGTCAAAACGTACACCTTACCACAGTCCCTGGCAGTGTAGGGAATTACTTTGTGCCTGAATGTGCTCCTTGTGAAGGGGCAGAATGACGTCACTCAGTGTGGTCCTTGTGGAAGAGCAGAATGTCGTCACTTACAGTGAAGTTAGCTAGTAACTGAAAAAGGCCTATCTACTGCTCAGAGTACATGCACACATCCACTTAAAAAGGAGCACATTTAAAAGCCACAGCTGGGGGGACAATATATTCCTTTCCAAATGTTTTTTCCTTGTATTGTTATCATTTCATTTTCAATACATCTTTTTGTGTTAAAACAATGTCTTCAGGCTACAGTAGATCAAAATCAATGGCACCCTTTTGGAAAAAATAGACAAATTTTCTTGTGAGGAGCGTTTAAACTAAACAGGTTTTCCATAGCTATTCTACACCTGCCTTCAAGGGAGCTTCTTTAGAGTTCTATCTATTTAAAATATGTGATGGTTTTTATTTTAGATGAACTGCACTGTAGCTAAAAAATAATAAATATATTCCCGACGCACATTGTGTCATCTGTGATAAAGGGGAAGGTGCTATGCAGTACAAATAACATATAAGTTTGGGCTTTAACTAAGAGTTACAACTTTACATCCTTTTTAACTCCCTCTATGAGGGATTGGGGTAACTAACCATTACAAAAGAACAAGACCTACTAGCAGCCAGGAAGCAATATGTGGTTTATATATGAAAACTTGCCCTGGTGGGCACAGAGGTACATAAAATCACATACACATCTAAGCTAGGGCCCGATTTTCAGGAGGGATTGGTGCTGCTATGTCTCAGGCTGGCAAGGACCAGTTAAAGGCGCCGAGCAGTGGGGAAAATCGCAAACGGTGCCAAGATCTACACAGCATTGCAGGTTAGAAGGAGGGTTAGTTTAGACAAATACTAGCTGGAGAAAAAGGAGTTTTTGCTGACTAGACGGTATTAACTGTTCAAATATATGTTGAGTTAGTTTTGTCACATTGAGTTTTTGTTTGACAGGTCAGTCAAGGCCTGAGGTCCTGGGATATGCCTCAGGACTGTTCTTAGTGTTTGCTTACACTAAGGTGATGTACATAGTCTGCTGGTAATACAAAACTAGGCGGTTGTCGAACTGAAAGTATTGTAAAGGGAACTTTGTTGAATGAAATAGTGGGGGTTTATTTGGGTCACTTCAGTAAGCGCAACTCAGGAAGTCCTGAGAATCTTCAGCTTGTAAGAGAACAAGAATCACGCTGGTCGCGATTTATTGTTGGAGTGTAGTGATTTCTCTTTGAGTGCATGAAAATATCTTTCGATATTCTTTTATTGGAGCAGACAATTTGTGTTTATGTTGTTTGTTTTGTTTTTTAAAAAGGGCTTAAAGACATTGATGCTGATTTTGTAAAGGGAGGGTCAGTAGAAAGAGCAATACTGACATCACAGAGGACAGTGAAAACAACTTTGATTGGAAGTTGAAAACATAACGCTGAAGAGAGTGTTGTTAGGATTTTTTACATAGATTAGAGTTATTAACAATATTTACAGTAAGCGGAGAAAATGAAAATAATAAGGCTGTTGAAGACATTGTTTTGCAAGGATCAACCAATTCCAATTAGAGAAGGGATTCCAATAGTTCCCGAAGGTACACCAGCTGCATTTATGGCGTTAGAAAGGGGTTATCATACATGTGCGTTGTTAGAGAACTGGGTGAAATATAATGAGGATGAAGGTGAGTTAGCTTTTCCTAAAAACTGTACTTTCAATACAAGGATTTTAGAAAACCTGAGGTTTCGGATTAATGGTTTAAATCCAAATCCAAGACCAATGCACTATGAGGTTTTGGAAGTATGGGATTATGAAGCATACAAGAGAGAAAGAGACAAGCATCAGAATAAGTGTAAGAATAAAGTGAGCAGATATTCAGAAGCAAAGTGGTATGCTCGCAAGAAGATGTTAGGAAGAAGTACTGTTAAAGAAAAATATGGATTATTTCCTGTTAGAGAGGCTGATGAGACTGAAAGGGGAAGACCAAAGAAAAAAAGAATAATACTGATAAGAATGTGAATGTCAATCTAATTGATTCCGATGACATTGATGAAGATTTTCTAAATGAGTTGCTAATGAACCGATTACCACCCCATATCAAGAGAAACAGATTAGTTTAAGTATCGATGATTCACATACTTCAAATATTATACCTAGTGCTCCTTTGATTCAGATTTAAGAACAACCTCAGAATAGAGAGACACATGGAGTGAGACCTGTTCAGATTGAGGACAGGCAAAGGACGATTGTTAGGATGGAAGTAGTAAGAAACCCAGAAATATTGTCAGTGCCCGTGACGATTGGTTTAGTAGCTCCATTATATAGTGATGGTCAGAGTGTTACAGGAGTACATGATTTGGCAGTCCCAGAAGTGACTAGGACTAATGAAAGAAGTAGTGGAAATAGCAGTGCAAAAGTGAGTATAGTTTCGAGACATGAAGAACAATTGATTGATATTTCAAAGAGAAATGAGACACCAAAAAGGATAGTGTATCAAGAACCTAGGAGATTAATACAGACTGAAGAGAGATTGAATACACAAGCACCTGCTAAACCTAGAAGTGAGTTGGGTGAAGATGTACGAAGATCAATGGGTCCATCGCCAGAAGAATTAGATCAGTGTATTCGAGATATAGCTCCTGGTTGTAGTAGTCAGAGTAAAGATGATTGTGTTGATGTGACTAAATTGAAGGGAGTACTAAAATAAATAATTATAGGTACAATTAGTCCAGAGAGATTCAGTGAAGTTCAGGATGATGAATTGTTGTGTCCATGTAAGACTATTACTCGAAGATTACAATAGACTTAGATTAGATTTTACAGACAGAGATTTGGAAAACTTGAATGTTTCAGGGAAATGGTTGAAAATCAAAGAATTGATTACCACATTGAAGCTTTGGAGTGAATTGGACAAGTGGAAAGGAAGGTGGGCTAAAAAGAAAAAAGATGAAAATAACAAACTAAATGTAGCTTTTCCATCGTACTCTTTGAGAGAACTAGATAAACAGACAGAACCGGATGATGCTGTTGAGGCTTATCCAATGAGAGAAGTACTAAGAGGTGGTTATGTCCACGTTCCATGGTCCAGACAGGATATTTTGTCGTTTACAAATGATTTTCCGAGATGGAGGGAAAAGCCTGTTGACTTTGAGAAAGAATTTGCATTGTTTTGCAATGAGGTTAAAAGATTTGTGAAGGTATCGAAAGTTTTGTGGGTTGATTTAGAATGTCTTTTTTATATAGTGATTTCAGCTGAATTGTGGATTGAGTTTAAAATTGCTGTAAATTGTCCGAGTAAAGATTGTCAGAGAGATCCCAAAACAAGAGCACCTTCTGATGAGGTTATGAAAAACTACAGTAAGGTTATTACGTCCTTAAAGGAAATATTTCTCTAAAAGAAACAGATTGGGTGAAGAGTGATAGAACAAGTCAATAACTGAAAGTATCAGTGAATGCATATTATGAAAGGCCTCTTCAGGTGTTCAAACAGTTTAGTGGTATAGAAAAAATCAATGAAAAGGATATGGGACACTTTATATATCGTTTTGTCTATGGGTGGAGACCAGAAATAAGTGCTATGATTTAGCATTTAATATGTTGGCAGAGTAAATCAGTTGATTGGATTCTTCATAGTGCAAAATGTTGTGGAGATGATGTAGAGATGAGCCATAAGAAACTAAAGGAGAAATTGATGATAGTACAAATGAGAGCAGCCAATAAAGGTGGATACCTGAGTGTAGATGCAACTGATGTCGGTTAGACTACAACTGGAATGAAAGGTTTACTTTTAAATGACAATACAGTGACACAAATGGTTCTGATGTGTCAAGGAAGAGGTAGAGGTAATGTTGCAGACATAGAAAACTTAGACATAGAAGACTTAAAACAAAAACTTCCTTGTTTTAATTGTGGTAAATTTGGATATTGGGGTAGCGAGTGTAAGATGGTGTGGAATAATAATGGGAATTCAGGTTCATTTGAACAGGGACAAGAGCAGATGCAGAGTCAAAATCAGAATTCTCAAGTCAGGGGCGTAGCTAGCGCTTCTCAGATTGCCGCCATGGCCGATAGCGGGAGGCAGAGGGGGGGCTGCGGAAAAAAGGACGTATTTGCTCCGGAGCCCCCAATGAAGACAACCGTGTAGCTTGGCTCTTTCGCACCAAAAACCTCCAGCTTGTTATTGATATATAGAAGTTCATTTCACACAAGGCCTAGTGACTTAGAGAAATCGCACACAGCTTTTGTATTTTGACATTCTTGGCATGCTTTACATCATAATGTTAGACATACTCCATTATTTCATCCCGTTACCATATATTTTTAACCTTATTCCTCATCACCACATTCAGTACCTTCCAGCCTGGGTTGTGACCCCTAGCTATGTGTGTGCCCATCCATTTCAGGTGCTTTCCAGCAGTTTTAAGATCTTCTTATTGTTTCGCGTTTCTTAAATGGGTGTAATTTATAATATTTATATGTTTCCCTCATCTTCATTGCTTGATTTTGCTCTCGCTCACTCATAGTTGTTGAAATGTCACTCATAATTACACTGATGTTTCTAAAAAATTCACACATTGCAATCTGAAACCTTGCTATGCATTATGATGCTATTTATTTCAAAAAGTCATATTGAGCAGTTTAATAAAAATCAATTCGTAGATTACAGCACTGCGCGCATTGTCACCCAATATAATTAACCTGAGGTTGAAAGTAATTTGCATGGCTAGTCTAAGTAATTACATTACAATACAATGAGGCATGGTCGGGGGGAAAGCTTCAGGAGAAGAGGCTGACTGAGGTACAAATAGCCTAAATATCTATGCTGTATTATTTCAAAAAGACACTTTGAGACACTGAGCAGTAATAATCCTAAAACTAAACGTAGGATCCATCCCCAGCCAGGCTCCTCTTTGCAACTGGCTGTATCCCTAGCTGGGAATAACCCCCACAATCATGCTCTACGCTGCCTCCAGCTCCTGACTGTTCACCAATGAATGCAGCCGGTATCTGTGCAGGGGAGCCCGACCACTGCTGTCCTCAATGTTCGGCCTCATGGGAGTCCTAATGAATGCACTGCTTGCTGCAGCAGTACTAGAATAAAACTTAATAGGAGTTTACTGCAAAAGAAAGCAGAATGGTAAACTGCAGAGCACTTAGTGGTTCTGGTGTGGCACCCCAAAATTGGTATTGCCTTAAGCAGCCGCCTAGAATCGCATACAACATAGACCTCCCCAAACCCAGATTTAAGGATATGAAACAAATTGTAGTATTTGAACATCTGTATGACAATTCTTGGTCTGATATTGAGTAGAAAAGGGATATTGGGAATTACCCTAGGTATCAGAGGTGTCAATAAATATATTCTCTGAGCAAAGGCATGTTTGTTGCCTACTTACGTACCCTAGAGCAGAAGAATTCTAAAAAAGGTGAAGTGATTATTCCAGTGAGCAGTTGGAGATTAACGTGGGCACATTGAGTGAATTTCGTAGGACAAAGGTTACTAGATGAGCCACATACACCTAACGTATGGTTGGTCACAGCCAAAAGGCTCACTGTATAGAGAAAATGCTTGAAATTACCCAAACAAAGATCAAGTGGGCAGTCCTGGCAGTAGCAGTAAAATCTGGTAATGGGGAGAGTTTTCTCAGGAATCACAACAATTTGAGGTTGAGAAGCGCCGTCATATTTGCTGGTTCTGAGGGGACAATTACTGCTGTCTGACTGATACCATCTGCAGGAGACTGACCCGCAACTCCAGGGTCACCACTAATACAAGGGAGAAGCCCACGCTGACACACCCACTGGGAACCACAAGTCCCACAATCCCCACTGCCTTTGCACCTGTGCTCGACCTCACTGGGAATATAGGAGTGTTGCCTGTCATATTTGCTTATTCTGCGGGTGCAAGTACTGATGTCTGGTTGATACCGTCTGGAGGAGCCTGTCACACATCCCCAGGGTCACCACCAATACACAGAGAAACCAGGGGAAGGCCTTCCGGACAAGACCCACTATCCCCTCTCCCTGCACACTTGTGCTCGACCACACTGTGGATATCAAGAGCGTTGAAGTCCCACAGTGCAGGACGCGCCAGGGCCAAGAGTGGGCCCGTCCTGCGCACGTCAGAAAGAGGCAGGGTGGGGTCACCCCCCTTGACTTCTCTCCTCTGCATTCCTGGCCAGGGTAGCAGGGCCTGGCACACTGGGAACGGCAGACCATTGGCTTTGAGGTACTAAGTCACAGACTAGTGGCACCTTGGACAAGTACCCTCACGGAAGAGGGATGCCCCCTATGGTGGACTCAGTGGGACCGGAGTAGAACTTGAGGGCGGAAGGTAGCATTTATTTTGCGACTAGTCTTTGTAGCTTTGAAGTGGGTAGTTTGTATTAAATCTGATTAGGCTCGGGATGCAGATGAGGATGGCTTGTATCATTGCAGGCTTGTTTCACTCCCTGGTTGTTATCTGGTTTGAGTAGGTGTCCTATGAGTGCTAACTATGAGTACAAGGAAAACTACTGCTGTTAAAGTATCTACGCCACCAAATATTCCCGCAAGTTGCCACTATCATGGAATTTTTTACCAGGGCTGTCTCGGTTGTTGGAATGAAGGTTTTCGCTAAATAACGCCATGAAGAAAACATGCAGCCCATGGGGTTCCCGCTATTTTCTGATGCACTAAACGCTTACAAACAGGTGCACTGCCAAGGCCCCGGTCACAGTGCAAGTTCAGCCAGAGAGCAAAACAAACTATTCTTTCCGGCTCACTGGTGAATGAGTGGACTCTGGATGTTTTTTATTAAAAAGCATATTCAAGTTTTGTATGAGGACAGCTGTGTGTGAAAAACGAATTGGAACACATTTTATACTACAAAGAACTGGAGAACGACCACACAGAACTTTGAAGGGTCTTTTACCAATCTGATGCCCCCAGACTTGTTGCCCTAACATCCAGGTCTGAACGTGGAGTTATTGTTGTCCTAACTAAAAATACCCAGTTATGTCTTGTCACACTTCCCTCTTTCCTAAACACACCCACACCTAGCCATAAGCAAGTGAACGTTATATTACGCACCATATATATTGTGCCTTTAACTAGATTCATGTGCAACAATGCATTTTGCAAAGTACATGCAGACTTCATAGCTCTTACTGGTAAAATATCTTTGCTGCCCGAATAGTAAGCAGCTTTCCCATGCCTCTGGGAATTTGTTACACATAATGACTAATCACAAATTGAGAAACGAAGAAATAGCTTTAAGAAGTTTCACACTCTTATATTGTTGGTATCATTTACATTTAAAGCAGCAGTTAATCCCTGGTACACATTAAAAAACACATATGACCTGTTAAATGAGGCAGCGAATAAAAACCTCTCACCACTGTCTCTTGAGCGCATGACGCAGCACTCTCCTTCCTTCACCCAGTGGCATTGTGTCCGCCTGTCCGGCCCGGGCTCTCTGGATGTTCTGGATAATTCAAAGGCCTGGCGGCATCTCCCTGCACTCTCCAGACTCAAGAGCGTGTGGTGGTGTAGTACGTCACTGCTGGGGGCTCGACAAAAATGATTCCCAGAGCCATCATTGGTAGCACTTTTGCGCGCTACCAATGATGGTTCTGGGACCCACATACGAGGCGGCCGTGCAACACTGATGGCCCATGACGGCGCCCTTTATAATTTATTTGGAGACACTGACACAGTGTTCCCAAATAAATTATAAAGGTCGCCATCATGGGCCATCAGTGCCGCGTAGCCGCCGCCCCAAAAACAGTGTCGCCTGGGGCGGACCGCCCCCACCGCACCCCCCTAGCTGCTCCAGTGTATCAAGTGCAGATGAATCAGGCACAGAAACAGAATCGCCAAGTGCAGGTAACAAACAGGGTACAGAATTGGCAAAGTCCACAAGCTCCAATGCTTAATGATAGAGTGAATTGTCAAATGCAAAGACAAAGTGCAAATTCTAATGTACAGGTTGTTTCACAGTATATTTTACAAACACATGAGAGTGATTCAAATTCATCACAATGACAGTACTTGAGGGGGGAAGAAGTGTGCGTTCTTGCACTAGTGGTCGATCAGTCGGGCCATATGTGGATGGAGAGGTTGATGGCAGTGCAATTACTTTCCTCGTAAATACTGGTGCTACCCGTTCAACTGTGAGAACTGTGGAAATACCAAACCTACCACTCTCTGGAAAAAATATCCAAGTTGTCGGGGTATCAAAGAAACTCATTAGAACACCAATAACTAAGACAATGAAAGTTTTAATTGGAAAATTTTGAGGAATTACACAAATTTGTTTTGTGTGAATCTAGTTCTGTTAATTTGCTAGGTAGGGAATTGTGTGTAAAATGAATTGTTCCATTTACTGTACCCCAGATGGAATAGCATTTCACACAAAAGATGAAGATGTAGACTTCAAAATGCTGAATCAACGGACAGAAGTGAATTTGTTGTAACCATTGCCCACAGAGAATGATTAGCCCGTTGAGTTGAGAAAAAAACAGTAATGTCTGATGTGTGGGATTATTCTGGGAAAGATAATGGTCTGATGAAACGAGTTGCTCTAATTCAGATTACAGTCAAACCTAATACAGAGATTCTGAGAAAACCACAATACAAAATGAGTCCTGATATTATTGTAGGAGTTACACCTTTCCTAGATATGCTAATTGAACAAGGAATTTTGGGAGAGATACTAGGAAGCCCATGCAATTTGCCTATAATTGGAATTCGCAAGCCTAAAAGAAAATACAGGATTTTACAGGACCTGAGAATGGTTAACCAAATTGTTGACCTATAGTACCGAATCCAGCAGTGATTTTGTATCAAATTCCATGTGATGCAGAAAGGTTCACAGTGATCGATATGTGTCAAGGATTTCTCTCGATACCTTTGCATCCAGATAGCCAATATTTATGTGCATTCTGGTTTGGAAACCGTGTCTTGGCATGGTACCGAGTTCCTCAAGGGTTTACAGAGAGCCCCTTGAATTTTCAATCAGATATTGAAAAAGTGTTTGGAGTCATTGGTCATGCCCAAAAATTCAGTCCTAGTCCAGTATATTGATGAGTTACTAGTGGCATCAAGGACTAGAGAACATTGTGTGACAAATACAATTGTCTTACTGAATCATTTGGCAGTAGGTTGTCATAAAGTGTCACCGACAAAATTACATTTTTGTAAGACTTAAGTGCTTTATCTTGGACACATCATTGAAAAGGGGATTCGTAATGTTTCTCTGGATGGAATAAATGCTATCAAGCGAATAAATGCACCAAAAACACAGAAAGAGGTTCAAATGTTTTTGGGAATGGTTGGTTACTTCAGATGGTGGATTATGAATTTTTTACTGATAGCAAAACCACTTCACAGACCGACGCTTAAAGATGTGAGAGAACCAATACATCTTGATGAGGAATGCTTGAAGACGTTCCTAGAGTTGCGAGACAGTTTATGTCGAGAACCAGCATTAGGGATGCCAGACTTTGAGAAAGAATTTGCTTTGTCTTGCAATGAGCGTGAGGGTTATGCACTCTCAGACCGTGTGTACTCCATAAAGTAATCCTCATTGTAGGTTAACCCCATCTTGGCGAGGTACACCCGGGACACACCACCCCCAGTGCAACAGGGGAACACAGTTCAAAAATAACACTTTGGGGAGGAAATACAATCAGGAAAAACAATAATCCCCAAAAACCTGTGATTACTCTAAATGCTCAGTTTCCAGTGCAACCCGTTGTCGCTGTAGTACTGCGCAAACACAAGTCCTATCCCACCACAGGGTCTACCACATTTCCCTTCTCCAAGTACAACATGGTGATGTGGCGGCAGGCAGGGGAAACCCTGCTTAACATCACTGGTGCTCCCGACATGTCCTCTGGAGCTACCTTGCTGGGGTATGCCACCCCACTCTAAACTGAAATGAGACATTAGACTCCTGGAAACCATCAGTAGCATACTGGGGCCAGTGGGCTTCGTGGCAGACTGTGGGATGCATCATTGGCACAATAATGCTGAGAAGGCGGCAAAGCGCTCTGCCTGATCATCACCCAGTGTTTGTGTGAGTGTGCATGTATGATGTATTTGTGATCACGGGCCTGATGGGGTGTCGATTGTGGCAAGTATAGCCTCAAGGGGCCATTCATAATCAGAATAAAGCAGTTTAAGAAAACTTTGGTTATAAAACACAATCACAGACAAATTATACGAGAAGGAATAGGATAAGGGAAAATGGAAGTAGACCTCTACTGTAGATGCTGGCAGATATGAGCAGGTAAAACAATCACTGACCAATCACTGACAATAATGAGTTTTGTATATTCAGACAGCATTTGATAGTACACATTATAACTGAAAATACTCTGGAAGTGGGCAACATGAGAGAAATTGTTCTCATGAAAAAAACAGATATAGAAACTACCAATATAGTTATGACAATTTTGCAGGGATACTGCACCATTTTCATTTGTATCAGATCAGCCAAGATCTAGTGTTGCTGTTATGCTTAGTTTCCCTATGCTATAATCTCTACCCTACCTCCAACAGCTAGAAGGAGATTTCTACATCAGCTGGATTGAAGTGACTTCCCTGATCTGTTTCAAGGTGAACTGATATTCCAAACCTGGGAATCAATTCCTGCAAAAATAGCTTGGCAACTGTCATGCTTCCACCCAGCGCGAGAACGAGCACACAATCTGAGGATGTACCTCAGCTGATTATGTCAAGGCATTTCGACAAACTCAATCTGAAGCCTGTTGAATTGTTGATCTGCTTTCCCGATGTGATTCGTGGTCATTGCAACTTTCTTGCCAACATTTTCTCGTTGTCACCGCACAATACTGACACAAACTGTCCAACATGCTTCAGAATTGCTGGTTATACCAGTACCTCTTGAAGGTTGAGACCATCCCATCCCTCCACACATGGAGGCAACACAGGTTTACAATTGTTAGACACTGAAATGTAACTTGCATCCGTGACACATCCTGCTTCTTCCCTCTTCTCCCTGTCCTTTAGGGGGTTGTCATGTTGTAATTCCCTCAGTTCTTCAAAAGACTGCAGATTCAATATCATGTCAGAGATACCTTCTATTTCAGCATCCGTCTCTCACTGGGGTAAAAGGTGCTAGCCACAAGGGCACAGTAGCGTGCTATCTCATCTGTGTACCGATTTCCCTTGGTTACAAAGTCTGTGCATCTCTTGTGTGCAGCACATTTTACTACATCAACCTTCTGAGGTAGCTGTAGAGTGCTTAACAGATTTGAGATGTACATCCTGTTACGTATAAGAGATCCTGAGGCAGTCAGGAACACTCTCTGTGACCAAAATCGACCAAAGTAATGAACAACTCCCAACCATTACTGGCTATCAGTATAAACGGTGACTCACAGGCTCTGATAAGGGAAACCAACTCAGCAACTTGTGCAGAGTTTACATGACACAACAGTGATGCTTCATCAACTCCTGATAAAGTAGAGATGGCATAAGCTGCTCTTTCATTTCCACATCTTTCTCGTAAGCATGGTCCATCAACAAATAAAATCTGATCAGTCTCATCAAGGGGCATATACAGTAAGTTGGGTTTTGGGTTTGTGCATAACTCGGTTATAACAAAACACTTTGGTCATCCTAACTCCTATTTCCCTCATCAGGAATAAGGCCTTAAGGCGGCATGATTTATGACATTGCAAAGTCTCCAAGACACATTCTTTGCAGCCAAAATAACTCTCTGATAGCGGTTTAGGAAGCTGTGCGCAAGATGCTGAGTGTGCGAGTGTATCAGAACGGTTTTAAGTGAATGAAGGACCATGACAATTATTGGGTGACCCATGACTATTTCCTCCATTTTCTAAATGCTTAAACTAACTGCTGCAACTGCTTGGAGACAACTGGGCACAGCTGCGGGTATGGGGACAATGGCAGCAGGAAGGTATGCAACAAGTTGTTATGAATCTTCATGGGCCTGTGTCTAAACAGACAGAGCTCTCCCA
This sequence comes from Lissotriton helveticus, assembly GCF_964261635.1. NCBI lineage: Eukaryota > Metazoa > Chordata > Amphibia > Caudata > Salamandridae > Lissotriton > Lissotriton helveticus. Next base: position 120,438,416 of record NC_136059.1, read on the forward strand.
TGAAGTTCAAAACCTGTTGTGTAATCTGGCATGTCAAAAGCCAGTGCGCTACAGAGTAGACTCTTAAGCTCTCAGACGACCTTCATGCACTCGTCATCCTGTGATATCAGGTATCTGACATCAGTGTGCATCAGCCTCTGCAGGGGCTTTTTCATCCATGAGTGAAAATGTGGGGTTGATTGTATTGTATTGTATTGTAATTGCATTTATATAGTGCTTACAACCACTGACGAGGCGTCTAAGCGCTTTTTCGGCGGGTAGCACGCTACTCCGGGACCCATAGAGGATTAGTGTTCAATTAGTATAGTGAAACATGCAAGTACAGTCAGTTATTTGGATATGGAATGTTAGCAGAAGGATAGAGGAGGACAAATGTTTGTATTTATTTATCGCTTGTTGACGCACGCTATTTCGGAAGCCTATAAAGGATTAGTGGTGAATTAATATGGCCAAATAATAGCCAACCAAGACCAGGAAAATGTTCACTGTTCTCTGAGTGGTTGGATACTTCATTTTGAGGACACTTTCAATGCGCTCATGAGCCACTCTCCTTGCTCTTTTCTCTGCTCAGTTCTGCAACTTCTCAAGGGAAACCTTGTGCCCATACTCAGTAAGGTGAATGAGCAGGGCAATTGTATCTTGTCTGCTAGCTTAATTTTCTCATCAATGAGACAAGCAAGTCATTGATGTACTCCACTAACGTGGAACTACTATTTGTTTACCTTTATGGAGCTCGACTCCACACAAGAGTTTTCTCTCAAAACTGGAAAGCGAAAAGATATCTACTTTCCTTGTGCAGGGGTATCGAGAAGAACACCTGACAGATGCCAATGACCATGAACCATTCTGCTTCAGGGAGAATCTGAAACAGGATCTGTTAGAATTGGGGTTCTCTGGTTGGCACAGGTAGGAACTTGTGACAAGCAGAGACCCTCTCCTCTAGTCAGGGCAAGGGAATTACTCTTCCAAAATAACCCCTCATCACTCTCTAGGTGGAGTGGTACGAGCAGTCATGGCTTATTTCAGAGGCGATGCAAGTTAAGCAGTTGTGACCACATGCAGTAACCCAGTGACAACACTACAATTGGACATCACACAGGTTTCATATTAAAAAAGGTATCTTTTATATAGAGTTATCACAAGACCAATAACGATAACAAGGAATCCACAGTACTATCCAAATTCAATAGTTCAGGTTTTAAAAGCTTAGTTCTCAGTTCTGTGCGAGTCGGTAGCCTCGTTCGGCTACAGTGTTGCTGAAGAGACCACGGAGTCTAACAAATCCAGCGGACCACGGCAATCCGGGCCCACTCAAATGTCGACAGACTCAACCACAGTACCTTTTCTTTGATGCGGCCTGCATGGCTGTGCAAGCGGTTCCGGGGTCTGTTGCGGTGTACAAAAAGAAAGCATTGCAGGTCACGGTGTCCCATCCATCGCGGTGCAGGCTACGGCTTGTTGATGGTCATCGGTGAGCTCAGAGCTTGCGTTTTTCGGGACGGACGTTGCTTGTTGCGGTGCTTCCAACTTTACGGTGCGGCGTTAGAGCTGGAGTTCCGGAACTGGCATCGGTCAGACCAGTTTGATTTGGTGTAGCGAGGCGTTGCATGTTGCGGTGTCCCTTCTGTCGCGGTGCAGGCTACGGCTCGGTGATGGGCATCGGTGAGCGCAGAGCTTGCGTTGTTCGAGGTGGACTTTGCTCAGTGCGGTGCCAACAGGACATCAGGCTGGTTGTGAGAGTCGGACACAGCTCCCTGCCTCTGTGGCCACTGGAACAGCAGCAATTCACAAAGGCTGGTGAAGTCCACTGGTCCTGGGACTTCAGTCAGAGGGCAAGCTCTCTTCCAAGCCCTTGGATATCTTTTTAGCAGAAGTTGAAAATAAAGGCAAAGTTCCACAAAGTCCTTTCTCCTCTCTAGGCAGCCAGGCAACCACTGCAGGCCAATCCCCCAAGCAGCCCAGCTCTGCGCTCACCAATGCCCATCAACTAGCCGTAGCCCATTTGCGACCGATATTTTTGCATTTGGGATGCATCATCCCCTTAGTGCATGTGTGTGTGCAACATATGTACACAGATTAATTTCAGGGGTGCAACGGGTGTCCTTTGAACACCCCTGCACCCTTGAAATTGCATTCTCAATTTGCGATTCGACAATTGCTAATCGCAAATTGAGAAAGTCTTCCCCTTCATTCCTATGGGCCTCTAGGCCTCTAGACCTCTAGGCCCATAGGAATGAATGGGGAGGTATTCCTTAATTGCAACTCGCAATTTGCGAGTCGCAATTAAGGAATATTAAGAAATCGCAATTTCTTTAGCGATTTCTTCACGCGTTGCATTTTGCTATTCCTTATTAGAGAATCCTTATTTTTCGCTAATAAGGAATCGCAAAATGGATGCTTGATGCATCTGGGGGTTAATCTCCTGATGCCTGAAATGAATGCGACCTTGTGTAATGTAACTGGTGCTCATGTAAAGGTCACCCAATATCTTTGGGTTGAATTTGCTCTATATAAAACAGCAAACATCGGAATGCCAGCCCCATGCAGCCACTACAGTGTTACGGTCGGATAGGAATTTTCTCCACATTTTATGTAACAACTGACTTTCCTTTTAGTTCTCCAATGGCGCTGTTGTCAGAGGGGGTGGTGTCTGAAATTTTTCAACTTTAATCTTTAAAGACTATCACTTTATTAATGAGGTCTATTTTAATAAATCGCTCACAATGGTATGGTATATTCTGATGTACTGAGGTGAAACGTTTACATGTGATGAATGCAGCACCTTCCCCAGCCCTGGAGCATATTACGCCACATTGGAGCTGTGGTCAAGCATTACTTTATTCTTCAGCATACACTCAGTCACCGCACATTGCATCAGACTACCCCTTAACCACAACTTAACAGCTCCCTGCATATTACGTATTTCCTCTTCAGAGTCCGCCCAGAAGCACAAGGGTCCTAGTGCACATAACATCAATATGCTAGAAAACACAGTTTTTGTTTGATATGGAAGAAACTTTATCATACATTTGCTTGTTTGTTACATGATTTACATGCTACATATGTTTAATGTTCGACTTTTTCACTGTTCTTCGAGCGGTCCTGACTCTTGCCTCAATTATTGGCCCACCCAGCTCTATTGTGATACACATCAACAGCCTGTCCGTCAGACTAAGAGCACACAGTGAGCATGAGGCTCTGCTACGGATTTCTCTTTTCATTCTGGGATTTTCAGTCCTGTTTATTGCATTATGAAATCAAGATTACAAGTGCAGGGGGGCGTGGCTGACCGAGCAGCGAGATGGCCGCTTCTTAAGCGAGCTCCGCCGACTGAGCAATAAATCCTTCATTTATCCTTTCAGATCACATGGCACTTTAGCAACTCTTGCACGGGGTGATTGCTGAAGGTGTGCGGCACCCGTGGGCATCGGCTGCGGACCAACAAATATGTGGGTTTCAGGTAGCGAGCCCTGACTGCTGAAGCCGAGACTGAGCGGTGGTGGTGGCTGAGGTCGGCGCTGTCTCCGCAGGGCACCCGAGTCCACTTGAGCCCGCGGATGAGCGGGCCGCGCCGGTGGTATCGTTCCTTGCCTTGGGGTGGCCTGCGGATTCCAGCGGAACAGGCGGAGGTAATATTATCCCTTGGCTGACTGGCTGCGGCTACATTCAGGAGGTGTGTCCAGCTTTGGACATATACTTTCTCTGCAGCGGGACCGAGCGATTTCCAATAGCCGCCATCTTAGATTGGGCTGTATTGCATTGCTGCGATCCCTGCTCCCTCGCATTGGTGCACCGCTCGCCCTAAGACATTCTGAATACCCATAGGTACGAGACTTGACCAGCACGTATCTCCTATGCTGTAGAGCGGATATCGCCACTGCGCACAGGGATCGACCTGAGATGTACTGCCACGAAATGGCGGACACCTGCTGGGGAACTGCCGGATGGTGACTGTGCTGAGTCCGGTGGCCGGAACTTTGCGCACTACGCTGGGCCCCTCTCCTTAAACCCGCGGGCCTGCATTGTTGATCTGCTGCAGGGCCTGTGCATTTCCTGTGTGTGCGGGGGCTGCCCACTGGGACCCTGGGTGGCGCCTAGCCCCTGCTGAGCTGCCATTTCTCCATTGTAGGCTGTGACGGGAGCGGTTTGCTAGCCCGAAGGTCGACACGGCCAAACTCTCCTGTACGAGTGCCCACCTAACTGCTGCACATCCTACTCGAGTGCTGTGCCAGGTGACTCCGTACTCAGCACCCCCTGGTCTACATCCTTTGCGCAAAGACTATTGCAAGCGTGAAGTGAGTGCTTTGTCCAGGCTGGAAGGATGGGTAAGGGGGACCCACGGCAGCCACGCCTCACATTCGAACAGAAGCGCCAAAATAAGCAGCCAGCTCCGAACTCGGGGCCATGGAGTCGGAGACACACGATGACGAGCAGGACATGGATGTCAAGTCTTTAATGCTAGAGGTGCGCTCTCGCCTGCGAAGCATAGATAAAAAACTGGACTCAATGTCTGCCCAGCTGAACTCAGTGAAAGAGCAGGTTGGAACACATGAGACGAGGCTAGATTGTCTAGAAAATCGCAACACTGAATGCTGTGAATTCCAACATGACGCAAAGGTGCGATTCACTAACATGGAGAAACAGATTGAAGATTTGCGTGCTAAGACTGACAACTTGGAAGCACGTTCTAGGAGATGCAACGTTCGTATCACTGGGATTCCAGAAACGACTGCGATTGGGAAAATGGAGGTCTACATCACTGATCTGCTGCATGAACTATTTGATCCTAATTTGTCGCCTGTGTTCACTGTGGAGCGTGCTCATCGGGCACTGGGAAAGAAACCACCGGTTGGAGAGACACCTAGGCCCATCCTTGTAAAACTGCTAAACTATGAAGACAGGGATAATATACTTAGATTGGCAAAAGAAAAGGGAAAAATAACGCATAAAGGAAATAATTTCTCCTTCTATCCCGATTTCACGCCACTGGTACAGGCGGCCAGGAAAGAATTTGTGCCTGCGAAACGTCTACTTCTACAAGCAGGGCTTCAATACTCCCTCCTCTACCCCGCAAAACTGAAAGTCATTCACGAGGGAACTGCTAATTACTTCACGGATGCCCGCTCCGCCCTTAAATTTGCGAAACACATCTGTGGTTCTAGGTCAAAGAAACTGTCCGTACCGGATGGGGCAGCGGAGGCGAGACTGAGTGACAACGACTGACGACGTATACTCCTGCCTGCTGAATCTCTTCTGGCGGGCCTGCTATATAGCTGAACCACACTGTTTTACTGCACGCCTTGCTCAACCTTACTGTGCATTACTGTTAAATTTAGAATATCTGGTATGGTCTCCTCCTGCACTATGCCTGCGCCACGTGACTCTCTCACTGTGCTATTGTACACCTTTATAATTCAGTTTTTTGCAATTAAGTGCCTTGATCTGACTTAATAAGCGCAGTCACCCTGTGTAAACGGGGTTGTAAGCTCGAGATACCTAGCCCCCGAGGGGTGTCTCCCATTGTTCACTTGTCTAGTTGTTTCTACTCCTTGTGCGTTTGGGGGGATTTCATCACAACCTAATTGGGGTGTTGGTGTGGGTTTGGGTAATTGGGTGTTTGGCTACAGGTCGGAATTTTGCTACTAGCTTGAATACTACTGGTTGGCATGGTCGTGCTATGGTTGGGCAGAATTGTAAACACTACAGATTGGATAAGGACAGATGGGGGTGACTAAGGTATTAACTTGGAACATCCGTGGTCTGCAGGACAACAGGAAGGCTAGGCTACTGCATGGCTACCTGCAGCGGCACAATATTGATATATGCTTCTTGCAAGAAACACACCTAAACACTACACCGTCACCCAGACTTAGACATGCCAGGTGGGGCCCTGTGTACTCTGCTATCTTTTCAAATTATGCACGAGGGGTGGCAATACTGGTAAAGAAAGGTCTTGATTGGAGAGAACATTCCATTTCCTATGACACGAATGGGAGGTACTTGGTACTGCACGGTACTCTCCTGGGTACACCGGCGGTGTTGGCAGCTGTCTACGGCCCTAATGTAGATGATCCAGAGTTGTTTAGGAAGGTGTGGGCCCAGATTACGCTGATGCACTGCCCGACGATAAATTGGGGAGGAGACTTCAATGTGGTACTTAATGATTCACTAGATCGGAGGGGAACCCCCAGACCTTTACACCCACATGCAAGCACTGCCCTAAATGATATCATTAAGGAAGGATCACTGATAGACATTTGGAGGGTGAGACATCCTGAAGATAGGGAAGGCACATGTATTTCTAGTCACCATGGGGCCTGGTCCCGGTTAGACTTTTGGCTAGTGTCTTCAGATGTGGCCACTTGGACGTTCGTGGTAGATGGTTTGGCCCGCTAGCTGTCTGACCACGCTCCTTGCCTTTTGGAATTGAAGATCCCCGATGCCCCCACTCGTGCCTTCACCTGGCGCCTACCGCCACACACCTTGCTGGATTCTGCCTACACCGAGGCAATAAGGACAGATATCACTGATTACTTTGATAATAATGTTGGTTCAGTCACTACGGAATCAGTCTTGTGGGATGCATTCAAAGTGGTGATTAGGGGGCAGTGCATAGCGCGTCAGGTGGGTGTTCTAAAGGCCATTAGGGGTACGCTCAGCGCGCTGGAAAATTACCTCAAAGGCCTTGAGAAACAATTCTGTGATAGCCCCACCCCTGAACTTGCAGCGCAGCTCAAAGCCAAGCTGTTAGACTACACTGAGGAGGCGCAGCGCGAGCTTAAATTCCTGGGTAAACAGGCGGAGGCGCGAAGGTATGGGGAGGGAGACAGACCCAGCAAAACATTGGCCAAGCTTATTGCTGCTACTGCGACACCGGCCCACGTGCATACCATCATTGACCCCAGTGGGGAAGTGGTCGTAGGCCAGGAGGAAATCCTGTCGGCTTTTGCCACTTTCTACTCCACACTATACACATCTCAGAATGCGCAGACACAAGAACTACTTGAAGCCTATTTAAATTCCGTCGCCCTTTTCTGGTTTAATGATGCCCATCGCAAATATATGGATCTCCCGATTACTGTCCAAGACATTGCCAAGGTCATTAAGGGTCTGCCCTTGAACAAAGCTCCAGGTCCTGACGGGCTCACCACTGCTTTCTATAAAGCATACGTAGATGAACTGGCGCTGCGGCTGCATGCTGTTTTCACCAAAACTCTAGTGGAGGGGACATTGCCTGAGTCCATGAGGGAGGCCCTTATTGTCACGCTTTTAAAACCAGACAAAGATGATAAATCTCTGGATTCCTATAGGCCTCTATCTCTTATAAATGTTGATGTAAAGATTTATGCGAAAATTATCGGGGGCCGCTTACTGCCGCTGCTCCCCATGATAACCCTTCCCGACCAGTCGGGGTTTATACCAGGCCGTGCAACCTCACATAATCTTCGGAATATTTTTTCAGTGCTACATTATCTCCATCCTGATGTTCAGGCCGCCGCAGTATTTTTAGACGCCACGAAGGCCTTCGATTCTCTTGAATGGCCCTATCTCTTCCAAATACTGGAACGAATGGGGTTCAGTCCAATGTTTATAACACTAATCCGTCCGCTCTACACGGCACCCAAGGCGAGAGTAAGAGTTAATGGGCTAATATCTGCACCTTTTTCTATTTCCCGGGGCACGAGACAGGGCTGCACTTTGTCCCCACTCTTATTTGCCATTGCAATGGAACCACTGGCGGCCAGAATTCGGCAGCACCACACTGCACGGAGGATCAGTTTCAGTACTCAAAGCCTATTGATTTCGCTATATGCTGATGATGTGACCTTATATGTCTCGAAACCGGCTGAGAACCTAGACCCGCTGCTCCGTGAATTTGTAAAATTAGCTGGGTTGTCAGGCATTTCAATTAACTGGGCCAAATCGGTCATCTTCCCACTCACTGACAACACATCGGAGGTCCATTCCGAATTCCCTCTACGATGGGAGGTAGATGAAGTCAAATACCTAGGAGTGTGGATCAGCCGCAAGCTCCACGACATCTGGGCCCTTAACTTTGGTAGAGCTGTGACTTGGCTCAAAGGGAAGGTGGCCATATGGACGAAATTGCCACTCTCTATTGCCGGCAGAATTGCCCTAACAAAAATGGTGGTTTTGCCGAAATTCCTGTATCTATTTATGAATATCCCGATCCCCTTGACGAACCATTTCTTCACCTGTTTACGCTCTCATCTAATGCAATTGGTGTGGGCAGGTGAGCAAGCTAGACTATCTTGGGCGCTCTTGACGTTACCGTTGAGACAAGGCGGCATGGGTGCGCCTGACATGCGTCTATACGCTCTATGCGCACAGGCCCAATTTGCACACTTCTGGGCTTACCCCACTCAACCGCATGTAGCGGTGGAGATGGACACGGTGGCTCCGCTTCCACTAAGTGTAGCACTCTATTAAAAAACACCAAGACCGTCACTGGACATTGACACCGCAAATATGCTGCGCTGGCCTTGGCAGGAGCTGCGAAGGCGCGCAGGTCTTTCTCTCTTATACGCACTGGCAATTCCTCTAAGGCGTAACCCGATGCTACCGTGCCTGGAGGACAACAGCGGAGACATTTCCTTGGCAGGAGTGACGTTACATACCTTTGCTGATCTCTATCCTAATGGCATGTTCCGGGATATGCAAGAGACAGAGGAAGGACCGGCCCCCTCCTTTGCAGACAGGTTCCTGTACCATAAACTGAAATCCTCCTGTAAAGCGTTTCGCGACCGATTTCCGGAGGAACCTCCGCAACTGCAAGCCCTTCAAAACATTCTCGCTCGAGCGTTTCCGAAAAAGTTGATATCGCGTCTATATAATGCAATGCAGAAGCAGGCTCCCCTAGTCATTCCGAACTCTATACACCTGTGGAATGCTGAGCTTGACCCGCAACTGACCGAAGACCAATGGTCCTTTTGCTGCAGGCAGTTGCTGGAACTTTCCCCAAACTATAAGCTTTGACTCATTCACTTCAAATTCTTACATAGATTATATCGCACCCCTGTTGCTCTACATCGAATGGGCCCCAGGGAGGATACTAATTGTTGGAAATGTGGGGCGGAGGATGCTTCCTTCCTCCATATAGCATGGAGCTGCCCGTCCCTTCATACATACTGGACAGCAATCTTCAATGCCATAAACCAGATTCTTAAGAGGACGGATACGCCATCCCCGTTACTAGGCCTATTGGGGTGGGTGGCAAGCACGGAGCCCAAGTGTCGCAAACTGCATGCTCTTCTGCTACTATATGCTAAGCGTCAGGTGGCAATTCGCTGGGGGCGGAGAACTATTCCCAAATTTGCAGATTGGCTGTCAGATGTAACATATGGGCACACTCAACTCGATGTCTACTGGGAGTCCATCCCAACTGCATCTCGCCCTCGGGACATCTGAGAACCGTTCCTCCACTGGGTGCGGGACAGGGAGGCCCTGCTAGCTCCTGAACCAAATGGCGCGCTGTAGTCTGGCCTTGTTGCCGAAAGATGGGGTGTTGATCTAGGCATACTGACAAATCTGTTTCTTCTGCTGCGCTGTATGTACTTACATATTTCCTGTCAATTACATATCTTTGCCCTATGGCTCTATGAGATGCCCCATGGTGTCTGGTGGAGTCCCCATGGCTATGCCTGGAGTATCTGTCACCGAATCGACTGCCCGACCAGTGTTGATCTAGCCTTTTCTGCCATGCTAATACTCCTTAAACTATGCTTACATCTGTCATTATTTGTAGCACTGACAATAGCCTAAGTTGTTGTAATGTTTTCTAAAAAATAACATCCTTGTATAGTACTATTGCATTTGTACGGCCTTTGCACTTTATTTACAGTACGTTGTATGTGTAAAATGCACAATGCAATGTATGCTGTCATTCTTTAACCAATAAAAAAAAAAAAAGATTACAAGTGCAGCGAGGGACCCGGATAAGCTACTAAGGCAGCAGGAAATCATGGGAGCTCTAATATTGTCAACTGTGAAATGATGAGAGGCATCCCCGTCCATTGTATGACTGCTGAGACATCATTGTCAAGCATACGACCCACTGAGACATCTTAGTGAAACATATGACCCGCTGAGACATCCAAGTCAAACATATGAGCCTCTGAGACATCCTAGTCAAACATATGACACACTGAGACATCCCAGTCAAGCATATGACCCGTTGAGACAACCCAGTCAAACATACGACCTGCTGAAACATCCCAGTCAAGCATATGACCCGCTGACACATCCCAGTCAAACATACGACCCGCTGAGACATCCCAGTCAAGCATATGACCCGCTGAGAGATCCCGTCAAACATATGACCCACTGAGACATCCCCGTCCATTGTATGACTGCTGAGACATACCACAGGATGTGGTATTCTCAGGTACAGGATGTGATTGGTGGCGGATGTGATTCAAGCTCTGTGGAAGGTGCATAGGGCTGGCATATGGGATTCTAGCTCTGTGGAAGGTGCATAGGGCTGGAAGACGGGATTAAAGCCCTATCAAAAGGCTTATATGGCTGGAATATCCGATTCAAGGGTGCACAGTCAAAATATCGATTCCAAATTATCGACCAACATTAATATCGAGTTAAAATATCGAAGGTGAAGAATATCGAGGTCAAGAATATCGTTGGACAGAATATCGAACCTAAGGTAAGAAATATCGATTTTTTTTATATCGATGTAAGTAATATCGAAGTTAGTAATATCGATATCAATTATATCGATGTTACTAATTTCGATGTTACTAATATCGATATTTGTTTGTTGTTATGTATTTTATTATGTATTTTATAGGTATGTGTTATATGTTTTTTGTTAAGTTTTTTATTTGATTTAAATTATATGTGTACTATTTTTTATATATTAAAAATGTTATATTTAATTTAATTTTATGTTTTCGTACTGGAGCGGCTTGTGGGTTTATAGGGGAATAGGGTGGGAAGTAATTTAATTATAGTAAATTAATTATTAATTTTTAGTATTTCTAAATTAATTTTAATTCATTTTTGCGTTTTAGTTCTGCAGCGGGTTGTGGGTTTATATGGGAATTGGGTGGGAAGTCATTTAATTGTAATTAAGTAATTATTTATTTTTAATTGATATTGATCGTAAATTTATTTATAATTAAATATTAATTGGTAATTAATAATTTTAATCTCTAATTAATTTTTTAATTGGTAATTAAGGTTTGTTATTGGTAATGACATTTTTTAATTGGCAATTACTTTTTTTAATTGTAAATTAAGGTTTGTAATTGTTAAATACAATTTTTAATTTTTAATTACATTTTTTAATTGGTAATTAATTTTCTTTAATTGTTAATTGTTGGTTTTAATTGTTAATTACTTTTTATTAATTGGAAATTAATTTTATTATTTGGTAAATAATTTTCCCTTAAAAATATTTATTATTTAAAAAAATATGTTTACAATTTTTTAATTGTTAATCAATTTTTAATTATAATATGTTTTTTGTTTTGGAAAATATTTTAGCGTTCAATATTTATTATTTGGTAATGTATATTTCTTAAATAATATTTATTGTTATTTATTTTTAATGTATTGTTAATTAATTATTCAATTGTAATTATGTTTTTAGTAATTATTAATGGGTATTTGCAAATGATGTAGAGTTATTACAACACATATTTATAAGTATGTTATATTTAACTTCCACGCTATCCAATGCTTTCCCTACTGTTGCACTCTCTGGAGTTGGAAAAGTAATTTTTATCCCTACGCTATCCGACGCTTTCCCTACTGTTGCAATCTCTGGAGTTGGAATAGTAATTTTTAACCCTACGCTATCCAATGCTTTTCCTACTGTTGCACTCTCTGGAGTTGGAATAGTAATTTTTACCCCTACGCTATCCAACGCTTTCCCTACTGTTGCACTCTCTGGAGTTGGAATAGTAATATTTACCCCTACACTATCCAACGTTTTCCCTACTGTTGCATTCTCTGGAGTGGGAATAGTAATTGTTACCCCTACATAATCCAACACTTTCCCTACTGTTGCACTCTCTGGAGTGGGAATAGTACGTTTTACCCCTACGCTATCCAATGCTTTCCCTACTGTTGCACTCTCTGGAGTGGGAATAGTACGTTTTACCCCTACGCTATCCAATGCTTTCCCTACTGTTGCACTCTCTGGAGTTGGAATAGTAATTTTTACCTCTACGCTATCCAACGTTTTCCCTACTGTTGCACTCTCTGGAGGGGGAATAGTAATTTTTACCCCTATGCTATCCAATGCTTTCCCTACTGTTGCACTCTCTGGAGTTGGAATAGTAATTTTTACCCCTAAGGTATCCAATGTTTTCCCTACTGTTGCACTCGCTGGAGTTGGAATAGTAATTTTTACCTCTACGTTATCCAACGTTTTCTCTACTGTTGCACTTTCTGGAGTGGGAATGGTAATTTTTACCCCAACTCTATTCAACACTTTCCCTACTGTTGCACTCTCTGGAGTTGGAATAGTAATTTTTACCCCTAAGCTATCCAAAGTTTTCCCTACTATTGCACTCTCTGGAGTTGGAATAGTAATTTTTACCCCTACGCTATCCAACGCTTTCCCTACTGTTGCACTCTCTGGAGTGGGAATAGTAATTTTTAACCCTAAGCTATCCGACGCTTTCCCTACTGTTGCACTCTCTGGAGTTGGAATAGTGATTTTTACCCCTACGCTATCCAACGCTTTCCCTACTGTTTCACTTTTTGGAGTTGGAATAGTAATTTTTACCGCTACGGTATCAAATGTTTTCCCTACTGTTGCACTCTCTGGAGTTGAAATAGTAATTTTTACCTCTACGCTTATACAACGGTTTCTCTACTATTGTGCTCTCTAGAGTGGGAATGGTAATTTTAAGTTCTATGCTATCCAACATTTTTATTAATGTATTTTTTTACTTTTGGATTTTGAATAGCATTTTTATTTATTTCGATATTTAATTTTTTTGTATATATTTAGATAATGTAGTATATAATTAATTTTAAAAACAATAAAGGTATATTTTATTTTTGTAATGTATTTAACATAATTCTTTACTTTTTATTTATGTTTATGTTTTATGTTTGTAAATGTATTTGTAATGTATAATCTTTTTTATTAATTTATAAATTATTAAAATAATTATTACAACTTATTGTTAAGTGTGTATATATGAGATATTTTCTGTCTATTTTTAATTAATATATTATTATTATATATGTATTATTTATTTATTTTAAACATTATTAGATTATTTTAACTATGTTTATTTTATTTATTAGTGTTATTTACTTTATTTTACATTTATATTTTTACAGAAAACAAAACGATATTTTTAACATCGATATTTTTAACATCTATATTTTTTTCCGATATTTTTGTAGTTACCATGTTATAGATAGGATGTCGATATTCTTGCCTTTGATATTTCTGCATCGATATTCCTGTAGGTCGATATTTTCAACGTCGATATTTTGTCAGTGATTCCCGATTCAAGCTCTGTGGGAGGCCCATAGGGCTGGAATATGGGATTCGATCTCTGTGGGAGGCACATAGGGCTGGAAGGAGTGATTCAAGCTCTGTGGAAGGTGCATAGGGCTGGAATGCGGTATTCAAGCTCTGTGGAAGGTGCATAGGGCTGGAATATAGGATTCAAGCTCTGTGGAAGGTGCATAGGGCTGGGATCTGGGATTCAAACTCTGTGGAAGGTGCATAGGGCTGGGATCTGGGATTCAAACTCTGGGGAAGGTGATAGGTCTGACAGAAAATGGCTTTGCCAGAGGAACAGTGGGTAGATAGAACAGGAATATGTTGCCGGGTTTGGGGCCCAGGCTCTGATCAGGGTTACGCCAGTGGTAGAGTGTGTATCTGGGGACAGCTGCCAAGAGGCACCAGTTCACCCACTGACACCCATAGTAGAAGCAATGCTTTGTGCTGCCCTGAAAGAACCCTGAAATGACTCTTTTTGATCTTTAAAATACGAAGTGAAGTTCACACTCCCCTGGTTAGTATGTCAAGGTTTCTAGATAGCACCGAGCACCGCTGTGTGCCTGTCTATACCAAATAATGAAGGGGGCCTCAAGCAGTGCCACTCAAACCACATGTCCCGCCTAGAAAGCTCAGGAATATTGTGTGTTGCTCATTATGACGCCAAGTGCTTTTATTATCAATCAGTTTAAAAGTAAAAAAGGTCAGGAGCTGAGCACCCCCAGCCCCATTGGTTCATTCTGGAGAAGTCCGTCGACGCCTTGCTTCTCTCGCACACTTGCACCCACCCCTGCAGACCCCTCAAGGACTCTCAGCTCCAGCCAGCCTGAGGGGTCGAAAGAGTGACCTCCATATGACCTCCCCACAGCCCCTCCCACAGGAACCTCTCTTCACTTTTATCATGCGATCTGGCAATAAAGTGCATGAACCATCGACAAAAAACATGCTACCTGACTGTTCAATGTTCACTTTTAAACACGTAAGCAGGGTCTACCCGATTACATGTGTAATATTCTATATTTATTTATTTTTAAAATAATAATTTGAAGGCCACTGTACTAAGGTGATGTCAAGGGCACAGACGGATTCTCCGTGGCTCGCTAAGAGCAAGTGACTCGAACTCCGACCGACCTTGTGTTTTTTTAAAGAACTTGCTCTAAAGACAAGATAACCCGAATGAATGCGCCGTTCAGGTACAGCTCTGCTCGCCCACTTACTCGCTTGTTCTCTTGCTCCCCCCTTCACTCCCTCGATGGCTTGCTAGCTCTCTCCCTGAAGGCAGTAAATGCTTCCACTTTTCATTTTTAAGCTCCTGCAACATTCGTTACTTTGAAGATTCCTCAGAACTGAGGCAATCCGATCTGAAATGCAAACTCTTGTCTGCTGCAATTTCCTGAAAGCGCCTTGAGGGAATATTTTAATCAACAAAACTGCTGCAAAGTACAGAAAGAAGACAGCGGTTGTGAACATTTCCTTTGAAAAAAACTGCACCGTCACTATGTAAAGAAATGATCTCATTTCCTCGGTAAGTTCACAGGGTGTGTGGGTGGGAATGTGGGTGGCCACTCCTCCTCCTCCCACAGCCCCGCCCTGGGAGGGCTGAGACAGTATAAAAGCACCCAGGTGTCAGAGAGAGACACCCGCTGGTTCTCCCTGAGTGACCGAGACTGCCAGTGTGCTCTCAGCCTGAGAGACGCCTCCTGCTTCACCCGAGAGTGCCCAGAGACAGCCAGGACCAGAGCCGGAGAGCCAAGCTGCTGCTTCATCCGACGGTGAGCAAAGACAGCCAGGGCCCTGCATTATATTGTAATTGCATGTATATATAGCGCTTACTATCCCTGATAAGGCGCTGCATTGCTTTACGCCAGGCAGCATTCTGCTCCAGAGCCAAAGCTTAGTGGTTAATCGAGTATTATTGGCTATTGTTAGTTAGGGGGGTGAATTAGTCAAGTAACTCCAAGCATTCATTCCAGTTTCTTTATAGCAGATGAAATTAATCGCAATGAGGTGTCGCATTAGTGGGGGGGGTATGTGAGTTCATGCAGAGGGTTGGTCTGGTCAGCAGATGAGCATCAAGTGGGACTGGTCATTTTAAGGTTGCAGCTGTTTGACATTCAAAGTGATCATTGTAATGGGTTGTGGACAATGCTCACAGTTACAATCATAGAGATTAAGGCAAACATGCATGTGACTTTGAGAAGGTTGTGCTCAGAGACAAGAGGCATCCAGAGGATGGGCCGTTTGAAAGAAAAAAAGAGAGGTGACAATCTTACAATTTTTAATTAAGATCTGTTTTTTATGCCGGATTTTGGAGTGTAGAGGACAGGCACAAGACTGAGGAAAGAAATAGCATAATTTCCATGCGAAGATAGTGATATGTTGGGCTCTAGAGTCAGATGAGTAGAAGATAGTGATATGTTGGGAATTGAGTCAGACGAGTAGAAGATAGTGATATGTTGGGCTCTAGAGTCAGACAAGTAGAAGATAGTGATATGTTTGCCATTGAGTCAGACGAGTAGAATATAGTGATATGTTGGGCTCTAGAGTCAGACAAGTAGAAGATAGTGATATGTTAGGCTCTAGAGTCAGACGAGTAGAAGATAGTGATATGTTAGGCTCTAGAGCCAGACAAGTAGAAGATAGTGATATGTTAGGCTCTAGAGTCAGACGAGTAGAAGATAGTGATATGTTTGGCAACAGAGTCAGACGAGTAGAAGATAGTGATATGTTGGGCTCTAGAGTCAGATGAGTAGAAGATAGTGATATGTTTGGCATTGAGTCAGACGAGTAGAAGATAGTGATATGTTTGGCTCTAGAGTCAGACAAGTAGAAGATAGTGATATGTTGGGCATTGAGTCAGATGAGTAGAAGATAGTGATATGTTGGGCATTGAGTCAGACGAGTAGAAGATAGTGATATGTTTGGCATTGAGTCAGACGAGTAGAAGATAGTGATATGTTGGGCATTGAGTCAGACGAGTAGAAGATAGTGATATGTTGGGCATTGAGTCAGACGAGTAGAAGATAGTGATATGTTGGGCTCTAGAGTCAGATGAGTAGAAGATAGTGATATGTTTGGCATTGAGTCAGACGAGTAGAAGATAGTGATATGTTTGGCATTGAGTCAGACGAGTAGAAGATAGTGTTATGTTGGGCAGTAGAGTCAGAGGAGTAGAAGATAGTGATATGTTGGGCTCTAGAGTCAGATGAGTAGAAGATAGTGATATGTTGGGCTCTAGAGTCAGATGAGTAGAAGATAGTGATATGTTGGGCATTGAGTCAGACGAGTAGAAGATAGTGATATGTTGGGCTCTAGAGTCAGATGAGTAGAAGATAGTGATATGTTTGGCATTGAGTCAGACAAGTTGAAGATAGTGATATGTTAGGCAGTAGAGTCAGAGGAGTAGTCTGTCCACTAGACCACCATTCCGGCTGGGTCAACTGATCAGTCCATGGACTGAAGCCTATAGTAATGGCCGGGCACCTATACTGGGAAACACCAAGAACCTTAGACTGAGAATGAAGGAAGCAGTAACCTCAAGACGTAGCAATGTGACATAAATACACTTGTAAATAATGCACACAGTAAGAAAGAGTTTCTCCAAATGCTGGCAGTGGACGTCTTGTGATGTTCATCCTCGAGTTGGGCTCACGGTATTAATTACAAAAGAACAGAGGGATCCATGTTGGATGCCCCAGGCTTTAGTTAGGCTCAAGGTGGATGGTGAGGACATCGTTCTTAGAGAGCAGAGGCGTATTGCCTAAATTCTTGTGTCTGGAGAGTGAAGATTACAAATTAAATGAAGACTTTGTTAGCAAGGGGCTGTTGGTAGATGGCAGGGGGAGGTTTGGACTGCAGAGACTCTGTACAAGCTAAAGGGACTCTTAAGGTGAGGTCCATCCTTATGTCTTTCTTGATCACAGCCAAATGCGGAAACCTGTCTCATCTTCCTGTGTGCGCTTCGACAGAGACTACCCTGCTGGGCGTTGGGCAGATCACTACCCAAAGGCTGTTCCTGGAGAGTAGGCAGGAAAGGGCATTTACATTCTGTAGAAGGTGGAGTCACTTTGTCAATTATAAATCAGGGATTCAGGATGCAGAACGAAGGGGACAAACAGTACAAAGTACAGTAAAGACCTAACAGCGAGGTGTTTATAAAATGTGATACCCTTTGAAATATAACACTGCAAAGTGACATCCTACCTGGTTTCTGGGTTAACAAAGCAATATAAAAAGAGTAAGCGAACAAGAGTGCCCATCATTTCTTTGAGGCCTTAGTGCCATTTTTTGAGTGCAAATGGGTGTCTCTTTGGTAAGCAAGGCATGCGCGCTGCTTTAGGCAGGGCTGGCTTCAGCGCTGGTGGTGCCCAGTGTGAAAATGTCTGTTGGTGCCCCCCCAATGACCTCCTTTGCTACGGAGTCCCTCACTACCACCCTTTAATAGTGCTCCTCAAGTCTCCATAATCACTCTCTACCACATGCATTGCTATTTTTTTTTTAGCGCCACTCATGCCAGTGTAGGGTGTCAGAGCAATACGCATCACTTTACATCACACACACATTACACAGAGACAATGAATCATACGTGTGGGAATCAGTCCACAGGAAATGTTACACAAGACAGAGAACCACAGGTGTAGGAGTCATATGTCATCAATACTGGTAGGCAGTATAGTTTAAGGGTGCTTGACCTGGAGAGGCACGCACTCAGGGGCTTATTTACAAGCTCCTTCTGCCAACGGAGCCTCACTTTTCTGACACACTGGCAGGAGGTGTGCTGGTCCATATATACAAGGTCACACAAAGCCAACGTGCATTGGCCTTGTAAATACGGCCCATTTTCACCCATCACTTTGGTGAAAGGAGCATGTCAATTGAGTTGCTGTGGGTGTTCCCATGCAACACATATGGATTCTGCAGCATTCCCAGATTTACAACATTTCACAAAACCTGAGAATGCCTCAGACTCCTACGCCTCCCCAGGGAAGGCGTACGGAGGCGCAACAAGTAGAAATACTTGTATTTCTCCTCATTTTGCAGCATGCATAGAAAGAGGAAAACACCATTATTTATTGTTTTTGTGCAGGAAAAAGCCCCTTCCTACACATAAATAGTCATCCCGGCAACGCAGGCACCCTTACACCATGATTCAAGGGCGCCTGCGTTGGCGCATGGCAGCCAATTGTGAGCCAGCGCAGGGGAAAGCACAGGATTGTGTCATATTGTTATAAATATGAAGCATCCCTCTGCTTTGAAAATGACATAGCTCGGCGCAGGAAAATGTCTTGCAGCACAGCGCTGCGTCATTTTGTTGCAAATGAGGGCCTCAAAATTTTAAACCTAACACAGTGGCTGGGGGTTATCGCTATGAATAAGAAATGATTTCTACCCAAATGATCCCTTTTTGCGACATACGGATAATGAAAGACTGGGTAAGGAAACATAACGTTCTGGTCTATATCTTACAGTCTGCTTGCAGCTCTTTGATGACAGTTAATAGGTCACTGTTCTATATTAGAATTGTAACTTATAAACTGCAGGTCATAAAAGTATCTCTGTGACAAAAGTAGTAACCTACCAAAATATTTACATTATATGCACTCTGTGATTGCATAGTATACGTTCTTTGCAGCAGGCATCTGCACCCTCTGTGCTACCTTAGTATAAGTCAAAACTTCCCCAAGACAAAACTCCAATCTCTCTCCAGCTGACCCATTAATCACCAAAGTTATCTTGACCTGTTTATTGTTGCCTCGAAATTGCTGGAGGCAAAGAAGCTGCAGCAGGTGCTTTTACATCCACAATATATTTGGAAAAAAAACCCTTTCCTCCCTGAAGTCAGTGCCTGGGGCGCCGATCGCGGATGTATGACATTACAACGCATGCTTTTACTATGCATGCCTTTACATCGCAGTTTTTACAACGCAAGCTGTTACAACACATAGCGTCAAGGGGTGCTGGATAGTGAATAGTTTAATTTACTATTCCAACTCCAGTCCCCGTGGATAGTAGGGAAGGAGTTGGATAGTAAATTAAATCCATTCCCTATCCTAGAGCGCCCCCCCCAGCGCAATGCGTTGTAATGACATGCATTGTAATAGTTGCGTCGTAAAGGCACTACGTGGTAAAAGTTGCGTTGAAAAGGATGTTTCCCCCGATCGCACCGCCCTAGAGCCGGCCCTGGCTTTAGGTGCTGCGATTAGCATTATCAGACACAAAAAGGAAGGCTGGACAATTCTACTGGACCAAAATATGCTAATGCTACCCAGGAGGAAAGGCAGGAGGTTGCAGGGACTGGAATCAGTGGCGCTGGTAGGGTGGGATGATACTGGACACAAGGGTTGAGTTCAGTGGTTGTGCAGATTAACTGTTTGAAGCACAGGTCTGCTTTCAGGTTTCACCTTGACCCATAGTGTGGTAAAATACACACTATTAATGTAAATTGATACTTGTATAGCGCACTACTCACCCGCAAGGGTCTCAAGGTGCTTGTATGAATAACGCTGTGGAACCCATCCTGGCTTTCCCTGTGAGGTGTCTACTCCTGGGTACCCCCAAGGTGGAGGCCAGGCATCCTTAGCGTTGTGGGGGCCGTTGTGGAGATTAAGCAAGCTATTGCCCGGAGTTGCAAAGTGGGACTCCATGATTGGAATAGGCACCGAGGCAAGAATTATCAGGTCCGTGGAATTTTTGAGCCCAAGACCCGCCGAGGCGGGGAATTGAACCCTGGTCCCGGGCTAGACCTCTGCATCAGGGTCTGCCGCTCTAACCATTGAGCCACACTTCTCCACCGTACACCGGCCCCAATGAACTAAACAACTGAAATACTTATTTTGTTTCAACAGTATGAAATGCACCACAATTCACAGACAATATAAGAAACGCCGCGTGTACTCAGCAGTATTCTACATGAAGTTCTGCAGAAGAGTCTATCTTATTTTTGTGGTGCATGTTACTGTCTTCCCAGTAGTCTAGGGCCCTTTTTACAAGTTCTGGGCTGAATTCCGATCCCATATCTTTGCACAGGGATCAGAATTATGAGTTGTGTGGTGCTCTTCTCTCCCTGCCCTGTGGCAGTTCAGTGTCTAACTGTGCCACGCAGGTGCAAGCAGTCTCCTGCCCATTCCCATTACCCGGTGGGCACAAGCTTTGTTTCTGCCCTGCAGACAGGAATAAGATCAGGACAGGAACAGCCAGGCCTCTCTCAGCATAACCGACGGACAGCGACGCTCACCCTCTCAGCTTCTGGACGTGTCAGTACCCCCTTGCGCCTTGCCTCCACCACACCCCTCAGAGCACCCCAGTGATACCCAAAAATCTACACGTGCAGCCCACAGTTGTTGCAACTTCTACAGGAACTCAGGGGCATATTATCAACGCTGTGCAAAAAATATCGCACAGAGTTGATAACGTGGAAAAATCTATCGCCGATTTCACATCGCCTGTTAGCAGCGCATTCTCAACGCTAAAGCCAACAGGCGATGTGAAATCGTCGATAGGTCGCATTAGCGCGTGAAAACAAGCGCTGTTTTCACGCGATAATGTGTGCCTTGATAATATGGGGGGGTGGATTCAGCTTTATGATCCACCCCCTCATGTTAGCAATGCCTAACACGTACTAAAAGCAGCCGTTGGGAGACCTGCGATAGACGCGTTTATCGCAGGTCTCCTTCTCCCAAGGCCTGCCTTGTGAATAAGGCAATCCCACCTCCAACCACATTTTACATGTGGTTGGACATGGGAACGCCCCCCTGCATCTCATTAGTGTTATTCATCGCCCCCAGCGTGGGGGCGATGAGTAACGCATGAAATGCGTCGCTAACCGGAGTTATCCTACCAAGGCCATTAATATGCAAGCAGCATTATTTTTATAAAAAGCAAGTAATGCAAAAAGTGTAACGCGGCCTAGTTTCTCATGCACAAGCCCAGACATTAGTGCACACATGTGCAAAGCATATTCCCCATGTATATGTGCGTTTTTGCACATTAGTTTCTCACTGCACACAATTAGTAAATGTTACTGGGAGTCAGGCCGAGCACGGTTCGCATGGTCAGTGACTGGCTGCTGCCCCCTCCCTATGTCCACACCACCCCCGGACACATGAACATGAGACCTGGTTATCTTTGGAAGGCGGGAGGTCACTAGACCCCCCGGCCGTATTTATTAAGGTATAAAAATAATAAAATTTTTAATTGCATGAGAATCAGTTTATACAAAAATCAGCAGGACATTAGATACAATATTGTCAACAGGTGTGAGAGACTATCCTTAACAGAAACTCTAATACAGATTGTTTCCTAACCGAATCTAACATCCTCATCTTGATTTTTGTATCTAACATTTCTGGCCATATGGCAAGGTCGCTAACCGGTGTCAGGTCCTACTAGCTGCGCCTCACCTAGAGTTGTGCGCATGCGCAGCCGGGCCCGGTAATTACCCGGTCCACGCCGTGAACTCCATTTACTCACTTAAGTAGGGCCCTTACTCTGCGTCATCCGGTGACTTCATAAGTATGCGCACGCGGGGTGGCTACCAGCCTAAGGAAAGCGTGACTCCTCCAACCCGCGCCCCTTTGAAGCACCAATTACCTTGCCCCTGAAGTTCTAGGAGGGGCCAATGGCCTCCTCCCCCTGGGCGGGAACCTCCATTGGATGATGCCCGCCCCCTCAGACCTTAAAATAGCTGCTCACCGGTCATGACCTTACCGCATGCCCCACTCCTAATAAATACGACGACCTAAGGGAAAGAATTCTAAAGGACAACTACACTGGCTAAATCATACATCACACATAAAAGTAGAGGCTACAAAGGGAAAAAGGCCTATGGACAATTGCAACATCAATAACATTTCATCACCATTCGCTAAAAAAGGGAGAAAATTCCTACAAGAAAGCATCGTCAGCAAAATATACAAACCACATACGGTTTACTTATGTATGAAAATAAGGTAACATACTAGCACATTACACACTAAATCAGACTAGAAAAGCATCAACTATTTTGTTCCAGGGATGGAGGGTGGGAAAACAAGAAGCCCCGAGCGCGGGGCACGACCGGTGTGGGGGAGCGTCCAGGGCACAAGAGGGCCACCTGGGCGCTCCCCGCTTCTTTATTCGCGAGGGGCCCAGAGGGGGGTGGCTAGGCCACCCACCCAGCCCCTCCTGCGGCCCGCCCCCCCGACCCGGATGTCATTCAATGCCATCCGGGTCAGGGAGGGCGCCAGCCAATCGGTGGTAGGGCGCGCCCCAGAAGACACGCCCCACCACCGAGAGGCACGGAGGAGGGGGCGTTCGCCGCACCGCCATGCGGGCGGGGGGCCAAGAGCCCCCCCTTCTCATTTTCTCGACCTCCGGCCCCATCACTCCACTGCTCCCCCCAGTTGGGCCAGCTTTGCACCTAAAACAGAAAACAGAAAATGGGCTGTAGAAAAAAATGACTAGAAAAATGTGTTTCCGAATGTGTGATGAAGGGTTTATCGAGGACCTGTAAGGGGTTTCCTCCTGGCTTAACCCTTCACCTGCTTCGAAAGAATGATTGTCTTAACTTTGGTAATGAGCACACCTTGTTCAGAAAATGAACAAAGCAGAAATAAAAATGCATTCACTGAAACGAGATTCATCTCCATTATTTCAGCGATGCCAGTGCTTCGACTGTATGCTGTGCAGATTACCATGCCCCTTCAGAAGGAGGCAAGCTTCTGTCAATCAAACGTAGCCTTTATTTCATATTAACCAGATGCACATTTTTCACCATTACAGGACAGACTGCGAGTCCAGCCGCTGCTTCTCCTCAGGTCTTCCAGGTCACAGCGTCCAAGAGACACCAGCGTGTGCTTCACCTGAGACCCTCACAGCGCCTAGCACCAGAGTCGGCTGACTATAAGAGCTAACAGAAAGCTCCACCATGACCACCATCTACTTCTACACTGAAGTCGGCTTCAAGGGGGAGGTTTCTGATGCTGTCGAAGAAGATCAAGCAGATTTGGCAACAATTGGATTCCTGAAGCGGGCCAAGTCCATGAAAGTGAGCGGCGGCCTCTGCGTCGTCTTTAAAGAGACGGGCTTCAAGGATGACTTTGAGCTCTTCCGGGAGGGGGAGTACAAGAACCTGGATGCATTCTCTGAAGCCATCTCGTCAGTGCGCGTAGTGAAGGGCGGTCTGGGAAATCCAAAAATCACCATCTACGAGAAGGAAGGTTACAGAGGCGTAGAACGCACCCTAACAGCAGCCACCCCAAACTTGAATGTGTTTAAAATGAATGACATGGTCTCTTCCCACAAAGTCACCAATGGAGCCTGGTGTCTCTACGAGAAGGAAGACTACAAGGGCGACAGAATCGTGGCCCTGGCTGGAGACGAACTGCCTAAGTATGAGAGTATCGGCTTTGACAACACAGCCAGCTCCTTGAAGCCTTACCAATAGTCAGGAAGCTTCCTCGAGATAAGAGTTCAGAGGCATGCCCTGATTGGCCGGCTCCCTCGTGTCTGCCAGTCACTCTACTCCACACGTCCCACAGGGCAAGAGGGACTTTAATCATCAGCATATCTTCTACATTGTTTTAACACTTCTAACTGAGCTGTTTTCACAATCTCTCTCTTACTATCTGTATTTACCTGAACAGGTGTACAAGGTGTGCACGCCTCTGCTTCGCCTGTTTCAGCCCTCTCTGCATGAAATAAAGCAGCACTCACAATAAATCTACCTCGGATGTTGTCTGTGTGGTCTGTAGGCCTGTCTCCTGGACTGCAGCCCACTGCAGACGGACGTGTGTTTTACTGCACACTGAAACTGTGTGTCTCCAACTGGCGCCACTGCCTTCTTGACTGGGAGTTGAAATGGGGAAGGCTGGCATCAAACCTCAGCTACAAACAGATGGTGCTTTCTTACCTTGGCCATTAAGAAGTTCCCTGAAACAATCCACTGATCCCAGAAGTCTAATGTAGGTTTTATTCACTTCTGGGTTGTATGCGAGAGGTCTGTGGACTAATGAGGACTGGAGGTAGAATAAACACACACACACACGCACACACACACACCTAGCACACATGCACGCACTTATGGGTAATTCTCAACGTTTATTTACTGGGTGAATACATGGCTGCTTCCTCCCTCCTCCTCCCTACCCTACACATCTTGTTCAATCTCCCTGGCAGATCCACGGAATGTGCTTACATTACACCCACAGAACATCAACACACAAAGAACTAGTCCATTTTAAGCTGATACATTTATTACCTGGACTTCCAAACCCACACCACCTCTTCACATATCTTAAAGGCAAAGCCTTTGAATGTACTCACTGCACATAGCTCCTGATCAGGGCACACAGTCTACTCCACTTTATTTACACACACTAAGCTCTCACTTTTGAAGCAGAAAATAGGCCCATATTCTACCACTGACAGAACTAAGGCCCACGTCTTAAGGCTCACAGAAATAAGGCCCATGTCCTACCACTCAGAGAACAAATGCCCACATTCTACCACTCACAGGCCCATGTACTACCACTCACAGAACTAAGGCCCACGTCCTACCACTCACAGAACTAAGGCCCACGTCCTACCACTCACAGAACTAAGGCCCACGTCCTACCACTCACAGAACTAAGACTCACATTCTACCACTCATTGAACTAAGGCCCAGTCCTACCACTCACAGAGCTACGATCTACGTACTACCACTCACAGAAGTAAGGCCCACATCCTACAAATCACAGATCTAAGACCCACGTCCTACCGCTCACAGAACTAAGGCCTACATCCTACCACTCACTGAACTAAGGCCCACATCCTCCACTCACTGAACTAAGGCCCACGTCCTACCACTCACAGAACTAAGACCCCCATTCTACCACTCACAGAACTAAGGTCCACGTCCTACCACTCACTGAACTAAGGCCCGCATCCTACAAATCACAGAACTAAGGCCCACATCCTACAAATCACAGAACTAAGGCCCACGTCCTACCACTCACAGAACTAAGACCCACGTCCTACCACTCACTGAACTAAGGCCCGCAACCTACCAATCACAGAACTAAGACCCATGTTCTACCAGTCACATAATTAAGGCCCACGTCCTACCACTCACTGAACTAAGGCCCGCAACCTACCACTCACAGAACTAAGACCCATGTCCTACCACTCACAGAACTAAGACCCCCATTCTACCACTCACAGAACTAAGGTCCACGTACTACCACTCACTGAACTAAGGCCCGCAACCTACCAATCACAGAACTAAGACCCATGTTCTACCAGTCACATAATTAAGGCCCACGTCCTACCAATCACAGAACTAAGGCCTACATCCTACAAATCACAGAACTAAGGCCCACGTCCTACCACTCACAGAACTAAGGCCTAAGTCCTACCACTCACAGAACTAAGGCCCACGTCCTACCACTCACAGAACTAAGGCCCACGTCCTACCACTCACAGAACTAAGGCCCACGTCCTACCACTCGCAGAACTAAGGCCCACGTCCTACCACTCACAGAACTAAGACCCACGTCCAACCACTCACTGAACTAAGGCTTCTGGGGAGCACTGACACTTCACGCAGAAAAGGCAGTTCCTTCTTAGAAATTCATAGTTCCTGCTGGATCCTTCCCAAGTCAAGCCCGACTTAACTAAATGATTTCTTCTAAGAGTGTTCCTATTGCAGTAAAGTGGTAATACAAGACTAAAAACTACTATTGGAGGAGTGTAAAGGTAGTGCGTGTGTGATTTCATAAGTCCATGAGTACTGGCTGGGTAATTGCAAGAGTACAGGGGTAGTGCCTGGGTGATTGGAGGAGTGGAAAGGTAGTGCCTGGGTAATTATATAAGTGTATGGGTAGTGGCTGGGTGATTGAAGAATTGCATGGGTAATGCATGGGTGATTGCATGAGTAGAGAGGTCATGTGTGGGTGATTGGAGGAGTGCATGTGTACTTCCTGAGTGTTAAAGAAGTGAACACATAATCCTTGGTGATTGCATCTGTGCAAGGGTAATGTCTGGGTGATTGGAGGAGTACATGGATACTCCCTGGGTGATTGGTGGAGTGCAACAGTAGTGCCTGGGTCATTGGAAGAGTGCATAGCTAATGCATTGGGTGTTGCATTAGTGCAGGGGTAATGTCTGGCTGATATTATAAGTGTATGGGTACTGGCTAGGTGATTGGAGAAGTACATGGATAGTGCCTTGGTGATTGGAGGAGTGCATGGATTGTGCTTAGATGATTGGAGGACTGCAAGGGTAGAGCCTGGATTATTGCCTGAGTGTATATGTAGTGCCTGAGTGATTGGATGAGTGCATGAGTAGTACTTGGGTGTTTGCATGAATGCATGTGTAGTGCCTGGATTATAGAAAGACTGCATGGGTAGTGTTTATATGATTGCATGAGTGCATCTGATGTGCCTTAGTGCATGTATGAGTGCATGGATACTGTCTGGGTAAATGGATGAGTGCATGGGTAGTGTCTGGATGATTGGAGCTGTGCATATATCCTGCCTGACTGATTGAAACAGTGCATACATAATGCCTGGGTGATTGCATGAGTGCAGATGTAATGTCTAGGTGTTTGGATAAATCCATAGGTATTGCCTTTAGTGATTGAAGGAGTACATATATAATGCATGGGTGATTTCATGAGTGCATGAGAAGTTCCTGGGTGATTGGATGAGTGCATGGATAGTACCTGGATGATTACAGGACCGCAAGGGTAGTGCATAGGTAATGGCTGAGTGATTGAAGGAGTGCATGAGTAGGTCCTGCATGATTGCATGAGTGCACAGTTACTGCATGGATGATAGGAAGACTGCATGGGTAGTGCTTCCATGATTGCATGAGTGCAGCTGAAGTGCCTCCATGCATGTATGAGTGCATATGTAGTACCTGAGTAATGCCGTGAGTGCATGGGTAGTGCCTGGCTTATTTGAGAAGTGCATGGATAGTCCCTAGGTGAGTGAATGAGTGCAGGGGTAGTGCTTGGGTTATTGCATGAGTGCCTAGGTGGGCAGTTGAATGAGTGCAATGGTATTGTCTGGATGATTGCATAAGTGCACAGGTAGTGCGTGTGTGATTTCATAGGTGGATGCGTACTGGCTGAGTGATTGGAGGAGTGCATAGATGCTGCCTAAATTATTGAATGACTGCTGGTTAATGCCTGGGTGATTTTATGAGTGCATGGGTAGTGCTTGGGTGATTGTAGGAGTGCATGGATAGTGCCTGGATAATTTGAAGAGTGGAAGGGCAGTGCCTGGGTTATTGCACAAGTGTATGGGTAATGACTGGGTGATTTCATGACTGCATGAGTAGTGCCTGGGTGATTGAAGGAGTGCATGGATAGTGCCTGGATGATTGCAGGACTGCAAGGGTATTCTATGGATTATTGCATGAGTGTATAATTAGTTGCTGCATGATTTAATGAGCGCATGAGTTGTACCTGCATGATTGCATGAGTGCATGGGTACACCATGGATGATAGGAAGACTGCATGGGTAGTGCTTCCATGATTGCATGAGTGCAGCTGAAGTGCCTCAGTGCATGTATGAGGGCACATGTAGTGCCTGAGTTATTCTGTGAGTGCATGGGTAGTGCCTTGGTGATTAACGAAGAGCATGGATAGTGCCTGGGTGATTGCATGAGTGCAAGGGTAGTGCCTGGGTTATTGCATGAGTGCCTAGGTAGTGCCTGGGTAGTTGCATGAGGGCAGTGGTAGTGCCTGGATGAATGAATAAGTGCATAGAAAGTGCATGGGTGATTTTATACGTGAATGGGTACTGGCTGAGTGATTAGAGAAGTGCATAGACACTGCCTAAGTTATTGGAAGACTGCATGGTTGGTGCCTGGGTGATTGCATAGGTCATAAGTAGTACCTGGGTGATTGTAAGAGTGCATGGATAATGCCTGGACAATTTGAAATGTGCAAGGGTAGTGCCTGGGATATTGCACAAGTGTACGGGTAACAACCGGGTGATTGCATGAGTGCCTGAGTAGTGCCTGGGTGATTGGAGGACTGCAATGGTAGTGCATGGGTTATTGCATAAGTGCATAGGTAGTGCCTGGTTGGCATAATCCTAAGCCACCATGATTAAATATGTGCTGATTAGGGAGAGGGGCCCTTTAGTTGAAAAAGATGATAAAAAACCCATATGGATTAATTAGCCCTATGGCCCAGTCTGATCCAGCCAGATAGTTAGGGGTTCCCAAATATGTAGTCCCTTCCTTTGCCCCTTATGACCATTTTTGGCATAGATAGCCTTCTCAAGGTGACAGGTCGCAACTAATCTAGACAGCCAATGGGAGAAGAGAGGAGGATCTGCATCTACCCATGCTGAGGCTATGCAGAGCCTCCAAACAGTCATTGCCACAAAAATGAGTACCGCACCCTTCTTTCTGCTCACCTCGTCTTGGGTCCCTAATAAGATAGTCGTGGGGTTAATTCTATGTCCTGGGAGATAAACCTCCCAAGGAAGTCCTGCATTTTAACAAGGAGTGGAACAAGTTTCGGGCAGGTGGCAAACCTGTGTACTGCGTCTACACAAAACTATGAAAACCTAGGACACAACGTCCCCTTGCCTGTTCCCCATTTTGCGAATCTGCCAGGAGTAATATATAGAAAGAAAACGGTTTTAAAAAATTGTGCCTGTAACTTGTCCGACAGCAGATCACTTTGGGCAAGTATCAAAGCATTATAGAAAGTACTGTGCGGGACCTCCAACTTTGATTGCCATTTGTCTGCCTGTTATAGGCAGGTCATCAGGAGTTTGGCTATTCAGTGCAGAATAGATAGAGTCATTCCGAGGTGGAACTGGAGCCCTTAATTTGTCAATGAGATCTATTTTAGCAAACATTGCGGGACCACCAGTCTTTCATGACAAAAAATCGCAGATGGCGATATGCTTAAAAGCATCTTGGTCTTGCAAGCCATATTTGCTTTGAAGATCAGCAAATTACTTAATTCCTTCAGTAGTAATTAAGTCGCCCAGTTTTAGTATGCCGGCTTTATACCAGTCTTGCAGATAAGAGTTCTTGTTGGTAGGGGAGAAGCAGTTCAATCTCCCTAGCCCTTAAATCCTACGCACATTAGAGAAGACTTTAAAGGTGCTCAGCAGAGTCTTAATCTAACTCGCTTGCAATACCCAAAGGACGTTTTTCTCAGGAGACAACCACGGGCCTCCTCTCCTAGTACTAATTGGAAGGGCAAAGGGAGCCCAATAGTAGGAGAGAAGGATTGTTCCCCCACTAATTCCACGCTATATTTTAATACCGAGACCCAATGAAAAAGTACTATATTAGGAAAAGCCCATCCACCCCTATCCCTAGGAAGAGAAAGTTGTTTTAACAAGTTTAAAGTTGTTTATCATGGCTGTGAGTAAGCCCATATAAATTGTGTAAAAAGTTGCTGGAATTTTTGTAACATGGTTTTATTAAACTCTAGTAGGATAGACACTGCAGGGACCGTTTATAGTTTCTTCTACGGGGCACTGGTACATACATGAATGGCAGCCACCTGGTAAATAACCAAGAGGGATCAACTGTCTGTTTATTTGCCCTCCGATCCCCATCTTTAACATTCTAACCATCTTGTTTTTAATTGATACGGATCTAGGATATACATGGTAATTGTGTGTGATTACAGGTACAATAAATGGAGAAACGAGGTGCAGATAAGATGCTGACCCTAACCCTGACGAAGTAGCTAGTAAATTGAGTAAGGCAATGAAATATGTTGGTTTTAACAGAGCCGGTACACAGCAAGGAATAAAACAGTGTAGCCAGTGTTGCCGAGCTCCTTTTTAATTGGAAGGTCTACCAAATTGCTATGCTAGAGTTTAGTACCCTCACAGGGTCACTAAGACACAGTACACTTTTTGGTTTCTATCTCTGCACTATCTTCTTCTTTTTACTTTTCTCACAGTTGGCAGTTGCTGATGATGAAAACCTGAGGATGCAGGCGAGTACCAGTCTGTGATGTCTGCCCTTGGTGTTACTCCTGTGAGCACTGCCAACTTTTTCCTCACTTTTCTTGTTTCTCCTAGCTTCACAGTTTTCATATTGATATTTCCGCACTTGATGAAAGGGTGTTAAAATTGTCACAATACCACACATTTTAAACAAAAGAGGTGACTCAGAGCACATTGAGGCGGTAGTGAAAATCAATCCACCGTGTGTGATACCCCAAAGAGGGTAGCAGCTTTACTAAAAGTATGGTGGACGGATGTCATCACATACAACAGGTGCAGGACTCTTGTTGATGTAAAGGTATTGAGTGGGGGGGGCGACCTGTTTTTGACCCTGTTTTTCCGATCTTTGGCTCCTATTTGCATATAATGCTTATTTACTTCAACAAATGTTTTAGAAAGTGACTGTGCATAAACAAAAAGTGTCCTTAATTCAACCATCTCAAAAAAGTTTCCCACCCTCCCCTCCCCAGCCCCCTATAATTGAGCAATCAGGATAAACCTGAGTGATGGTAGTAAGGAGTAAATCTCTGCCACTAAACCATGCCTTACAGGAGTATGTTGAATTTCGGCTATGGCTATTCAAACCTTGTAAAAAAATTAGGTAGGTGCAGAGTAGGTTCTTGAGAGAACTTATCAAGGTGAGAAAGCACATATTGAGAGAAAAAAGATAAGAGAAAAAAGCAAGAAAAAGAAGCATAAAAGAGGAGCTAGATAAACGAGCAGAGATTTTAAACATACATATTTTTTTCTTTTTTGTTCTCCTTTTCCCTTTTCCCCAACGTTCTCCCCTTCATTACCCCCTCCCCTCCCAAAGACAGTGAGATAATCATTTTCAATTTAGCTCAAACCCTTTTTAGACTTCGTTTCTCCAAGGTATTCACCAGCCTTCATCTCGAACAAAAAGATTTTAGAAGCCCGGTAAAGATAACTTTGTGTCTGGCAGGGTTCTTTAAATATACTTGAGCTCCGATCTGTTGGAACGGGGAAATTAGCTGACGCAGGCGCCATCTTCGCTCTACGGTCTGATGGCAAAAATCGGGTTTCGCAAAAAAAGTTACCCCATTGAACCCCTACTAAGAATTGGGGCGGGCCTGACCGTATACAAGCTGCCTAAAACGAAAGTTTCCAAAGTACACCAGGAACGCCCGGAAGAGCTGTTTCCATCACGTTGTTGCCTTAGTCAGCGTCTGCATCGCATTGCAGGGTGCTTAGCCAATGATCGATGTGGGTGGCATGAGCGGCGGAGTGGCATGAGTTTCACGCTAACGCCATATTTCTCCTCCTGCCTGAGTGATTCAAAGAGGGCATGAGTTATGTTTTGGTGATTGCATTAGTGCAGGGGTAATGTCTGGGTGATTGGAGGAGTGTACAGCTAATGCATGGGTGATTGAATGACTGAAGGGGTAACGTCTGGGTGATTGGCGCAGTGCATGGAAAGTGTTTGGTTGATTGGAGGACTACAAGAGTAATGCATGGGTTATTGTAAGACTGCATAGGTAGTGCATGAGTACAAGGGTAGTGCCAGTGTGATTGGAGGAGTGGAAGGCTAGTGCCTGGCTGATTATATACGTGCAGGATAGTACCTGGGTGAATGAAGGAATGTATGGGTAATGCGTAGGTAATTGCATGAGTAATGTTTGGGTGATTGCATAGGTGCAGGGGTAATGTCATGGTGGTTAGATGAGTGTAGTGGTAGTGCTTAGGTGATTGGAGGAGTGCACAAGTAGTGTCTGGGTGATTTTATAAGTGCATGGGCCATGGCTAGATGAATTAAGGTGTACATGGGTAGGGTGCTGAGACAACATATAGATTTACAGAAATATCAACGGAAAATGAACCGTGGTCAGGAATATTAATTTTAGATAAGTAATGTTGATTTAAAAAATATCAAAGTATTAAATATTTGTAAAAATATAGTTGTTAAAAATATCAAATTTGTATTATTGTTATGTATTTTAGTATACATTTTATATGTATGTGATGCATGTTTTTTTATAAGAATTGTTTGTATTTTTATTATATGTGTTAGTAGTTAATGTATTTTTAATTGAATTTTGTGTTTTTAGTTCCGTAGCAGTTTGTGGGTTTATGGGGGAATAGGGTGGGAACCCCATGTTTTATTAAGGGTATTCTAGAGAGATAGCTCTCACAGATGTGAAGAGGAGTTTTAAATGATAACTGTTTTAATAGGTCTATTAAAACATTTATTATTTAAAACAAATTGCAGTGTTTTTAATGTGGATAGCAAGAGATACTTAATAAACAAACATTTTTCTTGCAATCCACTTTTAATCTCACTTTCACTTTCTATGCAGTGCGCCCATCATTTTTAGAACCTCCTCTTCACATCTGTGAGCGCTATCTCTGTGGCTTAAGAAGGTTGTGGCCCTGGTTACACTAGCGTGTGGCCAGGAGGAGATGAGAAGACGAAGCATGTCACCTCTGGTAAGTGATGGGAATCCGTCCTTTTTTAAGGAGTTTCCCCAGCAAGTGTGTTCTTTTCTGAGCTACATATTCCCCCTGTTTATGATATCATCCCTCTCGATTCAATAGACCCACAGATCCATTTTCGTTATTGTGAGTTAGATTTGGGGAGTTGGTCCACGCAGGTCTCTAAACATTCCCTAACACCCTCTTGTCCTATTGTAGTGTTCTTAATTCCCATAGAAGCTCAGGTTCTGGTGTGAAGGACATCAAACCTGGGATTCTATGGGAATTCACAAGGGCATATTATCAAGCGCCTTATCGCCGCTTTAGCAGCAGTTTAATGCTGCAAAAGCAGCGATAATGTTATCGCCATTCTTGATAATATGGCCCTTGGTGCGCAGTGGCTGTTAGACACCTCTGGGCAGTGGATGGGATGCAGCAGCCTGGGTGCGCAGAGCCGAAACAGAGAAATACGCGTGTACAGTTGTATTTAGTCTGCAATTACTAATTCTTTCAGATAACTAAGCTTGAGGGTGCAGAATGTCCAAACACGTGGTTGGACACCCATCGATGGCACAAAGGTGAGCTGCGTAGATTTTCTCCACTGCCAACACTCCCTCTCCATCTCTTCCTTTCTCTCTCTCTCACACCTCCTCTCTTTCTCTGTCTATTCCTCTCTCTCTCATTCTTTCTTTCTCTCACTTTCTCTCTCATCCTCTCTCACACTGTTTCTCTCTCTTTTCTCTCTCTCACGATGTTTCTTTCTCTCTTCCTAATATCTCTTTCATTCTTTCTTTCTTTCTCTCTTACTCTTTCTCTCTTTCACTCTTCTCTCTCTCTCTTCCTCGCTCTCACTATGTTTCCCTCTCTCTTCCTCCCTCTCTTTCACACTGTTCTCTCTTTCTCTCTTTCACTCTTTCTCTCTCTCTTCCTCTCTCTCTCTTTCTCTCTCTCTTCCTCTCTCTCTCTTTCTCTCTCTCTCCTTCTCTCACATACTGTTTCTCTCTTTCTCTCTTCCTTGTATCTTTCTCAATTTCTCTTTCCCTCGTCTCTGTCTTCCTCTCTGTTTTTATCTTTCTTTCTGTCTTTTTCCTCTCTCTCTCTCACTCTTCCTCTCTGTTCTCTCTCACACTGTTTCTCTCCTTCTCTCTTCCTTGTATCTTATTCGTCCTCTCTTTCTCTCTCCTTTGCTGGACGCATAACGTACTATCTTATTTTTCTTTTTGTCTTGCAGGCTGTGATTCGCAAATTGTTGAGGGATGACACGCCATTGATGTACACAGTTTTATTTGTTGTTGTTTTGTTTTAATAAATGTTTTACACACATAGTTTTATTTGTTGTTGTTTTGTTTAATAAATGTTTTATATGTAAATCCGTACATGACTAAGATTCTTATTTGTCCAACCTCACAAGCATCTTTTTTTATCATAATTAGGCAACATCAGCTGAGTTGTTAGGTCCAAGATTTCAAAACGCTCCTGTCACATTTTTTTGTGGAAGCTGGGGGAGAGGGGATGGTGAAGAAGGAGGAGCTGCTGAGGGATGTCGGAGCAGTGTGGGTCTCCGACCTGCATGATCGTTGCCTCCATTGCATCTGTTCTCAGAGACTTGCGAGCTGACTGGCTGGCTCATAGATAGAGAGCTGTGGCCCATCAGTTTGCAGAGGGAGACCTGAGAGCCAGCTCACATAGGAACACCTGCAGGCCGACTAGTATAGGGGTAAAGGGATAGCTGTGGCACAGTGATGTGGGGAGAGGGAGTATGAAGGGGGTGTCTCACAGATAGAGACCTGTGGTATATTTCCAGTCTTGGCTTCACAGATACAACTGCGGACCATAGAAGTCGTACCGGAAGAGCTGCAAGCCCACCAGTGGTTCGCAGCGGGATACTTGCGGGCCCAAGAAGTTGTTGGGGGTATGCTGGTGATGTGGGAAGAGGGTCTGTTACCTGCTGATGTGGTGAGATGAAGCATGAGAGGGGTACCTCATACAGACAGAGCTCCGGTATGTTTTCAGAGTTGACGGACAGAATCACAAAATGCATTTTCAAAGCTCATTTAGTGTAACTTATCAACAATTCGCTCCCAGGCTCACAGAGGGACAGCTGCGTTCTCTCAGCTCAACTCACAGAGGGAGAACTATGGGCCGTCCGCTCCCAAAGGAACAGCAGCATACTAGCTCGGAGAGGTAGAGGCACAGCAGTGTACTAGCTCGCAAAGGTACACCGCTGCGAGAAAATGAACTGGCTTCTAAAGGTTTAGCTGCGAAATGGTGATGTTGGGCAGAGGGACTATGAAAAGGATATCTCGCAGAGAGAGACCTGCGGTATATTTCCAGTCTTGGCTTCACAGATACAACTGTGGGCCTGAGAAGTCGCACCGAAAGAGCTGCGAGCCCACCAGTGGATCGTAGAGGGACACTTGCGGGCCCAAGAAGGTGGTTGGGGGTATGCTGGTGATGTGGGAAGAGGCTGCATTACCTGCAGATATGGGGGGAGGCAGCGTGAAAGAGGTATCTTGCACAGACAGCTCCGGTATGTTTTCAGAGTTGCCTCACACAGATGCGAGCTGATGGACAGAATGACAAAATGGCTTTTCAATGCTCATATAGTGTGACTTATCAACAGTTCGCACCCAAGCTCAAAGAGGGACAGGCGCGGGCCTGGGCTCGACTCGCAGAGGGAGAACTACAGGCTGTCCACTCCCAAAGGAACAGCAGTGTACTAGCTCACAAAGGAACACAGTTGCAAGCCGATAGACTGGCTTCTAAAGGCGTAGCTGCGAAATGACGATGTTGGGCAGAGGAAACGTGAAAGGGGTTTCTCGCAGAGAGAGACCTGTGGTAAATTTACAGTCTTGGCTTCACAGATACAACTGTGGGCCTGAAAAGTGGCACCGGAAGAGCTGCAAGCCCACCAGTAGCTCGCAGAGGGAGACTTGCAGGCCCAAGAAGATTGTTGGCGGTATTCTGGTGATGAAGGAAGAGGGTGCATCACCTGCTGATGTGGGGAGAGGAGGCATGAAAGTGGTATCTCGCACAGATAGAGCTCCAGTATGTTTTAAGATTTGCCTCGCACAAATACGAGCTGTCGGACTAAATCACAAAATGTCTTTTCAATGCTCATATAGTGTGACTTATCAACAGTTCGCACCCAGCCTCGCAGAGGGACAGCTGCGGGCCGTGGTCTCCACTCCCAGACAGCAGAGTACTTGCTCGCAAAGGTAGAGAGCTGCAAGTCGACGGAGTAGCTTCTAAAGGCATAGCTGCGAAGTGGTGATGTTGGGCAGAGGGAGTGTGAAAGGGTTAGCTCGCACAGACAGAGTTCCGGTATGTTAAATTGCCCCCGGTATCTTTTTTTATTTTTTCACTCGATGCGAGGAACAAAATGGCTGCTAACATTTCCTGGTTTGAAGTATTAGCAGCCAATCAGAGGACACTTCCTTGTTTGAAGTCGTAGCAGCTAATCAGAGGCAACCTCGTGCTCGGGAGTTAAGCTACGCCCATATATATATATATATATATATATATATATATATATATATATATATATTCACTGAAAAAACCATAGGTTATAGACCATATATAGTTAGGAATTAGCATTTAAAAAACCCTATTTTACTCACACAAAACCATTGAAATTCCATATATAGTTAGTTGTACTAACTATATATCGCGCACCCGCAATCCACTGCTGATCATGTCACATATTACATCATTCATGACATGGTCAGTGACATCACTGATGACATCACTGATGACATCTCAAATGACATCACTGATGACATCACTGATGACATCTCAAATGACATCACTGATGACATCACATCACAACTGAATGAGTGGATGTATAAGTGTCTGAATGAAGGTTTTAGTAGGTGCGTGACTGACTGTATGAGTGAGTGATTAAATGTGTCTCACTGAATGCATAGGTTAGTGACTAAACTGTCTTAATTTGTGCATCATTATGTCTGGTATTCTGTAAACTGCTGCATGTGTTGATCAGTAGCTATATGAGTAACTATATGGGTTATTGATTGATTGTCCAAGTATTTGTATGGGAGACTGAGTGTGTGTGTGGCTGGCTGGGAGATGTGTGACTCTGTGCAGATCAATGTGTTCTTGTATCAATGATTTATAAGAGAGTAAGTATGTGTTAGAATATGTTTGAAAATGTAAGGTACTCTATGTTTAACTGTATAGATTGGAAAATGGAAGTGTGATTGATTCTTTACAGGACTGACTAGGTGTGTGAGTAACTCCAAGGATGAGTGGCAGAGTGTGAGTGTCTGTATAGGGTGTATGAGTGCATATGATAGTGTTGTAAAGATGAGTGATTGTATGTATGAATGATTGTATGGGTGAATGAGTGAATGTGTGTGTAGACGTAGGAATCAGTGAGTGCGTATGTAGTAACTAGTATTGGTGTGTCAATTGTTTAAAAAAATATATTCTGTATTTAACACTGGGTGTAACAGAGGTTATATTAAAGTGTGAGGAGATGCATTGTATTGTCACATGAATGATATCATCAGTGATGTGACCATTGATGTCAAATGAGATGTCATCAGTGATGTCATTTGAGATGTTATCAGTGATGTCATTTGAGATGTTATCAGTGATGTCATCAGTGATGTCATTTGAGATGGCATCAGTGATGTCATCAGTGATGTCATTTGAGATGTCATCAGTGATGTCATCAGTGATGTCATTTGAGATGTCATCAGTGATGTCATCAGTGATGTCACTGACCATGTCATGAATGATGTAATATGTGACATGATCAGCAGTGGATTGCGGGTGCGCGATATATAGTTAGTACAACTAACTATATATGGAATTTCAATGGTTTTGTGTGAGTAAAATAAGGTTTTTTAAATGCTAATTCCTAACTATATATGGTCTATAACCTATGTTTTTTTCAGTGAATTTTCAAGGTTTTGTAAATGCTAATTCCTAACTATATATGGTCTATAACCTATGGTTTTTTCAGTGAATTTCATTGGTTTTTTAAAAGCTAATATCTATAGCTGTAAAATGTATTCTTCTTTAAATCCCAAAATATATTTTATATGTTTATTAATAATTTTTTTAAAATATTTTTTTTGTTTCGCTCCTGGTCCACGAACCGGGAAGCTTCCCGTTAGCTCAATTTGATTCCGCGACCCGGTCCGCGAACCGGTAAGAAATCAACATAGTGACGGTATCGCGTTGCCGCGTAATGCGTCTTATGACGTACTGCGTTAGCGCACCCGGAAGTGTCCCGGGGCGCGGACCGGGGCGCGAAGCTTAGCGACCCGGAAGCTAACCGGGGAGCGTTCCGCAGCGCGTAACATGAGCGTGAGAGGTCATGTGACTTGTTAATAAAACTTTTCATTGGTTCATTTCACTTTTGGTTTCATAATGATGGAAGGCTAGGTCAGGTGACTTAAAAATAACACTTTTCATTGGTTGAGAAGTATTGTTTTTTCCCAAATGATGAAAACCCCTCCTTCTTTCCTCACTCTGACTTTCATCATTGTGAGAGGAAGACCTATTTTGCTTGTTGGAAAATGGCTTCATTGGTAGCTTCAGCTGGTGGACCCCCACCACCACCACCACCTCCTCATGGGAAGAGAGGACCACCTCCCCAGGTCCTGACCAACACTGAGGAGGAAGAGGAAGAAATGGATGAGGAGGGAGAAGAACCACAATTTTTAGAAGAGTTGCCCTGGGTTTCCAGAAAGAAAGCCAGTTTCATCTGGCAGTTTTTTTCAATACCTCGTGGCCAAAAAAAAGTCAACGCGAGGTATGTCACCTGCCTGATATGCAAGGAACAATTGTCCAGAGGGACGGACAAAAAATATAGCTTTGGAAATCACACAATGCACAGGCACATGACGAGGAAACATCCCCTAAATTACAGCCGGGCGGAATTAAGGGATATGCACGACAATCCAAGACCAACTCCTGTGGCCAGACCAACAATATCGGTTTCTCTAACACCAGAAGAGGCACAGGAAACTGTGCCAAATATTCAAGAAAATTTTGGGCACATGATTCACTTATGTATGCACTGTCGTGCATTATTAGCTTGTGGCAACATGAGCATCAATGCACTCAACCTGGCGTATGAACACCATGATTGCCCTAACCGCCCCCAGTAATTTTTTTTTGCTCCTGTTGAGCCCTTTTCAACGCCTGTTTTTTGTTGTTTCCCCCCCCAAAAAAAACCAAAAAAAATATAAAATCGTTCAAAAAATACAAAAAAAACAAAAAATGTTCAAAAAATAAAAAAAAAATATAAAACAACAAAAATATTAAAAAAAAAGTTCTTTTCAGAACTACCTTCCCTTTCCAAAAAAATTGCTAGAATGTTTAGCACTCTGGCAAGCTCTATTTCTTTTGGTTCGCTTCCGGGTTAGCTTCCCGGTACGCGGACCGGGAGCTAACCCAAAAAATTAAAAAAAAAAAAAAGTGTAAGTATAAGGAAAGGAAACAGAGAGTGATGTTAAAAGAAAGACAGCTATAGGGAGTAAAGAAGAGATACTGTTTAATAGATCTATTTACCGAAGAAAAGACAGAAGAGGGTATAATTGTGAAAAACAAAATAGATAACGAAGTGAAAGAAAAAAAAAGAGAGTATAACATTAACAAAGAAGAGTTTCTTGGAGAATGTGAGTGACTGTTCAAAATAAGATTAAAACATGAGGAATAACAGAGAGAAAAAATAGAAAACAGAAAACAAAAAATAACAGAAAAAGATTAATTGAAACAGCAAAGAAATGTAATTAACATAGAGCCATATCATCAACATAGGCAATACAAGTTTTGCAGCTTTTATTGGCAGAAATGTGTCGCTAAAGCTGCTTTTGTGGCAGAAAACTGCCACTAAAACCACTTTTGCACCAGTTTTCTGCCAATAAAAAGAGCAATAATTTTATTGGCTGTGTTCATAATATTCCCCTTAGTGTGCTTCAACTACACAGAGAAAGCATTATGAACAAGTAGTGATAGAGTGATCAGTCAAAGACACTAAGAGTAATAGAGACGCAGTGAGTGAACAAGAGTGAGGAACTATGAGAAGAGAGGGACTGAGAAAAAGAGTGGAAGGAGTTGAGTAAGTAGGTAATAGAGAAAGGAATGAGGGAAGTAGCAAAGGCAGGAAACTGAGGGTTAAAGAAATGAAGCAGTGGAACTAATAGTAGTTAAATGTGATAGAAATGTAACGAAAACAGTACAAAATATTTACCTTATAATTGTCGTTAAATTACTCACTTTTTGTTTTTATACTTTCAATCTGTGAAAGAGAGAACAAACGTTTGAAAAATATTAAAAAATGTATTTAAAAATTAGAAAAGACAAGGGAAAAGATTGAAGGACAAACAGTTTTTCAACAACTTTGACACTTACAGAAGCTTCTGCTACTCCAGGCCCCCTACACAGTCCTAAAGATATACATTTTAAACTAACAGTATCTTGATGCAGATGAAGTGAGGCCTATCTTAAAACATGGTGCATCTTTTGCATTGCTGTTGTTTCAGAAAAGTGTCGCAAGACACTAAAATTTTAAATAATTGCTTCAGGATGCCAATAAGATGTCTACTATCCAGAGGTTTGTTTCAGGTGAGGCCTACTCAGGGTTGCAGATGAGATTTACACTTGTTGAAGAGTACAGAGGAGATAATACATGTGAAGGTCTACCAATGAAGTGAGTCATGTCCACTGCACTCTTCAACAAAGTTCAAACCTCCTATGTTTCCCTGGACAGACCTAAACTTGATCTGCACAATGTGATTCGTAATGATAGGAAACACAGGTGATGTAAATGAAATACGTGCAATTTATTTTGCTCATTTCACAATCACATCACTTGTGTTTCCTTTGCTTAGGTATCTCATTGTGCAGATGTAGTCCAGCATATGAAAGAATACGCAGAAGTGCAGCACTGCATGCAACAACTTTGACACTTACAGAAGCCTCACCTTCTCCATGCCTCCTACACAGTTCTACATATACATCATAAATGCAAATAGTACAGAATTAATTATACATGTTAAATGGTTTATTTTTGCTGTTCTCAGAATGTATCAAAATTCACTAAAAACAGTGACTTGAAGGTATTCATCATATAACAGCGGGGAAAAAAAAACACAATCAAAATGATTGTGTTTAAAAAACCCATACAACATAAGAAATGAAAATTCAGAACTCCTTAAAGTTAACTTACTTTCCATGACGTCCAAGGATGTCCTATGAACAGCTTACACTCTTTTGTGCTGTTATTACTTTCAGCCCGCCACTTTCTGAAAGAAAATCTCCATCGTTTTTAAAAACACGTTACATGCAATAAATGACTTCTTGCTCTCTACCACAAGTTTCCACAAGGCCAAATCTGGTCAGAGCCATTTATAACTCTTGGATTTCTTGTAAGCCAATCCCGTCATTTGGCATTTCCGCAACTTTCAGAATTAAAATGTTGAAGATCATTTTCACAATCCTGGAATAGTAATATCTTCCCCTTCTTGCTCAGTCATGTTCTACATTTCCTATGACACTGATACTGCTTACTATGAAGCAGACTTACACTACCTCTATGACTACTACAATTATTTAATTCTCTACATCACTTTTAATCACAAAGCAATGTAAAACAGTAGACAGCATTGCAGACTTACATTCCCTCTACTCCATGTTTTGATTGGCTGCTTCAATTAGCTTATAAAAAGAAACAGTTTTTCTGAACTCATTCAAAGTGCACGTATTTCTCCATGATGTCCAGTCCTATGGTTAGAAGTTATGTCTCTGAACTACACTTATCCTCAAGGCCAAATTGTGTAGGAGCCATTAGAACTTCTTGAAATTCCACAGAGCACATCCCGAGATTATTTCCCTAAAATTTTGGTTTTAAAAACACCAGGTAAGAGTTTTTAAGGTCATACGGCAATTTTTTTTTAAAATTAAAACAGAATCATTGCAGAATGACCAGCCATTTCTAGACTTTAAATAAGCTGTGTAATGTCCTGATGTTATTGAAGGGCCGTCATGATATATAATTGCTGCAGTTACAAAAGTCCTTCCTGATATTGACAACTGCGAAGCTACAAAATTTTTAATTAAAGTTGTCAATTTTGTTCCATCAGGCCTACATCGTTGGAACATTAAAATGACATACTGGCCATATGTTCGTATAAATAATGTGGACATCATTTCAGATTTACATTGGCTACACTCCATGTTGTGATCAGCTGCTTTTACTAGCTTATTAAAGGAGACTGATTTACTGTCTGGCAAAGTTAAATATATAAATCTTTCTGAGTCTACACTAGTAGTACTTGATACCATACAGTTCTCGCAGTCATGCTGCCATTGATAAGAAAGCCCAAACAGCTGATCTACATCTACACCTTCAGCATGTAATACATCAAGCATATACATTAAAAACTCCTGACAATCTTGCTGAATATTTTGAGAGAATTGTGTTTGGCCTGAACATCTGTCTAACAGATTTCGAATTTCAGACACACTTTCTATGTTTCTTCTATCAGTGCTACATTTCTCTAACACAGAATTTAACAAACTGCAAAATCTTTGATCAGAATTGACCACAATCTCTTCTTTTACATTTTCTAGAGAAAACAAAACATTAACCACTACATTAGCATAGCAGTTGACACCAGAACTGTTTTCAAATTGAAAACCAACAACATCTTCAACAGAATCCTTTTTGTTTCTGCTTGTAATTTTAGGTTCCTCGACTTTTCGTCTTTTTGCTACAACCTCCCCAGTATTGGTCACATTTCTTCGTTTCCGGCCTACCACACGTTTCTCAAACAAAGGATACTGAGGCAAATGTGGCGCATACTCTCTTCTTAACCTATTGTATTCCTTAACACAATCTAGATCAGCACAAATGTTTGTGACATCACACTCAATCAAGTACAATCCCGATAAAGTTCTAACTCGTGACAATGCCACATATGCCATACCCTCCTTGAACACAGAACTGCCAATATTCACCAATGCACTGTCTACACTTA
Organism: Lissotriton helveticus; assembly: GCF_964261635.1. Classification (NCBI taxonomy): domain Eukaryota; kingdom Metazoa; phylum Chordata; class Amphibia; order Caudata; family Salamandridae; genus Lissotriton; species Lissotriton helveticus. The sequence goes on from NC_136059.1 coordinate 120,481,315, forward strand.
AACCTTGCGATTTATGGATTGTCACCGCATATGCCAAGCAAACAGGAAACTGCTTACGGCGAACATATAAGTCTTTTACAAGCAAAAATCTAGCAGAGCAACGACCAATTAGCTGTACTTCCTCAATGCCATCAAATTTAATTTTTAAAAATTCAATTCCATCTCTATTTCTGTATTTTACAAAATCAACAACATTACCCATTGATCCATTTACCAGACCTCTTTCAACATGTAAATTCCTTCTTAAAATTATACGGCAGTTCAAGCACACATTCAGAGTCTTTTCAAAACCTGCAGTTTTAGATATACTCTTCTCTAATGAATCCAATTTTGTTTTCAGATTCTCAGACAAAATAATTGTTGATCCCATATGCTCTACTCTGTCAATAGCTTCCAGTTTCACAATCTCTTGCTTTTCTAAATGCAACATTTTGTTGTTGAATTTGGCACATTCTGCAAGAGTTGGCATCAAACATACTCCAGATTTCTTATCAGTAATTTTCTGAAAAATATTCTCAGGCACAACATCTTGTTCTGGATATAAATTTGACAGTAATCGTGCATGTAAAGCTTCTTTCCCATGCTCGGTCACTTTTCCAATTCTAACATCTTGTAGAATAGTCTTGTAAACTTCATCCTTCGCCTGACGCATATTTTCATGCAGTTCAGCATAATTGAAGTTTAACCATATATTGACGTTGCCAATGCTGCCTAGGCACTTCCTGGTATCTTCATGCGTGAGCATTTTGAACACAGGTTGCCCTTTCACTGGTGTCAGCTGCAGAAGATCTCCGAAAACAATGATGTGTTTGCCACCAAATAACACATCATACTCTGTTTTGAGAACTTCTTGCATCCTCAAATGCACAAAGGCAAGCATGACATTGGAAACCATGCTTACTTCGTCAATGATAAGAAGTTTCATTTTCCTCAAGATTCTTGAAACTTCAAAACAAGCATCTCCAGATAGCTTGTGATATTGTAATTTGTTGTCATGCTCCACTGGCAGCATCAGTAAACGATGTAAAGTAATCCCTTTAATGTTATGTGCTGCCAGTCCAGTTGGAGCGGTGACAACACAAGACAGCGATGACTCTGTCCTTTCCTGCAAATAGCATGAAATTGCTTTAATGAGGAAACTTTTTCCAGTTCCCGCTTCTCCACTCACGTACAGTCGGACAGGCTTCAACGACGTACATGAGCACTCTTTCTTGTCATGACTTAATCCATGATCAATTTGCATGGTAACTTCGTCATATATTTTCCTCTGCTCAACGTTGAGTTGTCTTTCCAACTCTTCTAAGTTAACCGCATCCTCCTGAGCATGTGCCATGGCTCTTTCCACTTCATTCATGGCAGTGGCAGCTTCATTTTCGATAACAGGTCCTCCTAGTGGATCCTGACTCAATGAAGCAGAACTCTGACTGTCCTGAGAACTGTCTCTGGCAATCTCGGTTGCAATCGTTGCTTCCTGCTCAATTTCCGCATTCAACATTTCTACATATTTGGGAAAAGCAGGACATTCTATGGTCTCCTTGGCGGCATTGAAAGAGTCTTCGTAACAGAGGAAATCTCCAAGCAGTTCCTCTTCTGCACGCCAAGGCTTGAAAAGTTGCAAAAGTGCTAAATAGAAAAACTCCTTTTTTTCAGGAGATTCGCCACTCAATTTTCGATGGTTTACCAAGTGGCATTTTCTTTGCTTGACCAGACATCCCTCACTTCCTATTACAGCATACACTCCTTTCTCAGTATCTTCTTTGATGTTCCTCTTGAATATGTAATTTTGAAGAACCTCATACAGACAAACATTGTCGAGGTGACTGCTTCTATTTGGATAATATGTATCCAACATGTTGGTCTTCAAAATGTCGGTACTGTTTGGCTCCTTTTCCGCCAAATACTCAATTTCCCGCACAGGTTTCAGAACTCGATTACGCGTTGCAGCAAGACCAAGACTCGCCCAAACGATACTCCTGGACTTGGCATAGAGACTTGCTGAAGACAACCGGTCAGAGCATTCGTAAGCTCCGATTTCTCGATGCGACAACATCTTCAGACTGAAACTGTACAACTTCTTGCTGAGGCTCTTTTCATGGGAAATGTCCTCCCACATATCCTTCAATTCTGTCTTCTCTTTTTTGGTGATGTAAGACGTCACATACCGAGCCACAGCCATACAGTTATCAGCCACAAACTGTATATCCATGTTAGCATTCCACATGGACAAAATCACCGGGTTGTAGTCGTTGATGTACTTGGACTCTTCGTTCCTCTTCAAATTGTATGTGTTTTTAGGTGATTTCTTCATGACATTATGTCGCAGCGAAGACATCAAACTGTTTACTCTTCCTTTAGAAATCACCGGTCGTGGAAAACCGAAACGACATTTGGTGTAGAACTTGTCCTTGTTTCGGAATTTACGACGGCAGTACTTTCCACATCGATGGCTTTGGAAACGCAGAACTTTTTCTCTTAGGCTTTTCTTCTCCTTTGCGTTTGGAACAGCACACGTAGAATACTGTTGGATGAAACTCATCACTGAGTCTTCTGGATCCGTTCCAAATTTAGGTGCATCCTTGATCCACAGCAACATATGTATATGAGGAGCACCTCTTGCTTGGTACTCCTTTCTCCAGAAGAAATCCAACACCTCTCCAAGAGGTGGATTCTTCTTATTCATGATGAAAGACATCATAGCTTCAAATCTATGATTGAAGTACCTACATACATTGACTGGATCCAAAGAGCACAGTTCTCCGGGTGTCTTGAATTCGATGTTATCTACGTTAGCATTTGCCTCTCGTAGAAATTCAAGTAAGTCTTCCCAGCCATACTCGGCACAGCTCAGAGTGAGGAACCATGTGGGAGTACCTAAGTTCCTCAGCATACATTTTAAATCACCATGACGACGGTACCAGTACTCATTAGTACCACGCTGACACGCCATGAGATTAATCAGGTGAGAATCCAAAATACTGTCTTGGACATTGACTTTATCCATAAAGTCACTTGCCGAGATGTTTTGCATGTGTATACCACTTTTCAAGATGTGGTTCACTGCATATGACAGTCCAGACAGATCGCTTTCAAACAGGAGATGAAACAAATAGGGAATGCATTGTCGAAACCTAGCATCTCCTGCATACAATCGCAAAGTCCGGTATTCAGAAGCAGGAATTTGATGAGGTCGCTCATCATATCTTCCTCCCTGACCTGTTGGAAAAAGCTGTGGGAAACACCGAGCTTCCAAACTTTCCTCCCAAACACTAATGGGACTCCCTTTGGCTTGTTTCATTTGAAACAACTCAATAGCATTCCCCATGACTTCCTTGGAATGCAAAGGATGAACACTATAATGTTCATATATTTCTTCACTAGTAGAGGGTTCTACTTTCTCAATTTGACCAGCACACAAATCGCTATCCTCTTCCTCACTTACTTCCTCTTCTGCAACATATACATTCTTATAGTATTTATTATTTTTTTTCAAATACAATGTTGCCTTTTTAACTTTCCTAACATCTACTAAATCTTGCCATATTTTCTTATTCTTTGTCGGAACCCCATTAACTAAGATAACCAGAGGTTCCTCTTCCACTTTTTCTACTCCAATTGTGTTAATGTTTTTCTTCAAATCTAGAGGCAAATAAACAACTCTTCCCTTTAATCCTCTCTGTAAATCTGATGGAGGCAATTTCCCTGTCTTTGGCTCCATTCTTACAATAGCCTGAAAGGGATGGATACTTTGAATCAAAATAGATTCATAAGTATTTAAATCATTCAATTCAGAAGGAATCTCAACCAATTCCAGATTATTGTGAACTGCTCTAGCAGGCATCTGGTTTTGATTTAATTTGCAACAACAATAAGTACACACACGTTGATCCAATCCCAAATCAAAACAATTTTCTACCATCAAGTATGTTGCGAAATCCTTCCATTCACTATTATCTTCCCTTTCACTTTTTGCATATAAATCCACTAACTTAGTCTGATTCTTATAATAAGTGCGTCGACAACACACACAAGTGAAATTAGGCCTCTCACTTGATTTCACCTCAAACGTCGCAATTTCCCTCTGGAAATTATCTGTACTGGAAACCTGTACACTATCTTCCACATGACCCTCTTCTTCTTGCTCAATTTCAACATTCTCCTCTTTACTTCCAAAGTAACAAAACTCAATTTCTTCACATATATTCTTCACATCTATTTCAGAACCATGCAAAAGAGCAGCGCATAATTGTTTAAGCATAATTGCTGGACTCTTAGCATAATACAACATTCTAACTAATTTCCTCACTTTATTATGATGCACTGCTAGCATCCTGAAATGATGAAAAACACTCTGGCATACTCTCCTGGAAAGACAAGCCAGTGAATGACCATGCAAACCTGTCACTTCTCTTACTCTGCAAGGATCTAATTCTTGCAACAACCTTATTTTCTGCTTCAAACTTTTCTTATTAAATGACCGTACAAAATCACAAAGCAAATTGATGGAATCCTGTCGCACACTGCAAATACTACTACACTTCCAGGTGTACACAGGACCCTTAGCACGTCTTCCTAAAACCTCATTACCTAACACCTCTTCTGCCTCTGTTGTCACAAGTTTTTCTTTTTCAACTGGACAACCATCTTTCACTTCATAAGCACGACCACTGGTGTCAACTGCATGCACCAAATCATTATCCTGGAAATAACTCTCCTCATTAAAAAATGCCTCACAGCTTGAACTATGCATCCATTCTCCAGAAAAAACTTCACAAAAATTACTACGATTAACTATTCTCTTCCATCTACTATTTCTTTTGAAATCATAAATTACCTTGTTTAGCTTCCTAATTCTATTGATTATCAAAATAAATAACTTACGTTTAATTTCAAATGCCTGATCAATAACTTTCTCAACTTTTTTTTTTCTCTTATAAAAAACCAGTTTCTGTTGACCTTTCTTAATATTTTTTAACAAATTGCCAATTATCCTGTTGCGGAACATTCGTTTACGAATCTCCCTAAACTGTTGTTTCCTTCTACTATCATGCACAGAGTTATCTCTTGCTCTAGCAGTAACATTTTTGATTGGCCTTTCCTTTCCATTTGAATTCCTTCTCGTTTTATGGAGTGAAACATTTTCTGTAGTAATATTTTTTTTACTACACATATTTCTTATGAAATATTTTGTGCTCTTACCCGGTGCTTTCTTCGTGACTTGACAAATCTTTTTGTTAGAGGACTGCTGCTTATTTTCTTTCACCTGCTGTCTTTGACGTTTTGCAGCCTTTCTCTGTCTTTCTATTGTTGGCATGGTGAAATCTTGAAATGATCTGCAGTTGAATCTGTGGTAAAATATAATAAAAAATGTTATTAACCATTATTACCAAACAGTAAAACAATAACAGTGATCAAAAACTTAACACACTACTTGACATTTTAAATAGAAGATTTTTTAGTCCTTGCAAATTTACAATACAGAAATAGCAGAAAAGAAATGACATTTATATTTATGTTACCTGTGCTATTTTATATGTGAATCTGATCTAATTTTATGAGCATATTTTAATATTTTATTGAAGACACTACACATAACCTGCTTTTGAAGGTGTCTTTATTTTTAAATTAAACGGTTTACCTTTTTACTTTTTATTAATTATAAATTTTAAAAATAAATGTTTATATTTCCATGGGCTCAAGCAGGTCAGCTTCCCATCCTATGTCATATAATTCAAACAAATCTGCATCCTCATCACGCTCTTCTTCATCCTCAGGATTTAAATCATCCAAGGGATCAACATCCACTGATGTTTCAATTACAAGTTCAATGATGAGGTCAAAATCAACTGATTGCAGATTGTCGCTCATGTTGAGGTTGTCTTTATCTTTAAAGAAAGATAACAACAATGAGATGTTGCAGAGTAAGAGACAAATCTCAGAGATTATAATAGTAAAATTGTTTAACAAGAGTAATATTTTGCAGCTATTATTTAGCCATGTCCAGCAATGCTGAGCAGGTGAAGACTATGTCTAAATTTTCAGTGAACAGGACTCATCTCTTCTTAACCTTGGATAAGCCTCACCGACTCTGTGTGTCCTGCACATACTTAAATGTAAAGGGGCAGATTTATGTTAAATGGCACATCCCCAGGCATGCACCAGTTAACGTGCACCACTACTCTGCCACCCATGGTGTGCCGTATTTACAATCAGATAGGAGAAAGCTGCGTCAAAACCCTGCGCCTGCTTTAAGCAGGCATAGGTCTTGACACAACATTGTGGAGATGGGGCACCCCTGAGCCTTGCTTGAGCTGCATCGCACTTGCGATACAACTCCAGCAATCACTACCTTTACAGCACAGATACGTCACGCATCTGTGCCATTTTTGCCCCATGATGCCCCGTATTCTAAATGCAGCACACCATGGGTGGCGGAACAGCGGCGCAGGATGACTGACACATCCCTGGTGATGCACCAGTCATCATAAATCTATCCCTAAGCTTCTTATCTTGTTACAGATGAACCGCCATATGTAGCATGAAACTATTTTGCATTTCCTAAATAGCGAATTTTAAGGAATAAATAGCAATTCTTTAACATTCCTAATTTGCAATGAGCAAATTGCTAATTGCAAGTTACCCATTCATTTCCATGGGCTAGGAGGCTCATAGGAATGAAGGTTTAATTTGCGATTAGCAATTTGCTCATCACAAATTAGGAATTTTTCCAAGGGTGCAGGGGTGTCTCAAGAACACCCTGCTGCACCCCTGAAAAAGAAATTTGGGGGCATATGGCACACATACATGCCCTAAGGGCATGTGTTGGCGTCATATGGCACCTTTTGTTTTTTTGAAAAAAAGCTTTTTGAAAAGAATTCACAAATTACCACCAATTTACCACAATAGTTTCCAAATCATTAATGTCATTTTTTACATATTTTTTGTTTGATACATTTCATTTAAGTAGTCACAAAATTTGCAAATCCTTCAGTGCAATTTCAAAATAAGGAATAGCAAATTTTGCTACTCCTTATTTTGCATCAAACTTGTTTGATACATACCATTTGTCTAATTAACATTCGCAAAGGCCGAAATTCGTAGAATTTTGATCTTTGCGAATGCTAATTAGCTTGATACATATGGCCCCAAGTGAGGCCTGTCTTGCGACATGGTGCATCTTTTGCATCACTGCTGCATCGGTTTCATGTGGTACGTTTTTTTTACACCATGACATATCTGCCTAAATGCATCAATTTGTAATGTTGTCGCCTCATAGCAAATCTTTTGCACCGCCGCTGCATCATAAAAGTGACGCACAGTGGCACAAAAGAGGCATACACCTATCATAAATCTGTCCCTAGCATTTTAAATGATTAATCCAGGATGACAATAAGGTGTGGCCTATCCAAAGGTTTTTTTAAGGTGAGGCCTACTCAGGATTGCAGATTAAAGTTACGCTTGATGAAGAATACAGAGGAGATAATACATGTAAAGGCCTACCAATGAAGTAAGTAATGTCCACTTTATTGCGCCAGTCATCATAAATGTATCCCTAAGCTTCTTATCTTGTTACAGATGAACCACCATATGTACCATCAAACTATTTTGCATTTCCTAAATAGCAAATTTTAAGGAATAAATAGCAATTCTTTACCATTCCTAATTTGCAATGAGCAAATTGCTAATTGCAAATTACCCATTCACTTCCATGGGCTAGGAGGCTCATAGGAATGAAGGTTGCAATTTGCGATTAGCAATTAGCTCATCACAAAATAGGAATTTTTTCAAGCGTGCAGGGGTATCTCAAGAACACCCTGCTACACCCCTGAAAAAGAAATTTGGGGGCATATGGCAAACATACATGTCCTAAGGACATGTATAGGCGTCATATGGCACCTTTTGTTTTTTGGAAAAAAATGCTTTTTGAAAAGAATTCGCAAATTACCACAAACTAGAAGTTGGTGGTAGTTTCCAAATCCTTAATATCATTTTTTACATATTTTTTGTTTGATACATTGCATTTAAGGAATCGCAAAATTTGCAAATCCTTCAGTGCAATCGCAAAATAAGGAATAGCACATTTTGAATTAAGGACATTTTAAGTAATTTCCACATGTGCAGTGTTTTCAAATTATGATTTGAAAATCGTTTTTGGGGAAAAGTAATGGTTTGCAAATTTATGACAAGGACATAATGGTGTATGCTTCTCTATAAGGCATTTCAGTGTCTCTGATGTCATTTTTCCCATATTACATTATAAGACCTTTCCCCATGGAGCACATTCCTTGTAAATATGCTCCCACCTGTGCATGGTGAATTTAGATTTTGACTGTTTGAGTCACATAGCCATGTTAAAAGTCACCCCAAAAAATTGCAAACGCTTTAAAAAAACACATTCATGTGTCTTAAGGACATTTTAAGTCATTTCCCCGTGGACAGTGTTTTGTAAGTGGCGCAAAAGAGGCATACACCTATCATAAATCTGTCCCTAGCATTTTAAATGATTAATTCAGGATGACGATAAGGTGTGGCCTATCCAGAGGTTTGTTTAAGGTGAGGCCTACTCAGGGTTGCAGATTAAAGTTACGCTTGATGAAGAATACAGAGGAGATAATACATGTAAAGCTCTACCAATGAAGTAAGTGATGTCCACTTCATTGCGCCAGTCATCATAAATGTATCCCTAAGCTTCTTATCTTGTTACAGATGAACCGCCATATGTATCATCAACTATTTTGCATTTCCTAAATAGCGAATTTTAAGGAATAAATAGCGATTCTTTACCATTCCTAATTTGCGATGAGCAAATTGCTAATTGCAAATTACCCATTCATTTCCATGGAGCAGGAGGCCCATAAGAATGAAGGTGCAATTTGCGATTAGCAATTAGCTCATCGCAAATTAGGAATTTTTCCAAAGGTGCAGGGGTGTCTCAAGAACACCCTGCTGCACCCCTGAAAACTAAATTTGTGGACATATGGCGCACATAAATTTTAACAACATTCCTTTACCTCAAAAACGATTTTCAATTCATAATTTGAAAACACTACCCACAGGGAAATTACTTAAAATGTCCTTAAGACACATGAAAGTGTTTTTTTATTGCCTTTCCAGCATGGTTGGGTCACTTTTAACATGGCTATGTAACACAAACATTTAAAATCTAAATTTCCCATGCACAGGTCGGAGCATATTTACAAGCAACTTGCGCCACAGAGAAAGGTCTTACATTAAAATGGGAAAAATAACATCAGGGACAGTCAATTGCCGTATAAAGAAGCATACACCATTATGTCCTTGTCATAAATTTAAAAACAATTCCTTTTCCCCAAAAACGATTTTCAAATCATAATTTCAAAACACTGCACATGGGAAAATTACTTAAAATGTCCTTAAAACACATACAAGCGTTTTTTGATTGCCTTTGCAGCATGTTTGTATCACTTTTAACATGGCTATGTAACACAAACATTCAAAATCTAAATTTTCCATGCACATGTGGGAGCATATTTACAAGCAATTTGCGCCACATAATTCATAATTTTCTCCTAAAAGCACACTATTCTCTATCTAAATTAAAGAAATATTTTCTCACCTTAGCAAATACTTTGAGTTTGAAAACAGTCTCAGAAACACACCAATTTGTCTTCAGCAGAGCAAAAGGTATGCACTCCAGAGTCTGCAGCTATCAAAAGCACAGAAATGCTGTAATTCTTCACACATATCTCTCATGTCACCCAATCAAAACTCTTCCCTCACTTTTTTTCAAATGAAAACCCTTCCCCCCTCTGCCATTTCATGCCTTTTCTGCATGGCAACCACCTCTTGGATGACTTCTGGTGTTTGCAAGTTCACACAACTTTGTTGCAATTGAACTCTGAACTCTCAGTGCACCTGCATATCCAGTTCATTCTTTCATTTAATGATTTTTTATTGACCATTCAAAATACATCTTTCAAAGAACACATCCGTGCACCCTAACTTTCTGTTTTCAGCAATCAAAATCCACCAATCACTGTTACTGCTTCATGAACACAGAAACTCCACAGTTTTTTTCATTTTAAACTCTCATTTTTTCAACTGCCATTTCATTGCCACACTTCATCTGACTGCAGGAGAACCTTCTCTCACCATGTTTTCTGTCTGGATTGTTGGACATAGTTATATTCACTGGGCTCAAAGGTACGTTGAAAACAGGAAATTACCTAACCTCAATTTACAAGATGTGGAAATTAAGTGGTTTGGCCACAGAGGATTAAAATGTCACCAATTGATACCATTGGTGAAAACCTTTATGCATTTGCCCAAACCTGACCTGTTAATTGTGCACTGTGGAGGTAATGACTTGGGCACTTTGACTGGTGTAGGTCTGGAAATGCTTTTAAAGGACACCTTTGAGCAATTAATGGCACTTTTTCCTCAGACTGCCTTGGTATATTCAAATATATGCCAAAGACAGAAATGGAGGTGGTCAAACCAATTTTGTCCACAAATTGAGAAGTCGAGGAAGCATGTAAACAAATCTGTTTCAGCTTACATGAGAGACCATGGAATGGGCTCCCTGTACAACAATAACTTGCGTTACTACATGCAAGATATCTACAGAGGAGATGGAGTTCACTTCTCAGATGAGGGCAACAGAGTTTTCACTCTGAATTTAAGAATGTGCATTGGTACCTACTTATAAGTACCTAAATGTACCATAAACCCAAAAGCTCTTCTCAGAGCTACCCTACATCTGATCACTCACAATTATTATTTTACTCTAACATTTTTCACTAATTTCCAACAAAGTAGGCTCCCTGGGGCGCTACCCGGTACGCGAACCGGGAGCTAACCTCGCGAAATTCTTTTTAAAAATGTTTTTTTTTCGCACATATAAGCCTCCTCAGCCACCCTCACAAAACCTAGGGGGTCAAGATAACTCTACCGTGCCCCCTTCTACCCATTCTGAACATTATTTGCCCTCCATCTTGTATCTTAATTCGACTGAAACACAAAATGGTGGACTCCCGGAACGCTTAAGGTTCGCGAACCGGGGCGCTCAACGGTACGCGTACCGGGTCGCTCCCTGGGAAGCGCACCATCAAAAAAGGTGGGAAAGTAGTTCACAGAAAAGCCACTGGAGACAATTTCACCAAATATAGATTAGCTCATACTACATACCAATCCCTACCATTTTCACAAATTTGATTGGAATTCCATTTAGTCATTTAGCCTGTAGACCTCTCTAAATACCCTGAGGTAAATTACTTCACAAAACACATCTGAAGTGTTGGAATTGACAACCAATGAAAATGTTACTTTCATTTTCTACTTTTTTTACCTGACATTTCATTGGTTATATACCTGAATATATATAAAGGAAGAGAAGAAAACACAGCCATTTTGACTACTACTTCTTGCTGTACATTTCAATAGTATTTTCACTAATTCCTTCAACTTCTTTCTAAAGGTAAGTTTTTATTTTTAAAACTGAAGTATATTGTGCACTATAAGTTATTATGGTAAACTTTTTCTGATAGATATATACTATCCCTCTGTAGTAGTTATAGATTTAGAGAGACTTCTCTGTTATAGTTATGGATGGAGTTAGGCTTCTCTTGTATAATTATGAATTTACTTACGTTAAATCACATACACTTTTTTATATTCCTACTTCCACTCTGATACTATACACTGCCCAAAGATAAATTCACTGATAAAAAATGCCTATCTAAAAATATTCCCAACATTGCCCTATCTCTACTAATATATATTTTTTTAATCCAAATTTCAGGCAAAATGGAAGGCGAAAACCAAGTTTCTTTTGAAATGGACCTGCAAGAGAGCAGCCAAGAATTGATTGATACAATTGATCAAATTGACATTGAATTTTTCGATGAAACTTGGGACAATGAACTACTGCAATGTGTACAAGCAGTAGATAACCTCCTTTCAAATGAGGACATTTTACACCCTCAGAGACTACAATGTATATTCCATGATAATTATGAAATTTCTGACAATGAAATGTTAGAAAGTTTAATAAATTATGAAACACAATCACAATAAAAAAAAATGCTTAAAAAATAAAAAAAATAAAAAAATAATCAACAAAAACAACACTCAATTAACATACAGCATTTGAAAAGTCTATCATTCATTTTTCATTGCAGTACGCTGCCCAGAACGCTTCCCGGTTCGCGGACCGGGCGCTTTTAAAACCTCCACATTAAACCTAGGGGGTCAGGGAGGATCTAGTATGCCCCCTTATGGTCATTTTCGCCTTTGTTTTGGCCTCCTCTTGTCTCTCAATCCTACCGAGAGACAAGATGGCGGCCGCTCCGGACTGTTTAGAATGTTGACAGACACCGGAGAGCCAATCAGCTTAGCTACGCGAAGTTCCGGTACACTTAAGGTCCGCGGACCGGAGCGCTGCCCGGAGCGCGCTTACAGATATATATCTTTTTTTAAACGTTAATTTCTCAAAATCCACTGGAGCACATACATTGAGACCTAGAAAAGGCACATCGGGCTACCAGTCCCTACAATTTTGCCAAGTTTCATGCAAATCCATTCAGCCGTTCGGGCTAAAAGTGAGGCCAACCGCCCTATGGAAAACTCAATGTTAAAAACATGTTTTGGGACCCCCCTTTTTTCTCGGCCCCCCCTGGATGAACCCCCCCCAAATTTTCAGGGGCTGCTCAGAAACAAAATGTTCCATTTTCCAGAAAATTTCAGCCAATTCCGTCCACAAACGCCAAAGTTATTAGACATAGAATTTTCAAAAATCCCATAGGGAAAAAATCCTAACTATATATACCTACTGGCGACCGCCAGTAGGTAATATATATATATATATATAGATATATATATATATATCTATATATATATTCACTGAAAAAACCATAGGTTATAGACCATATATAGTTAGGAATTAGCATTTAAAAAACCTTATTTTACTCACACAAAACCATTGAAATTCCATATATAGTTAGTTGCACTAACTATATATCGCGCACCCGTAATCCACTGCTGATGATGTCACATATTACATCATTCATGACATGGTCAGTGACATCACTGATGACATCACTGATGACATCTCAAATGACATCACTGATGACAACATCCAGTGATTATGTGTTTCTGTAAAGTTTAAATATGTTTTACATATTGAAGAATGAGTGGATGTATAAGTGTCTCAATGAAGGTTTTAGTAGGTGCGTGATTGACTGTATGAGTGAGTGATTAAATGCGTCTTACTAAATGCACGGGTTAGTGACTAAACTGTCTGAAAGTGTGCATCAGCATGTCTGTTGTTGTGCAAGCTGCTGCATGTGTTGATCAGTAGCTATATAAGTAGCTATATGGGTTATTGATTGGTTGCACAAGTATTTGTATGGGAGACTGAGTGTGTGTATGACTGGCTGGGAGGTGTGTGACTCTGTGCAGATCAATGTGTACTTGTATCAGTGATTCTATAAGAGAGTAAGTATGTGTTAGTATATGTTTTAAAATGTAAGGTACTCTATGTTTAACTGTGTAGATTAGAAAATGGAACTGTGATTGATTCTTTACAGGACTGACTAGGTGTGTGAGTAACTCCATGGATGAGTGACAGAGTGTGAGTGTCTGTATAGGTGTATGAGTGCATATGATAGTGTTGTAAAGATGAGTGATTGTATGTATGAATGATTGTATGGGTGAATGAGTGAATGTGTGTGTAGACGTAGGAATCAGTGAGTGGGTATGTAGTAACTAGTATTGGTGTGTCAATGGTTTCAAAAATTATACTCTGTATTTAACACTGGGTGTAACAGAGGTTATATTAAAGTGTGAGGAGATGCATTGTATTGTCACATTAATGATATCATCATTGATGTGACCATTGATGTCAAATGAGATATCATCAGTGATGTCATTTGAGATGTCATCAGTGATGTCATCAGTGATGTCACTGACCATGTCATGAATGATGTAATATGTGACATCATCAGCAGTGGATTACGGGTGCGCGATATATAGTTAGTGCAACTAACTATATATGGAATTTCAATGGTTTTGTGTGAGTAAAATAAGGTTTTTTAAATGCTAATTCCTAACTATATATGGTCTATAACCTATGGTTTTTTCAGTGAATTTTCAAGGTTTTGTAAATGCTAATTCCTAACTATATATGGTCTATAACCTATGGTTTTTTCAGTGAATTTCATTGGTTTTTTAACAGCTAATATCTGTAGCTGTAAAATGTATTCTTCTTTAAATCCAAAAATATATTTTATATGTTTATGAATAATTTTTTTTTTTTAATATTTTTTTTTCTTCGTTCCCGCTTCGCGAATCGGGAAGCTTCCCGTTAGCTGACCTTGATGCCGCGAAATAGACCGCGAGCCGGTAAACGTTTCTTTACCGCAACTGCCGCGTTAGAAAACAACATCGTGACGCCTCCCGTCCGCATGACGTTTCGCGTTGTCGCGTGATACGTCATATGACGTGCTACGTTAGCGAACTCGTACGCTTACCGAGTCGCAAAGCACAGGTTTCTGGAAGCAAACCGGGAGGCCCTGCAAAGCGCGTAACGTAAACACAGCAGGTCATGTGACTTGGTAATAACACTTTTCATTGGTTCATTTCACTTTCGGTTTCCTAATGATGTAAGACTAGGTCATATGATCTAAAATGAACACTTTTCATTGGTTGAGAACTATTTTTTTTCCCAAATGGTGAAAATCCCTCCTTCTTTCCTCACTCTGACTTTCATCATTGTGAGAGAAAGACCCTTTGTTACCAGTGAGCAATGGCTTCTTTACTAGCTTCAGCTGGTGCTTCCCCACCACCTCCACCACATCCAAGGAAGAGTGGACCACCTGCTAAAGTTATAATTCAGCAAGAAGAGGAAGAAGAGGAACAGGACGACCTAGATAATCTCCCTATTATGGCCAGAAGATCTGTTGTACCGGAAGTAACGGGACCAGAGGGCAGGGAGATGGTGCCAAATATACAAACGAGATTTCGTGAAGTAAAACAAGTCTGCGTACATTGCAGTGGAATCATTTGCTACGCAGAAAGTAGCATCACTCTGATCAACAGAGCTATTAACAATCATGCTCATGTTTGTCCGAAACTCACCAAACAATAAATTCTTTTTTTTGTTTTCTTCCTCCTGTTGAGCCCTTTACAATGAATCGTTTTCGTTGCCCCCTCCGAAAAAAAACCAAAAAAAATATAAAACTGTTCAGAAAAATTCAAAAAAAGTAAAAAAAATGTTCAGAAAAATAATAAAAAAAATATAAAACAACAAAAACAATTTAAAAAAAAGTTCTTTTCAGAACTACCTCCCCGTTATAAAAAAATTGGTACAATATTTGCAACTGTGCCAACCTCTATTTCTCTTAGTTCGCTTCCCAGTTCGCTCCCCGGTACGCGAACCGGAAGCGAACCAAAAAATTTTTTTTATAAAAAAGAACAGTAAGTATAAGGGAAGGAAACAGACAGTTATGTTAAAAGAAAGACAGCTATAGGGGAGTAAACTAGAGATACTATTACCTGTAATCCACTGCTGATGATGTCACATATTACATCATTCATGACATGCTCAGTGACATCATCAGCAGAGGATTGCGGGTAACAGTATCCCTAGTTTATTCCCTATAGCTGTGTTTCTTTTAACATAACTGTCTGTTTCCTTCCCTTATACTTACTGTTCTTTTAAAAAAAAATTTTTTAGATCTGTCAGAAACAGTGAAAGTAATGAAATATAAAAGACTACGTAGAATATGAGCACTGTATGCAACAACTTTGACACTGACAGAAGCCTCACCTTCTCCATGCCTCCTACACAGTTCTACATGTACATCATAAATGCAAACAGAACAGAATTAATTATACATGTTAAATGGTTTATTTTTGCTGTTCTCAGAATGTATCAAATTTCACTAAAACAGTGACTTGAAGGTATTCATCATATAACAGCGGGGAAAAAAAAACACAATCAAAATGATTGTGTTTAAAAAACCCATACATTACAAATCAGAATTCAGAACTCCTTAAAGTTAACTTACTTTCCATGACGGCCAAGGATGTCCTATGAACAGCTTACACTCTGTTGTGCTGTTATTACTTTCAACCCGCCACTTTCTGAAAGAAAACCTCCATCGTTTTCAAAAACATGTTACATACAATAAATGACTTCTCGCTCTCTACCACACGATTCCACAAGGCCAAATCGTGTCAGAGCCATGTATAACTCTTGGATTTCTTGTAAGCCAATCCCGTCTTTTCGCATTTCCGCAACTTTCAGAATTAAAATGTTGAAGATCATTTACACAATCCTGGACTAGTAATATCTTCCCCTTCTTGCTCAATCATGTTCTACATTTCCTATCACACTGATACTGCTTACTATGAAGCAGACTTACACTACCTTTATGACTAGTACAATTATTTAATTCTCTACATCACTTTTAATCACAAAGCAATGTAAAACAGTAGACAGCATTGCAGACTTACATTCCCTCTACTCCATGTTTTGATTCGCTGCTTCAATTAGCTTATAAAAAGAAATAGTTTTTCTGAACTCATTCAAATTGCAGTTATTTTTCCATGACGTCCAGTCTTATGGTTAGAAGTTATGTCTCTGTACTACACTTATCCTCAAGGCCAAATAGTGTAGGAGCCATAAAAACTTCTTGAAATTCCTCAGAGCACATCCCGAGATTCTTTCCCTAAAATTTTGGTTTTAAAAACACCAGGTAAGAGTTTTTAAGGTCAAAAGGCAATTTTTTTTTGAAAATTAAAACAGAATCATTGCAGAATGACCAGCCATTTCTACACTTTAAATAAGCTGTATAATGTCCTGATGTTATTGAAGGACCATCATGATATATAATTGCTACAGTTACAAAAGTCCTTCCTGATATTGACAACTGTGAAGCCACAAAATTTTTAATTAAAGTTGTCAATTTTGTTCCATCAGGCCTACATCGTTGGAACATTAAAATGACATACTGGCCATATGTTCGTATAAATAAAGTGGACATCATTTCAGATTTACATTGGCTACACTCCATGTTGTGATCAGCTGCTTTTACTAGCTTATTAAAAGAGACTGATTTACTGTCTGGCAAAGTTAAATATATAAATCTTTCTGAGTCTACACTAGTAGTAGCTGATACCCTACAGTTCTCGCAGTCATGCTGCCATTGATAAGAAAGCCCAAACAGGTGATCTACATCTACACCTTCATCATGCAATACATCAAGCATATACATTAAAAACTCCTGACAATCTTGCTGACTATTTTGAGAGAATTGTGTTTGGCCTGAACATCTGTCTAACAGATTTCGAATTTCAGACACACTTTCTATGTTTGTTCTATCAGTGCTACATTTCTCTAACACAGAATTTAACAAACTGCAAAATCTTTGATCCGAATTGACCACAATCTGTTCTTTTAAAGTTTCTAGAGAAAAGACAACATTAACCACTACATTAGCATAGCAGTTGACACCAGAACTGTTTTCAAATTGAAAACCAACAACATCTTCAACAGAATCCTTTTTGTTTCTGCTTATAATTTCAGGTTCATCAACTTTTCGTCTTTTTGCTACAACCTCCCCAGTATTGGTCACATTTCTTCGTTTCCGGCCTACCACACGTTTCTCAAACAAAGGATACTGAGGCAAATGTGGCGCATACTCTCTTCTCAACCTATTGTATTCCTTAACACAATCTAGATCCGCACAAATGTTTGTGACATCACACTCAATCAAATACAATCCCGATAAAGTCCTAACTCGTGACAATGCCACATATGCCATACCCTCCTTGAACACAGAACTGCCAATATTCACCAATGCACAGTCTACACTTAAACCTTGCGATTTATGGATTGTCACCGCATATGCCAAGCAAACAGGAAACTGCTTACGACGAACATATAAGTCTTTTACAAGCAAAAATCTAGCAGAACAACGAGCAATTAGCTGTACTTCCTCAATGCCATCAAATTTAATTTTTAAAAATTCAATTCCATCTCTATTTCTGTATTTCACAAAATCAACAACATTACCCATTGATCCATTTACCAGACCTCTTTCAACATGTAAATTCCTTCTTAAAATTATACGGCAGTTCAAGCACACATTCAGAGTCTTTTCAAAACCCGCAGTTTTAGATATACTCTTCTCTAATGAATCCAATTTTGTTTTCAGATTCTCAGACAAAATAATTGTTGATCCCATATGCTCTACTCTGTCAATAGCTTCCAATTTCACAATCTCTTGCTTTTCTAAATGCAACATTTTGTTGTTGAATTTGGCACATTCTGCAAGAGTTGGCATCAAACATATTCCAGATTTTTTCTCAGTAACTTTCTGAAAAATATTCTCAGGCACAACATCTTCGTCTGGATATAAATTTGTCAGTAATCGTGCATGTAAAGCTTCTTTCCCATGCTCGGTCACTTTTCCAATTCTAACATCTTGTAGAATAGTCTTGTAAACTTCATCCTTTGCCTGACGCATATTTTCATGCAGTTCAGCATAATTGAAGTTTAACCATATATTGACGTTGCCAATACTCCCTAAGCACTTCCTGGTATCTTCATGCGTGAGCATTTTGAACACAGGTTGCCCTTTCACTGGTGTCAGCTGCAGAAGATCTCCAAAAACAATGATGTGTTTGCCACCAAAGAACACATCATACTCTGTTTTGAGAACTTCTTGCATTCTCAAATGCACAAAGGCAAGCATAACATTGGAAACCATGCTTACTTCGTCAATGATAAGAAGTTTCATTTTCCTCAAGACTCTTGAAACTTCAAAACAAGCATCTCCAGATAGCTTGTGATATTCTAATTTGTTGTCATGCTCCACTGGCAGCATCAGTAAACGATGTAAAGTAATCCCTTTAATGTTATGTGCTGCCAGTCCAGTTGGAGCGGTGACAACACAAGACAGCGATGACTCTGTCCTTTCCTGCAAATAACATGAAATTGCTTTAATAAGGAAACTTTTTCCAGTTCCCGCTTCTCCACTCACGTACAGTCGGACAGGCTTCAACGACGTACATGAGCACTCTTTCTTATCATGACTTAATCCATGATCAATTTGCATGGTAAGTTCGTCATATATTTTCCTCTGCTCAACGTTGAGTTGTCTTTCCAACTCTTCTAAGTTAACCGCATCCTCCTGAGCATGTGCCATGGCTCTTTCCACTTCATTCATAGCAGTGGCAGCTTCATTTTCGATAAGAGGTCCTCCTAGTGGATCCTGACTCAATGAAGCAGAACTCTGACTGTCCTGAGAACTGTCTCTGGCAATCTCGGCTGCAATCGTTGCTTCCTGCTCAATTTCCACATTCAACATTTCTACATATTTGGGAAAAGCAGGACATTCTATGGTCTCCTTGGCAGCATTGAAAGAGTCTTCGTAACAGAGGAAATCTCCAAGCAGTTCCTCTTCTGCACGCCAAGGCTTAAAAAGTTGCAAAAGTGCTAAATAGAAAAACTCCTTTTTTTCAGGAGATTCGCCACTCAATTTTCGATGGTTTATCAAGTGGCATTTTCTTTGCTTGACCAGACATCCCTCACTTCCTATTACAGCATACACTCCTTTCTCAGTATCTTCTTTGATGTTCCTCTTGAATATGTAATTTTGCAGAACCTCATACAGACAAACATTCTCGAGGTGACTGCTTCGATTTGGATAATATGTATCCAACATGTTGCTCTTCAAAATGTCGGTACTGTTTGGCTCCTTTTCCGCCAAATACTCAATTTCCCGCACAGGTTTCAGAACTCGATTACGCGTTGCAGCAAGACCAACACTCGCCCAAACGATACTCCTGGACTTGGCATAGAGACTTGCTGAAGACAACCGGTCAGAACATTCGTAAGCTCCGATTTCTCGATGCGACAACATCTTCAGACTGAAACTGTACAACTTCTTGCTGAGGCTCTTTTCATGGGAAATGTCCTCCCACATATCCTTCAATTCTGTCTTCTCTTTTTTGGTGATGTAAGATGTCACATACCTAGCCACAGCCATACAGTTATCAGCCACAAACTGTATATCCATGTTAGCATTCCACATGGACAAAATCACCGGGTTGTAGTCGTTGATGTACTTAGACTCTTCGTTCCTCTTCAAATTGTATGTGTTTTTAGGTGATTTCTTCATCACATTATGTCGCAGCGAAGACATCAAACTGTTCACTCTTCCTTTAGAAATCACCGATCGTGGAAAGCCGAAACGACATTTGGTGTAGAACTTGTCTTTGTTCCGGAATTTACGACAACAGTACTTTCCACATCGATGGCTTTGGAAACGTAGAACTTTTTCTCTTAGGCTTTTTTTCTCCTTTGCGTTTGGAACAGCACACGTAGAATACTGTTCTATGAAACTCATCACTGAGTCGTCTGCATCCGTTCCAAATTTAGGTGCATCCTTGATCCACAGCAACATATGTATATGAGGAGCACCTCTTGCTTGGTACTCCTTCCTCCAGAAGAAATCCAACACCTCTCCAAGAGGTGGATTCTTCTTATTCATGATGAAAGACATCATACCTTCAAATCTATGATTGAAGTACCTACATACATTGACTGGATCCAAAGAGCACAGTTCTCCGGGTGTCTTGAATTCGATGTTTTCTACGTTAGCATTTGCCTCTCGTAGAAATTCAAGTAAGTCTTCCCAGCCATACTCAGCACAGCTCAAAGTGAGGAACCATGTGGGAGTTCCTAAGTTCCTCAGCATACATTTTAAATCACCATGACGACGGTACCAGTACTCATTAGTACCACGCTGACACGCCATGAGATTAATCAGGTGAGAATCCAAAATGCTGTCTTGGACATTGACTTTATCCATAAAGTCACTTGCCGAGATGTTTTGCATGTGTATACCACTTTTCAAGATGTGGTTCACTGCATATGACAGTCCAGACAGATCGCTTTCAAACAGGAGATGAAACAAATAAGGAATGCATTGTCGAAACCTAGGATCTCCTGCATACAATCGCAAAGTCCGGTATTCAGAAGCAGGAATTTGATGAGGTCGCTCATCATATCTTCCTCCCTGACCTGTTGGAAAAAGCTGTGGGAAACACCGAGCTTCCAAACTTTCCTCCCAAACACTAATGGGACTCCCTTTCGCTTGTTTCATTTGAAACAACTCAATAGCATTCCCCATGACTTCCTTGGAATGCAAAGGATGAACACTATAATGTTCATATATTTCTTCACTAGTACAGGGTTCTACTTTCTCAATTTGACCAGCACACAAATCGCTATCCTCTTCCTCACTTACTTCCTCTTCTGCAACATATACATTTTTATAGTATTTATTATATTTTTTCAAATACAATGTTGCCCTTTTGACTTTCCTAACATCTACTAAATCTTGCCATATTTTCTTATTCTTTGTCGGAACCCCATTAACTAAGATAACCAGAGGTTCCTCTTCCACTTTTTCTACTCCAATTGTGTTAATGTTTTTCTTCAAATCTAGAGGCAAATAAACAACTCTTCCCTTTAATCCTCTCTGTAAATCTGATGGAGGCAATTTCCCTGTCTTTGGCTCCATTCTTACAATAGCCTGAAAGGGATGGATACTTTGAATCAAAATAGATTCATAAGTATTTAAATCCTTCAATTCAGAAGGAATTTCAACCAATTCCAGATTATTATGAACTGCTCTAGCAGGCATCTGGTTTTGATTTAATTTGTTACAACAATAAGTACACACACGTTGATCCAATCCCAAATCAAAACAATTTTCTACCATCAAGTATGTTGTAAAATCCTTCCATTCACTATTATTTTCCCTTTCACTTTTTCCATATAAATCCACTAACTTAGTCTGATTCTTATAATAAGTGCGTCGACAACACACACAAGTGAAATTTGGCCTCTCACTTGATTTCACCTCAAACGTCGCAATTTCCCTCTGGAAATTATCTGTACTGGAAACCTGTACACTATCTTCCACATTACTCTCTTCTTCTTGGTCAATTTCAACATTCTCCTCTTTACTTCCAAAGTAACAAAACTCAATTTCTTCACATATATTTTTCACATCTATTTCAGAACCATGCAAAAGAGCAGCGCATAATTGTTTTAGCATAATTGCTGGACTCTTAGCATAATACAACATTCTAACTAATTTCCTCACTTTATTATGATGCACTGCTAGCATCCTGAAATGATGAAAAACACTCTGGCATACTCTCCTGGAAAGACAAGCCAGTGAATGACCATGCAAACCTATCACTTCTCTCACTCTGCAAGGATCTAATTCTTGCAACAACTTCATTTTCTGCTTCAAACTTTTCTTACTAAATGACCGTATAAAATCACAAAGCAAATTGATGGAATCCTGTCGTACACTGCAAATACTACTACACTTCCAGGTGTACACAGGACCCTTAGGACGTCTCCCTAAAACCTCATTACCTAACACCTCTTCTATCTCTGTTCTCACAAGTTTTTCTTTTTCAACTGGACAACCATCTTTCACTTCATAAGCTCGACCACTGGTGTCAACTGCATGCACCAAATCATTATCCTGGAAATAACTCTCCTCATTAAAAAATGCCTCAGAGCTTGAACTATGCATCCATTCTCCAGAAAAAACTTCACAAAAATTACTACGATTAACTATTCTCTTCCATCTACTATTTCTTTTGAAATCATAAATTACCTTGTTTAGCTTCCTAATTCTATTGATTGTCAAAATAAATAACTTACGTTTAAATTCAAATGCCTGATCAATAACTTTCTCAACAATTTTTTTTCTCTTATAAAAAACCACTTTCTGCTGACCTTTCTTAATATTTTTTAACAAATTCCCAATTATCCTGTTGCGGAACATTCGTTTACGAATATCCCTAAACTGTTGTTTCCTTCTACTTTCATGCATAGAGTTATCTCTTACTCTAGCAGTAACATTTCTCATTGGCCTTTCCTTACCATTTGAATTCGGTCTCCTTTTCTGGAGTGAAACATTTTCTGTAGTAATATTTTTTTTAGTACACATATTTCTTATGACTGTTTTTCGACTCTTACCCGGTGCTTTCTTGGTGACTTGACAAATCTTTTTGTTAGAGGACTGCTGCAATATTCCATGCTCCTGCTGTCTTTGACGTTTTCCAGCCTTTCTTACTCTTTCTTTGCTAGGCATCCTAAAATCTTGAAATAATGTGCAGTTGAATCTGTGGTAAAATATAATAAAAAATGTTATTAACCACTATTACCCAACAGTAAATTAATAACAGTCATCAAAAACTTAACACACTACTTAAGTATATAATATACTGAAGCCTATCTCCAATTTTTCACTGAACAGGACTCATCTCTTCTTAACCTTGGATAAACCTCACCTACTCTGTGTCCCCTGCACATAATTAAATGTAAAGGGACAGATTTATATTAACTAGCACATCCCCAGGGATGCACCAGTTAACGTGCACCGCTGCTCTGCCACCCACGGTGTGCCGCATTTACAATCAGATAGGACAAAGCTACATCAAAACCCTGCGCCTGCTTGAAGCAGGCATAGATCTTGACGCAGGTAGGCTGAAAGCTAAAGCAACAACTAAGTGTCGTGTGCAGAAGTTACAAAAAAGGAAAAATGGCGTTTAAACCAGTAATGAGACCATGCTAACGTAATACAGAGTAAAAATATCCAGGATCTACATCAGTTTGGGGTTCACGAACCTGGCAGGTACAAGGCACTGAGGCTTTCCACCGTGCATGTCTCATCCCAAAACATATGTTGTTTGTGAATGAAACAATTTCCCAGACCAAATGCTTTGGATTGGCTACTTCTAAAAAATTAAACACCCCTACTATCCCGGAGTTAGAGGAATACGATGGTTGGAGTAATTTTACTCGTTGTCTATTAAAGATTTACAGGCCCTACTCCGTAATTCTTCCTTTAACATTTGCAGTATAAATCCAAAAGGTTGACTGCTTTGGCAACGTGCCTTATCCACGGTTTAATAACGCTGCCTTTTGCTTTATATAAGTTTTCAAATTGTATGAAATATATACCAATAGGTCGTTATTAACCTTTAGGTAGTGGTTTTCTTCATCAAGTCTGGTCGCTTCCATACACATACAGATTTTCAAAGATGATCAAGAACTTTATCTGAATGGAGAGGAATGCACTGAGACACCAGATCATTCACTAATGTGTAGGCACAGACAGTTACACGGTTCATGCAACAAACACCGACCAAATATGGCTTGCGTGTTGCAAGGCACGCCAGTTCCTGCTATCATCCCCACGTTCAAGTTCTTGGAAAATGGTAGTTATTTGATGCTCAATAATGAAGATTGTTCTGGGTTAATTAAAAGTATTCATTTTATCGTAACAGTAAATGAACGGGTTATTTGCTGCAGAAATGTTCTATTTCCTCCCACACATGAACATAGGGAGTTTTCAATCTGGCCACAAATACCAACCTTGGGAGCACATTTCAACAGCATGGCAAGAATAAGAGCTCTTTTGTCTCAGAGAGAGGTGGCCTTGAGTTCGGCCCGTGAAACTTTCGTGCTTCACATAGCGAACACCCGTACAGAGGTGCAGACCCTTTTAAATACAGATTCGACTTTGCATTTCAGCAAGATTACCCATTCATTTCCATGCAGCAGGAGGCCCATAGGAATGAAGGTGCAATTTGCGATTAGCAATTACCTCATCGCAAATTACGAATTTTTCCGACGGTGCAGGGGTATCTCAAGAACACCCTGCTGCACCCCTGAAAAAAAAATTTGGGGTCATATGGCGCACATAAATTTTGAAAACATTCCTTTACCTCAAAAACGATTTTCAACTCATAATTTGAAAACACTGCACATGGGGAAATGACTTAAAATGTCCTTAAGACACATAAAAGCATTTTTTGATTGCCTTTGCAGCATGTTTCAGTCACCTTTAACATGCCTATGTAACGGAAACATTCAAAATCTAAATTTGCCATGCACAGGTGGGAGCATATTTACAAGCAATTTGCTCCACAGACAAACTTCTTACATTGAAATGGGAAAGACTCTCAATTACCTTATAAAGAAGCAGACACCATTATGTCCTTCTCATCAATATTAAAACCATTGCTTTTTCTCAAAAACGATTTACAAGTCATAATTTGAAAACACTCCACAGCTCCTATGCACATAAAAGCCCTGTCAGTACTAATACTTCACATTTTCTCCAATTACAATTTCTCAAACAAACAAAATCTATTTGTGAAACACTTGAGACAAAGCAACATTTGAAAAACACAACTTTCTTCATAATTTTCTCCTTAAAGCACACTATTTTCTATCTAAATTAAAGAAATTTTTTCTCACCTTAGCAAGTACTTTGAGTTTCAAAACAGTCTCAGAAACACACCAATTTGTCTTCAGCAGAGCAAAAGGTATGCACTCCAGAGTCTGCAGCTATCAAAAGCACAGAAATGCTGTAATTCCTCACACAGATCTCTCATGTCACCCAATCAAAACTCTTCCCTCACTTTTTTTCAAAGCAAAACCCTTCCCCCCTCTGCCCCCTCTCTGCTTTTTCTGCATAGCAACCACCTCTTGCAAGACCTCTCACACAACAATGTTGCAATTGAACTCTGAACTCTCAGTGCACCTGCATATCCAAAGCATTCTTTCATTTAATGATTTTTTCTTCGCCACTCAAAATACATCTTTCAACGAACTCATCCATGCACACTAACTTTCTGTTTTCAGCAATCAAAATCCACCAATCACTCTTACTGCTTCATTAACACAGAAACTCCTCAGTTTTTTTCATTTTACACTCTCATTTTTTCAACTGCCATTTCATTGCCACACTTCATCTGACTGCAGGAGAACCTTCTCTCGCCATGTTTTCTGTCTGGATTGTTGGACATAGCTACATCTATTGGGCTCAAAGGTACGCTGAAAACAGGAATTTACCTAACCTCAATTTACAAGATGTGGAAATTAAGTGGTTTGGCCACAGAGGATTAAAATGTCACCAATTGATACCATTGGTGAAAACCTTTATGCATTTGCCAAAACCTGACCTGTTAATTGTGCACTGTGGAGGTAATGATTTGGGCACTTTGACTGGGGTAGGTCTGGAAATGCTTTTAAAGGACACCTTTGAGCAATTGATGGCACTTTTTCCTCAGACTGCCTTGGTATATTCAAATATATGCCAAAGACAGAAATGGAGGTGGTCGAACCAATTTTGTCCACAAATTGAGAAATCGAGGAAGCATGTAAACAAATCTGTTTCAGCTTACATGAGAGACCATGGAATGGGCTCCCTGTACAACAATAACTTGCGTTACTACATGCAAGATATCTACAGAGGAGATGGAGTTCACTTCTCAGATGAGGGCAACAGAGTTTTCACTCTGAATTTAAGAATGTGCATTGGTACCTACTTATAAGTACCTAAATGTACCATAAACCCAAAAGCTCTTCTCAGAGCTACCCTACATCTGATCACTCACAATTATTATTGTACTCTAACTTTTTTCACTAATTTTCAAGAAAGTACGCTCCCCAGAACGCTTCCCGGTTCGCGAACCGAGCGCACTCCACGCAAAAAAACTAAAAAAACGGTATATATTTTTTTGCCCTGCGAGAACCTTTCAAAGCCTCCACATCAAACCTAGGGGGTCAGGGACGATCTACTATGCCCCCTTATGGTCATTTGCCCCTTCGCTTTGGCCTCCTCTTGTCTCTCGATCCTACCGAGAGACAAGATGGCGGCCGCTACGGACTGTTTGGAATGTTTACAGACGCCGAAAAACCAATCAGCTTCGCAAACCTCCGTAACGCGAAAAGTACGCGAAGCGGAGCGCTGTTACAGATATATATCTTTTTTTGAACGTTAATTTCTCAAAATCCACTGGAGCACATATATTGAGACCTAGCAAAGGCACATCGGGCTACCAGTCCCTACAATTTTGCCAAGTTTCGTGCAAATCCATTCAGCCGTTCGATTATTATTATTATTTTTTTTTTTGCCCCGCGGGGCCCTTTTAAAACCTCCACATCAAACCTAGGGGGTCAGCGAGGATCTACTATTCCCCCTTATGGTCATTTGCCCCTTCGCTTTCGCCTCCTCTTGTCTCTCGATCCTACCGAGAGACAAGATGGCGGCCGCTACGGACTGTTTGGAATGTTGACAGACGCCGGAGAACCAATCAGCTTCGCTTCACAAAGCTCCGTTGCGCGAAAAGTCCGCGAACCAGACCGCTGCCTGGTCCGCGCTTACAGATATATATCTTTTTTTAAACGTTAATTTCTCAAAATCCACTGGAGCACATATATTGAGACCTACAAAAGGCACATCGGGCTACCAGTCCCTACAATTTTGCCAAGTTTCGTGCAAATCCATTCAGCCGTTCGGGCTAAAAGTGAGGCCAACCGCCCTATGGAAATTAACATGGGAAAAACGCGTTTTGGGACCCCCCTTTTTTCTCGGCCCCCCCTTGACGAACCCCCCCCAAATTTTCAAAGGCTGCTCAGAAACAAAATGTGCCATTTTCCTGAAAATTTCAGCCAATTCCGTCCACAAACGCCAAAGTTATTAGACATAGAATTTTCAAAAAACCCATAGAGAAAAAATCCTAACTATATATACCTACTGGCGACCGCCAGTAGGTAATATATATATTACCTACTGGCGGTCGCCAGTAGGTAGTTATAGTTAGGACCTAGTTTCCATAGGACATCTGCAACATTCTATTTGTAATAACTTTGGCACCGGTTGACGAATCTTCACACAATTTTTAAAGAAGATAGGGCGCTCCGCTCCACTCCTTCCCTCAAAGTTTTGGGGTGATTTGTAAAGCGGGGGTTGAGATAAAAGGGGATCCTAAAACGTGTTTTCCCCATGCAATTTTCCGTAGGAACCTTTAAGTGAGGCTACAGCCCGAACTGCTGAACAGAATTACATCAAATTTGGCAAATAGGTAGAGTTTGGTTCTCAGATTATGATATTTGTTAAATGGTGTAAATCCGTTCAGTAGTTCCTTAAAAATTCAAAAGTATAATCATAGATATATATATAGACAAAGTATCGTACGCGTACCTTCCTGAGCACAAGCTTTTTGCTAATTGGCTGTCAACACTCCAAACCAGAAAGTGTTGGAAGCCATCTTGTGCCTCGGTAGAACCGAGGCACAAGAAATCACAAAAAGAAACGTGAAAAACGGAAAAAGGGGGCAGGGTAGAAACCCATTGACCCCCAAGTCCTGCCGATAAAAAAAAATGTGCATATATTTTTTTTTTATCCCCGGGGGGCCAAATCCCGGGGGCAATGTACTCTTCCTAAAGGGGGGCCCAGAGCTTAGTTGTATAATGATGAGGGACCTCTAAGGCCCCCGAGACCCTGGGACCGCCACCCCCCGGAGTTTCAATATTATGTATGTGGTGGGGCTCACAGGGGGGCACGACCAGGGGGATAGGGTCCCCGGGGCCTTAAGTGGGCATAGGAGGGGGGCTATGCAGCCCCCTCCATAAAAATAATAAAACAGTTGGCCATGCCCCGGGGGATGGGGTACCTTGGTTACACTAGCAGAGTTGGACACCTGGTGGGGGCCATGTGGCCACCTTCCCGTAAAATAAATAAGTAAATAAGAATTGGGGTGAGGCCCAGGGGGGATGAGATCCCCAGGGCCAGAAAAAAAGAAAAATAAGGACTACACAGCCCCCTTCTTAAAAGTAATTTTTTTTATTAACCCCTTCGCTGCTAGGCCTTTTCCCCTCCTGTGCTAAGCCTTTTTTTGGCAATTTGGGGTAGTGCGCACTTAGGCCCCTGTAACTTTTTGACCACATAAGGTATCCACGCCAAATTTGCGTCCTTTTCTTCCAACATCATGAAGATTCTAAAGGTGCCCAGCGTTTGTGGATTCCCTTGGAGGGGTCCCAGAAATTAAGCAAAATACAGTGAAATTTTAGTTTTTTTCAGAAAAATGGGGAAAACGGGCTGCAAATGAAAGCCTCTGGGTTTTTCCCTGCAAATGTTATCAAAAAAGGGTTTGTGAGGCTGAAATCTCCATTTTCTCAGATTTTAGGGAATGACAGTCTTTTTTCAGAGAACCAACATTTTTTACACAGTTTTGGCATTTTTCTGGGACATAGCCTATTTTTGCTATTTTTAGAGCTTTCAACCTCCTTCCAGTTAATGGTAGTAATTAGTTTGAAATCAATAATGGATCCTAGAAAGCTATACATTTTCAAAAAGTAGACAAAATTCTAAATTCAGAAAGGGTGTTTTTTTTGTCTAAATCCATGAAGGTTTCTTTATAGAAACTAACAGTTAAATATTGGAATAATTGAAATTAGTTGAAAAAAACAGCCTTTTGTCTCAACGTTTTCACCTATAACTTCTTGTAATTTTAACAGCTCTTTGAAAGCAATATACCTTTACATCTGTTTGACCTTCCTGGTTGTGGGGATATATAGGACTTGTAGTTTCAAACAGAGCCTGACGAACCCAGAGCCACAAACTAAGCAGCAACTTGCAATGGTATTTTATTATTTACTGGGTATAGAGGCACTTATTCTTGGAAAATGTATACATGGAAAAATCGGTATGAAAGACACCTATGCATTTCTGAATTAGGTACAAATTGTAGAGTTTAGAAACAGTATATATTTGCACATTTTCAAAATTGGGAATACTCATACTAGCATGAGAATTATTGGTCATTTTTCAAAAAGATTTCTTTTTTTACACAATGTCTTTCATTGGGAAGGGAGAAATGCATGAAAACTCAATAGGTAATAACAGTTGATTTACAAATCTGAATTACTATAAGTCTCCCGATAAAAACGGTACCTCACTTGTGTGGGTCGGCCTTGTGCCTGCGACAGGAAACGGCGCAAAATGCATCGTGGTCATACCTCAAATTTGCAGTTAAAAAATTAACCTTTTATGGCAAAGTGCCTAGCTGTAGTTTTTGCACCGTAGCTCTGCCGGCACCTAGGGAAACCTAGCTAGCCTATACATTTTTGAAAACTACACACCCAGGGGAATTTAGGATGGGGTGACTCGACTGCCTCCCACCAGGTTCTGTTACCCAGAATCCCTTGCAAATCTAAAACATTGACCAAAAAAACGCATTTTCCTCACAGTTTTGTGATGGAAAGTTCTGAAATCTGCGTGGATCAACAAATTTCTACCCACTCAGCGTTCCCCCTGGTCTCCTAAAAACAATGGTACCTCAATTGCCCGGGTCAGCCTAATGCCTGCGACAGGAAACAGCGCAAAACACAACGTGGTCGCAGCTCAATTTCGCAGTAAAAATGTGCCCTTTTTTGGCAAAGAGCCTACCTTATGTTTTTGAACCCTAGCTCTGCCGGCACCTAGGGAAATCTAGCAAACATATACATTTTTGAAAACTAGACACGCAGGGGAATTCAGGATGGTGTGACTCGACTGCCTCCCACCAGGTTCTGTTACCCAGAAACCCTTGCAAATCTAAGAAATTGACAAAAAAAACGAATTTTCCTCATATATCTGTAATGGAAAGTTCTGGAATCAGCGTGGATCAACAAATTTCCACCCACCCAGCATTTCCCCAGGTCTCCCCAAAGAAATGGTACCTCACTTGCCTGGGTCTGCCTAGTGCCTGCGACAGGAAACAGCGCAAAACGCAACGTGGTCGCACCTCAATTTCGCAGTAAAAATGTGCCCTTTTTTGGCAAAGAGCCTACCTTATGTTTTTGAACCCTAGCTCTGCCGGCACCTAGGGAAATCTAGCAAACCTATACATTTTTGAAAACTACACACACAGGGGAATTCAGGATGGGGTGACTCGACTGCCTCCCACCAGGTTCTGTTACCCAGAATCTCTTGCAAATCTAAAAAATTGACAAAAAAACACATTTTCCTCACATTTCTGTGGTGGAAAGGTCTGGAATCTATGTGGATCAACAAATTTCTACCCACCCAGCGTTCCCCCAGGCCTCCCGAAAAAAATAGTACCTCACTTGCCTGGGTCTGCCTAGTACCTGCGACAGGAAACAGTGAAAAACACAACGTGGTCGCACCTCAATTTTGCTGTGAAAATGTGCCCTTTTTGGCAAAGAGCCTACCTTTTTTTTGTTTTTGAACCCTAGCTCTGCCCGCACTTAGGGAAACCTAGCAAACTTATACATTTTTGAAAACTAGACACCCAGGGGAATTCAGGATGGGGTGACACAACTGCCTCCCCCTAGGTTCTGTTACCCAGAATTCCTTGCAAAGCTAAAAAATTGACAAATAAAACGTATTTTCCTCACAGTTCTGTGATGGAAAGTTCTGAAATCTGCGTGGATCAACAAATTTCTACCCACCCAGCGTTCCCCCTGGTCTTCTAAAAACAGTGGTACCTCAATTGCCTGAGTCAGCCTAATGCCTGCGACAGGAAACAGCGCAAAACACAACGTGGTCGCACCTCAATTTCGCAGTAAAAATGTGCCCTTTTTTGGCAAAGAGCCTACCTTATGTTTTTGAACCCTAGCTCTGCCGGCACCTAGGGAAATCTAGCAAACCCATACATTTTTGAAAACTAGACACGCAGGGGAATTCAGGATGGTGTGACTCGACTGCCTCCCACCAGGTTCTGTTACCCAGAAACCCTTGCAAATCTAAGAAATTGACAAAAAAACGCATTTTCCTCATATGTCTGTAATGGAAAGTTCTGGAATCTGCGTGGATCAACAAATTTCCACCCACCCAGCGTTTTCCCAGGTCTCCCCAAAGAAATGGTACCTCACTTGCCTGGGTCTGCCTAGTGCCTGCGACAGGAAACAGCGCAAAACGCAACGTGGTCGCACCTCAATTTCGCAGTGAAAAGGTGTCCTTTTTTGGCAAAGAGCCTACCTATAGTTTTTTAACCCTAGCTCTGCCGGCACCTAGGGAAACCTAGCAAACCTATACATTTTTGAAAACTAGACAGCCAGGGGAATTTAGGATGGGGTGACTCGACTGCCTCCCACCAGGTTCTGTTACCCAGAATCCCTTGCAAATCTAAAAATGTGTAAACAAAATGCACTTTCCTCACATTTCTGTGGTGGAAAGTTCTGGAATCTGCGTGGATCATCGATTTTCCAGCCACCCAGCGTTCCCCCAGGTCTCTAAAAAAAAATGGTACCTTACTTCCCTGGGTCTGCCTAGTGCCTGTGACAGGAAACAGCGCAAAATGCAAGGTGGTCGCACCGCAATTTCGCAGTGAAAATGTGCCTTTTTTTGGCAAAGAGCCTACTTTTTGTTTTTGAACCCTAGCTCTGCCGGCACCTAGGGAAATCTAGCAAACCTATACATTTTTGAAAACTACACACCCAGGGGAATTCAAGATGGGGTGACTCGACTGCCTCCCACCAGGTTCTGTTACCCAGAATCTCTTGCAAATCTAAAAAATTGACAAAAAAACACATTTTCCTCACATTTCTGTGGTGGAAAGGTCTGGAATCTATGTGGATCAACACATTTCTACCCACCCAGCGTTCCCCCAGGTCTCCCGAAAAAAATGGTACCTCACTTGCCTGGGTCTGCCTAGTACCTGCGACAGGAAACAGCGCAAAACACAACGTGGTCGCACCTCAATTTTGCTGTGAAAACGTGCCTTTTTGGCAAAGAGCCTACCTTTTGTTTTTGAACCCTAGCTCTGCCCGCACTTAGAGAAACCTAGCAAACGTATACATTTTTGAAAACTAGACACCCAGGGGAATTCAGGATGGGGTGACACAACTGCCTCCCACTAGGTTCTGTTACCCAGAATTCCTTGCAAAGCTAAAAAACTGACAAATAAAACGTATTTTCCTCACAGTTCTGTGATGGAAAGTTCTGAAATCTGCGTGGATCAACAAATTTCTACCCACCCAGCGTTCCCCCTGGTCTTCTAAAAACAGTGGTACCTCAATTGCCTGGGTCAGCCTAATGCCTGCGACAGGAAACAGCGCAAAACACAACGTGGTCGCACCTCAATTTCGCAGTAAAAATGTGCCCTTTTTTGGCAAAGAGCTTACCTTATGTTTTTGAACCCTAGCTCTGCCGGCACCTAGGGAAATCTAGCAAACCCATACATTTTTGAAAACTAGACACGCAGGGGAATTCAGGATGGTGTGACTCGACTGCCTCCCACCAGGTTCTGTTACCCAGAAACCCTTGCAAATCTAAGAAATTGACAAAAAAACGCATTTTCCTCATATATCTGTAATGGAAAGTTCTGGAATCTGCGTGGATCAACAAATTTCCACCCACCCTGCGTTTTCCCAGGTCTCCCCAAAGAAATGGTACCTCACTTGCCTTGGTCTGCCTAGTGCCTGCGACAGGAAACAGCGCAAAACGCAACGTGATCGCACCTCAATTTTGCAGTGAAAAGGTGTCCTTTTTTGGCAAAGAGCCTACCTATAGTTTTTGAACCCTAGCTCTGCCGGCACCTAGGGAAACCTAGCAAACCTATACATTTTTGAAAACTAGACACCGAGGGGAATTTAGGATGGGGTGACTCGACTGCCTCCCACCAGGTTCTGTTACCCAGAATCCCTTGCAAATCTAAAAATGTGTAAACAAAATGCACTTTCCTCACATTTCTGTGGTGGAAAGTTCTGGAATCTGCGTGGATCATCGATTTTCCAGCCACCCAGCGTTCCCCCGGGTTTCAAAAAAAAATGGTACCTTACTTCCCTGGGTCTGCCTAGTGCCTGTGACAGGAAACAGCGCAAAATGCAAGGTGGTCGCACCGCAATTTCGCAGTGAAAATGTGCCTTTTTTTGGCAAAGAGCCTACTTTTTGTTTTTGAACCCTAGCTCTGCCGGCACCTAGTGAAACCTAGCAAACCTATACATTTTTGAAAACTAGACACCCAGGGGAATTCAGGATGGGGTGACTCGACTGCCTCCCACCAGGTTCTGTTACCCAGAATTCCTTGCAAACCTAAGAAATTGACAAAAAAACACATTTCCTCACATTTCTGTGGTGGAAAGTTCTGGAATCTGCGTGGATCAACAAATTTCCACCCACCCAGCGTTGCCCCAGGTCACCCCAAAAAAATGGTAACTCACTTGCCTGGGTCTGCCTAGTTCCTGCGACAGGAAACAGCGCAAAACGAAACGTGGTCGCACCTCAATTTTGCAGTGAAAACGTGCCCTTTTTTTGGCAAAGAGCCTACCTTTTGTTTTTGAACCCTAGCTCTGCCGGCACCTAGGGAAACCTAGCAAACCTATACATTTTTCAAAGCTACACACCCAGGGGAATTCAGGATGGGGTGACTCGACTGCCTCCCACCAGTTTCTGTTACCCAGAATTCCTTGCAAACCTAAGAAATTGACAAAAAAACACATTTCCTCACATTTCTGTGGTGGAAAGTTCTGAAATCTGCGTGGATCAACAAATTTCCACCCACCCAGCGTTGTCCCAGGTCTCCCCAAAAAAATGGTACCTCACTTGCCTGGGTCTGCCTAGTTCCTGCAACAGGAAACAGCGCAAAACGAAACATGGTCGCACCTCAATTTTGCAGTGAAAATGTGCCCTTTTTTTGGCAAAGAGCCTACCTTTTGTTTTTGAACCCTAGCTCTGCCGGCACCTAGGGAAACCTAGCAAACCTATACATTTTTCAAAGCTACACACCCAGGGGAATTCAGGATGGGGTGACTCGACTGCCTCCCACCAGGTTCTGTTACCCAGAATCTCTGGCAAATCTAAAAAATTGACAAAAAACACATTTTCCTCACATTTCTGTGGTGGAAAGGTCTGGAATCTACTTGGATCAACACATTTCCACCCACCCAGCGTTCCCCCAGGTCTCCCAAAAAAAATGGTACCTCACTTGCCTGGGTCTGCCTAGTACCTGCGACAGGAAACAGCGCAGAACACAATGTGGTTGCACCTCAATTTTGCTGTGAAAACGTGCCCTTTTTTGGCAAAGAGCCTACCTTTTGTTTTTGAACCCTAGCTCTGCCGGCACTTAGGGAAACCTAGCAAACGTATACATTTTTGAAAACTAGACACCCAGGGGAATTCAGGATGGGGTGACACAACTGCCTCCCACTAGGTTCTGTTACCCAGAATTCCTTGCAAATCTAACAAATTGACCAAAAAAAACGCATTTTCCTCACAGTTCTGTCATGGAAAGTTCTGAAATCTGCGTGGATCAAGACATTTCCAGTGGTGTAGTCAGACAAGAGGCCACTCACTACACCAACTGGAAGTTTAGCAGCCCCAGGCTGCAGCCCAGATGCCTCTTGCCGCACTATTGGCACAGCAATGTCCTCCGCAACAACAGGCACATCATCAGATGAAGCCATGTGAAGAGAAAACTCACTACCTGAATCTTCACCTCCCACCTCTGGCTCAGAATCAGAGTCAGTCTCTGGATCATGGTCAGAGGAAGAATCAAAAAGCATTCCAACAACTTTGTTGAGCAGTAATCCGGCGGCTAGCCATTATCCTTACAAATAAAGGAGTCTGCACAAACAACTCAACAACCCCAACACTGTGCAAAGTAAGTAAAAAAAGTAAGCCTTTATCACAAATATCTATATTTTGAAAAAATATACAATTCACTTACAAGAGACAACTACACTCACCAGCACCTACTCTGCAAAGACACAGCAAATAGGCAACGATATCCCACTAGAAAGAAGAAGAAAAAACTTACATCTACAGAAGTACTCATCGAGAACAAATGCAAAACATGTTTTATAATCACAAAAAACACAAACCAAACATACTCGTATTATTACACACTTTGCAAAAAAAACAATTACATTACAATTGAACAAAAAAGGTCTCTTACCAAACACATGCAACTACACAAACAGCAGAACAACAGAACCACCAGTAACGGAACCGCACACTGCAACAATCTAAAGAGAAAATAAAACAATACACATTAGAAGAAACAAAAACAACACACATTACAACAGGCTATGTCACAGGGTATGTCACAAATGGGGTGTCTGTCCCCAAGGGGGGCAGAATATAAATCTTTATAAATGTGGGCCCACTGGAAGCAACCCTACGGAGGGCAGAGAGGCCAAATTAAGACACTAAACATATTTTTGAAAACAAATGGGCCCAAGGATGCGGCCCTTGGCCAAGGGGTCGCTTCCTATAACAAAAAAAAACAATCCCTGGTGTCTAATGGAGTTTTCTACCCCCCCTGGGTCCAGAAACGGTAAAAAAAAACAGCCGGCAGAACAGTCTAAAATATTTATATTGCCCCCTGGAAGTGACCCTTGCCCAAGGGGTCGCTTCCTTTATATAAAAAAAATAAATCCCTGGTGTCTACGGGCTAATCTACCCCCCCCCCCCATGGGTACAGATTCGGCACATAAAGCGGCCAATCTGCCCCCAGTGGGGGCAGAAAGGTCTAAAAAAATGATTTAGCCCCCTGGAAGCGACCCTTGCCCAAGGGGTCGCTTCCTTTATGAAAAAAAACAATCCCTGGTGTCTAGTGGGCTTTTCTACCCCCCCTGGGTCCAGATTAGGCCCACAAGATGGCCGATCTGCCCCCGGGGGCAGAAAAGTCTAAATAAAATTGTGGGCCCCTAGGAAGCGACCCTTACCCAAGGGGTCGCTTCCTTTATAAATAAATACAATCCCTGGTGTCTAGTGGGCTTTTCTACCACCCCCCTGGGTCCAGATTCGGCCCAAAAACCGGCCGATCTGTTCCCAGGGGGGGTAAAAAAGTCTAAAAAAAATTGTGGGCCCCTAGGAAGCGACCCTTACCAAAGGGGTCACTTCCTTTATAAATGAAATAAAATCCCTGGTGTCTAGTGGGCTTTTCTGCCCCGCCTGGGTGCAGATCGGCCAAAAAAATGGCCGATCTGCCCCAGGGGGGGCAGAAAAGTCTGTGATTAAATTTTCCCCCTAAGGAAGCGACCCTTGCCCAAGGGGTCGCTTCCTGCACACAACATAAAAACAAAGAAACAATCCCTGGTGTCTGGTGGGGGCATTTCTGGTGCAGGATCGCGACGCTGTGCGCGATCCTGAACCAGAAATGCCCTGCATTGGGACATCAGGGAAGAGGAAACACTATTTCCTCCCCCACGATGCATCAAGGCACCGAGAAACGGCCCCCCCACCCCACCGGAAACCAAAATCCTACCTTCTTCCTGGACGCGCTGGAAAGAAATGGATTCCAGCGCGTCCAGCGCTTCCTGATGACGTCGGCGCGAGCTGTGCGTGCTGACATCACCAGGAAGCATGGGGGGGGCCAGGGGGTGGCAGCGGAAAGTCTTCCGCTGCCACCCCTGCTAAAAAGACACAGATCCATGCCCCGGGGGGGGGGAGCGCCAGCGCTCCCCCCGAGGGCTGTACTGATGAAGGAGAGGTTCCGTCATCAGCACAGCCCAACCGACGCTGATGATGGAACCGCTCCGTCATCAGCGTCGAAGGGGTTAAATAGGATCAGGAGTAGGTCATGCCCCCTCCCTGCACCTCTCTGCAAACACACCCCCTGGCGCGTTTGCAGAGGGGGAAGTAATTCCACTTGCATACTGGGGGTCCCTGGGGGCCAACTAGCCCACGAGAACCTCCAGTATGCGCCAGGGGGCTGCGTCGCAGAGAGGTGTAAAAAGGGGCGTGGCCTCAGAACACCTCTCTGCAATGCAGCCACCTGGCGCATACTGGAGGTTCCTGGTGGGTTAGCTGGCCCCCAAGGATGTCCAGTATGCAAGGGGAATTAGTTCCTCCTCTGCAAATGCGCCAGGGGTCTGCGTTGCAGAGAGGTGTAAAAAAGGTTGTGGCATCATTACACCTCTCTGCAACGCGTATGCGTACCCTGCCGATAAAAAAAATCCTCTTTTTCTTTTTTTTAGCCCCGGGGTGCCAAATCCCAGGGGCAATTTACTCTTGCTATAGGGGGGCCCACCACCCCTAGGGCTTAATTGTATAATGATGGGAGACCTCTAAGGCCCCCCCAGCCCCGGGGACCGCCACCCCCGGGGCTTAATTGTATAATGATGGGGGCAACTAAGGCCCCCCGAGCCCCGGGGACCGCCACCCCCTGGGGCTTCAATACGATGTATGCGGGGGGACTCACAGGGGGGGCAGGCCCAGGGGGATTGGTTCCCTGGGGCCTTAACCCCTTCACTGCGGCGGCTATTCCGCCGCAGTGCTAAGGGGGCCGGCGGCCGCGCGGCGGCCACATGCTGGTGACGGAACTGCTCCGTCACCAGCATCGGTTGAGCTATGCGCGTTCCGTCATGGCCCGCCCCGCTCAATAGAACTCTCAGCGCAGGCACAGAATTCGCGCCGCGCATGAGCGTTCTATCGAGCGGGGCGGGCCATGACGGAACCGCTCCGTCATCAGCACAGCGCACCTGCAGCTGATGACGGAGCGGTTCCGTCATCAGCGTGCAAGGAGTTAAGTGGGCATAGGAGGGGGGCTATGCAGCCCCCTCCACAAAAATAATAAAAAAGTTGGCCATGCCCCGGGGGATGGGGTCCCTTGGTTACACTAGTAAAAATTGGACACCGAGTGGGGGCCACGCGGCCCCCTTCCCGTAAAAAAAAATTATAAATAAGAATTGGGGTGAGGCCCTGGGGGATGAGGTCCTCACTGCACCTCTCTGCAAACACGCCCCCTGGAAAAGATCTCTGTCCCAAATTTGTTCTTTCTCGAACTGCATGGATTTGATTTGAGTGATACATTTGTTTTATTTTTTGTTTTGTTAATTTGCTAGGTAGAGATCCCATATGTTACCTACTGGCGTGTTTGCAGAGGGGGAAGTAATTCCACTTGCATACTGGGGATCCCTGGGGGCCAACTAGCCCACCAGGAACGTACAGTATGCGCCAGGGGGCTGCATTGCAGAGAGGTGTAAAAAGGGGCGTGGCCTCAGAACACCTCTCTGCAACGCAGCCACATGCTCGGCGCTTGAAGCGCGGTCTTGTGCGCTTTTATTTGCGCGTTTTAAAGGGAAAACTTCATTTTGGATTTGTTGCGATTAGTGGGCTTGTTAGGACATACCTGCACATAAAATTTGTCATCTGCACCGCTGTTTGGTGGCCCGTTAGCTGGAATGGGGGTTAGGCGCCATCTTGGGAGGGGAAGTGCCGGCAAGGGACGCCATTTTTGTTGGCGTTCTAGCTGTTGCTGCAGACATAGCACGATTGGGTGCTATTTAAACGTCCCCATGATGACGCGCAGCGGTGACGCGCAGCGGGCGCGCCATAGGCGCGCCGGAGGCTCGCCAGAGGCGAGCCCATCTTTGCCCATCCGGGGCCATCCGGGACCCGGGGCCAGAACCCCTGGCCCAAAATTTTATTACTCCAGATGTGAATTATTGGAGTTTAACATTGGTAAGTCCCACCTTGATCAGGATTGCATATATCTGTTAGCTCGGGAGGGCCTTCTGACTACATCTAAGAGCACAAGAGCGCGGCAGCGCTACTCCAATGTTCACGCTTTAAACTATGGCCTGTTGAATACGCGCTCTTTGCAGGGTCACAAGTTGGAGGTCTTTTCATTACTGGAAGACGGGGAGCTAGATGCCCTTGCGCTTACCGAAACATGGTTGGAGGATTGTTCGGCGCCGGATTTAGTGGCGGCCCTACCAGATAACTATCTGGCACTCCATTTCAATAGGGAGGGAGCCAAGAAAGGAGGTGGAGTAGCTCTTCTCTATCAGGCCCGTTTCCGCGCCGAAAGGTTTCTATCCGAAACCCTGGGGGGCGCAGAGGTTATGGGGGTAAAACTCAGGCGGGGGGCGGTATGTGTGGTGTTTTTGGTGGTATACCGACCGCCTTGGGCTTCGCCAGAATTCCCGGCTCTCTTCATTAGATTGGTTCAGGATCTGCGTTCGAGATATGACAAAATGATTGTTGTCGGGGACTTCAACTACCATTGGGAAAAATCCCTTAAAGAGGGGCAAGCGCTACAGATTGCGAAGCAATTTCCTCCTTGGACTTCACTCAACAAGTGAAGGGACCGACACACGAGAAGGGACATGTGCTTGATTTAGTTTGGACCACTATGCCAGTCCAGGGCTCTATAGAGATCTTGCCATGCGCCTGGTCTGACCACTCTTTAATAAGGGGCAGAATTCTATTGAACGGCCACCTGTCCAAGCCTGGGGAAGGTTGGAAAATGGCTCGGAAGTGGAGAAACATCGATGGGGAGAAAATGGTGCATCTCCTGGAAGAGTCTCCTCCAGTAAAGGAGCAGGACGCTAATATTGATGCCCTTTGTGGACACCTTCAGCATAGACTGGGGAGAGCCATTGATTTGGTGGCACCCCTTCGTAGGGTGAAGAAGGTGGAGAGAGGAGCTGGGGCTCCTTGGTATAATGACTCCTTACGGGATATGAAACGTGGGATGAGGAGGAAAGAACGAGCATGGCGGAAAGAGTATGACGCCACTGCCAAGAAAGAATATATTTCATCCTTAGCGACTTACAAACTAGCCATCCAAACTAGGAAGGCTGCTTTCTTTGAGGAAAGAATAGTTGCAGCTAGAAATCCACAGAAGGAAATCTTTCGGGTCCTGGCTGAGCTCAGGATAAACAAAGAGCAAAGCACTGAGTTCGCCCAGGAGGATTGCCAGAGGTTCCAGGACTTCTTTGTGAACAAGATCTCCGATATTCTGGGAGAAATTGCTGCAACTACACCCCTCGACTGTCCTCGCCCACCTGACCATACTGCCCCGCCGGATATTATACCGTTAGCTGAGTTCTCCCCAATTGCAAAACAGGAACTACTTACGATTACGGACCGAGTCAAATCCGGCTCTCAGGTTGATCCATGCCCTCCTGATGTGTTCAAATTGGCACTGCCAGGTATTGAGAAAGAAGTTCTGCATTTGTTGAACACTTCCCTTCACACAGGACAGGTCCCTCTAGCTTTTAAAGAGGCTCGCCTGATTCCTCTACTAAAAAAACCTGGATCGGACACGAAGTGTTTGAAGAACTTCCGACCCATTTCCCAGTTGCCTTTTTTGGCTAAGGTGATCGAGCAGCATGTGCTGGCATTGCTCTCAGGACATCTAGAGAGCAACAACCTGCTGGAGTCCAATCAGGCAGGGTTCCGTGCCAACCATAGCACGGAATTAGTCATGCTATCAATCCTGGATGAATTGAGGAGTCGAGCTGATATAAAAACACCGAGCGCCCTGGTACTACTGGATCTCTCCGCGGCCTTTGATACCGTGTGTCATGAACAACTATTGTCGCGGTTGAGGTCTTTTGGTATCAGGGGTACAGCACATGCATGGCTTACATCATTCTTGCAGGGCAGGACACAAAGAGTACAGTTGGGGGATCTCCTTTCCACCTCTGCTCCCATCACTTGTGGGGTTCCACAGGGCTCTGCCCTGTCACCCCTACTCTTTAATATGTACTTGCAGCCATTAATTGCACTCCTGAATAGGATGGACTGCCTAGTATACAACTACGCCGATGACACCCAGATAATCATCCGGCTGGATGATGGCCCGGGAGCGTCTACCAGGTTGCAGAACATACTCAAAGCCACGGTTAATTGGATGTCCGAGAACTCCTTAAAAATCAACCCGGACAAGACGGAAGTGTTGCCTATTTCCATCTCGGGCAACCCCTGGAGCGAGAAATTCTGGCCTGTGGAGCTGGGTGTGCCACCGGAACCGGCGTCTGTAGTCAAAAGTCTGGGCCTGTACGTGGATGATAAACTTTCCATGAAAAAACAAGTCACCACGGTAGTGGGCACCTGTATAGGCCTGATGCGACAATTGAGGAAGATCTCTGCACTACTCTCATTTTCCACCTTGAGACATGTGGTTTCAGCCACAATCCTGGCTAGGCTGGATTATGGAAACTCCCTGTATATCGGTCTATCCCAGCGGCTGCTGGATAAGCTACAGGGGGTTATGAACGACGCAGCCCGGCTGGTTTACAAGAAACCTAGGACTGCCCACTCTTCCCCTCTGTATTTGTATTTGTATTTGTATTTGGTATTTGTAGAGCGCAACTGTCGCTCCGGAAGGAGCATCCTGGCGCTAACTGGAAAATGAGTGAGAGGTCGAAAGAATGCAGGATTAGATGGCATGCAGCACATACTCGTCAGATAGACTGTAGATCCATGTTTTTAATTGTTTCCTGAAGTGGATTTCCTTGGTGAGGGATCTCAAATGCTGAGGCATAGAGTTCCATGCTTTGGAGGATAGGTGGGTAAGTGTTTTACCCCCTTTAGTTTTTAAGTTGAAGTTAGCTACTTTTAGTAGGTTATTGTTGGATGATCTCAAAATCCTCTGGGGGTTGTAATGGGGGTAGCGTCTGATTAGATATTGAGGGCCAGTGTGGTTAAATGCTCGGAATGTAACAATTAGGATCTTAAAAAGGATTCTCTTGTGTAAGGGCAACCAGTGGAGGCTTCTCAGAGCAGTAGAGGCTGAAGACCTCCTGATGCAGGAGCTACATTGGCTCCCGATTCGGCAGAGGGTTGTATTTAAAGGATTGTGTATCGTACATAAGGCGCTGTATGGTAATGCACCAAGATACTTGAAATCTCGCCTGTCCCCTTATACACCGAGCAGGACTTTGCGCTCGTCGGACGCTACCCTCTTGTCCCAATCCCGGTTTAAATTGGCCACGGTGGGGGGACGTGCTTTCTCCAACACACTCCCAGCT
The DNA here is from genome assembly GCF_964261635.1 of Lissotriton helveticus. Taxonomy (NCBI): domain Eukaryota; kingdom Metazoa; phylum Chordata; class Amphibia; order Caudata; family Salamandridae; genus Lissotriton; species Lissotriton helveticus. Next base: position 120,523,892 of record NC_136059.1, read on the forward strand.
CTGTGGAACAAACTGGCCCCAGAACTAAGGAAGGAATGCAATTTGTTATCCTTCAGAAAAAAGTTAAAAACCGTACTGTTCAAGCAAGCATGGAGTAGCCTCTAGGCGTTGGGTTAAGATCAAGTAAATACCGAGCCCCACTACGTAATCTGGACAAACAGCGCTTAGAGACCCTGGTGGTTATAACGCGCTATACAAATTAAATAAATAAATAAATAAATAAATATGAGTGCAAACATGCCTTGTGGCGCGTTTTAAGTAGGGGCATTAATTCCTCTTCAATACAGAGGTCCCCTATGGGCCAACTAGTCCAACGGGTACCTCCAGTAAGCGCCAACGAGCTGCGTTGCAGAGTGTTGTAAAAAGGGGGCGTGCCCTCTGAACACCTCTCTGCAACACATCTCCATGGCGCATACTGGAGGTACCTGGTGGGCTAGTTGGCTCACAGGGGACCTCAGGATTGAAGAGGAATTAATTCCCCAACTTAAAACGTGACACAGGGCCTGTTTGCACACATATCACCTCAGGCCCTGCCTCCTTCCTTCACTATTGAGCAAAATATTCCTCTAAAATCAGCCAAACTCCGAATTCCAATATACTCAACTGTTATCAGGAGAGATCTCAGTGCAGCATCTTTCAGCGCTAAACTGATCCTGAAAAGTAATTCTAACCATACTTACAGTAACTTGAATTTCCTTCCTTAGGCTAACATTGACTGGTTTCACTTGGAAATTTTTCTGTGTGGAGTTTTGGAACTTTAAAAAATGTCTCTAAAATCAGTCGAACTACAAATTCAGAATTACTCACCTGTTATCAGGAGAGACCTCAGTGCTGCATCTTTCAGCTCTCTACTGATCCTGAAAAGTAATTCTAATCGTAGTTACAGTAACTTGAATTTCCTTCCTTAGGCTAACATTGACTGGTTTCACTTGGAAATTTTTCTGTGTGGAGTTTTGGAACTTTAAAAAATGTCTCTAAAATCAGTCGAACTACAAATTCAGAATTACTCACCTGTTATCAGGAGAGACCTCAGTGCTGCATCTTTCAGCTCACTACTGATCCTGAAAAGTAATTCTAACCATACTTACAGTAACTTGAATTTCCTTCCATAGGATATCATTGCCTGCCATATAAAATATATATCAATTAAAAAAATATAAAATAAAATTTAAAACATTTACAATTTCAATATTTTTTTTATTTTTTTTTCAATTTATATGAAAAAATAATGTAATAAAAAAAAAATCTAAAAATAAATTCTTTAAAACAATGTAGTAAATCAGTATTAAAAAATATACCCATTAATACATTTAAAAATTATCATTTACAAAACCTTTGAAATTCACTGAAAAAACCATAGGTTTCCGCCACGTTATAGTTAAGAATTAGCATTTAAAAAAACAATGGAAATTCACTGGAAAAAAACTATAGGTTTCAGCCACGGTATAGTTAGGAATTAGCATTTAAAAAACCTTAGAAATTCACTGAAAAAAACATAGGTTTCACACATGTTATAGTTACCTGGACATTTCACTCATGCAAAACCATTGAAATTCCCCCGTTATAGTTAGTTCAGCTAACTATGACTCGCGCGCCCGCAATGCATTGCTGATGACGTCACATATTAAATCGCTCATGACATGGTCAGTGACATCACTCAGGACATCACTGATTACATCTCAAATACGCAAATGTTTCATTACGTCTGTGAAGTCCCACAACGTGGCCAACTTAGAAGGTACGGGAAATCACTGATCCCACATTCATCCAAAGTTGCAAACATGGTGCATTTCTGTGAATATGAATGTTTGTTGTACATTCAGTGGAGTGCTGTAGCTGTGGTAATGCAGGGCTATGAAAGCTTTAGGATGTCGCTTTTTGGCTCTCAATGGGCAGCTATTATATATATATGCATGTGGTCATTTGGATATACTGTCAAACTTGGTGCTGGAAATCAGTGTTCGAGGCTCGGAGTCGCGTCCACATCCTGTTCTTGTAGAGAAATGACGTAATCTACGCCTGCCTGAAAATGTACTGTAAATACGGTGCTCATGTAAATTGCTGATATAGTCTTGGGTCTTCTTCGCGCTATATAAATATGCTAAAAAAAATAAACAATAAATAGCACGCACTTATAAATTGATTATAACGTTTCTTTGCAGTATTGTAATGATCCACTTGTACGTTCGTATTTGTAGAATGAGCGGGAGAAAGTTATATAATCAAAGTTTTTGTTATTGCAGAGGTAAGATGATTGCATATGTTGTTTACCGCACAATATAATGTGGTAGGGCGCAGGAACTGCATTTTACAAACATAATAAATGCACAGACACAGATAGATAGTTGAAGTGGGTACAGGCACATGCGCTTAACTCCATTTTATTACTTTGCTGTTGATAACAAGTAGAATAGTAATCATGATATTATACACAGATATTCAATCATAAATGGTTTATTAATTCTGCTGTACAAAGGTAGGAGCACTATGGCCCAGATGTAGGTAAAATAGATTTACCGATTTTAAATTACCGAATCATATCGATTCGGTAATTAAAAATCGGTAAATCTAAGGGGTTGAGATGTAGGAACATCCAGATGTTCCTGCTACCGAATCAGTAAAAATCTGTATTTACCGATTCGGTAAATACCGACCGGTAATGGCCCATTCATTCCTATGGGCTTTGAAGCCCATAGGAATGAATGGGCCATTACCGGTCGGTATTTACCGAATCGGTAAATACAGATTGACACAAGGGTGCAGGGGGTGTCACTTTGACACCCTCTAGCACCCCCAAAAAAGATTCGGGGGCCATGTGGCAGGCATACCTGCCCTAAGGGCAGGTCTGCCTGTCATATGGCACAGGTGTGCATGCACACATGTGCATGCACACCGGAATCGGTTTTTTACCATGAAGTTGGATTTCATGGTAAAATACCGATTCTGTAAGGCTTGTGGAGTCCCACCTACATATCAATAATACCGAATAGGTATAAATACCGAATCGGTATTTTACAGATTCGGTAAATTTACCGATCGGTAAATTTACCGAATCTGTAAAATAATGTGTCCCTACATACCGATTACTGAATACCGGTCGGAAACGGCCGAAAATACCGATTTTCGGCCGTTACCGACCGACCTACATCGGGCCCTATATGTGAAATAATACAGAGAAAATTCAATCAGAAAGGGCTCATGAGTTGTGGTGCACTGAGGTAGGGGCAGTTTGTGTGGAGCCTGCGATGATGCGTGGTTCAGGCAGACCGCACTGGTAAAAATAACTTTTGACTATTGAATATTGCCTTAACAAGGGCACATAGAGATTATTTACGGTGTAAGTCTGGTGTTTACCATGTGCTGACCCTGCGATGATATGTGGTCTGAACGGGCTGCACTCAAACCATTCACTGTTGCCTACGGGACTATATAAACGTTGAGGGGGGAAAGAAGACTAGCATTGCTGGTTATCAATTGCTGTGCAAACTAGGTGTACTGATTGCTCCCCATAACAAATTAAATGATTCCACTTCACGCAGTGTATTCTAACTTTCCCAAATTGGGGACGTATGTTTGGTGGCGATGTTGAAGGTGATACCCTAGAGGTACTAGGTATTGCCGGTGGTGGAGGAGCATGTTGGCGCAATCTTCTACATTCTTTGTGACCATAGTTCACAGGATGCAGCGATTGGAGGTGCTTGCGCATACTAGCAGTGCAACAGCACTATTTTTTGTCTCTGCTTTAATTAAATCGAGGCTGAATGTAATGCTGTCTGTAGTGTAGATCGAAAGGTAAATTCAAGTTGTGAAGCCTACTGTCGGCAGTATAAATCGAAGCCAGTTGTCAGTACAGTTATAGAACAATGCTTTTTTTCACTTATTTTAACAAAATCTGAATACATACAGCATAATTGTCTCTGCATTAAATAAATCAAGGTTGAATTCCTGTTGGACTTGGCCCTTTCCCCCCAAACTTTTTTGCTTTTTGCCCCCCCCTAATTTGAAATGTCTCCCCATGGTAATAAACCTGTATAGGCCATGTGTGGTGTGAGACACCATGTTAATGTTAAATGCAATGCAATGGTGTGTACATTTATTTCCCCCCATTGTAAACATGTACCCTGGTGAAATGTTGTGTTTTTAAAATGGCTGCCATGGCTGTGCGTTGTGCCACCTGACTGCAGGAGGTTAGCAGTCTAGTTGTTAGATACCCAGCCACCCCTGCATGTGGAGGGAAAGCCTGGCACCCAGGGTGCTCTACTCCTCCCTCTGAGTCAGTTAGAACTAGTTCGCCTGTCTGAGGTGGGTTAGCGGTCTAGTTGTCTGGTACCCAGCAATCCCAGCATGTGGAGGGACCTTCTAGAAGCTTCCAGCCTTTCTGGTATAGGGAGAGCAGTAGAGATGTGATGAGCAGAGACAGAGCTGGGACAGGAATGTGAGGGGACCTGCTGCCAGGTGATACCGCCACTTGGGCCTGTGTGCTGGACCCTGCACCCATCCAGAACCCCCCTACTGTCCCCAGGGCTAGTGGAGCCCCACTGCAGGAGTTCAGGCTGCTGTGTAGGAGGAGGGCCACGCTGCAGTGGAGATGGTGAAAGCCTACCAACCTGTTTTGATGATGCCCCCACTACCTGCTGACCTGGCCCAGTAGTGCCTACTGCTCTGTCCCCGGGCCCCTGAAGAAGGAGGCCCTCCTAGGTCCCTGAAGCTGCCGGGACCTTGCGCCACGCAAGCGCTGCACCCAGAAGCGCCTGGAAGGGAAGGAGCACCTTGGACCCCCCCAGGAGGTGAGAAGAGTTACCCTGGGGCTTGCTGCTTGGACTGTCCACCCCCCTTTCGCTGTGCGCCTGGAAGTGTTGTACCTAGGGAAAGCGCTGTGCTGAGAAGAAGCCCTGCATGCTTGCTAGCGCTGCGCAGCTGGAAGAGGCTGCTTTTGTGCCCTACATGGTGTCAAGTTAAGCGCTGTGTGCTAAAGCGCTGTGCCTAGAAGAAGCGCTGTGTGCCTGCAAAGTGCTAACCTTGCCCAGGACTGTTGCAGCCTGCTGTGCCCTTGAAAGCGCTGGCCTGCAGGAGACTGCTTGTGTCCCCAGAGCGCTGTGACCAAGACTGCCCTGCTGATTGCCTGCTAAGCACTATAATCTGGGAGCGCTGTACCTGCTAAGCGCTGTGTTGCATGATCCTACAGCGCTGTGTGAGGAAGATTGTGCCCTCAAGGAGCTGCGAGCCGGGAGAGTTTCTGCCTGTTGTGCCCCTGTCAAGCGCTATACTGCCTGGGACTGCAAGAAGCATTGAGCCTCCAAGCTCTGGGGCTTGGGAAGCTGCCTGCCCCCACCTCCAAGGAGAAACCTGCCAAAACAGCCGAAGCCCGGTGAGTGTGGGCGACGTTAGACTGTGGGGAGGGTGGAAAGGGCAACGGGGCACAGGGTCGGTGCTCGCCCCCCCCCCCCTGACTGACCGGAACTCTGTGGGCCCTTAATTCTTAAACGTAGAGTCCCAGGGACTCCGAAGGTGGAACTGCGATTGTGGGGCGTTAAGGCAGCCTGTTAGGTACTGTGGATTCAGCCCTTCATGCCAGTGTGGAGTGCCCTAGGGATTCCATTAGAGGCCTGTAGGTACTCCTAGTGCAGGGTGGGGATGCCTATGCCCCCCCTGGTTTTGCACCTAATGTAGGGGCCGGATGGTGCCCATGGAAAATGTGATACAGGCCTGGTTCATATGGTATTGATGCCAATGCACTGCCTGATGTTTGTGTTGCAGGTTGGGGGCTAAGGAGTCATGTTCCCCAGGTTACCTTTGATGTCTAGTGTGTATACCTAAGGTTTTATTGAATACAAGGTGCCTACTACCCTGATGAGATGGGCATCTCCCTGGCCTAAGGTGATGAGACCGATATCTAATGTTTTACTGCAGGTGTCCTGCCCCGGTGCTGGCCTGACGTGTCATTCCAGGCCCCTGGTTATATCCCATTGCTGATTTATTACAGGTGTTCCTGTCTGTTGGGATTTGCTGTGTTGCCATGAAGTTTTCCTTTACAGGGGTCGGGTTGGAGTTATAGTGCATGGTGTGTACTCATGCTGATATTGTACTTTGTAATTACAGCCTATCACTAAGGATGAGAGCCTGAGTTGGCCCCGCCAATGTTAATTTAGTCACATTTTTATATTTCAGATGGACTTACAGACTCAGCCCTTACTTCCCCTGTAAATATCCCCCCTTTATACACTTGGCTCTGGTGCAAGTTGGCGCCGCGTTGTGATACCACTGTTGATGCATTTTTGCCTTGCAGGTTGGAGATACTAAACTACTTACTAATTTTCCAACTCAAACTGGTGTCCTGCCTCTTTTATGGTATGCCTGGTGTGTTGTCTGTGGGTACTGCGTGAGTTCTTCACATGTCCTCCGAAGTTAGGCCTGCCCGCTTGGTTCCGTGCTACCCCCCTTGGAGATTTGGGTAACCCCATTTCTAACAATTCCCTACTGTCTATAGTATAGATGCAAAGCTGAATTCAAGTTGCAAACTCTGCTGTCCGCAGTGTAGATCGAAGGTAGTAGTCGATTCAGACATACGTCTGTGGTGCTGTGGCGCTGAGTTCGCAATGGGCCTGTATAGAGGAGGCACGTGGCAGGGTGCAGACCTTCGCTGTAGCGGAGTCTGTTCTCTTTGCAGAAGTGAACCGCGCCCAAGGCGTAGGTTAATTATTTATAGTCTTACGCTGACGTTGCATATGTTGGACCAGCCCCTTCCGCTTCTGCTTCAAGGGGGGGAGATAACACAGCTACATGACCGAAAGATTCCCCAGTGTCTGAGATAATATGGTTGCGTCCACTGTGTGGTACACTACAAGTATTAATGGTATATCTACACACAGAAAAGTTTTTGGTTTCTATAGTGTGTCATGTATAGCATATCACCGATAGTATTAGCATTGTGTACATTATTGTTGATATGCCAGATCCTTCCCTTATACATAGTTGATTGCCACATCTCTGAACATTAAGCTAGTGTGCTGTTGAGGGGATATATTATTTTGGGATGATCCCTTGTCCTGTTTTGCCTTGCGTCTGAGGGAGTTGAGAGGGAGCGGTCAGGAGGGGTGGTTCTTGTGGTCGTGGCTCTAATTGTTGTGATTTTGTTGGGTGTTGGAAGTGCATAATTAGTACGTACATTATATATTTGTCTTTAGATATGGGTGTGAGTTGGATGTAATTCACATAGTACATAGTCAATGTCCTACTAGTTAAATGTTGACATTAATTTGTTAGTGGCAAATTGAAATATCGCCTGTTTTTTTAGGTAGCATTGTAGATTTGGTTTGTTGTTGAAAGTATGGAAAATGTGTTTTGTTTTTTTTCTACGAGAACGCCTAGTTTATATAATATTAACGTTAGTTATGGTTTTGGTTTGTAGCCATTTTTTTGTAGGAAGTAATACATTGAAGAGTGGTAATATTTGCAGTTTTTACTAGGTTGAACATGGGATGATAATTAAAAAAGATAGAAAAAACAGATATGCTTAATGAACATTATAATTAGGACTTATCATTTAAAAAACCTTAGAAAATCATTGAAAAAACCATAGGTTTCATGCAGGTTATAGTTAGGAATTATCATTTAAAAAAACGTTAGAAATTAATTGAAAAAACGATAGGTAAAGGGGTGTTGTAGTTAGCTGGATATTTCACTCATACAAAAACATTAAAATTCCTCCGTTATACTTAGTTATACTAACTGTAAGTCTCGCACCAGCAATCCACTGCTGAGGATGTCACATATTACATTATTCATGACATGGTCAGTGACATCACTTATGACATCACTGATAACATCTCAAATGGCATCACTGATGACATCAACCACGTGACAATCAGATACACCTCATTATACACTATTATAACCTTTCATCACTCACTGTAAAATACAGAGTACCATATTTGAATCCATTGACACAGCAATACAAGTATCTAAAAACCCACTCAGTGATTGCTAGATCTACACACATATCTAATCAATTACCTATAGATTCACTCATATATGTTGTCAATGAACAATAGAACACTATCAAATATACTTATACACCTATATCGACATTACACACCAGCACACGTCCTATTCACTTATGCAGTCATCCTACTCACTTATGCGAAAAATGGATCATACTTACATTTACTCAGGTACACACTTATGCAAATACTACTTCATTTATTTATATAGATAGCACTTCATATGTAGGGCCAGATGTAGGTCACCTAATACCGGTCGAAACAGCTGAAATTACCAAATTTCGGCCGTTACCGACCGTTATTGGGCTATTGAGATGTAGGTGGCTACATTTCAGATTCGGTAATTTACAGAATCGGTAATTTAAGGAATCAGTAAATTACCGATTCCTTAAAATACAGAATTGGCAAATTACCGAATCTGAAATGTAGGGAGCACTCAAATGAGTGCATTCTTCAGTTAAGCATTCGTTATTTACCACCAAATAAATGAAATGAAAACCTTTGAAAAAGCATTTTTTTGCTTTTCCAACAGTGCAATGTGGCAGACATACATGCCCTTAGGGCATATATGCATGTCATTAGGGCATGTATGTGTGCCACATGTGTACCCATGCACTATTCAGGGGTGCGACAGGTGTCAATGTGACACCCTGCCACCCTTGAATGAGTTCCCCATTTTACTGAATCTGTATTTACTGATTCGGTAATTCTCATTCATTCCTATGGGCATCCAGGCCCATAGGAATGAATGGGATTTGACCGAATCGGTAATACTTACCGAATTTTTTTCTACATAGCATTTACCAATTCTAAAATACTGAATTGATAAAATTCTGTATTTTAGAATCGATAAATGCCAATTACCTACATCTGGCCCTTAGTGTGTTGTAAAATCACTATTACAAGTGTACAGTTATCCATACAGCCACTCATACAATCACTGACTCTTATGTACACTTATTTATATACAACTGTCAGATACACTGCATTTTATTTTTCTACTTTGTTGGACATGTACCATTGAGAGATATATTTGCTCATCACCACACCCATAAAGATATTCACTCACCCAAACCACTGTTATAAAATGTAGTCTTAACGTCATATACCTATTAAATCAGCTAGTCACACATTTGTGGGCAGTCACACCCCTCACTGAACCACACACACATTCACTGTCCCATACAAATACTCAGTTAACTAATCAATAACTAATATGGACTTTCGCATAGCTAGTAACCAACTGGTGCAGCAGTTTACACAACAACTGACATAGTAATACAGATATTCACACAGTTTAGTCACCATCCAATATATTTAGTGAGACACTATAAATTAGTCAAGTAACCAGTCAATCACACTGCTTCTAAATCCTCCATCCAGATATGTATATATCCACTCATTCTTCAATGCAGATTGCTATATATATAATACATATTTAATTAACGAACCAAACCACATTCACTAGATGATGTCATCAGTGATGTCATCAGTGATGCCATTTGAGATGTCATCAGTGATGTCACTGACTATGTCATGAATGATATAATATGTGACATCATCAGCAGTAGATTGCGGGAGCGAGAGTTACAGTAGGTGCAACTAACTATAATGGAGGAATTTCAATGGTTTGGTATGAGTGAAATATCCAGCTAACTATAACACCCCTGAAACCTATGTTTTTTTCAATGAAACAAGACGGTTCATCCGTCGAAACGCGTCAACTTTTCACTTGATTAATAAAACTTGTTCCTGAACGAGATCCCACGGTGTCAGCGCCTGTTTATCATCGGGTAAACACAGGAGTGGAGAATATATATATATATATTCACTGAAAAAACCATAGGTTATAGACCATATATAGTTAGGGATTAGCATTTACAAAACCTTATTTTACTCACACAAAACCATTGAAATTCCATATATAGTTAGTTGTACTAACTATATATCGCGCACCCGCAATCCACTGCTGATCATGTCACATATTACATCATTCATGACATGGTCAGTGACATCACTGATGACATCTCAAATGACATCACTGATGACATCACTGATGACATCTCAATGACATGACTGATGACATCACTGATGACATCACTGATGACATCTCAAATGACATCACTGATGACATCTCAAATGACATCACTGATGACATCACTGATGACATCTCAAATGACATCACTGATGACATCTCAAATGACATGACTGATGACATCACTGATGACATCTCATTTGACATTACTGATGACATCACTGATGACATCATTCATGTGTTAATACGATGAACTTCTTCAGACTCTAAAATAACCTTAGATACACTCAGTGTAAACAGACACTCACAGACTGTCACTCATCCATTGAGTTACTCACACACCTACTCAGTCATGCAAAGAATCAATTACACCTCCATTTCCTCAACTATACAGTTATACATACCTTACTTATTCAAACATATACTAACACATATTTACTCTCTTTTACAATCCCTGATACAAGTTCACAATGATCAATACAGCCACTCACACATTCACTGGCTCTTATGCACAGTTATTTATATATGTCAACTCTCACATGTACTGTGTTTTACATATGTTCTTACTTTGACATGTAGCACTCAGATATCCATTCACTCACCAATGCACTCAGTCAACCGCCCATACACCTGTTTCCACATGCACTTTTGAATCCATATATCTAGTGAATCAACTGCTTACACATCTATGCACAGAGTCATACACCTCCCAGCCACCCACACACACACTCAGTCTCCCATACAAATACTTGGGCAACCAATCAATAACCCATATACTTACTCATATAGCTACTGATCAACACATGCAGCAGTTTACAGAACAACAGACATAATGATGCACAAATTAAGACAGTTTACTCACTAACCCATGCACTCAGTGACACACATTTAATCACTCACTCATACAGTCAGTCACGCACCTACTAAATCCTTCATCCATACACTTATACATCCACTCATTTTTCAATATGTAAGACATTTGAGATGTCATCAGTGATGTCATTTGAGATGTCATCAGTGATGTCATCAGTCATGTCATTGAGATGTCATCAGTGATGTCATCAGTGATGTCATCAGTGATGTCATTTGAGATGTCATCAGTGATGTCATCAGTGATGTCACTGACCATGTCATGAATGATGTAATATGTGACATGATCAGCAGTGGATTGCGGGTGCGCGATATATAGTTAGTACAACTAACTATATATGGAATTTCAATGGTTTTGTGTGAGTAAAATAAGGTTTTGTAAATGCTAATCCCTAACTATATATGGTCTATAACCTATGGTTTTTTCAGTGAATTTTCAAGGTTTTGTAAATGCTAATTCCTAACTATATATGGTCTATAACCTATGGTTTTTTCAGTGAATTTCAATGGTTTTTTAATAGCAAATATCAAATCCTTTACAATGTATTCTTCTTTAAATCGAAAAATACTTTTTACATGTTTTTAATACAATTTTTTTAAAATTATTTTTATTGTTTCGCTCCCGGTACGCGAACCGGTTAGCTTCCCGTTAGCTCAATTCGGAGCCGCGACCCGGTCCGCGAACCGGTAAACGTTCCGTTTGCGCAACTGTCGCGGTAGAAAACAACATCGTGACGCGTCGCGTCAGCATGACGTTTCGCGTTTTCGCGTGATACGTCATATGACGTGCTACGTTACCCGGAAGCGCACCGGTACGCGAACCGGAAGCGATCCGCGGCGCAGCGCGGACCGCGTAACGTAAACACAGCAGGTCATGTGACTCGGTAATAACACTTTTCATTGGTTCATTTCACTTTTGGTTTCCTAATGATGTAATACTAGGTCATGTGATCTAAAATTAACACTTTTCATTGGTTTAGAACTTTTGCTTCTCCCAAATGATGAAAACCCCTCCTTCTTTCCTCACTCTGACTTTCATCTTGGTGAGAGAAAGACCCTTTATTTACATTGTGACATGGCTTCATTAGTAGCTTCAGCTGGTTCTAACCCACCACCTCCACCAAATCCAAAGAAGAGAGGACCACCTGCTGAAGTAATTTTACAACAAGAAGAGGAAGAACAGGAAGAGGAGGAAGAGGAGGAAGAGCCAAGGTTTTTGCCAGAGGAGCCCAGGAGGTTTAATCGAAAAGAGAACTACATTTGGCAATTCTTTAAATTTCCTGAGGGGCAAAAAAAAGTAAATGCACGCTACGTGTTTTGCCGTATATGCGGTGATAGACTGTCAAGGGGGACTGAAAAAAAATACAGTTACGGCAATTTCACTATGCATCGGCATATGAGTAGGTGGCATCCTAATAATTATAGTGCTGCCCAGCTACGTGATGAGCAACAAAATCCCCCTGCGATGGCAAGAAGATCGGTTGTTCCAGAAGTGTCGGGACCAGAGGCGAGGGAGATGATCCCAAACATTCAAATGTTGTTTGGGGAAGTGAAGCAAGTGTGCGTGCACTGCAACCAATTCATTTGCTACAGGGAAAGTAGCATCATTTTGATTATGAGAGCTATTGAAAATCATGTTTGCCCGAAACGCCCCAAAAAATAAATTCTTTTTTTTTTGTTGCTCCTGTTGAGCCCTTTACAATGGATCGTTTTCGTTTCCCCCCCCCAAAAAAAACCCCAAAAAATATAAAAACGTTCAGAAAATACAAAAAAAGTAAAAAACATGTTCAAAAAATACTAAAAAAAATATAAAACAACAAAAAAAATTTAAAAAAAGTTCTTTTCAGAACTACCTCCCCGTTATAAAAAAATTGGTAGAATATTTGGAACTCTGCCAACCTCTATTTCTTTTAGTTCGCTCCCCGGAGCGCTACCCGGTACGCGAACCGGAAGCTAACCAACAAAAATTATTTTTTAAAAAAAGAACAGTAAGTATAAGGGAAGGAAACAGACAGTTATGTGAAAAGAAAGACAGCTCTAGGGAGTAAACAAGAGATACTGTTACCCACAATCCACTGCTGATGATGTCACATATTACATCATTCATGACATGGTCAGTAACATCCTCAGCAGTGGATTGCTGGTAACAGTATCCTTAGTTTACTCCCTATAGCTGTCTTTCTTTTAACATAACTGTCTGTTTCCTTCCCTTATAGTTACTGTTCTTTTTTTAAAAAAATTTTTTTGATCAGTCAGAAACAGTGACATTAATAGAAACAGAGAGAGTGAACAAGAGTGAAGAACTATGGTCCTCCTCAGCCACCCTCAGAAAACCAAGGGGGTCAAGATACATCTACCGTGCCCCCTTCTACCCATTCTGAACATTATTTGCCCTCCATCTTGTATCTTGATTCGACCGAAACACAAAATGGTGGACTCCCGTAACGCTGCTGGTTTGCGAACCGGGCCGCTTCCCGGGAAGCGGTCCAAAAAAAAAGGTGGGAAAGTAATTCACAGACACTAAGAGTAATAGAGACGGAGTGAGTGAACAAGACTGAGGAACTATGAGAAGAGAGGGACTGAGAAAAAGAGTGGAAGGAGTTGAGTAAGTAGGTAATAGAGTAAGGAATGAGGAAAGTAGCAAAGGCAGGAAACTGAGGGTTAAAGAAATGAAGCAGTGGAACTAATAGTAGGTGAATGTGATAGAAATGTAACGAAAAGAGTACAAAATATTTACCTTATAATTGCCGTTAAATTACTCACTTTTTGTTTTTATACTTTCAATCTGTGAAAGAGAGAACCAACATTTGAAAAATATTAAAACATGTATTTAAAAATTACAAAAGACAAGGGAAAAGATTGAAGGACAAATAGTTTTTCAACAACTTTGACACTGACAGAAGCTTCTGCTTCTCCAGGCCCCCTACACAGTCCTAAAGATATACATTTTAAACTAACAGTATCTTGATGCAGATGAAGTGAGGCCTATCTTAAAACATGGTGCATCTTTTGCATTGCTCTTGTTTCAGAAAAGTGTCGCTTCAGGATGCCAATAACATGTCTCCTATCCAGAGGTTTGTTTGAGGTGAGGCCTACTCAGAGTTCAAGATGAGATTTACACTTGTTGAAGTGTACAGAGGAGATAATATCTGTGAAAGTCTACCAATGAAGTGAGTCATGTCCACTGCACTCTTCAACAAAGTACAAACCTCCTATGTTTCCCTGGACAGACCTAAACTTGATCTGCACAATGTGATTCGTAATGATAGGAAACACAGGTGATGTAATTGAAATACGTGCAATTTATTTTGCTCATTTCACAATCACATCACTTGTGTTTCCTTTGCTTAGGTATCTCATTGTGCAGATGTAGTCTAGCATATGAAAGAATACGCAGAAGTGCAGCACTGTATGCAACACCTTTGACACTTACAGAAGCCTCACCTTCTCCATGCCTCCTACACAGTTCTACATGTACATCATAAATGCAAACAGTACAGAATTAATTATACATGTTAAATGGTTTATTTTTGCTGTTCTCAGAATGTATCAAATTTCACTAAAAACAGTGACTTGAAGGTATTCATCATGTAACAGCGGGGAAAAAAAAACACAATCAAAATGATTGTGTTTAAAAAACCCATACAACATCAGAAATCAAAATTCAGAACTCCTTAAAGTTAACTTACTTTCCATGACGTCCAAGGATGTCCTATGAACAGCTTACACTCTTTTGTGCTGTTATTACTTTCAGCCCGCCACTTTCTGAAAGAAAATCTCCATCGTTTTTAAAAACACGTTACATGCAATAAATGACTTCTTGCTCTCTACCACAATTTTCCACAAGGCCAAATCTGGTCAGAGCCATTTATAACTCTTGGATTTCCTGTAAGCCAATCCCGTCATTTGGCATTTCCGCAACTTTCAGAATTAAAATGTTGAAGATCATTTTCACAATCCTGGAATAGTAATATCTTCCCCTTCTTGCTCAGTCATGTTCTACATTTCCTATGACACTGATACTGCTTACTATGAAGCAGACTTACACTATCTCTATGACTACTACAATTATTTAATTCTCTACATCACTTTTAATCACAAAGCAATGTAAAACAGTAGACAGCATTGCAGACTTACATTCCCTCTACTCCATGTTTTGATTGGCTGCTTCAATTAGCTTATAAAAAGAAACAGTTTTTCTGAACTCATTGAAAGTGCACGTATTTCTTCATGACGTCCAGTCCTATGGTTAGAAGTTATGTCTCTGAACTACACTTATCCTCAAGGCCAAATTGTGTAGGAGCCATTAGAACTTCTTGAAATTCCACAGAGCACATCCCGAGATTATTTCCCTAAAATTTTGGTTTTAAAAACACCAGGTAAGAGTTTTTAAGGTCATACGGCAATTTTTTTTTGAAAATTAAAACAGAATCATTGCAGAATGACCAGCCATTTCTAGACTTTAAATAAGCTGTGTAATGTCCTGATGTTATTGAAGGGCCGTCATGATATATAATTGCTGCAGTTACAAAAGTCCTTCCTGATATTGACAACTGCGAAGCTACAAAATTTTTAATTAAAGTTGTCAATTTTGTTCCATCAGGCCTACATCGTTGGAACATTAAAATGACATACTGGCCATATGTTCGTATAAATAATGTGGACATCATTTCAGATTTACATTGGCTACACTCCATGTTGTGATCAGCTGCTTTTACTAGCTTATTAAAGGAGACTGATTTACTGTCTGGCAAAGTTAAATATATAAATCTTTCTGAGTCTACACTAGTAGTACTTGATACCATACAGTTCTCGCAGTCATGCTGCCATTGATAAGAAAGCCCAAACAGGTGATCTACATCTACACCTTCAGCATGCAATACATCAAGCATATACATTAAAAACTCCTGACAATCTTGCTGAATATTTTGAGAGAATTGTGTTTGGCCTGAACATCTGTCTAACAGATTTCGAATTTCAGACACACTTTCTATGTTTCTTCTATCAGTGCTACATTTCTCTAACACAGAATTTAACAAACTGCAAAATCTTTGATCAGAATTGACCACAATCTCTTCTTTTACATTTTTTAGAGAAAACAAAACATTAACCACTACATTAGCATAGCAGTTGACACCAGAACTGTTTTCAAACTGAAAACCAACAACATCTTCAACAGAATCCTTTTTGTTTCTGCTTGTAATTTTAGGTTCATTGACTTTTTGTCTTTTTGCTACAACCTCCCCAGTATTGTTCTCATTTCTTCGTTTCCGGCCTACCACACGTTTCTCAAACAAAGGATACTGAGGCAAATGTGGCGCATACTCTCTTCTTAACCTATTGTATTCCTTAACAAAATCTAGATCCGCACAAATGTTTGTGACATCACACTCAATCAAGTACAATCCCGATAAAGTTCTAACTCGTGACAATGCAACATATGCCATACCCTCCTTGAACACAGAACTGCCAATATTCACCAATGCACTGTCTACACTTAAACCTTGCGATTTATGGATTGTCACCGCATATGCCAAGCAAACAGGAAACTGCTTACGGCGAACATATAAGTCTTTTACAAGCAAAAATCTAGCAGAACAACGACCAATTAGCTGTACTTCCTCAATGCCATCAAATTTAATTTTTAAAAATTCAATTCCATCTCTATTTCTGTATTTCACAAAATCAACAACATTACCCATTGATCCATTTACCAGACCTCTTTCAACATGTAAATTCCTTCTTAAAATTATACGGCAGTTCAAGCACACATTCAGAGTCTTTTCAAAACCTGCAGTTTTAGATATACTCTTCTCTAATGAATCCAATTTTGTTTTCAGATTCTCAGACAAAATAATTGTTGATCCCATATGCTCTACTCTATCAATAGCTTCCAGTTTCACAATCTCTTGCTTTTCTAAATGCAACATTTTGTTGTTAAATTTGGCACATTCTGCAAGAGTTGGCATCAAACATATTCCAGATTTCTTCTCAGTAATTTTCTGAAAAATATTCTCAGGCACAACATCTTGTTCTGGATATAAATTTGACAGTAATCGTGCATGTAAAGCTTCTTTCCCATGCTCGGTCACTTTTCCAATTCTAACATCTTGTAGAATAGTCTTGTAAACTTCATCCTTCGCCTGACGCATATTTTCATGCAGTTCAGCATAATTGAAGTTTAACCATATATTGACGTTGCCAATGCTGCCTAGGCACTTCCTGGTATCTTCATGCGTGAGCATTTTGAACACAGGTTGCCCTTTCACTGGTGTCAGCTGCAGAAGATCTCCGAAAACAATGATGTGTTTGCCACCAAATAACACATCATACTCTGTTTTGAGAACTTCTTGCATCCTCAAATGCACAAAGGCAAGCATGACATTGGAAACCATGCTTACTTCGTCAATGATAAGAAGTTTCATTTTCCTCAAGATTCTTGAAACTTCAAAACAAGCATCTCCAGATAGCTTGTGATATTGTAATTTGTTGTCATGCTCCACTGGCAGCATCAGTAAACGATGTAAAGTAATCCCTTTAATATTATGTGCTGCCAGTCCAGTTGGAGCAGTGACAACACAAGACAGTGATGACTCTGTCCTTTCCTGCAAATAGCATGAAATTGCTTTAATGAGGAAACTTTTTCCAGTTCCCGCTTCTCCACTCACGTACAGTCGGACAGGCTTCAACGACGTACATGAGCACTCTTTCTTATCATGACTTAATCCATGATCAATTTGCATGGTAACTTCGTCATATATTTTCCTCTGCTCAACGTTGAGTTGTCTTTCCAACTCTTCTAAGTTAACCGCATCCTCTTGAGCATGTGCCATGGCTCTTTCCACTTCATTCATAGCAGTGGCAGCTTCATTTTCAATAACAGGTCCTCCTAGTGGATCCTGACTCAATGAAGCAGAACTCTGACTGTCCTGAGAACTGTCTCTGGCAATCTCGGCTGCAATCGTTGCTTCCTGCTCAATTTCCGCATTCAACATTTCTACATATTTGGGAAAAGCAGGACATTCTATGGTCTCCTTGGCGGCATTGAAAGAGTCTTCGTAACAGAGGAAATCTCCAAGCAGTTCCTCTTCTGCACGCCAAGGCTTGAAAAGTTGCAAAAGTGCTAAATAGAAAAACTCCTTTTTTTCAGGAGATTCGCCACTCAATTTTCGATGGTTTACCAAGTGGCATTTTCTTTGCTTGACCAGACATCCCTCACTTCCTATTACAGCATACACTCCTTTCTCAGTATCTTCTTTGATGTTCCTCTTGAATATGTAATTTTGCAGAACCTCATACAGACAAGCATTCTCGAGGTGACTGCTTCGATTTGGATAATATGTATCCAACATGTTTGTCTTCAAAATGTCGGTACTGTTTGGCTCCTTTTCCGCCAAATACTCAATTTCCCGCACAGGTTTGAGAACTCGATTACGCGTTGCTGCAAGACCAAGACTCGCCCAAACGATACTCCTGGACTTGGCATAGAGACTTGCTGAAGACAACCGGTCAGAACATTCGTACGCTCCGATTTCTCGATGCGACAACATCTTCAGACTGAAACTGTACAACTTCTTGCTGAGGCTCTTTTCATGGGAAATGTCCTCCCACATATCCTTCAATTCTGTCTTCTCTTTTTTGGTGATGTAAGACGTCACATACCGAGCCACAGCCATACAGTTATCAGCCACAAACTGTATATCCATGTTAGCATTCCACATGGACAAAATCACCGGGTTGTAGTCGTTGATGTACTTGGACTCTTCGTTCCTCTTCAAATTGTAAGTGTTTTTAGGTGATTTCTTCATGACATTGTGTCGCAGCGAAGACATCAAACTGTTTACTCTTCCTTTAGAAATCACCGGTCGTGGAAAGCCGAAACGACATTTAGTGTAGAACTTGTCCTTGTTTCGGAATTTACGACGGCAGTACTTTCCACATCGATGGCTTTGGAAACGCAGAACTTTTTCTCTTAGGCTTTTCTTCTCCTTTGCGTTTGGAACAGCACACGTAGAATACTGTTGGATGAAACTCATCACTGAGTCTTCTGGATCCGTTCCAAATTTAGGTGCATCCTTGATCCACAGCAACATATGTATATGAGGAGCACCTCTTGCTTGGTACTCCTTTCTCCAGAAGAAATCCAACACCTCTCCAAGAGGTGGATTCTTCTTATTCATGATGAAAGACATCATAGCTTCAAATCTATGATTGAAGTACCTACATACATTGACTGGATCCAAAGAGCACAGTTCTCCGGGTGTCTTGAATTCGATGTTATCTACGTTAGCATTTGCCTCTCGTTGAAATTCAAGTAAGTCTTCCCAGCCATACTCGGCACAGCTCAGAGTGAGGAACCATGTGGGAGTACCTAAGTTCCTCAGCATACATTTTAAATCACCATGACGACGGTACCAGTACTCATTAGTACCACGCTGACACGCCATGAGATTAATCAGGTGAGAATCTAAAATACTGTCTTGGACATTGACTTTATCCATAAAGTCACTTGCCGAGATGTTTTGCATGTGTATACCACTTTTCAAGATGTGGTTCACTGCATATGACAGTCCAGACAGATCGCTTTCAAACAGGAGATGAAACAAATAAGGAATGCATTGTCGAAACCTAGCATCTCCTGCATACAATCGCAAAGTCCGGTATTCAGAAGCAGGAATTTGATGAGGTCGCTCATCATATCTTCCTCCCTGACCTGTTGGAAAAAGCTGTGGGAAACACCGAGCTTCCAAACTTTCCTCCCAAACACTAATGGGACTCCCTTTGGCTTGTTTCATTTGAAACAACTCAATAGCATTCCCCATGACTTCCTTGGAATGCAAAGGATGAACACTATAATGTTCATATATTTCTTCACTAGTACAGGGTTCTACTTTCTCAATTTGACCAGCACACAAATCGCTATCCTCTTCCTCACTTACTTCCTCTTCTGCAACATATACATTTTTATAGTATTTATTATATTTTTTCAAATACAATGTTGCCCTTTTGACTTTCCTAACATCTACTAAATCTTGCCATATTTTCTTATTCTTTGTCGGAACCCCATTAACTAAGATAACCAGAGGTTCCTCTTCCACTTTTTCTACTCCAATTGTGTTAATGTTTTTCTTCAAATCTAGAGGCAAATAAACAACTCTTCCCTTTAATCCTCTCTGTAAATCTGATGGAGGCAATTTCCCTGTCTTTGGCTCCATTCTTACAATAGCCTGAAAGGGATGGATACTTTGAATCAAAATAGATTCATAAGTATTTAAATCCTTCAATTCAGAAGGAATCTCAACCAATTCCAGATTATTATGAACTGCTCTAGCAGGCATCTGGTTTTGATTTAATTTGCAACAACAATAACTACACACACGTTGATCCAATCCCAAATCAAAACAATTTTCTACCATCAAGTATGTTGCGAAATCCTTCCATTCACTATTATTTTCCCTTTCACTTTTTGCATATAAATCCACTAACTTAGTCTGATTCTTATAATAAGTGCGTCGACAACACACACAAGTGAAATTAGGCCTCTCACTTGATTTCACCTCAAACGTCGCAATTTCCCTCTGGAAATTATCTGTACTGGAAACCTGTACACTATCTTCCACATGACCCTCTTCTTCTTGCTCAATTTCAACATTCTCCTCTTTACTTCCAAAGTAACAAAACTCAATTTCTTCACATATATTCTTCACATCTATTTCAGAACCATGCAAAAGAGCAGCGCATAATTGTTTAAGCATAATTGCTGGACTCTTAGCATAATACAACATTCTAACTAATTTCCTCACTTTATTATGATGCACTGCTAGCATCCTGAAATGATGAAAAACACTCTGGCATACTCTCCTGGAAAGACAAGCCAGTGAATGACCATGCAAACCTGTCACTTCTCTTACTCTGCAAGGATCTAATTCTTGCAACAACCTTATTTTCTGCTTCAAACTTTTCTTATTAAATGACCGTACAAAATCACAAAGCAAATTGATGGAATCCTGTCGCACACTGCAAATACTACTACACTTCCAGGTGTACACAGGACCCTTATTATGTCTTCTTAAAACCTCATTACCTAACACCTCTTCTGCCTCTGTTGTCACAAGTTTTTCTTTTTCAACTGGACAACCATCTTTCACTTCATAAGCACGACCACTGGTGTCAACTGCATGCACCAAATCATTATCCTGGAAATAACTCTCCTCATTAAAAAATGCCTCACAGCTTGAACTATGCATCCATTCTCCAGAAAAAACTTCACAAAAATTACTACGATTAACTATTCTCTTCCATCTACTATTTCTTTTGAAATCATAAATTACCTTGTTTAGCTTCCTAATTCTATTGATTATCAAAATAAATAACTTACGTTTAATTTCAAATGCCTGATCAATAACTTTCTCAATTTTTTTTTTTCTCTTATAAAAAACCAGTTTCTGTTGACCTTTCTTAATATTTTTTAACAAATTGCCAATTATCCTGTTGCGGAACATTCGTTTATGAATCTCCCTAAACTGTTGTTTCCTTCTACTATCATGCACAGAGTTATCTCTTGCTCTAGCAGTAACATTTTTCATTGGCCTTTCCTTTCCATTTGAATTCCTTCTCGTTTTATGGACTGAAACATTTTCTGTAGTAATATTTTTTTTACTACACATATTTCTTATGAAATATTTTGTGGTCTTACCCGGTGCTTTCTTCGTGACTTGACAAATCTTTTTGTTAGAGGACTGCTGCTCATTTTTTTTCACCTGCTGTCTTTGACGTTTTGCAGCCTTTCTCTGTCTTTCTATTGTAGGCATGGTGAAATCTTGAAATGATCTGCAGTTGAATCTGTGGTAAAATATAATAAAAAATGTTATTAACCAGTATTACCAAACAGTAAAACAATAACAGTGATCAAAAACTTAACACACTACTTGACATTTTAAATAAAAGATTTTTTAGTCCTTGCAAATTTACAATACAGAAATACCAGAAAAGAAATGACATTTATATTTATGTTACCTATGCTATTTTATATGTGAATCTGATCTAATTTTATGAGCATATTTTAATATTTTATTGAAGACACTACACATAACCTGCTTTTGAAGGTGTCTTTATTTTTAAATTAAACGGTTTACCTTTTTACTTTTTATTAATTATAAATTTTAAAAATAAATGTTTATATTTCCATAGGCTCAAGCAGGTCAGCTTCCCATCCTATGTCATATAATTCGGACAAATCTGCATCCTCATCACGCTCTTCTTCATCCTCAGGATTTAAATCATCCAAGGGATCAACATCCACTGATGTTTCAATTACAAGTTCAATGATGAGGTCAAAATCAACTGATTGCAGATTGTCGCTCATGTTGAGGTTGTCTTTATCTTTAAAGAAAGATAACAACAATGAGATGTTGCAGAGTAAGAGACAAATCTCAGAGATTATAATAGTAAAATTGTTTAACAAGAGTAACATTTTGCAGCTATTATTTAGCCATATCCAGCGATGCTGAACAGGTGAAGCCTATGTCTAATTTTCCACTGAACAGGACTCATCTCTTCTTAACCTTGGATAAGCCTCACCGACTCTGTGTCCCCTGCACATACTTAAATGTAAAGGGGCAGATTTATGTTAAATGGCACATCCCCAGGCATGCACCAGTTAACGTGCACCACTGCTCTGCCACCCATGGTGTGCCGCATTTACAATCAGATAGGAGAAACCTGCGTCAAAACCCTGCGCCTGCTTGAAGCAGGCATAGGTCTTGACGCAACATTGTGGAGATGGTGCACCCCTGAGCGTTGCTGGAGCTGCATCGCACTTGCGATACAACTCCAGCAATGCGCCACCTTAACGGCACAGATGCGTCACGTATCTGTGCTATTTTTGCCCCATGCTGCGCCGCATTGTAAATGCAGCACACCATGGGTGGCGGAACAGCGGCGCAGGATGACTGGCACATCCCTAGTGATGCGCCAGTCATCATAAATCTATCCCTAAGCTTCTTATCTTGTTAGAGATGAACTGCCATATGTATCATCAAAATATTTTGCATTTCCTAAATAGCGAATTTTAAGGAATAATTAGCGATTCTTTACCATTCCTAATTTGCAATGAGCAAATTGCTAATTGCAAGTTACCCATTCATTTCCATGGGCTAGGAGGCTCATAGGAATGAAGGTTTAATTTGCGATTAGCAATTTGCTCATCACAAATTAGGAATTTTTCCAAGGGTGCAGGGGTGTCTCAAGAACACCCTGCTGCACCCCTGAAAAAGAAATTTGGGGGCATATGGCACACATACATGCCCTAAGGGCATGTGTTGGCGTCATATGGGACCTTTTGTTTTTTTAAAAAAAAGCTTTTTGAAAAGAATTCACAAATTACCACCAATTTACCACAATAGTTTCCAAATCCTTAATGTCATTTTTACATATTTTTTGTTTGATACATTGCATTTAAGTAGTCACAAAATTTGCAAATCCTTCAGTGCAATTGCAAAATAAGGAATAGCAAATTTTGCTACTCCTTATTTTGCATCAAACTTGTTTGATACATACCATTTGTCTAGAATTTTGATCTTTGCGAATGCTAATTAGCTTGATACATATGGCCCCAAGTGAGGCCTGTCTTGCGACATGGTGCATCTTTTGCATCACTGCTGCATTGGTTTCATGTGGTACGTTTTTTTTACACCATGACACATCTGCCTAAATGCATCAATTTGTAATTTTGTCGCCTCATACCAAATCTTTTGCACCGCCGCTGCATCATAAAAGTGACGCACAGTGGCAAAAAAGAGGCATACACCTATCATAAATCTGTCCCTAGCATTTTAAATGATTAATCCAGGATGACGATAAGGTGTGGCCTATCCAAAGGTTTGTTTAAGGTGAGGCCTACTCAGGATTGCAGATTAAAGTTACGCTTGATGAAGAATACAGAGGAGATAATACATGTAAAGGCCTACCAATGAAGTAAGTAATGTCCACTTTATTGCGCCAGTCATCATAAATGTATCCCTAAGCTTCTTATCTTGTTACAGATGAACCACCATATGTACCATCAAACTATTTTGCATTTCCTAAATAGCAAATTTTAAGGAATAAATAGCAATTCTTTACCATTCATAATTTGCAATGAGCAAATTGCTAATTGCAAATTACCCATTCATTTCCATGGCCTAGGAGGCTCATAGGAATGAAGGTTGCAATTTGCGATTAGCAATTAGCTCATCACAAAATAGGAATTTTTTCAAGCGTGCAGGGGTATCTCAAGAACACCCTGCTGCACCCCTGAAAAAGAAATTTGGGAGCATATGGCACACATACATGCCCTAAGGGCATGTATGGGCGTCATATGGGACCTTTTGTTTTTTAGAAAAAAATGCTTTTTGAAAAGAATTCGCAAATTACCACAAACTAGAAGTTGGTGGTAGTTTCCAAATCCTTAATATCATTTTTTACATATTTTTTGTTTGATACATTGCATTTAAGGAATTGCAAAATTTGCAAATCCTTCAGTGCAATCGCAAAATAAGGAATAGCAAATTTTGAATTAAGGACATTTTAAGTAATTTCCACATGTGCAGTGTTTTCAAATTATGATTTGAAAATCGTTTTTGGGGAAAAGTAATGGTTAAAACTTTATGACAAGGACATAATGGTGTATGCTTCTCTATAAGGCATTTCAGTGTCTCTGATGTCATTTTTCCCATATTACATTATAAGACCTTTCCCCATAGAGCACATTCCTTGTAAATATGCTCCCACCTGTGCATGGTGAATTTAGATTTTGACTGTTTGAGTCACATAGCCATGTTAAAAGTCACCCCAAAAAATTGCAAACGCTTTAAAAAAACACATTCATGTGTCTTAAGGACATTTTAAGTCATTTCCCCGTGGACAGTGTTTTGTAAGTGGCACAAAAGAGGCATACACCTATCATAAATCTGTCTTTAGCTTTTTAAATGATTAATTCAGGATGACGATAAGGTGTGGCCTATCCAGAGGTTTGTTTAAGGTGAGGCCTACTCAGGATTGCAGATTAAAGTTACGCTTGATAAAGAATACAGAGGACATAATACATGTAAAGCTCTACCAATGAAGTAAGTGATGTCCACTTCATTGCGCCAGTCATCATAAATGTATCCCTAAGCTTCTTATCTTGTTAGACATTAACCGCCATATGTATCATATAACTATTTTGCATTTCCAAAATAGCGAATTTTAAGGAATAAATAGCGATTCTTTACCATTACTAATTTGCGATGAGCAAATTGCTAATTGCAAATTACCCATTCATTTCCATGGAGCAGGAGGCCCATAGGAATGAAGGTGCAATTTGCGATTAGCAATTAGCTCATCGCAAATTAGGAATTTTTCCAAAGGTGCAGGGGTGTCTCAAGAACACCCTGCTGCACCCCTGAAAACGAAATTTGTGGGCATATGGCGCACATAAATTTTAACAACATTCCTTTACCTCAAAAACGATTTTCAATTCATAATTTGAAAACACTGCCCACAGGGAAAATCCTAACTATATATACCTACTGGCGACCGCCAGTAGGTAATATATATTACCTACTGGCGGTCGCCAGTAGGTATATATAGTTAGGATTTTTTCTCTATGGGATTTTTGAAAATTCTATGTCTAATAACTTTGGCGTTTGTGGACGGAATTGGCTGAAATTTTCAGGAAAATGGCATATTTTGTTTCTGAGTAGCCCTTGAAAATTTGGGGGGGGGTTCGTCAAGGGGGGGCCGAGAAAAAAGGGGGGTCCCAAAACGTGTTTTTAACATTGAGTTTTCCATAGGGCGATTGGCCTCACTTTTAGCCCGAACGGCTGAATGGATTTGCACGAAACTTGGCAAAATTGTAGGGACTGGTAGCCCGATGTGCCTTTTGTAGGTCTCAATATATGTGCTACAGTGGATTTTGAGAAATTAACGTTTAAAAAAAGATATATATCTGTAACAGCGGACCGGGCAGCGCTCCAGGACGCGTACTTTTCGCGCAACGGAGCTTTGTGAAGCGAAGCTGATTGGTTCTCCGGCGTCTGTAAACATTCCAAACAGTCCGTAGCGGCCGCCATCTTGTCTCTCGGTAGGATCGAGAGACAAGCGGAGGCCAAACCGAAGGGGCAAATGACCATAAGGGGGCATAGTAGATCCTCCCTGACCGTTTAGGATTGATGTGGAGGTTTTAAAAGGGCCCCGCGGGGCAAAAAAAAATAATAATAATAATAATCGAACAGCTGAATGGATTTGCACGAAACTTGGCAAAATTGTAGGGACTGGTAGCCCGATGTGCCTTTGCTAGATCTCAATATATGTGCTCCAGTGGATTTTGAGAAATTAACGTTCAAAAAAAGATATATATCTGTAACAGCGCACCGCTTCGCGTACTTTTCGCGTTACGGAGCTTTGAGAAGCGAAGCTGATTGGGTCTCCGGTGTCTGTAAACATTCCAAACAGTCCGTAGCGGCCGCCATCTTGTCTCTCGGTAGGATCGAACAGCTGAATGGATTTGCACGAAACTTGGCAAAATTGTAGGGACTGGTAGCCCGATGTGCCTTTGCTAGGTCTCAATATATGTGCTTCAGTGCATTTTGAGAAATTAACGTTGAAAAACAAGATATATATCTGTAACAGCGCTCCGCTTCGCGGAGATAAAATTATATGTGTATTACCTAGCTGTTGCTAACACCAGTTAGCGACGGCTAGTAGAAGATAGCGACCATCTTGGGCCCCACTTTGCATGTGAGTGATATTTATCACTAATGACATGCAAAGTGGGCATGCCAAGATGTTAGCGACTGGAAACAGTCGCTAACATCGCTATCTCCTATTATCAACTTTTGGAAATATTCGAGATAAGCGCGAATATCTCCAAAAGCTACCACCTGCCCTGAGCAGTTCTTAGCCATGTTATCCAATGGGAGGTGGATAACATGGCTAAGAGCATTAGCTCGGTAATGCATGAATATCGCTGAGTTTTCAGCGATATTAATGCATTGCGGTCGTTTTTTATCGTATTTGCGATAAACCTTGATAATAGCAAGGTTTATCTGCGATAATTTCTGACGGTAAAAAAAACGTTGCTAAGCATCGTTAGGGATAAATATCGCTTAACTTTGGTAATATGCCCCAACGTCTGTTAACGTTCGATTCGAAGGAAATCAGGAAGTGTTGAAAAACATTGTCTGCGCCATCTTGTCTTTTTTCAAATGCCACACTTTTGTCGTGCACGGCAGCCATTTTAGATGCCTTGACCAGACCCACTCTGTGCACGCTGTCGATCCTTAGCATGGCTCCCCACCCTCGCAAGCATCTCCCCCAGGCAGTGGTCACCCCCGCTCTCTGTCTTATGCATGGGTAATAAACCTCCCCCCATCTGCGCTGCTCTTCCCTGAGAATCACACCCTGTGCCCGCCCGACACCTCCCTTTCGCCCTATTCACTACCGCACCCTCTGACACTCCTTTTCCTCTGTGTCCGATTGTCCAGGCTGGTCCTAGGGTATCAGCTAGCCCTGCAGATGTAGTTTATGGCCACAGCTGTAAAGAATCACCCCTCTTCAAAGGAGTTATAGTAGATCAAGGCCCACACTCGATGAGATCCGTCACAGCAGAAGCGTTGCTATTATCTGAAAACCATCCTGTATTGTGATTGGGGAGGGGACCGAGCCTGAAGCGGAAGATTCCAGGGATGACTCTTTGTACATCAAAGTTTTTACAATTATGTGTCACATTAAAAATATATAGCACTCCGACAAAGTAGTAAGATTATAAAACTTTAATAATTTATAAATATATACAAGAAAACAAAAATAGTAATAACATATAAACATTTTTAGGGAAAAACAACGAAGTAGCGGTCGGCTGTGCGAATAGTCCCAACGCAGCACAACGTCCAGATTTCCGGCGTGGGGCGTCGCGGGGGGTGGGTCATCAGTAGCAAACTGTTGTGCGAATAGTTCCAAGGCAGCAGAACGCGCTGAAATCTAGATGACACGAAAGTGATGTCTAGTAAGTTGCCACCCAGCAAATAACGGCGTGGGGCGTCGCGGGGGGTGGGTCATCAGTAGCAAACTGTTGTGCGAATAGTTCCAAGGCAGCAGAACGATGGCACCAAGGTGATGTCCAGTAAGTTGCCGCACTGGTTTTGGTATCCTACAATGCTGCTCCGAATAACGGTGTGGGGCGCCCCGGGGGAGGCGGCGTGAACGGGCCTCTCCAGGTGGAGTGTCATCTGTTGTAGTGGGGCGCCCCTTTACCGTTTCAGTTGCCATTCCGTCCGTTTTTGGTCCACTGTGTCAAAAGCCGCAATTCAGCTGAGTTGCGCCCACTCTTGCGGTGCAGCGATAGGCGGCTGTCACAGGACTCTCAAAATGGCGGCAGGCTGTTTCCTTTTTGGGCCTGGTTCACTGAAATGGCCCTGGGACACCTTGGAAATCGGACGCTTGTCTGCTAGGTCTTGGACCCCATTCTCGAAAGCGTCCCCTCCGCCTTGAGAATTCATCAAAAGTTTTGGGGGCCCCGACTCCTGCAGGCTTCTGGTGGGGAGCGGCTGCCATGATTGCTCGCGGAATGACCACAACTGAGCTACGAGATGGTGGTGCTCTCATGCTGACGCCAGCTTCAGTCTGAAACATCCAGAAACAAGGTGGGGCTTTCATCGTTTGGGGAAAAAAAAAAGTTTTCATCCAATGAAAAGTGTTGTTTTTAGGTCATATGATCAAGCCTTCCATCATTAGGAAACCAAAAGTAAAATGAACCAATGAAAAGTTTTATAAACAAGTCACATGACCTGTTATGCGGCATAGGGTATAAAATGCGGAGAAAATACGTTGGCACGTGAGGCGGCGTCAGTAGCGGACCGATGTGCGAATAGGCCGAAGGCAATACAACGCGCCAAGATCCGGATGGCACCGAGGTGGTGTCATAGTTGAGAGTTCTGAGCAGCGGTTGTAACACTGTCTGAAGCTTATTTGCAGCTGCTGCAGCTTCACTACGCGCCAAGATCCGGATGGCACCGAGGTGGTGTCTAGTAAGGTGCACTGGTGTGGCCATCCTACAATGCTGAAAGTCGGCGTGGGGCGCCCCGTTGGCCTGTGAGTTTGCGTCAGTAGCGGACCGATGTGCGAATAGGCCGAAGGCAGCACAACGCGCCAAGATCCGGATGGCACCGAGGTGGTGTCTAGTAAGTTGCCGCACTGGTGTGGCCATCCAACAATGCTGAAAGTCGGCGTGGGGCGCCCCGTTGGCCTGTGAGTTTGCGTCAGTAGCGGACCGATGTGCGAATAGGCCGAAGGCAGCACAACGCGCCAAGATCCGGATGGCACCGAGGTGGTGTCTAGTAAGTTGCCGCACTGGTGTGGCCATCCTACAATGCTGAAACTCGGCGTGGGTCACCCCATTAGCCTGTGAGATGGCGTCAGTAGCGGACCGATGTGCGAATAGGCCGAAGGCAGCACAACGCGCCAAGATCCGGATGTCACCGTGGTGGTTTCATAGTTGAGAGGCACTTCATCTGCAGTGGGGCGCCGAGATCCGGATGGCACCGAGGTGATGTCTAGCAAGTTGCTGTACTGGTGTGGCTATCCTACAATGCTGATAGTCGGCGTGGGGCGCCCCGTTGGCCTGTGAGATGGCGTCAGTAGCGGACCGATGTGCGAATGGGGCCAAAGGCAGCGCAACAATATATTCTGAATTGAAGACACCACAAGGCGCTGAGATACCAAGTTCCAGATGGCACCGAGGTGGTGTCTAGCAAGTTGTGGCACTGGTGTGGCCATCCTACAATGGTAAAAGTCGGCGTGGGGCGCCCTGTTGGCCTGTGAGATGGTGTCAGTAGCGGACTGATGTGCGAATGGGGCCAAAGGCAGCGCAACAATATTTTCTGACTGACACCACAAGGCGCTGAGATGCCAAGATCCGGATGGCACCGAGGTGATGTCTAAGTTGCGGACCGATGTGCGAATGGGGCCAAAGGCAGCGCAACAATATTTTCTGAAGAGAAGACACCAAAAGGCGCTGACATTCTAAGATCCGGATGGCACCGAGGTGGTGTCTAGCAAGCTATGCAGTTGAGTTGTGGGCGCACTTGCGGCGAATAGGTCGAAGGCAGCATAACAATGTTTTCTGAATAGAAGACACCACAAGGCGTTGAGATTCGGTTACCACCGGGGTGATGTCTAGCAAGTTGCCGCACTGGTGTGGCCATCCTACAATACTGCTCCGAATAACGGCGTGGGGTGCCCGAAGGGGGGGGGGGGAGCCGGCGTGAATGGGCCTTCCTAGGTGGAGGCTCGTCTGCTGTAGTGGGGCGCCCCTTTACCGTTTCAGTTGCCATTCAGCTGAGTTTCGGCTGCTGTTGATGCTACAGCGACAGGCGGCTGCAAGAGGACTCTCAAAATGGCGGCCTGTTCTTTGGATTTGGGCCTGGTCCACTAAAATGGCCCTGGGACACCTTAGAACTCGGACGCTCAATTTTTTTTTCCTTTCCTGTACATGCAAAAAAAGGTAAATGCCCGGTACGTTACACGCTTCATCTGCCACGATGAACTCTCCAGAGGAACCGAAAAAATATATAGTTGTGGTAACTATACCATGCATCGTCATATGGAGAGGTGGCACCAATTAATTATAGTGCTGCATAAAAGAGAGATTTGGAGGAGAACCCCTGACCTGCTAGTACATTCATCAAAGAAGTGGCACTGAGAGCTTCAGAGGCAAGGGAAACGGTCCCAAATATTTAGAAGAACTTTGGAAAGATTAAAATGACATGTTTAGATTGTGGTAAATTAATTTCATGTGGACAGTTGAGTGTTACTCTAATAAATACAGCATATGAACATCATCATAGTCGATGGTTGGTAGAGACATTTTGACTATATCCTGGACCTGCCCGTCCTCGCCCAAAATGGCGCCGGAATAAATGGGACTCGTAACTCCTTGTTGTGTACTGGTTGCAGAACCTTGAAATCACGAGATACGTATGCAGTTTTGAAGCACATGGCGGGCGGGGACGAGAATTGATTGAATATTTCGACATCCCTATTGATATTAAGTTCTGATGTGTTATTGATTACTGTACTGTTGAAAGTTCGAATTAACGTCACCCATGGTACTTGCCCGCAAATGTATATCTAGATAATTTTATTGTAACTGGCCCTGTCGTATTTTAATTATAAAATGTACGTCCACCGATTCCGTAACTGTTAGACACCTTAGTTCTTGCAACCTAATGGCCCGCCCGTTACGTTCCTCTACAGTGTAAATGTCTATTCATCATATACGATTACAGTTTGCTCCGTGGCAGGCCCACGTGGTTATAGGCTCGTATTTGTATAATGAAATTTTCACAATAAAGGTTTTTAAAAGAAAACATGGTAGTAGTATATACATTGGTAAAGTTTTTAATAATAGTCACTGTTTTAGAATCATTAAAAGGCAAGTGAAATAAAGCAGACCAATTACATGAAGGGTAAAAGGTATAATACGAAGGAACGCAGTAAAGATAAATGGTCAAGGGCTGTTGTGTTTTCTATTCCTGCAACATAAAGTGATCGATAAGAATCTCATATTCAGGCGTATCGGCGACTAAGACAGCAGGTCGACCCTCTTTTGCTCAACGGCTCCGTCATGGGACGAAGAAATGCTCTTTTTCTCGAAAAAAGAATATATTTTACTTGCAGGACAGTTGTAAAATTTCCGGGAAAGTACATTAGCCTGGAACATTATAACATATATTTAAGAAAAAATAATGTTCGGAAGTAATGAAAAGCGTAATTTTTAGGTGATATGACCAAGCCTTTCATCATTACAATAAGAAAAGTAAAATGAACCAATGAAAAGTTTTATTAACAAGTCACATGACTTGTTATGCTTACGTTACGCGCTGCACGCCCCGGATGACTTCCGGATGCGCTAACGCGGCGCGTCATATGACGCATTACGCGACAACGCAGGTCCAGAATATAGTCAAAATGTCTCCACCAACCAGCGGTCGGAACACAACCCCTTTCAGCAGGCTAAATAGTTCTGTTAAATTACAACAGAAGGGACAGGCAACAAGAACCATCAGTCGAAGAGGGGAGGGCTAGTTCTTCTCTACCGGGTTACATTGGGGCGCTACCGGAACTGATCGAATTGGTAGTCTACAGTGTTAGCATGAGAGCAGCACCATTTCGTAGCTCCGTTGTGGCCATTCTGCAACCAATCATGGCAGCCGCTCTTTATCGTTATTTTGGGCGGGGTGGGTGGCGGAGCCGAGCTGTTTTGCAGCCATCATTGTGTGGAGTTCAGTTCATCTCACTAGTTTTGTATTTGTCATGAGGGGTTGTTCCTAATGTTTCTATTTTAGCGAGGTCAAAAAGAGATCCCATTAGTGGCCTACTGATTTTACTCGATTCCTTTTCTTTTTTTTTACACGATTTTTCGTTATCTGCAAAGACTAAACAGAGTATTGCGACTCTGTGTTTGTTTGTAAATAGAGAATGAACCAAAGAGAACTAATTCTAAAACAGTAAATACTTGGATAACAATCAATCAAATGGAGAGAGAAGCAGGCACGACGGATTACAACGGGGGCAAAGGCCTGCGTTAACTACCTTTCACTATCTGCAAAGAGAGAGTACTCCTAATAGAAATGAGGGGGGGGGCACCATTCAAAGCAGATCAGTGTGCGTAAACACGAAAATGTTTTCACTTACCACGTACTTGACATTCGACAGCTTATGATATTTGCTATTGAAAAACCATTGAAATTCACTGAAAAAACCATAGGTTATAGACCATATATAGTTAGGAATTAGCATTTACAAAACCTTGAAAATTCACTGAAAAAACCATAGGTTATAGACCATATATAGTTAGGAATTAGCATTTAAAAAACCTTATTTTACTCACACAAAACCATTGAAATTCCATATATAGTTAGTTGCACTAACTATATATCGCGCACCCGCAATCCACTGCTGATCATGTCACATATTACATCATTCATGACATGGTCAGTGACATCACTGATGACATCACTGATGACATCTCAAATGACATCACTGATGACATCACTGATGACATCTCAAATGACATCACTGATGACATCACTGATGACATCTCATTTGACATTACTGATCACATCACTGATGACATCATTCATGTGATAATACGATGAACCTCTTCAGACTCTAATATAACCTTAGATACACTCAGTGTAAACAGACACTCACAGACTGTCACTCATCCATGGAGTTACTCACACACCTAGTCAGTCATGCAAAGAATCAATCACACCTCCATTTCCTCAACTATACAGTTATACACACCTTACTTATTCAACCATATACTAACACATATTTACTCTATTATACAATCCCTGATACAAGTTCACAGTGATCCATACAGCCACTCACACATTCACTGGCTCTTATGCACAGTTATTTATATATGTCAACTCTCACATGTACTGTGTTTTACATATGTACTTACTTTGACATGCAGCACTGAGATATCCATTCACTCACCAATACACTCATGCACACAGTCAACCGCCCATACAGCTGTTTCCACATGCACTTTTGAACCCATACATCTAGTGAATCAACTGCTCACACATCTATGCACAGAGTCATACACCTCCCAGCCACCCACTCACACACTCAGTCTCCCATACAAATACTTGGGCAACCAATCAATAACCCATATAGTTACTCATATAGCTACTGATCAACACATGCAGCAGTTTACAGAACAACAGACATAATGATGCACAAATTAAGACAGTTTAGTCACTAACCCATGCACTCAGTGAGACACATTTAATCACTCACTCATACTGTCAGGCATGCACCTACTAAATCATTCATCCAGACACTTATACATCCACTCATTCTTCAATATGTAAGACATATTTTAACTTTACAGAAACATAGTCACTGGATGTTGTCATCAGTGATGTCATCAGTGATGTCATTTGAGATGTCATCAGTGATGTCATCAGTGATGTCACTGACCATGTCATGAATGATGTAATATGTGACATGATCAGCAGTGGATTGCGGGTGCGCGATATATAGTTAGTGCAACTAACTATATATGGAATTTCAATGGTTTTGTGTGAGTAAAATAAGGTTTTTTAAATGCTAATTCCTAACTATATATGGTCTATAACCTATGGTTTTTTCAGTGAATTTTCAAGGTTTTGTAAATGCTAATTCCTAACTATATATGGTCTATAACCTATGGTTTTTTCAGTGAATATATATATATATATATATATATATATATGTATATATATATATATAGATTGTCAAGTCGACTCGGAAATGTTTCCAAAAATACGACAGCGGACCCAAATTTTCAAAGGTGCAATTTTATTCGTGCATGAAACCCCGCACCTCAGCCATATATATATATATATAGAGGTCTGCTCACAGGCAAGTAGCAAACTACATATCCCACAACAACTTGCACTTAATTGACAACGCAGCGCCCAGCAGGGGGCAACAATAACGGGTGTTACAAAAACTGATGGCCGTGTGGAGAAAATGTTTGCTGCCTTAACCTGCGAAGCTTGTACCTCATCTCTGACGAAGGTCACAGAAGTGACCGAAATGCATCGGATTAAAACTTTTGAGAACGTGCTGATTGCAAATTAAAACATTGTACAACCGGATGGAGTGGCGACTCATTCCCCTCTCGAGTGGAGGGTTTGCTGTAATATATATATATATATATATATATATATATGCTTCGCTCCACAAATGGCGAAAAGAGACGTAAGGCTGTCACGGGCGTTCCGAGTCACAAAAGCCGGCGCTTTTCAATTATTCACTCCACAAGTACCACTTTGCACAGGAACCACTTGGACGCTACCAGATGCTTGGTAGTAAATTTATTTTGGCAAGGGAAAAACAATGCGTTTTGGGAATTAACCCTTGATCACGCTCGTAAATAATAGTAGACACCATGTTAAAATACACATCAAACATTACGTGAAAAAGCAAAAAAAACATTCACCTCCATGTGATTCCAAAGGCGGCCATCATACAGTGTGAAAAATGCATGAGAAACGTTCTTTAAATGATCTAATATTCAGTTTCTTATGTCAGAAAACAAAATTCATTACTGTTTACTGAATTACACATAGAAGCCACAATTTGTAAATCATATTCTGCTGTTGCATATTTACATTACCTACTGGCGGTCGCCAGTAGGTATATATAGTTAGGATTTTTTCTCTATGGGATTTTTGAAAATTCTATGTCTAATAACTTTGGCGTTTGTGGACGGAATTGGCTGAAATTTTCAGGAAAATGGAACATTTTGTTTCTGAGCAGCCCCCGAAAATTTGGGGGGGGTTCGTCAAGGGGGGGCCGAGAAAAAAGGGGGGTCCCAAAACGTGTTTTTAACATTGAGTTTTCCATAGGGCGGTTGGCCTCACTTTTAGCCCGAACGGCTGAATGGATTTCCACGAAACTTGGCAAAATTGTAGATATTGTTTGCCCGATGTGCCTTTGCTAGGTCTCAAGATATGTGGTCCTGTGAATTTTGAGTAAATTAGGTTTAAAAAAAGATATATATCTAGAGCCGCGCCCGGTACACGTACCGGGGAGCGCTTCAGGCGCGCCACGCGACTTGCGCACGGCAAGCTGATTGGTTCTCGGGTGTCTGTAAACATTCGAAACAGTCCGCAGCGGCCGCCATCTTGTGTCTCGGTGGGATTGAGACACAAGAGGTGGCAAGAATCAAAGGGGGCAAATGAGCAAAAGGGGGCAGGGTACACCCCCCTGACCCCCTACTTTTGATGTGGGGGCCATAAAAGTCTCCCGCGGGTGAAAAAAAAATAAAAAATAAATCGATTTTCGCGGCGGGGAGCACCCGGTACGCGCACCGGGGAGCTTACGGGGGAGCGTACCATGGAGAATAAAAATGACAGACTTTTTTTTAAAAAAAAGCTTCTTTTTATAAATTGGAGGTAGTTCTGAAAAGAACTTTTTTTTGATTTTGTTGTTTTATATATATTTTTTTGTTTTTGTTGTTTTATATTTTTTTTAGACTTTTTAAAACAATTTTATATTTTTTTTTGATTTTTGTCAAGGGAAAAACAAAAACAGGGATTGCAAAACTGCTCAACAGGAGCAAAAAAAATTGAAAATTTAGGGACTGGCAGAGCAGCGGTGTTGCTGTTTCTTTAGGGCAATGAGTTCAACACTCTGCTCCCCATAGCAGAGCAGTTCGTCACACTCCGTGCACAAAAATTTGATGCCTGCAAACACCGGCTGAATGTTAGGGACCATTCTTCCACGGGGTGGTCCCGAAGGTGTTGCTCCACCAGTGGAGGTGCTGCCGCCATCTGTTGGTACATTCCGTGCCAGCTCTCTGACACTCTCCCTGGCAAAGTTGTTAGGGTGTCTTCTTTTCACATGCCTGATCAAATTAGCATTCCCAAAACTATATTTTTTCAGAGGATTGCCTCTGGATAAACTACTCCCACATATTTTGTAGGTTACTTTGGGAGCGTTGACTTTTTTCTGTCCTTCAGGGATGTCGTAAAATTTCCAGATGAAATGGGTTTTTTTCTTTTGCTGAGGAGGGTCCTCATCTAAAAATCCATCAGAATCACTGCTGGATGACTCTCTTGCAGCCAT
The DNA here is from genome assembly GCF_964261635.1 of Lissotriton helveticus. Taxonomy (NCBI): domain Eukaryota; kingdom Metazoa; phylum Chordata; class Amphibia; order Caudata; family Salamandridae; genus Lissotriton; species Lissotriton helveticus. Next base: position 120,560,450 of record NC_136059.1, read on the forward strand.
TGCTGGAGATCAGAAAAGTAGGAGATAGAGTAGACAGAACAGCTCTTGCTCTCTCCAAGTACAAAGCAATAGTGAGAGAAATGGGTGGGTTTCACACAATTTGGAAAAAAAAAAGTTCTGAACCAATGAAAAGTGTTATTTTAAAGTCACATGGTTTGACGCGCTTACGCTACGCGCCCCAGGGCGCGCCCCGGGCGTGTATCGTAAGCGCATCGGGGCGCTTACGTTGCGCGATCGTATGCGCTTCCGGGTGCGCTTACGCGGTGCGTCATAAGACGCATCTCGCGGCTACGCGATACGTGTCTTATGACGCAAGGCATGGCGGCTACGCGATACGTCACGATGTTGTTTTCGTTCGCGGCAATAGCGCTTCCGGGACGCGTATTAGTACGCGCCCCGGGGCGCGCCGCAAGATTGCGCTTACCCGTGCGTTCACCTGTCCGCGCCCCGGGAGCTTACAAAAAAAAAGTATTAAAAAATTTTTTATTAATAAACAAAATATATGTTTGGATTTAAAGAAGAATACATTTTACAGCTACAGATATTAGCTTTTAAAAAACCAATGAAATTCACTGAAAAAACCATAGGTTATAGACCATATATAGTTAGGAATTAGCATTTAAAAAACCTTATTTTACTCACACAAAACCATTGAAATTCCATATATAGTTAGTTGTACCAAGTATATATCGCGCACCCGCAATCCACTGCTGATGATGTCACATATTACATCATTCATGACATGGTCAGTGACATCACTGATGACATCACTGATGACATCTCAAATGACATCACTGATGACATCACTGATGACATCTCATTTGACATTACTCATGACATCATTCATGTGATGATACGATGAACCTCTTCAGACTCTAATATAACCTTAGATACACTCAGTGTAAACAAACACTCACAGACTGTCACTCATCCATGGAGTTACTCACACACCTAATCAGTCTTGCAAAGAATCAATCACACCTCCATTTCCTCAACTATATAGTTAAACACACCTTACTTATTGAAACATATAATAACACATATTTACTCTGTTATACAATCCCTGATACAAGTTCACAATAATCCATACAGCCACTCACACATTCACTGGCTCTTATGCACAGTTATTTATATATGTCAACTACCACATGTACTGTGTTTTACATATGTACTTACTTTGACATGTAGCACTGAGATATCCATTCACTCACCAATACACTCATGCACACAGTAAACCGCCCATACAGCTGTTTCCACATGCACTTTTGAAGCCATACATCTAGTGAATCAACTGCTCACACATCTATGCACAGAGTCATTCACCTCCCAGACACCCACACACACACTCAGTCTCCCATACAAATACTTGGCCAACTAATCAATAACCCATATAGTTAGTTATATAGCTAATGATCAACAATTGCATCAGATTACAAAACAACAGACACAATGGTGCACAATTTAAAACAGTTTAGTCACTAACCCATGCACTCAGTGAGACACATTTAATCCCTCACTTATACAGTCAGTCATGCACCTACTAAATACATCATCCAGACACTTATACATCCACTCATTCTTCAATATATAAGACATATTTTAACTTTACAGAAACATACAGTCACTGGATGTTATCATCAGTGATGTCATCAGTGATGTCATCAGTGATGTCATTTGAGATGTCATCAGTGATGTCATCAGTGATGTCACTGACCATGTCATGAATGATGTAATATGTGACATCATCAGCAGTGGATTGCGGGTGCGCGATATATACTTAGTACAACTAACTATATATGGAATTTCAATGGTTTTGTGTGAGTAAAATAAGGTTTTTTAAATGCTAATTCCTAACTATATATGGTCTAGAACCTATGGTTTTTTCAGTGAATATATATATAGTCAATTGGTACAATTCATGATAATGCCATATTCGTTTTTCTACGAGCTTATAAAGCCCTTGCACATATATCTGTCTCCTAGTGATGTGACACGTCTCAATCTTGTAACTTTATTGAGACAGACAGTACCATCGTATTTTTTGCATAGCCCATTTGGGCAAAATAAAATACAAAGAACATATGTATCTAGTTCCTGGTTAGCCCCAGTGGGCAAAGTACAATACACACAAACTATGTGTCTAGTTTCTGGTTCCAGATGTACAAGTCCATGCCATTCATACTTCCATCAGTGCAAATTATTGTTCCATCACTGTGCCGCAAGTTGCCAAAATTGAAGTGCCCAAGATCTAGAATAAAAACACGATTAAAATTACTTATCAGCTAAACTGAATACAGATACAACTATCCTATTGGTATAAATGAATTGCTAATTCTTCGCTTCCATTCAGACCTTTTGGCACAAGACTTTCCGAATCAATGATATATAGTGACTCCAACTTTCGCAGTGAAAGTTCGCGATTGCCTCCTCTTGCTCCAAGATTCACAGTGTCAATTACCACCATACGTAGCAGGGTTTCATCGCTGAAATGATTTTCAGCTAAGCGCCGAGCTACCGGGTATTGTTTGTTTTTGTTCTTAATTGCCCGCAGATGTTCTAGCACTCGATTTTTTTTTTTTTTTTTTATTGAAAATTAACAAGAAACACAACAAACATCACAAGGCTTGATGACAATTGATCAGTGGTCATGAGTCCGTGCAGAAGGCGTACCGGCGTAACAGCATATATCATACAGTCAGTATCCATAATAAGGGGGGGGAAGCGAGGAGACAAGCGATAATACAGGAAAAGTCAATATGTGGAATGTCAGTCATGGGGACAAAGTGACATCGGGAAGCAAAGCATGCGGGGGGGTGCAAACATTTCCACAATAGGAGTTCCATTGCGACCAAATTCTACTCCATTTCTTGGGTAGACCCCGTGACAGATAAACAGTTTTCTCCCTAAACATGTACCAGTCCATGTTTTCCTTCCAGGACGATACAGTTGGCGGCCTATCTGATCCCCACAGCTGTGCAATGTCTCTCTTTGCAATCATGTTGCCCAGTGTCGCCCAGGTGATCTGAGCCGTGTTGTAGTCACTAGGCTCCCAGACGTTAAGGAGACAACGCCTGGCTTCGGGAGATAATGCAACACCAGTCACCCTTTCCATTACAGCATGTACACGGGACCAAAATTCACACACCACCGGGCATTCCCACAGAATATGGAGGAAGGTGCCAGTCATGCCGCATCCGCGCTTACACTGATCATCCATAGAATAACCCATACGAACCAGGCTCGGACCAGTGATGTACACACGATGGAGGATCTTTAGTTGAACCAATCGAAGGCGAGCTGGTATGTCGACCTCCTTAGGCGAGGACAAGGTGGATTGCCAGTCCTCATCGTCCAATTCTAGACCATCAGCGGTCCACGAAGCCCTGAGGCGCACGAGCAGATCAGCTCTATTATTTATGAGCTTCCTGTAAATCAGAGAAATTGTGCTATCGGGTACATGTCCGTCAAGGATACGATCCTCTAGGGGGGAGGATTCAGGAATTTCTGTACCCGCGGTGAAAACCGATAACAGGGCATGTCGGACCTGGGCGTATCGGAAATATTCTCTGTCCCCAAGTTCGTACTCAGCCTGTAGCACCGCAAAGGACTTAACATCCCCCTTGGACCAGAGATCCTCCACCTTGCTGATACCAATCATGTCCCATTTATCAAATCCTTTCGTTCGCCACAGATTACCCAAACTTTAAGAATCATACAGGGGGGGTCGCACGGGTGAGTCTGTCATTCCATCCAAGAGCCGCATTCGTATCATGCCACACTCGTACCGCAATCTTAGTGGGTCCTGTCAGCGATTTACAGAGCTTCCAGGAATAAAACGCCCTGTTGAAAATTCCCCCCGGCAGAAGGTGTTTATCCATCGCAAAGGCCGGGGCCGGAACGGGGGCATACGTTGCGTGGTTAACCACACTCAGCTGGGAAGCCCAATAGTAGCGTCCAATGTCAGGGAGGGCGATACCTCTGTCGTACCACGGCAATGTGAGTTTAGACAGAGCAATGCGCACACGCCCATCCCAGATCAGTCGCCTCTGTAGACCCTCCACCTCACGAAAGTATCGAAAAGGAACATAATCAAACGAGTTCTGGAGAGCGTACAGAAATCTGAGCAGCGACATCATTTTGAAAAGAGCCGCACGGCCCAGTGGGGACAACGGCAACTGACGCCAGCGAGTGACATCCAACTTCAGCCGTTGAAGAGGAGGTAGCAAATTACGTTCATAACGCACGGTGGCATCCAAGGAGACGTAGATCCCCAAGTATTTAAAGCCGGTCTCAGTCACTTGAATTGGAAATCTACGAGGCAATGGGGGGAGTCCTCCAGCCAAAACGTAGACACAAGATTTAGTCCAGTTAATAACGAGACCCGAGTTCTTCCCGAAGGAGGTCAGAACATCGAAAAGCACATTAAGAGATTTCCGAGGGGAGGTAAGGTACAGAAGGATGTCATCCGCGTAGGGCGAGATACGATCCTCAAAATCGGGAGTCCTCCGGATGCCCCTCATGGAAGGCTCCCAACAGGGCCACTCAGCCAGCGGTTCCAAAGCGAGGGCAAAGAGCAACGGAGACAGCGGGCAGCCCTGCCGGGTACCCTGCGTAAAGGCCCAGGACACCTTACCATTAACCACCACCTGAGCCAGGGGCTTCTCATAAAGAAGTTTAACCCAAGCGATGAACCCCGGGTGGAACCCAAACTTCGAGAGGGCCGCCCAAAGGTAGGGCCACTCAATGGTATCGAAAGCCATCGTAGCATCAAGGGAAACTAAAATGGCCGACTCAGTGAGAGTCGCAGCCCTCGCGAGAACTCCGTGGAGTCTCCGCAGATTAAGGGCGGTGTTACGACGAGGAATGAAACCGGACAGATCCGGATGGACCAAGTCCCCGATCACAGTAATCAAGTGGTTAGCCAACAGTTTGGCAAGAATTTTGGGTTCGGCGTTAAGCAATGAAATGGGTCTATACGAGGCACAGCGATCACAAGGTTTATCCTCCTGGTGGAGAACCACAATGGTAGCAAGCCGCTGATCCGCGGGCAGGGAACCAGAGTCCACAGCCTCCAGGAACATCCCCTTTAAATAGGGTGCCAAGGTGTCGGGTCGTAACTTATACAATTCAATGGGTAAGCCATTAGGGCCCATTGCCTTACCAGAGCGGAGGGAACGGATAGCACCCGCGATCTCATCTACCGTGAAGGGCGCGTCCATGAGGTCTCTGTCGTCCTCCGAAAGACAGGGCAACGCAATGTCCCAAAGAAGTAACCGGGAGTCATCCTCGTCTCTGTCAGAGACCGAGGCATACACAGTTTGGAAGTGGTCAACAAAGCAATCAACGATCCCAACTGGCTCAGTAACACGCTCACCATCCAACCTCTCAATCACAGGGACAACACGATTCTCTCTCTCTTTCTTATCCAGCCACGCAATAAATTTACCAGCCTTATCCCCCACGTCATACAGCCGGCCCTGTTGCTCACTGTACATCACCTTTGCCGCATCGGTAACGAGGGCTCTGTAATCAGCCTGCTTCAAACTGAGGGAATGCAATGCTAACCGTGTCACTCCAGAACCAAGATAATTCTCAAGTGCAGTGATATCAGTTTCAATTCGCACAATTCCCTCATTTTTAGCCTTCTTTGCAGCAGCAATAAGTGACAGTGACTGCCCAAGGATAACCGTCTTGAAAGTCTCCCACAACGAAACAGAAGAAGAAACAGATCCCACATTGTCATTGAAGTAGTGGTCAATAGCTTTCACAAGTTCAGAACGGGTCTTAGGAGTACGGAAATACCAAGGGTTGATGGGGGCCACCCTACCCGCACTGCCAACTCCAACCCAAAACCGAAGCCACAAAGGAGAATGGTCCGATATACCCCTGGGAAGATGACAAACCTCAGTAATGAAGAAGGATTGGGCCGATGGCATCAGAAAATAGTCTAGCCTGGAGAGACTACCATGCGCCCCGGAGTGGAAGGGATACTGGAGCTGTGTGAGATGCATCAGTCTCCAGCTATCAATGAACCCAAAAGTCTCCAGAAGATCACTAAGCCACATCTGAGACCTGACCAACTCCCGGGGGGGGAAACAGTCAGCAGTACCAGATACGACGGAGTTAAAGTCTCCACCAAGGATAAGAAGACCCTCCGGTAGCCCTAGCATAACCTTACCCAGATCAGCATAAGTAGGGGTTTGTAGGCCCGGAGGGACATAAATCGAGAGTCTTCCCCTCCCATCTACCCGTGAGGGCCGCATAGTGCCCTCTATCATCAAGTATCACCTCATCGACCTCGAACGGGAGAGAAGACCGAATAAGAATGCCCACCCCCCGGGAGCCAGAAGTGAAAGCAGAGTGTGCGACTAAGCGATAGCCACGCCTATTCAAGGCTGGACAGACGTTACCAATCAGATGCGTCTCCTGTAGGAGAACAACATCGGGAGAATGGCATCTGAGGAACTGCAAGACCACCCCCGCTTTATTTTGTCTCCCAACCCATTAACATTCCAGAACAACAGTCTCTACTCACCTCCCCCCATCCCCGAGAATGAAGCAGGGCACCCCACACACGAACCCAAATGACACGAGCAGAAAGAAGAATCAATATGAAGCCTTGTGACAAAAGAAAAACACACACAGTCTCCCCCACCGACCCCCAACTGAAACCCGTTACAACGCCCCCCACCCTGCACCCCTGCGTACGACTCAGAAGCCACCCCAACTTGCAGTGTGCCTGTCGCCCCATAGTGAAACTACTCTACAAGAAGAACCTAGGAGGAGAAAGAGTCCCCAGTAACCCCCGCCACCCTCAGGCCCAAGCAATAAATTAAAAACAAAAGAACCAAAGTCCAGACTAAGCCGAAAAAGTAGAAAAGTTCAGAAGCCAGGATCCACAGCATTATTCCTGCTCCGACAAGCCACCTCCAGCACCGCCGGGGTGCTCAGTTCGATCATCCCTTTTGGGCAAAGAGTCAAGCCAGTCACTGACACTGTCCGGTCGATCTAAGAAACACGTCCGTTCACCATTTTCCACACGAAGTCTGGCCAGAAACAGCATGGCATACTTGAATGTCAGGTCCCGCAAACGTCTCTTGACTCCCTGAAACCCCATCCTCTGACGTTGAACGAATGGAGTAAAGTCGGGATAGAAATTTACAGTAGAGTTCTCGAACTTCACCGGGCCCTTTTCCCGGGAAGCTTGCACGATAGCGTCCCTGTCCCTGAAGTGGAACAATCTGGCAACAATGGGTCTCGGGGGAGCCCCGGGCTGGGCCTTCCCTCCCGGAACCCTGTGAGCTCGCTCAACCGCAAAGAATTTGGTAAGCCCGGGGGGAGCAAGATGGTTTGAGACCAGATCTTCCATTAGGAGTTCAGTAGCAGAGGTCTCGGAAGTCTCAGGAATGCCAATAATGCGCACGTTATTGCGACGGGACCGATTTTCATAATCCTCCAGACGACGTGCCATCATGTCGCGAGAGGAACGCAAGTTCCCGATCTCCATTTGGATTTCTGTGACATCAGTAGTCAGACTGGAAGTCTTCAAATTTAACTCCTTAACCCTCTCATTGGTCTTTGCCTAGTCCGCTCTGATTAACGTAACATCCACAGCCACCGTGTCTATCTTGGAGGCGAGCGCCTCATATTGCTGTCCCATTGAGGTCTTAAGGCCGGTGATGGCGCCCATGACATCCTGCAACGATACTTCCGTCGTGGCAGATATAGACTTAGGATCATCAGGCGAACAGCTAGCACTGCCAGGGGACCCCTTTAGTTGAGAATAATGATCCATAATATTAGTCTGGGATGGGCCCCCACGAAGCGGTGCCTTGGTCTTACGTTTCTCTGGCTCATGTCTGGCGGCCATATTGGAATAGGGACCCCGGAGGGGCCCGGACGACCTGGTGAAAATGGCCGAACGTGATGAGGCTAAAAAGCCATGAAACTGGACCAAATGGGCGCAAATGTCAACAGCGTTGATGACACGGTGGCCAGATGGGATGGTTGGATCAGTGCTGCGAAACCAGGCTGGAGCAGGAGGCGATCTGAGCCGCAATCCAGTCAATCCGCGCCGGGAGTAGGAAGTGAAACCGAAAGTCAGACAAAGGCCGTCCAGGGGAAGAAACCCCTTCAGCCGATATTGTTCAACTACTCCCCTGCCAGCAAATCAACTGAGCCCCCGGTGTCGTCTCGGGGCGGGCCGTGAATGGTCCAGACGATGTAAAAATGGACCTGAACGTCCGATTTTGATTTTTCGAAGAATGTTGAAGTCAGCCTGAGCTCGTCTTCAAAAGCCCATCAATAAAATCAGGATTTAGAAAGGATAGATGCGAAGGGCGGCGCGGGTCTAGGGAGCTCCTCACTCACGCGACCATCTTGGATGCCCGCGAAGCTCCTCCTTTTGAGCACTCGATTTTTTGCTTCATGTTTGGTACTACCAACGTACCATTTTTCGCATGGGCAAATTAAAACATATACACTGTGTGTGGTATTGCAAGTAAGGTTCTTTTTAATTACAACCTCCCTGCTGGAATTGGGTATCTGTAGTTTATCACAGTCTCTACTATTCCTACAGGCTTTACATCTTTTACAGCATCTGAAACCAAATGGTGTTCGGGTGTCTTTCGTTGTTGCTGTCCTGACATGATTGATGTTCATCTCTCAGTGATCTACTTTTCTTGAAAGTAATTTGTGGATTGCTTCCTAAGTTCTTACTAAGGTGGTTGTCTGTCAGTAGTACATGGCAGTGTTTTTAAAAAAATTGTCGTACTGCATTCGCCTGTCCTGAGAATGTAGTGATAAATCTGATACATTCCTCTTCTTTGTTCTTCTGTTTGGGGTATAATAGATCATCTCTGGTTTTCAATTTTACCCTAGCCACAGCTTCCTCAATAGTCTTTTTACTGTATCCTCTCTCAAAAAAACTTTGACACATGATGTTTTGCTCTTGTTCAAAGGATGTCTCAATGCTACAATTTCTTTTGGCACCCAGCAATTCCCCATAGGGGATGCTGCGTACCAAATTGGAGTGATGGCTGCTATTGGCATTAAGTATGCTGTACCCAGCAGTGTTCTTGCGAAATAACTTAGTAGTTAATTTCTCATTCCTGACTTTCAAAAGGACATCAAGACATTCCATGGTGCTTTCATTAATGCGACATGTGAACTGTAAGTTTAAGTTGTTCACATTTAATTTTTCAACAAAGGATTTAACTGAGTCCTCCGTCCCGCACCAAATGAAAAAAATATCATCGATATAGCGCAGCCGCAGGGCAATGTTGGTAAATTCAGCCATTTCCATGACAACCTGCTCCTCCCACCAGCCCATGAAAAGATTTGCGTAGCTGGGGGCGAAGCAGGTTCCCATGCTGTGCCCTGTGACTGCCTATAGATGTCGTCGTCAAAGAAAAAGAAATTATTAGTGAGGCAAATCTCGTTCATTTTTATGATCATTTGAGAGTGATGGTAAAATGTTATGGATCTAGATTTAAAGAAATGTTGTTTCGCCTGTAAGCCCAGCTCATGTTTTATACATGTGTATAGGCTACTGCCATCCAAGGAAACTAGGATAAAATCTTTTTCCCAGTGTATGCCATCAATCACTGTAAGGAAATGTGTTGCATCCCTAAGGTAAGATGGCAATGCCAAAACATAAGGTCTCAGATGGTAATCAATGAACCAGGAAGTGTTTTCCAATAGTGATCTTATTGAGGAGACTATTGGTCTCCCGGGGGGGTCGTTCATGTTTTTATGCAGCTTTGGAAGTAGATAGAGGATCAGGATCCTAGGGTGAGCACAATACGGATACTTGTACTCCTCCTCTTCCATCAGTCCTCTATCCCGGAGACCAATAGTCTCCTCAATAGGATCACTATTGGAAAACACTTCCAGGGTCATTGATTATCATCTGAGACCTTAAGAAAACTTGAACTATAGTTCCATTCACACCAAAAAAGTTCTGAAAAATTACTTCCGTTAGTTTGTCTTTAACACTTGGTTTTGACCTTCATTAAAGGGATTAGTTTATCTAATGATCAAATTGTATTGATTACTAAAACAAATTTGAAAAAATTTAATTCAAAAGCCTTCTCAAGTAGATGTTCTATAGTTTCCTTTTTCATATAATATGCGGTTTTTAAAAAAAACGTGGACACATAGTAGAATTGTGTCTGCATTAAATAAAGTTTAAGAAAATCTGAGGACATTGTGCAATTGTCTCTGTTTTAAGTAAATCAAGATTGTATTGAATGTTTTCTGTAGAGCTGGCAGTTTTGGTATCTAGTTGTGAACTGTACTGAGTGCAGGATTGATTGAAGGCTCTTCTCAGCACATATACTGAAGAGAAATTTACATGCACAACTGAATTGAAGTCATGGACTCTGCTGTCCGTAATTGCATTGAAGGTATTAATTGACATAAACATCGATGTGTGCTATTTTGTACAGTTAACAGAATGTGAGGACACCCCATTTAATTGTCTCTGCCATAAGGAAAGCAATGCCGAAAACAATGCCGTCCTTAATGTAAAAGGAAAGCTGAATTGAAGTTGTGAACTCAGCTCTCCATAGTGTAGATTGAAGGCAGTTGGTGACACAAAAATCGATGAATGCTATTTAGTCATAGATAATAAAATCTGAGGAACAGTATAATTGTCTCTGCCTTAAGGAAGGCAAGGCTAAATGCAATGCTGTCCTTAAAGTAGAAGGAAAGCTGAATTCAAGTTGTGAACTGAGCTGTCCGTAGTGTAGATTGAAAGCTCTAGTGAGTAGTTATAGATGAATACTATTTGTGACGTTCTTTTATAAAATCGGAAGACATAAAACCCATTAGTCTCTACCTTAAATAAAGCAAGGCTGAATTCAATGTCTTCTGTAGTAGTGGAGCTCTTTTTAATTTTTACTGACCGCAGAATATATTGAAGGCTGTTGTCAGGATAGATATTGAAGATAATTTTAGTTCTAAAGCTGAATTGAAGTTGTGAACCCTTTTGTCCGCAGTGTAGATTGAAGGCAGTAGTTGATACAAAGATCAATCAATGCTATTTTGTCACAGTAAACAGAATCTGAGGACACCGTACAATTGTCTCTACCTTAAATAAAGCAAGGTTGGATTCAATGCTGTCATTAATCTAGAAGGAAAGTTGAATTCAAGTTGTGAACCCAGCTGTCCGTAGTGTAGATTGAAGGCAGTTGTTCACAAAGATTGAAGAATGCTATTTAGTCACAGATAACAGAACCTGAGGACATAGTAGAATTTTCTCTGCCTTATGGAAAAAAAAGACTGAATACAATGCAGTACTTAATGTAGAAGGCAAGCTGAATTCAAGTTGTGAATGCAGCTGTCCGCAGTGTACATTGAAAGCAGTTGTTGACACAAAGATTGATGAGTACTATTATGTCACAGTTAACAGTTTCTGAGGACACAGTATATTTGTCTCTGCCATAAGGAAAGCAAGGCTAAAAAAAATACTGTTCTTAATGTAGAAGGGAAGCTGAATTCAAGTTGTGAACGGAGCTGTCCGCAGTGTAGATTGAAGGCAGTTGTTGACACAAAGATCGATGAATGCTATTTAGTCACAGATAATAGAATCTGAGGATACAGTATAATTGGCTCTGTCTTAAGGAAAGCAAGGCTAAACGCAATGCTGTCCTTAATGTAGGAGAAAAGCTGAAGTCAAGTTGTGAAAGCAGCTATCCGCAGTGTAGATTGAAGGCAGTTCTTGACACACAGATTGATGAGTGCTATTTTGTCACAGTTAACAGTATCTGAGGACATAGTATAATTGTCTGTGCCTTAAGGAAAAAAAAGGCTGAATACAATGCCGTCCTTAATGTAGAAGGAAAGCAGATTTGAAGTTGTGAACTGAGGTGTCCACAGTGTAGATTAAAGGCAGTTGTTGACACAAAGATCGATGAATGCTATTTAGTCACAGATAATAAAATCTGAGGATACAGTATAATTGTCTCTGCCTTAAGGAAAGCAAGGCTAAATGCAATGCTGTGCTTAATGTACAAGGAAAGCTGAATTCAATTTGTGAACCCAGCTGTCCGTTCTGTAGATTGAAGGCAGTTGTTCACACAAATATTGAAGAATGCTATTTAGTCACAGATAATAGAATCTGAGGACACAGTATAATTGTCTCTGCCTTAAGGAAAAAAAGGCTGAATACAATGCGGTCCTTAATGTAGAAGGAAAGCTGAATTGAAGTTGTGAATACAGCTGTCCGCAGTGTCGATTAAAGGCAGTTGTTGACACAAAGATCGATGCATGCTATTTTATGTCAGTTAACAGAGTCTGAGGACACAGTCTAATTGTCTCTGCCTTAAAGAAAGCAAGGCTGAATTGAATGCTGTCCTTAATCTAGAAGGAAAGCTGATTTGAAGTTTTGAACTGAGCTGTCTGCAATGTAGATAGAAGGCAGTTGTTGACACAAAGATTGATGAATGCTATTTTGTGAACGTTAACAGTATCTGAGGACACAGTATAATTGTGTCTGTCTTAAGGAAAGCAGAGCTCAATACAATGGTGTCCTTAATGTAGAAGGAAAGCTGAATTGAAGTTGTGAACTGAGCTGTCCGTAGTGCAGATTGAAAGCTCTAGTGAGCAGTTATAGATGAATACTATTTGTGACATTCTTTTACAAAATCGGAAGACATAAAATCTATTAGTCTCTACCTTAAAAAAAACAAAGCTGAATTCAATGTTTTATGTAGTAGTGGAGCTCTTGCTATGAAGTTTTAATTTTTACTGACCGCAGAATATATTGAAGGCTGTTGTCAGGACAGATATTAAAGATAATTTTAGTTCTAAAGCTGAATTGAAGTTGTGAACCCTTCTGTCCGCAGTGTAGATTGAAGGCAGTTGTTGACACAAAGATCGATAAATGCTATTTTGTCACAGTAAACAGAATCTTAGGACACAGTATATTTGTCTGTGCCTTAAATAAAGCAAGGCTGGATTCAATGCTGTCCTTAATTTGGAGGGAAAGTTGGATTCAATTTGTGAACCCAGCTGTCCGTAGTGGAGATTGAAAGCTGTTGTTCACACAAAGATTGAAGAATGCTATTTAGTCACAGATAACAGAACCTGAGGACACAGTATAATTGACTCTGCATTATGGAAAAAAGGCTGAATACAATGCGGTACTTAATGTAGAAGGAAAGCTTAATTCAACTTGTGAATGCAGCTGTCCATAGTGTAGATTGAAGGCAGTTGTTGACACATAGATTGATGAATGCTATTTTATCTCAGTTGACAGAATCTGAGGACACAGTATATTTGTCTCTGTCTTAAGGAAAGCAAGGCTGAATACAATGCTGTCCTTAATGTAGAAGTTTCAAAACAATAGAGCCACCCAATAATCCCCTAGGGACTGGGTATCGTTAATACTAGAAGGACAGCTGATTTGAAGTTGTGAACTGAGGTGTCCACAGTGTAGATTTGAGGCATTTGTTGACAAAAATATTGATTAATGCTATTTTGTTACAGTTAACAGAATCTGAGGACATAGTATAATTGTTTTTGTGTTAAGGAAAGCAAGGCTGAATCCAATGCTGTCCTTAACCACTTGGATGCTAGGCATCTTGCGCCGCTTCAATGTAATTTCCATTTAAATCAATGGAAACTCCATGACGAGTTACCCTTGTCATTAGCACTGAAGGGGTTAATGTAGAAGGAAACCTGAATTCAAGTTATGAATGTAGCTGTGCGTAGTGTAGATTGAAGGCTCTAGTGAGCACAGGTATAGATGAATGCTATTTGGGACATTCTTTTACAAAATCGATGCTCCTGTTTCTTATTTTTGATGAGGTTCATAGACTATTTCCCGTAACACAAAAGTTCATAGCAATACATGCATAGAAATTTAAGTTTACCAAAATCAAGATTAATATGTGAGTTTGGAGTGCTTGCTAAAGATGCTGTTGCAGCAGATGATGTGCTTGGTGCAGCAGCAAGTGGGTTGCCCTTCAATCTTTGTGTTGTAGCTCAAGCAAAGTTGTAGGGGTGCAAATTCATGTGTTGCACTATATTGACTGTGCTAAATAAGTATTTTTGGTATGGATCAGCCTTTGAAAGAGTTGTTTGGAAAATTTTACAGATTACTTTTGGAGTATTGACCTTCGGCTGGGATAGTAGCTATGACAAAAAGGCTTGATAAAGGGCCTTGACGTGCAATCAGAATATGAAATTGAAGAATAATTGATAATCACAGCCAAGAAAGGCAGGAAGTGTGTATCTAAATCAACAAAGTTCTGTGGAGTTTGTGATGATGTGTGGTCGAAGCAGGACGCATTGGTAGCAAAGTCTTTATAATCTAGTTTTCAAATAAATATTGGTTGTGCATTCACAGAAGTACGTTGAAGTATATCTCCAAAAAGTATGATATATTTTTTTCTAAGTAAGTCATCCCATTCAAACGGTCATGTGGTGATGATTTCTGGTGCACTGAGTTAGTACTCTTTGGCGCTGAGCTTGAACGTACCCAGTGCTGATGTGTGGTTGGTGGGGAATTTCCTACTGTTCAAACTTTAAGAAAATCTGAGGAGATTGTGAAATAGTCTCTGTTTTAAATAAATCAAGTTTGTATTGAATGTTTTCTGTAGTGTTGGCACTGTTGGTATATAGTTGTCAACTCTATTGAGTGCTGAATTGGTAACCTGAGCCAAGAAATGCAGCAAGTGTGCACATTTTCCACTGCCTTCAGCCGGGGTAGTAGCTACTACAAAAAGGCTTGTTAAAGGGCATTAACTTTGAATCAGATTATGAAATTTAAGAATAATTAATAACCCCAAGGAAAAAAAGCAAGAAGTAGGTGTGTGTATGTGTAGATGATGTGTTGATTGAGATGAAGGTGAAAAATAAGAAAGGCTGCAGACGTGCAAAGTAGTCACTGCCTTGTAAGGGAAGTGGGTGTTTGGTTTTCCTGTTCATTATACAGACTGGGCGTCGGATTCTGCAGTGTGTGCCTGAGAAATGGGTATCTCATGGAAGGAGTTAAGCAAATGCACAAAGTACACACAATGTATGGTAGAAAGGATACAAGTGTGCAAATTATGCACTGCCATTCAATGGGTAGTAGTTATCAAGATGTTTCAATAAAGGGTTTGGACTTTGAAGTTTAATTACTTGAAGAATAATTGATAACCCCAGCTAAACAAGGCTGTAAGTGTGCACATTTCCCACTGCCTTCGGCTGGGGTAGTTGATAGAACAAAAAGGGCTCGATAAAGGGTCTGCATTTTGAATAGGAATATGAAATTGAACAATAGTTCATAAGGCCTGCAAAGAAATGCAGCAAGTGCGTAAATTTCCCACTGCCTTCTCGCGGTACAGTAACTTCATGAAAAAGGCTTGATAAAGGGACATGAGTTTGAATTAGAATATGAAATTCAAGAGTTATTGATTATCACAGTGAAGAAAGGTATGAAGTGTGCAAATTTCCCATTGCCTTCTACCGGGGATTGTAGCTACAACAAAAAGGCTTGATAAATGGTGTTGAGTTTCAATCAGGATATGAAATAGGTGTTATACTTAGTTTAGTTTCGACTGAGATAGTGGTACGTGAAACAACAAGGTTTGTGGAGCTTGTGAAGAATTGTGGTTTGGGTAGGACGTACTGATAGTAATTTTTTTGCTCTTGCGCATTCTGGCTTACTAAGGGCAATTGGCGATTTTGTGTAGGTGTGAGGGAGACTATTTTATTTGGTACTGTACTTTATATGTAATGAATAAGGAATCAGGTCAATTGTGGGTGAATATGGACATGTGGTGATGGTGGGAGGTAGCGGTTACCAAAACATCATATCTTGGTGGCATTAATTACAGGTGCAAAATATTGGTAATTTAGTGTGTGAATGTAGTGATAAGTGGTGGAATGAGTTAGTGGCACCTAAAGGAACAATATTCTGTGGCGTCTGCGATTACGTGTGGTCCAAGCAGGACACATTGGTAGCAAAGTCTTTAAAATTAAGTTTTTTTAATAAATATTGGTTGTCCATTGACATTAGTTGGACTATATCTCCAAAATGTTGTATATTATTAAAAAAAAAATAAGTCATGTTATTCAATACGGTCATGTGATGATGATTTGTGGTGCACTGAGTTAGTAATACCTTTGACGCTGAGGTTGAACGTACCCTGTGATGATACATGATTGGGGGAGGGGGAGGAACAGTAATATGTCATACTCTGTTTTAAGAATTTGCTGCATTCTTAAATGCACAAAGGCAAGCATTAAGTTTGATACCATGCTTAGGTCATCAATAATGAGAAGTTTCATTTTCGTGAAGTATGTTGAAACTTCACAACAAGCTTCTCCAAATAGTTTGTGGTATTCTAATTTGATGTCATGCGCCATAGGTAGTATGTGAAAAAGATGTAATGTAGGATTGGATATGTTAACATTTGGTCATATTTTGAATATAAGGAACTTATTACAAATATGCAAGAAGCAAATTATGGCTTGAAGTATTCTACAAGATATAAGAATTGGAGAAATGAGTGAACATGGCAAAGTAGTTTTACAGAGACGATTACTTTGAAATTTGTTTCTAAATGAAAATATTGTTTCTAAGGTTGTTGGTAATTTCAAAAAAATTGACAACCCCAGTGAAGAAAAGGAGAAAGTGTTAAAATATCCTACTGTCTTCAGCTGGGGTATTAGCTATAACAAATAGGCTCGATAAAGGGCTTTGACTTTGAATCAGAAAATGAAATTGAACAATAATTGTTAACTCCAGCCAAAAAAAGGCAGCAAGTTGGTGTCTGTCATGTGTAGATGATGTGTTGATTGACGCGAAGATAAAAAAAGGTGAAAAATTAGAAAGGCTGCAGACACGTAAAGTACTCAGTGCATTGTCAGGGAAGTGGCTCTTTAGATTTCCACCTCATTATACTCATAGGCTGTCGAATTTCATAGTGGGAGCCTGAGAAATGGGTACCACATCAAATGAAGCAATGTAAGTGCACTAAGTTACCACTGTGGGCGGTAGGGCTGAAAAATTACAACACCGGTCCAATTTCAAGGACTCTACTTTGAATTAGAATAATACTTGGGAAAGGCAGCAAGTAAGGTAGCAGGTACATGTGTTTGAGGTAGTGGATGTAGAATAAGGTGAAAAGGAAGAAAGATAGCACGTGCTGAAACAACCCACTGCCGTGTAAAGGAAATGGGTCTTTGGTTTTCCAGTCTATTACAGACTGTTAGTCGGATTCCGCAGTGGGAGCTTGAGAAATGGGTATCTCATCTAGGGAGTTAAGCATGTGCACAAAGTACACACACTGCACGGTAGAAAGGACGCAAGAAAGGACGCAAGTGTGCAAATTACCCACTGCCATTCTTGTGTAGTAGTTACCAAGAAGGTTCAATAAAGGGCTTGAACTTTGAATGACTTGAAGAATAATAGATAACCGCAGCCAAAAAAGGTTGCAAGTGTGCAAATTTCCCAGTGCCTTCAGCCGAGGTAGTAGCTACAAGAAAAAGGCTCGATAAAGGGCCTCCACTTTGAATACGAAATAGAAGAATAGTTGATAACAATAGCCAAGAAAGGCAGGAAGTAGGTGTGTGTATGTGTAGATGATGTATTGATTGAGTGGAAGAGGAATAGTGTAAAAAATACGAAAAGCTGCAAAGTGACCAACTACATAAAGAGCAGCCTTCTAAACATGAACTTGCACAAATAAAAGGTACTCATCCTCAGACCCACCCCTTCAGCTGACTTCTGCTAGGTGACTACACTTTGGACAGTACCAACACTTACCAACCATGTCTACAACCTAGGATTCATCCTCAACTCCTTCCTTTCAATGTGTAAGCAAGTCAACATCGTCTATTCGTTCTGCTATAAGAACCTCCACATGCTCCGCAACATTTACAAGTGGATCCTAATCAAAAGAATAAGAACAGTGACAAGGTCCCTCATCAGCAGCAGACTACTCTGTGGGAAAACTCTCTTCAGAGGAATTGTAGCCAAACACCTACAACATATCCAAAAGACCTCCACCCGAGTGATTATCAATGTCCCCTGCTGCAGCCACATCACTCAGCACCTGATACAGCTATACTGCATCAGTACCAATAATAGGATCACCTTCTAGCTCCTCAGCCTTACTTTCAAAATACTCCACAACACCAGACTAATCTACCTTAACCGAAGAAATCCTGAAAGGCCAAATTTTGACCTTAAAAGTTTGGCTCTAAAAATATTAGGTAACAACTCTTTAGGCAAACGTTGCTTAAAAACTGATTGATTATTAGAATGTATCCAACCTTTTAGACATTTTAAATAAACAGTGAAATGTCCAGATGTTGTACAAGGTACATCATGAAAAATAATTGCAACAGCTACGAAAGCTCTTCCTGATATTGAAACCTGACCAGCTACAAAAAAATGTAATTAAAATTTCCAATTTTTCTATTGGCAGCAAAAGTGTGCAAATTACATAGTGTGTTTAGTTGGGGAAGTAGTTACAGCAAAAAGGCTCGATTAAGGCCCTTTGTCTTTGAATTAGAATATTGAATTAAATAATGATTGATAACCCCAGTCAAAAAAGGCAGCAAGTGTTTGTACGTGTGGGTGGTGTCTTGATCGAGTAGAAGATGAATAAGGTGAAAAATAAGAAAGGCTGCAGATACGCAAACTACCCTCTGCCTTTTCAGCGTAGTGGGTCTTTGGATATCCTTTTTATTATACAGACAGGGTGTTGGATTCCATAGTGGGAGGCTGAGAAATGACTACCACATCTAAGGAAGCAAAGCAAGTGCACTAAGTTCCCACTCTGGGCAGTAGTGCTCAAAAATAACACCAACCCTTTCCAGGGCCTCTACTTTGAATTAGAATAATAGTTGGCAAAGACAGTCAAGAAAGGCAGCAGGTAGGTGTGTTTGTGCTAGTGGATGCAGAATAAGGTGAAAATGAAGAAAGGCAGCAGACGTTGAAACTACCCAGGGCTTTGTAAAGGAAGTGGGTGTTTGGTTTTCCAGTCCATTACACAGACTGTGTGTCGGATTTGGCAGTGGGAGCCTGAGAAATTGGTGTCGCATCAAAGCAAACAGTGGAAGTGCAGAAAGTACACACACTGTACAGTAGAAAGGACGCAAGAAAGAACGCAAGTGTGCAAATTACTCACTGCCATTCATGGTTAGTAGTTACCAAGAAGGCTGAATGAAGGGTCTGTGTTTTAAATATGAATTAATGTTAGAATAATTTATAACTCCAGCCAAGAAAGGCAGCAAGTTTGCATATTTACCACTGCCTTCGGCTGGGGTAGTAGCTAAAACAAAAAAAAGGGCCATGAGTTTGAATTAGAATATGAAATTCAAGAATAATTGATAACCCCAGACTAAAACGGTAGCAAGTTGGTGTGTGTTATGTGTATATGATGTGTTAATTGAGTGGAAGATTAAAAAGATGAAAAATTAGAAAGGCTGCAGATTGCAAAGTATCCACTGACTTGTCAGGGAAGTGGCTCTTTGGATTTCCACCTCATTATACGGAGAGGGCATCAAATTCTGCAGTGGGATGGTAAGAAATGGCTACCACATTGAAGGAAGCAATGTGAGTGCATTATGTTACCACTGTGGGTGGTAGGGCTGAAAAATTTCAACACCGGGCCCATTTTAGGGACTGTAGTTTGAATTAGAATAATACTTGGCAAAGGCTGCAAGAAAATTAGTAGGTAGGTGTGTTTGAGGTAGTGGATGCAGAATAAAGTGAAAAGAAAGAAATTTAGCATTTACACTGTCTTGTAAAGAAAATGGGTGTTTGGTTTTCTATTGCATTATAGACTGAGTCGGATTTCGCAGTGGGAGCCTGAGAAACGGGTATCTCATCTAAGCAGTTAAGCAAATGCACAAAGTGCACATACTGTGTGGTGGAAAGGGCACAAACGTGTAAATTACCCACTGTCATTAACGGGTAGTAGTTACCAAGAAAGTTTAATAAAGGGTCTGAACTTTGAATTACTTGAAGAATAATGGATAACCTCAGCCGAGAAAAGCAGCAAGTGGGAACATTTCCTACTGCTTACGGCTGGGGTATTAGGTACAACAAAAAGGCTCGATAAAGGGATTTGACTTTTAATCAAAATATGAAATTCAAGAATTGATAAGCTGAGCCAAGAAAGCCAGGAAGTGTGCGAATTTCCCTCTGACTTTGGCTGGGGTAGTAACAAGAACAGTAAGGCTTGCTAATAGGCCTTGACTTTTAATGAGAATATGACATTCAAGAATAATTGATAACCCCAGCTACGAAAGGCAACAAGTGTGCACATTTCTTACTCTTTTCAGCCGGGGTAGTTGTTAGAACAAAAAGGCTTGATAAAGGACCTGCACTTTGAATACGAATATGAAATAGAAGAATAGTTGATAACCATAGTCAAGAAAGGCAACAAGTAGGTATGTGTAGATGATGTGTTGATTGAGTGGAAGATGAATAATGTAAAAAATAAGTAAGGCTGCAAGTGTGTAAATTAACCACTGCGTTTAGCCGGGAAGTAGTTACAATGAAAACACTCGATAAAGGGCCATGACTTTGAATTAGAATATGAAATTCAAGAATAATTGATAACCCGAGCCAAGGAAGGCAGCAAGTAGGTGCGTGTCCGTGTAGATTATGTGTTGATTGAGTGGAAGATAAAAAAGGTGAAAAATAAGAAATACTACAAATGCGCAAAGTACCCACTGCCTTGTGAGGGAAGTGGATGTTTGGATTTCCAGTCCATTACACAGACTGTGCATCGGATTCTGCAGTGGGAACTTGAGAATTGGGTAGCACATCTAAGCAACCAATGCAAGTGGACAAAGTACACACACTGTGTGATAGAAAGGACACAAGAAAGGTAGCAAGTGTGCAAATTTCTTACTTGCTTTGGACAGGGAAGTTCTTACAACAAAAAACCTTGATAAATGTCTAATGACTGATGTGGAGGACAGCGATGCTCCAGTTTCTTATTTTTGATGAAGTTGATAGACTATTTCCCGTAACACAAAAGTTCATTGCAATAAATGCATAGAAATTTAAGTTTACCAAATTCAAAATCAATATGTGAGTATGGACTGTTTGCTGAAGATGCTGTTGCAGCAGTTGATGTGCTTGGTGCAGGAGCAAGTGTGTTCTCTGCAATCTCTGTGTTTCAGCTGAAGCAAAGTTGACAATACACAAGTGCCGGATTTGCTAAAGCACGATCAGCTCATCACAGAATAAGATATCTCCCTTGTTATGTTTATAAACAATGTCAATTTATATAACTTTGTTGGAGTGCAACCCCGATGTAGTGCTCATCCACCTTTTAGCACCAATCTACGATCCCCTACCCACTGTGCGGCAGAGTGTTATATACAATTTACAATCCACCACCAGGGCACATCCTTATTAGTCACTGTTATCCAATGGGCATCCAGCCAAGTCAATCCAATGTCTCAATTGTTCTTTTGATCCAAAATATAAATGCACAATGTTCATTGATATTCAGTGTTCTTTTAATATTGTTTTTCTTGTCACATCCGTCACAGCCGACGCGCGTTTCGCCCTCCGCGGGCTTTTTCAAGGCTGTAATTATCACACAAGACATAGCACCATATCAGATTTATATGTTATGGGCCACCTACCTATTCTTCATTACATTTTTTTTTTAAAGTCTAATCCACATAAGTGGATCGTGCCACCACCACCAACAAGATGAGTGTGCATCTCATACTGATTTTATTTTCACTCATATTTTCTGATCAGTTTACTATTAGTTCCTGTGCTGAAGGCACAACCATTTAGTGCGACCACCTATTTGTCTGGTTCACATCTATAGTTAAAAAAATATAATTAAATATATCTGAACAAATCTCAAATACGAAAAAAGACTATGTCCAACTATTCTATTTTAGGCTCAAAGTCAAATTTGTCAGAAATATCAAACTTCATAAATTCTTTTTAGGTAAACCAGAAAGAGTTGGTGAAGGGGACAACGTATTAATGACTAGCTCCAATCCCTCAATCAGAGAAATCAGAGATACACATCTATTGCTAAGCATAAATGATGAGGAGGGTATGGAGAGCATAGAATCTGTGGCAACAAATCTACAGCTAGAAACATACACTGAAATAAATAGTGGTCTCAGAATCAAATCTAGATTTACACCCCAACTACAAGGAGGGAACAACATATACAGATTCCAACAGAGTGTAGTACAGGACTTGTACCGATTAGAAGACAAATATCTCAGTACACAGAAGTATACAACTCAAAATATAACCCTTGAAGAACGTAAGGCGGTAAGGAACTTGAAAAACAGAGACTCCCTTGTCATCCGAGAGGCTGACAAGGGAGGGAACATAGTACTGATGAATCGCAGTGACTATACAGGTGAGATTGATAGACAATTAGGGGACACTAGTACGTATACCAAGTTGAGAAGCAATCCAATTAAAGAGACGAAGGTGAGAATTCTTGATCATCCTAAGAGTTGGAAAGAACAGTGTTTAATTTCAGACACAGAGATGAAATACCTTTTTAATGATTCACATACATATCCCTGTATATATTGCCTACCTAAGGTACATAAGAAAAGTGACTTTCCTCCCGGAAGGCCCATTATAGCTGGCAGTGGATCCCCAACTGAAAAAATATCAGAATACATCGATCTATTTTTACAGCCTCTTGTTATTAATCTACCCACATCTATACGGGACACGGGGGATGTCCTGAATAAGATTGGAGATGTGGACTGGGTGGAGGGACACTTCCTAGTAACATTAGATGTATGCTCGTTATATACGAGCATACCCTGTGATAAAGGATTACAAGCGGTACGTAATTTTTTGGACAGTAGACCCATTGAGACTTATGCACATTCTAACATGCTGATTGCAATGATACAAGTAGTACTAGAGAATAACATATTCCTACATAATGGGGAGTGGTATCGCCAAATAAAGGGTGTGGCCATGTGGGCGAAATTTTTGTGTTTATTAAAATTCTGTCTCTGTCTGTATCAGCTGGCTTCACTGTGAGTGACAGCATTCTTGTGTTTCAAAAAGAGCATACCAGCGCACAAAGTAAGTTTGTTCAGTGCCAGTAAGTACTGCAGCAGTGTGTGCTTTTGGAGAACATAAACTATTTTTGCTTTCGCCAGTGTTTGTTATAATGGTGAGGGCACAGCAGCTCCCACACCAATAAGGTTTTAGAAAAACTAAGCCAAAACAATTTACACATTGACAATACTAAAAAGCTAACCACCAATTTCAGACCTACTGGCTTTGTCATTGCTTGTTAATTTTTGTTTCCCATAATTTTATTGAAACTGGTTACATTGATTTTCCATAATGAATATTCTTAAGAATACTAGCATGCATCAACAAACACATGTTACTAGATGATGCTGAAAAGAAATGGTACCTGGAATTTTACATTAGTTTAGCTAAATGTTGTTTTCCTGGTTTCATTTTTAGATAAACATTTTATTTTGAAAGTAAAGAATCATTCATCTTGCTTTGAAAGTTCTGCATATATTTGTATCACATCAGAGAGCATTCTTGGAGCATTATCCATAGCCTCATATTGCTATACTTTGAAAACCTGTGTACACATTTTTATACTGGAACCACTGTCAGTAGTGCAGTCTCAGAGCTCACAGCATTTACTTAGAGCGTTCACCCTAATAATAAAGCTTTCAATTAATAAACTATGAATACAAGTTTGAACAGCATCAGCATATGGACAAAAATGTTACTCAACTGCAGAAAGGGCCCTTCCTTGATCCATAATGTGGTACTGCAAACTGGTAGCCAAAGGGTTTGTTCTGCATTGTCCTGTATTAGCAAATGTGAACTGGAGAGTTAATGCGTTCTAAAGACTCCAAGGACTTTTAATAATTATAATGTTGTCTATTTACACTCATTGAGGGTACTTACCATTAACTTTTGGACGTATGTTGTTGAAGTACCTTGGTTGCAGACAACAATTATTTTCAACAGACTGTAAATGTAAAAAAAGATTTACATTAGGACATCGTAACAGCAATGCTAACAATTGAAAACTTAGTTTGCAATATATTATGTATGAGTCTAGGTCTTTTCAGATCCAGGATTAGAGACAGTTACAACTGTTGCAAACATATTTAAAATGCTTTACTACAAACAATATTGAAAATTCACAAACATAATGACAATATCTTACTATACATTGTTAAAAAGTAATGATATGTCTTCGTCTATGAAAGATCTTCTACGAAAAAACAACATAAATAAGAATCCAATGTTCAGGACAACATTGAAAGGTTAAAGTCAAACCTATTTATTGCAGCTAGACCAGAGGACACTGTCATTATATCTGTAATCCTAAACACAACCCAGGTCAGTCCACAGAACAGAGATCACTATGGGGAAGTCTCCCTCCAGTATACTTCTGGTGGGAGACTGCCCCCAAGTGATGTTTGTTCTCTGCACTGACCTGGGTTGTCTTTAGGATTACAGATATAATGATAGGGTGTGGTCTGGTATAGCTGTAATAATTTTGCGTTCTGGGCCTTTTTTGGTCTTGAATATTATTGTTTCCCTGGTGGGTGGGTACGTAAACACCATCTTTTCAGTACCTCCAACCAATAGGATTATACAGAGGATATATAGACTTAGAATGTACCAAGATGTGGAGACCATAGAGGAAACCTACAAGTGGTGTCAATAATATTGTTTAAAGTCAAAGGTGATGACTCCATTAGGTTTATTACAATGTTCAGTCCATAATTCTTCAGAAATATTACATTAGTAAAAATCTGGGCTACTGGCTGACGAGTTGGGTAGCATTCTACAAACTGAATAACATAATACCAAATGTGTATGTTGAGCAAACATCAAACCTGACTGTTAAACCAATCATAGGTTTCAGAGTATAGAATTTCAGTACACATTTATGGCTAATTATTAGTTAAAGATAAGTAACTGTAATAGGAATGAATATATATATATATATATTCACTGAAAAAACCATAGGTTATAGACCATATATAGTTAGGAATTAGCATTTAAAAAACCTTATTTTACTCACACAAAACCATTGAAATTCCATATATAGTTAGTTGCACTAACTATATATTGCGCACCCGCAATCCACTGCTGATGATGTCACATATTACATCATTCATGACATGGTCAGTGACATCACTGATGACATCACTGATGACATCTCAAATGACATCACTGATGACATCACTGATGACAACATCCAGTGACTATGTTTCTGTAAAGTTAAAATATGTCTTACATATTGAAGAATGAGTGGATGTATAAGTGTCTGGACGAAGGATTTAGTAGGTGCATGACTGAATGTATGAGTGAGTGATTAAATGTGTCTCACTGAGTGCATGGGTTAGTGACTAAACTGTCTTAATTTGTGCATCATTATGTCTGTTGTTCTGTAAACTGCTGCATGTGTTGATCAGTAGCTATATAAGTAACTATATGGGTTATTGATTGATTGCCCAAGTATTTGCATGGGAGACTGAGTGTGTGTGTGGCTGGCTGGGAGGTGTGTGACTCTGTACAGATCAATGTGTACTTGTATCAATGATTGTATAAGAGAGTAAGTATGTGTTAGTATATGGTTGAAAACGTAAGGTGCTCTATGTTTAACTGTATAGAGTAGAAAATGGAAGTGTGATTGATTCTTTACAGGACTGACTAGGTGTGTGAGTAACTCCATGGATGAGTGGCAGAGTGTGAGTGTCTGTATAGGTGTATGAGTGCATATGATTGTGTTGTAAACATGAGTGATTGTATGTATGAATGATTGTATGGGTGAATGAGTGAATGTGTGTGTAGACGTAGGAATCAGTGAGTACGTATGTAGTAACTAGTATTGGTGTGTCAATGGTTTCAAAAATTATACTCTGTTTTTAACACTGGGTGAAAAAGAGGTTATATTAAAATGTGAGGAGATGCATTGTATTGTCACATGAATGATATCATCAGTGATGTGGTCATTGATGTCAAATGAGATGTCATCAGTGATGTCATCAGTGATGTCATTTGAGATGTCATCAGTGATGTCATCAGTGATGTCACTGACCATGTCATGAATGATGTAATATGTGACATCATCAGCAGTGGATTGCGGGTGCGCAATATATAGTTAGTGCAACTAACTATATATGGAATTTCAATGGTTTTGTGTGAGTAAAATAAGGTTTTTTAAATGCTAATTCCTAACTATATATGGTCTATAACCTATGGTTTTTTCAGTGAATTTTCAAGGTTTTGTAAATGCTAATTCCTAACTATATATGGTCTATAACCTATGGTTTTTTCAGTGAATTTCAATGGTTTTTTAATAGCAAATATCATAAGCTGTCGAATGTCAAGTACGTGGTAAGAATTTTTTTTTTCGTGTTTATGCACACTGATCTGCTTTGATTGCTGCCCCCCACCCCTCATTTCTATTAGGAGTACTCTCTCTTTGCAGATAGTGAAGGGTAGTTAACGCAGCCCTTTCCCCCTTTGTAATCCGTCGTGCCTGCTTCTCTCTCCATTTGATTGATTGTTCTCTTTGGTTCATTCTCTATTTACAAACAAGCACAGAGTCGCAATACTCTGTTTACTCTTTGCAGATAGCGAAAAATCGTGTAAAAAAACAAAAGGAATCGAGCAAAATCAGTAGGCCACTAATGGGATCTCTTTTGACCTCGCTAAAATAGAAATATTAGGAACAACCTGTTGAAAATAGCAATGCGTATGTATATAAGCGGCGTTCATTTGTGTTCACAGTACCCCTTGTTGATTGTTTCAATCGAGCATTGAATTGTTCGAAGTTAATTCTCTTAACGATCTTCTCTACCTGCAAACGAGGAAGAATAGGAATATTCTATCTCCCTTTGCAGATAGTGAAGGGTAGGTAACGCAAGCCTTTAACACGTCGTACCTATTTCATTCCTCATTGATTGATTGATTGTCCGAACATTGACTGTTTGGGAATTAGTTCTTTTTGGAGGTATTCCCTGTTTGCAAATAAACGTAGGAAAATCTTTGCAAGTAGTGAAAGGGTATGTAATGCGGACCTTTCTCCCCCGTTGTAATCTGTCATGCCTATCTACTCCCCACTGATTGATGCACCTTTTTCACCCGGACCATTTACTAGAGATACGTCATCTGGCCCGACCAGAGAGCACCCCTAGTGAAAAGGACATATGCAATAATAACGAAGTGATCACTGTATCCTGTTAACAGAAACTTTACCATGAAACAACCTGGAAAGAAAAAAATAGGAAAACGAAAATCAGTAGGCCACTGATGAACATGAACTTTTATTAAACAACGAACAAAGAAACGATAACATAACGTAATGATAAAACCTATTAATGTCCTAGAAACAAGAAAACGTTAAAATATGCCAGTGGTGAGAGACCAGAAAAACAGTAAGAGAAACCAAATCACCCCTCGCTGTCCCACCGCCTGCCACGCCAAAAAAATCGATAGACTAGGGAAAATGCAAGTCAGTAGAACATCCACCCCCACTCTGGAAACTTCCAAGGTGGGGCAGGGTTCCGGCTACGCCCAGCCGGGAGCAGCCCATATAAGGCAGGTCCTGCTGCCACGCCTCGGCCAGGAGATCCTAACGTAGGGTGTAGCCGGAGGAGAGGCCGAGACCAGCGGGACCCGGCCAGGGGATTGCCTTTACAACGCTGAACAGTTGCAGGGGGGGGGAATGTCTCCTCGACCCTCCCCTCTCTCTCCCAGTCCGGCCGCGGTGGCCCTTGAGAGTTGCAGGTAGTCCCGCCACATGCTCTTCCGGTCCGACCACCAACGGTCGGGGGGCCGAGGCCGACGGGATCCGGCTGCAGCCGATAAACCAAGAAACCCGTTCATGGGGCCAGAGCCAGGGGCGTCCGGCCGACATCCACCGGAAGCCCGGCCCGAAGACGGACGGGACACTTCTTTCTTTTATAATGGCTGCGACAACACTGGAGGGGGATGTCTTGCACATGCCTCCGACCCCCCCCTCGTCCTCATCGCCTGGTCCGGCCATAACAAATCTCAAGCGAGACGCCGTGGGGTGCACTGGGAGGGAGAGACGGTGCGAACAGGCCTCTCCCGCCTCCCCAGGTGGAGGCTTCCCAGCTGCACCCTCAGCGCTCCAGGCGGTGGCATCCTAACAACTACAGTGCTGCACAGTTTCGGAACGACCTAGATAACGGTTCTTCCACTGTGGCCATGCTGCAACGTCTCGCCCGGCAGGGTGGAGCCCGTCCGCTCATGTGACCCCGCGATCGCCGGTAGCTGCCGAACTCTCAAAATGGCGGTCGACCTGGCAAGAGCGGGCCCAACATAAAGAAATGGCCCGGTCACTGGTTGACTCCACCACCGTAGTCCTCCACGACCTTGAAGATTCTAGAGGAGCCGCGGGAGTCTCCGACCCCCGATGGGGAATGACTGCCATGATCGCCCGTGGAGTGACGAAACTGTATCCGCGGGACGTCGGCGCTCCCATGCTGGCGCCAGCCTCACTTTGAATTACTACAATCCTGCAGACCTCACTTCCGGTGAAAGCACAGTGTGACCCGGTAGGAAAAATTATTGCACCCCCTCCCATTTTTGACTGATAGTTCAAACCACCGATCCTTTCCTTTGCCCTTTTAACGGAACTTTGGACTGCCTCCCCCTCTTTTACATTTTCTAGAGAAAACAAAACATTAACCACTACATTAGCATAGCAGTTGACACCAGAACTGTTTTCAAATTGAAAACCAACAACATCTTCAACAGAATCCTTTTTGTTTCTGCTGTGACCCTGCTACAGCACAGGCATTGTCCCCAGCAGTAATTCTGCAATGCCGGTAAGAATAGCTGTGGTGCCTACTGGACTCACTCACCCCCGCGGCGCCCCACGCCGTTATTTGCTGGGCGGCAACTTACTAGACATCACTTTCGTGCCATCTAGATTTCAGCGCGTTCTGCTGCCTTGGAACTATTCGCACAACAGACTGCTACTGACGACCCACCCCCAGGCAACATCTTCTGAATTTTCATAATTTGAAAGAACTAGTAACATGTCCTCATCAGGAATTCAAAAGAAATTGCCACGGTCTCTTCGTTGTTTAAATGTTTTTACTGTTTTTGTTTTGTTGTATATATTTATATGTTATTAAAGTTTTATATTCCTACTACTTTGTTGGAGTGCTATATATTTTTAATGTGACACATAATTGTAAAAACTTTGATGTACAAAGAGTCATTCCTAGAATCTTCCGCTTCAGGCTCGGTCCCCTCACCAATCACAATACAGGATGGTTTTCAGATAGTAGGAACACGTGTGGTGTGACGGATCTCATCGGGTGTGGGCCTTGATCTACTATAACTCCTTTGAAGAGGGGTGAATCTTTACAGCTGGAGCCATAAACTACATCTGCAGGGCTAGCTGATAGCCTGGACAATCGGACACAGAGGAAGAGGAGTGTCAGAGGGTGCGGTAGTGAATAGGGCGAAAGGGAGGTGTCGGGCGGGCACAGAGTGTGATTCTCAGGGAAGAGCAGCGCAGATGGGGGAAGGTTTATTGCCCATGCATAAGACAGAGAGCGGTGGTGACCGGTGCCTGGAGGAGATGCTTACGAGGGTGAGGAGCCATGCTACGAATCGACAGCGTGCAGAGAGTGGGTCTGGTCAAGACATCTAAAATGGCTGCCGTGCACGACAAAAGTGTGGCATTTCAAAAAAGGCAAGATGGCGCAGACAATGTTTTTCAACACTTCCTCATTTCCTTCGAATCGAACGTTAACAGACGTTGGGGCATATTACCAAAGTTAAGCGATATTTATCGCTAACGATGCTTACCAACCAATTTTTTACCACTAAGCATCGTCAGAAATTATCGAAGATAAACCTTACTATTATCAAGGTTTATCGCAAATGCGATAATAAACGGCCGCAATGCATGAATATCGCTAAAAACTCAGCGATATTCATGCATTACCGAGCTAATACTCTTAGCCATGTTATCCACCTCCCATTGGATAACATGGCTAAGAACTGCTCAGATTCAGAAAAGGGGGTGGTGATGAACAGAGTGTCTGAATTAAGCAGACCACTCTTACCCAGTCCAAAGATCAGGGCTTGATCCATCACCGTTATTTATCTCACTGCCCCATCCCAGCTCAGAACCTGGCTATATGCAAATTAGTCTGTCCCTGGCCCAGTGCATCATGGGAACAGGGCAGACCAAACTACCAAGCCAATTCTTCACCAGAAAGGAGACAAGCTACCGGGGACCGGTTTCTGGCATTTCAGCCTCTTCGGCCCGGCTTGCTTGAATCCTGATGGAGCAGTGAGAAAGGGACTCATGTCTGAGTATACCCTGCCACACCTATAGTGGCCAAAAACGATTCAGAAAAGGGGGTGGTGATGAACAGAGTGTCTGAATTAAGCAGACCACTCTTACCCAGTCCAAAGATCAGGGCTTGATCCATCACCGTTATTTATCTCACTGCCCCATCCCAGCTCAGAACCTGGCTATATGCAAATTAGTCTGTCCCTGGCCCAGTGCATCATGGGAACAGGGCAGACCAAACTACCAAGCCAATTCTTCACCAGAAAGGAGACAAGCTACCGGGGACCGGTTTCTGGCATTTCAGCCTCTTCGGCCCGGCTTGCTTGAATCCTGATGGAGCAGTGAGAAAGGGACTCATGTCTGAGTATACCCTGCCACACGTATAGTGGCCAAAAACGATTCAGAAAAGGGGGTGGTGATGAACAGAGTGTCTGAATTAAGCAGACCACTCTTACCCAGTCCAAAGATCAGGGCTTGATCCATCACCGTTATTTATTTGTTTCCTTCCCAGTGTAAGAATTGGCTTTTGTAGTCTGGTCTGCCCTGTTCCCATGATGCACTGGGCCAGGGACAGACTAATTTGCATACAGCCAGGTTCTGAAACTGGGATGGTGCAATGAGCTAAAAAACGGTGTTGGATCTAGCCCTGATCTCTTGACTGGGTGAGAGTACTCTGCTTAATTCAGAGACTCTGTCCATCACCACCCCTTGTTTTAAATAATTTTGTCCACCCTAAGCGTGGAAGGGTATACTCAGATGTGAGTCCCTTGCTCATTGCACCATCAGGATTCAAGCAAGCCGGGCCGAAGACGGCTGTAATGCCAGAAACCGGTCCCCGGAAGCTTGTTTCCTTCCCAGTGTAAGAATTGGCTTTTGTAGTCTGGTCTGCCCTGTTCCCATGATGCACTGGGCCAGGGACAGACTAATTTGCATACAGCCAGGTTCTGAAACTGGGATGGTGCAATGAGCTAAAAAACGGTGTTGGATCTAGCCCTGATCTCTTGACTGGGTGAGAGTACTCTGCTTAATTCAGAGACTCTGTCCATCACCACCCCTTGTTGTAAATAATTTTGTCCACCCTAAGCGTGGAAGGGTATACTCAGATGTGAGTCCCTTGCTCATTGCACCATCAGGATTCAAGCAAGCCGGGCCGAAGACGGCTGTAATGCCAGAAACCGGTCCCCGGAAGCTTGTTTCCTTCCCAGTGTAAGAATTGGCTTTTGTAGTCTGGTCTGCCCTGTTCCCATGATGCACTGGGCCAGGGACAGACTAATTTGCATACAGCCAGGTTCTGAAACTGGGATGGTGCAATGAGCTAAAAAACGGTGTTGGATCTAGCCCTGATCTCTTGACTGGGTGAGAGTACTCTGCTTAATTCAGAGACTCTGTCCATCACCACCCCTTGTTGTAAATAATTTTGTCCACCCTAAGCGTGGAAGGGTATACTCAGATGTGAGTCCCTTGCTCATTGCACCATCAGGATTCAAGCAAGCCGGGCCGAAGACGGCTGTAATGCCAGAAACCGGTCCCCGGAAGCTTGTTTCCTTCCCAGTGTAAGAATTGGCTTTTGTAGTCTGGTCTGCCCTGTTCCCATGATGCACTGGGCCAGGGACAGACTAATTTGCATACAGCCAGGTTCTGAAACTGGGATGGTGCAATGAGCTAAAAAACGGTGTTGGATCTAGCCCTGATCTCTTGACTGGGTGAGAGTACTCTGCTTAATTCAGAGACTCTGTCCATCACCACCCCTTGTTGTAAATAATTTTGTCCACCCTAAGCGTGGAAGGGTATACTCAGATGTGAGTCCCTTGCTCATTGCACCATCAGGATTCAAGCAAGCCGGGCCGAAGACGGCTGTAATGCCAGAAACCGGTCCCCGGAAGCTTGTTTCCTTCCCAGTGTAAGAATTGGCTTTTGTAGTCTGGTCTGCCCTGTTCCCATGATGCACTGGGCCAGGGACAGACTAATTTGCATACAGCCAGGTTCTGAAACTGGGATGGTGCAATGAGCTAAAAAACGGTGTTGGATCTAGCCCTGATCTCTTGACTGGGTGAGAGTACTCTGCTTAATTCAGAGACTCTGTCCATCACCACCCCTTGTTGTAAATAATTTTGTCCACCCTAAGCGTGGAAGGGTATACTCAGATGTGAGTCCCTTGCTCATTGCACCATCAGGATTCAAGCAAGCCGGGCCGAAGACGGCTGTAATGCCAGAAACCGGTCCCCGGAAGCTTGTTTCCTTCCCAGTGTAAGAATTGGCTTTTGTAGTCTGGTCTGCCCTGTTCCCATGATGCACTGGGCCAGGGACAGACTAATTTGCATACAGCCAGGTTCTGAAACTGGGATGGTGCAATGAGCTAAAAAACGGTGTTGGATCTAGCCCTGATCTCTTGACTGGGTGAGAGTACTCTGCTTAATTCAGAGACTCTGTCCATCACCACCCCTTGTTGTAAATAATTTTGTCCACCCTAAGCGTGGAAGGGTATACTCAGATGTGAGTCCCTTGCTCATTGCACCATCAGGATTCAAGCAAGCCGGGCCGAAGACGGCTGTAATGCCAGAAACCGGTCCCCGGAAGCTTGTTTCCTTCCCAGTGTAAGAATTGGCTTTTGTAGTCTGGTCTGCCCTGTTCCCATGATGCACTGGGCCAGGGACAGACTAATTTGCATACAGCCAGGTTCTGAAACTGGGATGGTGCAATGAGCTAAAAAACGGTGTTGGATCTAGCCCTGATCTCTTGACTGGGTGAGAGTACTCTGCTTAATTCAGAGACTCTGTCCATCACCACCCCTTGTTGTAAATAATTTTGTCCACCCTAAGCGTGGAAGGGTATACTCAGATGTGAGTCCCTTGCTCATTGCACCATCAGGATTCAAGCAAGCCGGGCCGAAGACGGCTGTAATGCCAGAAACCGGTCCCCGGAAGCTTGTTTCCTTCCCAGTGTAAGAATTGGCTTTTGTAGTCTGGTCTGCCCTGTTCCCATGATGCACTGGGCCAGGGACAGACTAATTTGCATACAGCCAGGTTCTGAAACTGGGATGGTGCAATGAGCTAAAAAACGGTGTTGGATCTAGCCCTGATCTCTTGACTGGGTGAGAGTACTCTGCTTAATTCAGAGACTCTGTCCATCACCACCCCTTGTTGTAAATAATTTTGTCCACCCTAAGCGTGGAAGGGTATACTCAGATGTGAGTCCCTTGCTCATTGCACCATCAGGATTCAAGCAAGCCGGGCCGAAGACGGCTGTAATGCCAGAAACCGGTCCCCGGAAGCTTGTTTCCTTCCCAGTGTAAGAATTGGCTTTTGTAGTCTGGTCTGCCCTGTTCCCATGATGCACTGGGCCAGGGACAGACTAATTTGCATACAGCCAGGTTCTGAAACTGGGATGGTGCAATGAGCTAAAAAACGGTGTTGGATCTAGCCCTGATCTCTTGACTGGGTGAGAGTACTCTGCTTAATTCAGAGACTCTGTCCATCACCACCCCTTGTTGTAAATAATTTTGTCCACCCTAAGCGTGGAAGGGTATACTCAGATGTGAGTCCCTTGCTCATTGCACCATCAGGATTCAAGCAAGCCGGGCCGAAGACGGCTGTAATGCCAGAAACCGGTCCCCGGAAGCTTGTTTCCTTCCCAGTGTAAGAATTGGCTTTTGTAGTCTGGTCTGCCCTGTTCCCATGATGCACTGGGCCAGGGACAGACTAATTTGCATACAGCCAGGTTCTGAAACTGGGATGGTGCAATGAGCTAAAAAACGGTGTTGGATCTAGCCCTGATCTCTTGACTGGGTGAGAGTACTCTGCTTAATTCAGAGACTCTGTCCATCACCACCCCTTGTTGTAAATAATTTTGTCCACCCTAAGCGTGGAAGGGTATACTCAGATGTGAGTCCCTTGCTCATTGCACCATCAGGATTCAAGCAAGCCGGGCCGAAGACGGCTGTAATGCCAGAAACCGGTCCCCGGAAGCTTGTTTCCTTCCCAGTGTAAGAATTGGCTTTTGTAGTCTGGTCTGCCCTGTTCCCATGATGCACTGGGCCAGGGACAGACTAATTTGCATACAGCCAGGTTCTGAAACTGGGATGGTGCAATGAGCTAAAAAACGGTGTTGGATCTAGCCCTGATCTCTTGACTGGGTGAGAGTACTCTGCTTAATTCAGAGACTCTGTCCATCACCACCCCTTGTTGTAAATAATTTTGTCCACCCTAAGCGTGGAAGGGTATACTCAGATGTGAGTCCCTTGCTCATTGCACCATCAGGATTCAAGCAAGCCGGGCCGAAGACGGCTGTAATGCCAGAAACCGGTCCCCGGAAGCTTGTTTCCTTCCCAGTGTAAGAATTGGCTTTTGTAGTCTGGTCTGCCCTGTTCCCATGATGCACTGGGCCAGGGACAGACTAATTTGCATACAGCCAGGTTCTGAAACTGGGATGGTGCAATGAGCTAAAAAACGGTGTTGGATCTAGCCCTGATCTCTTGACTGGGTGAGAGTACTCTGCTTAATTCAGAGACTCTGTCCATCACCACCCCTTGTTGTAAATAATTTTGTCCACCCTAAGCGTGGAAGGGTATACTCAGATGTGAGTCCCTTGCTCATTGCACCATCAGGATTCAAGCAAGCCGGGCCGAAGACGGCTGTAATGCCAGAAACCGGTCCCCGGAAGCTTGTTTCCTTCCCAGTGTAAGAATTGGCTTTTGTAGTCTGGTCTGCCCTGTTCCCATGATGCACTGGGCCAGGGACAGACTAATTTGCATACAGCCAGGTTCTGAAACTGGGATGGTGCAATGAGCTAAAAAACGGTGTTGGATCTAGCCCTGATCTCTTGACTGGGTGAGAGTACTCTGCTTAATTCAGAGACTCTGTCCATCACCACCCCTTGTTGTAAATAATTTTGTCCACCCTAAGCGTGGAAGGGTATACTCAGATGTGAGTCCCTTGCTCGTTGCACCATCAGGATTCAAGCAAGCCGGGCCGAAGACGGCTGTAATGCCAGAAACCGGTCCCCGGAAGCTTGTTTCCTTCCCAGTGTAAGAATTGGCTTTTGTAGTCTGGTCTGCCCTGTTCCCATGATGCACTGGGCCAGGGACAGACTAATTTGCATACAGCCAGGTTCTGAAACTGGGATGGTGCAATGAGCTAAAAAACGGTGTTGGATCTAGCCCTGATCTCTTGACTGGGTGAGAGTACTCTGCTTAATTCAGAGACTCTGTCCATCACCACCCCTTGTTGTAAATAATTTTGTCCACCCTAAGCGTGGAAGGGTATACTCAGATGTGAGTCCCTTGCTCATTGCACCATCAGGATTCAAGCAAGCCGGGCCGAAGACGGCTGTAATGCCAGAAACCGGTCCCCGGAAGCTTGTTTCCTTCCCAGTGTAAGAATTGGCTTTTGTAGTCTGGTCTGCCCTGTTCCCATGATGCACTGGGCCAGGGACAGACTAATTTGCATACAGCCAGGTTCTGAAACTGGGATGGTGCAATGAGCTAAAAAACGGTGTTGGATCTAGCCCTGATCTCTTGACTGGGTGAGAGTACTCTGCTTAATTCAGAGACTCTGTCCATCACCACCCCTTGTTGTAAATAATTTTGTCCACCCTAAGCGTGGAAGGGTATACTCAGATGTGAGTCCCTTGCTCATTGCACCATCAGGATTCAAGCAAGCCGGGCCGAAGACGGCTGTAATGCCAGAAACCGGTCCCCGGAAGCTTGTTTCCTTCCCAGTGTAAGAATTGGCTTTTGTAGTCTGGTCTGCCCTGTTCCCATGATGCACTGGGCCAGGGACAGACTAATTTGCATACAGCCAGGTTCTGAAACTGGGATGGTGCAATGAGCTAAAAAACGGTGTTGGATCTAGCCCTGATCTCTTGACTGGGTGAGAGTACTCTGCTTAATTCAGAGACTCTGTCCATCACCACCCCTTGTTGTAAATAATTTTGTCCACCCTAAGCGTGGAAGGGTATACTCAGATGTGAGTCCCTTGCTCATTGCACCATCAGGATTCAAGCAAGCCGGGCCGAAGACGGCTGTAATGCCAGAAACCGGTCCCCGGAAGCTTGTTTCCTTCCCAGTGTAAGAATTGGCTTTTGTAGTCTGGTCTGCCCTGTTCCCATGATGCACTGGGCCAGGGACAGACTAATTTGCATACAGCCAGGTTCTGAAACTGGGATGGTGCAATGAGCTAAAAAACGGTGTTGGATCTAGCCCTGATCTCTTGACTGGGTGAGAGTACTCTGCTTAATTCAGAGACTCTGTCCATCACCACCCCTTGTTGTAAATAATTTTGTCCACCCTAAGCGTGGAAGGGTATACTCAGATGTGAGTCCCTTGCTCATTGCACCATCAGGATTCAAGCAAGCCGGGCCGAAGACGGCTGTAATGCCAGAAACCGGTCCCCGGAAGCTTGTTTCCTTCCCAGTGTAAGAATTGGCTTTTGTAGTCTGGTCTGCCCTGTTCCCATGATGCACTGGGCCAGGGACAGACTAATTTGCATACAGCCAGGTTCTGAAACTGGGATGGTGCAATGAGCTAAAAAACGGTGTTGGATCTAGCCCTGATCTCTTGACTGGGTGAGAGTACTCTGCTTAATTCAGAGACTCTGTCCATCACCACCCCTTGTTGTAAATAATTTTGTCCACCCTAAGCGTGGAAGGGTATACTCAGATGTGAGTCCCTTGCTCATTGCACCATCAGGATTCAAGCAAGCCGGGCCGAAGACGGCTGTAATGCCAGAAACCGGTCCCCGGAAGCTTGTTTCCTTCCCAGTGTAAGAATTGGCTTTTGTAGTCTGGTCTGCCCTGTTCCCATGATGCACTGGGCCAGGGACAGACTAATTTGCATACAGCCAGGTTCTGAAACTGGGATGGTGCAATGAGCTAAAAAACGGTGTTGGATCTAGCCCTGATCTCTTGACTGGGTGAGAGTACTCTGCTTAATTCAGAGACTCTGTCCATCACCACCCCTTGTTGTAAATAAGAACTGCTCAGGGCAGGTGTTACTTTTTGGAGATATTCGCGCTTAGCGCGAATATCTCCAAAAGTTGGTAATAGGAGATAGATATCTTGCATGTTGTAATGCAAGTTATTGTGGTATATGGAACTCATACCATAATCTCTCAGGAAAGCAGAAACTGATCCTTTTGGGACCACCTAAAAAGGCCTAGGGGGTGAGGAGTACTCTACTTTGCCCCCTTTTCACGTTCCGAACTATTTTATTTTACTCTCTTCTGTAATTACACAAAATAGCAGCGATAAGATGCATCGGAGACACACAGTGAGAGAAAGGAGGCCGGAGATGAAGAAGACATGTCAAATACACATTGGAGATAATATAGTGGCAGAAGGGAAGTAAATATGAGTAAACTTACCATGTAACATAAAAATGTTGCACTCTATACTATAAGTCTCATTTTATACTACAATCACTTCGCTACAACCTCATAAATTAAAAATAAAAATGAATAATGTCTCAAACAATTTTTGATTTCTAAATATAAATTTATTCTTCAGAATTTTCTAAATTTGAAAGAACTAGTAACATGTC
This sequence comes from Lissotriton helveticus, assembly GCF_964261635.1. Classification (NCBI taxonomy): domain Eukaryota; kingdom Metazoa; phylum Chordata; class Amphibia; order Caudata; family Salamandridae; genus Lissotriton; species Lissotriton helveticus. The sequence continues at coordinate 120,598,289 of NC_136059.1, forward strand.
CTCATCAGCAATGTCCTCACTAAAAGTCTCCAATGATGATTCTTGTAACTCTATGGTCTCCAAACACTCGATAAATTCGCCATCAAGAGATTGATCAAAAAAATCATTCAAGTCATCTCCTCCTTCTGACAATATTTCATTATTGGTGCTGTCAATTTCAATCAATGTAGTGGAATCATTCAAGTCATCTCCTCGTGACAATATTTCATTATTGGTGCTCTCAATTTCAATCAATGTAGTGGAATCATTCAAGTCATCTCCTCCTTGTGACAATATTTCATTATTGGTGCTGTCCATTTCAATCAATCTAATGGAATCATACAAGCCATCGCCTCCTTGTGACAATATTTCATTATTGGTGCTCTCAATTTCAATCAATGTAGTGGAATCATTCAAGTCATCTCCTTGTGACAATATTTCATTCTTGGTGCTGTCCATTTCAATCAATCTAATGGAATCATACAAGTCATGTCCTCCTTGTGACAATATTTCATTATTGGTGCTCTCAATTTCAATCAATGTGTTGGACAATTCAAAAGAAATTGCCACGGTCTCTTCATTGTGAGCCATTTTATTTTGAAATTGCTTGCTGTAAATTGCAGAAAAAAATAATCACTTTCATTTATCGTCTTTAGTAATACATAATATAAAACTAACTTTATCAAGTATTTAGTATAACAGAAGGACTGCAAATAAATAACAGAAAACATTTTTCAAATTATCTTCAAGTGTACAACATAGTTCCCCATACAAATTAACAACTCACCTTTTTAAAAGTAGCAGAAGTGTTAGTACTGTGTAAATCAAACACCAGAAATTCACCACCAAAAATTCCTCACAAATGTACCTCAGACAGTAGTATCACAAAATGGCTGTGGTTTCCTCTCATTTGACATATATACATAACCAATTAACTTTCATCACACACAAATACAAAACCAAAGTAACATTTTAATTGGTTCTAAATTTCAACACTTTCAAATGTGTTTTCCCCATGCAATTTTCCATAGGACATTTACATACGTCTACAGCCTGAATGGCTGAACGGAATTACACCAAACTTGGCAAAATGGTACATCAAACCTAAGAGGTCAGGAAGGATCTACTATGCCCCCTTATGGTCATTTCCCCCTTCGCTTTGGCCTCCTCTTGTCTCTCAATCCTACCGAGGGACAAGATGGCGGCCGCTACGGACTGTTTGGAATGTTGACAGACGCCGGAGAACCAATCAGCTTCGCAAAGCTCCGTAATGCGAAAAGTACGCGAAGCGGAGCGCTGTTACAGATATATATCTTTTTTTCAACGTTAATTTCTCAAAATCCACTGGAGCACATATATTGAGACCTAGCAAAGGCACATCGGGCTACCAGTCCCTAATATTTTGCCAAGTTTCGTGCAAATCCATTCAGCCGTTCGATTATTATTATTTTGTTTTTTTTTTGCCCCGCGGGGCCCTTTTAAAACCTCCACATCAAACCTAGGGGGTCAGCGAGGATCTACTATGCCCCCTTATATTTATTTCCCCCTTTGTTTTGACCTCCTCTTGTCTCTCGATCCTACCGAGAGACAAGATGGCGGCCGCTACGGACTGTTTGGAATGTTGACAGACGCCGGAGAACCAATCAGCTTCGCTTCACAAAGCTCCGTTGCGCGAAAAGTCCGCGAACCAGAGCGCTAACCGGTCCGCTGTTACAGATATATATCTTTTTTTAAACGTTAATTTCTCAAAATCCACTGGAGCACATATATTGAGACCTACAAAAGGCACATCGGGCTACCAGTCCCTACAATTTTGCCAAGTTTCGTGCAAATCCATTCAGCCGTTCGGGCTAAAAGTGAGGCCAACCGCCCTATGGAAAACTCAATGTTAAAAACACGTTTTGGGACCCCCCTTTTTTCTCGGCCCCCACTGGACGAACCCCCCCCAAATTTTCAAGGGCTGCTCAGAAACAAAATGTGCCATTTTCCTGAAAATTTCAGCCGATTCCGTCCACAAACGCCAAAGTTATTAGACATAGAATTTTCAAAAAACCCATAGAGAAAAAATCCTAACTATATATACCTACTGGCGACCGCCAGTAGGTAATATATATATATATATATATATATATATATATATATATATATATATATATATATTTGGTGTTGAGAGACATCTGTTTGAGGGGACGGCATTGATTAGTTGTAACAATATATGAAAGCACACGAGGTTCTAAAGAGGAAGAAATATGTACATCATATGCTATTAGCTATAGTATAGACTATTTACAAGTAGCAGAACGTGGTGTACCTGGTACAGGTTGTGAAGATCGGACAGGTTGAGAAGATGGTATAGTTGATGGTGAATTATCATTAGTTATGCTTCCTGCAAATTAATTTAGAAAAAGTAACATTTGTTAAAGAAGAAATTAGTTTAACAACCTAACACAAACATTTCTTAAACACCAAAAGTTAATGCAAAATAAAACATTTTTATGAATGTAGTTTAAAAAATATGTTGTGTGTAGAAAGTTTAAGCAAGGGAAATAGAGTACAGTTAACACAAATACAGAGGTAAGGCGTGTGAAATGGATGCAGTTTCAAAACATGACAGTTTAACAAAGGGCGCTCAGGCTGTGCAGTGATAGGCGTGATTTTTATATTTAGAGTTTCTTGTGTGGGTGGCAGAGTTACAGCTGTAGGCCCAGTAGTAGCATTTATATGAGCAGCCTTGGTATACTTAACTATCAAGATTAACATTTTAATCATAGAGAAACAATTACCATCACAGCTTCAATAAAGGGAGCAATTGCACTTAAAGACTGACCATGAAGTGTTGAAGTGTTGAAAACATGTATTTTGGTGAAAGTATGTCATAAAAAGATGTACGATAGAGGTAAAAATAGTTAGGTAACGTAAGCCAAATAAAGGGCTACTACAACACCGTAGTGTCAAAGATATAAATCCAACAATTATTATGAATTAAATGTATGCTAGTCAGAGGAGGCAAAAGTTTAGTAGGCCAACTACAGCACTGAAAAAAGAACTATAGGTCATGTGGGGAAACAAGACATTTTAAGTCTGGGGAGGACTTAAAGGAAGCAAATATGATGATTAAGAGAGAGTACGTATGTTGAAACACAAAGCACGTGGCGTAGCACTAAAATACCAATATGAATGCACAAATTGGACCAATACAGGCTAAAACTCGGGGCACAATTCAAAAATACGTCACAGAAATTCATGCACGCACAATTTATTTAACCATTGATGGTGCTGTCGGCCGCTGAACATTCGGAGCAGTACCTGGCTGGTGCTGCAAACGCGCAGTGTCCGACTGAGCCTAGCCCACTGTTCAGAACCCGCACACTGCGCCGAAAGAACGGTCGCAGTAAACAGGTTAATTTTGATAAACAATATATGATCAATAAGAATAGAGGCCTGGGAAAACTTTGTGAGGTAGGAATGAAGATAAAAAGTCACGGGAGGAGTAGGAGGGAGCAAATATGATGAAGCACAGAGTATGTTACGCAGAAAAGTAAAGCAAATCGGCTGGGAGGGGCATGTGACGTAGTAAAAAAATACCAATGATAAAGCAAAAATTGGACCAATACAGACTAAAACTCGGGGCACAATTGAAAAATATGTCACAGAAATTAATGCACGCACAATTTATTTAACCATTGATGGTGCCGTCGGGCGCTGAACGTTCAGAGCAGTACCTGGCTGGAGCTGCAAACGCTCAACGTCCGACGGGGCCTAGCCCACTGTTTAGAACTCTCACACTGCGCTGAAATAACGGTCGCAGTAAACAGATTAATTATGATAAACGATATATGATCAGTAAGAATAGAGGCCTGAGAAGACTGTGTGAGGTAGCAATGAAGATAAAAAGTCATGGGAGGAGTAGGAGGGAGCAAATACGATGAAGCACAGAGCATGTTCCGCAGAAAAGTAAAGCAAAATGGCTGGGAGGGGCACGTAACGTAGTAAAAAATTACCATATGAATGCACAAATTGGACCAATACAGGCTAAAACTTGGGGCACAATTAAAAAATACGTCACAGAAATTAATCTACGCACAATTTATTTACCCATTGATGGTGCTGTCGGCCGGTGAACGTTCGGAGCAATACCTGACTGGTGCTGCAAACGCTCAACGTCCTACGGGGCCTAGCACACTGTTCAGAACCCGCACACTGCGCTGAAAGAACGGTCACAGTAAACGGGTTAATTATGATAAACGATATATGATCAATAAGAATAGAGGCCTGGGAAGACTATGTGAGGTAGCAATGAAGATAAAAAGTCACGGGAGGTGTAGGAGGGAGCAAATACAATGAAGCACAGAGCATGTTCTGCAGAAAAGTAAAGCAAAACGGCTGGGAGGGGCACGTGACGTAGTAAAAAAATACCAATATGAATGCATAAATTGGACCAATACAGGCTAAAACTCGGGGCACAATTCAAAAATACGTCAAAGAAATTCATGCACGCACAATTTATTTAACCATTGATGGTGCCGTCGGCCGCTGAACGTTCTGAGCAGTACCTGGCTTGTGCTGCAAGTGCTCAACGTCCGACGGGGGCTAGCCCACTGTTCAGAACCCACACACTGCGCCAAAAGAACGGTCACAGTAAACGGGTTAATTATGATAAACTATATATATTCAATAAGAATAGAGGCCTAGAAAGGCCACGTGAGGTAGCAATAAACATTAAAAGTGACAGGAGGATTAGGAGGGAGCAAATACAATGAAGTACAAAGCAAATGAAGCACAAAACTAAAGCAAAACAGAGCTGGGAAGGGTACATGATTCAGTCAAAAAATAATTCTATTCAATTTAAAGAATGCAGGCCAAACCGCGTGACACTTGAAAAATACGATACAAAAATTCATGTACGCACAATTTTCTGTGGCGGCTGATGGTAACGGCTTCTCCTACCTTTGCTTCTGTTCTCTCTTGTCTTGTCTTGAACGCTGGGGCTATGGCTGGGCTTGGATGGGTGGGGCGGACGAAGCAGACACTGCGGCTATGGTGGCCTCGCTGGACGGCAGCAGCAGTGACACCATGCCAAGTGTCATGACTCCTTCTGCTCTCGAGCAAACAATTCGTAGTACAATCGACGATGATGAAAGTCTGTCTGTCACCGCAGCGCAGGCAAAAGAGAGCGTGCTTACGTTAGTATTCGCTTCATATGGGAACCGCGGGGGTTGACCAAACTAAGTCCAGGGCCGTCATTGGTGGCGTTTTCGCAGTCTAGAAGACTGACGGCCCTGGGGATCTCCTATTGGCTAATGCATTGGTTTCCAGGCTTAGTAATAGCAAGAAATCTACCTGGTGATATCTAGGAAAGTATGGGCGGGCGTGTACCGCGCATGTGCAAGTGTGAGTGTGTGGACCAATAATTAACAACAGAGAGAGAAATGGGCGCGGTTTTCATGCGCGCAGAGACAGGGCCAGAATCGGATCTCCAATGAGTGACCACTTGTAACTATTCTCATAGCGCGCCCTGTGCTCTGATTTGACAGTTAGAAAGTAATCGCATCATAGTTTGTACTGGTAATCATTCTCAGCGCGTACTCTCGCATACGCTACAAATACGCTTTGAGGTAACGCGTCACATCCATGTATCTGTGTGACGTCATGTACGGCGCCCCGTACGCCAAAGGCACAAATGTTTTTAATTGTTTAAAAAGATATACTTATATATTTAATTATCATACTAATAGAGTACATTATCTAGAGTACTTATGAAAATTGTTTTTTTAAAGTTTGGACAATCGTATATTACTTTTAAAAGCGATTATGGAAATGGCGGTGGAACGTCATAAGTACTCACTTCATAAGAGCACATGAAGCTCAGCGTAAGTGTACGGAAAGCCATGTGACTTTAAAAGAGGTGATTTGATTGGTTTATAATAGTTGCTATTGCAAATGTTGAAAGTTCCGTCACATTTTAATCATTTAGTTTGACTTTCTAAGAAGAAGCATTTCTTCTGAGAATCTTGTAAAGTAGAAGGAATACCACCATAATATTAGCAATGGACTCATATTCCAGCCATTCTTCAGATGGAGATTTCATTCCTGAAGAACCTCCAAAGAAGAGGAAAGAAGCTGTAATTTGTAAGTTTTTTACTTTTCCATAAGGCAAAAAAAGGTTAATGCTCCAAACGTAACCTGTAAAATTTTCCAAACAATTTTTTCTAGGGGTGATCCATGTAAAAAATACTCCTTTGGCACAGCAAATATGGTGCGACACATGAAGAACTTGCATCCGAACAACTTTGCTCGAGCTGTAAGACGGAGCTTGCAGGACAACCCACCTGCTAGTGTACTAAGTACATCAACTGCTGCACCAGCATTTCCAGCAAGCAGTCCACACCCACATATTGATACTGATTTTGCTGATGTTAAAATTGTATGCATTTATTGCGATAAACTTTTGTGTTATGGGGAACAGTCTATTGACCTGATGAAACGCAGGATGCAGGAGCATCGCTGTCCTCGACATTAGCTTTTTTTATTCTTTTGTTCGTGTTGGATACTTTTTGAGTTCCTGTTCAGTTTTATTTGATTTAAAAAAAAACTTGTTGAAAAAACACAGAAAATTTTGAAAACTAAAAACAGAAAAAAAACAGTTATTTTTAGAACTACTTTCACTGGTCAAAGAAAGATCTATATTTCTGTGTGTGTATAAAAGTTTGTCAGAATGAATGTGAAGTTTATAAGTGAATGAATGAATACATTACTAGTGTATGGTGAATGTGAAAGTGCAGAACTATAAGGAAGTGCTACAGTATAAATCTATAAGCAGTTTACCTATAGTATACTGTAGTACCTCCGAAGCACTGGAATGTAACATATGCACATAAATATGTTACAAGTCTCTGCTTCAATTTGCACTGCTGGTGAAACTGCCTGGATGAATTTGTATGTGTTAGGTGTGGATTTACAACTCCCTTGTGTCTCTTTTACAAAGGTGTTGCGTCACTTTTGTGACGCACTGGTGGTGTAAAAGATGTGCCATGATGTGTGGTATTTACAATGTGACGCATTTGGAAATTGCATCACATTATAAAGCCCTACACTACAAGGAGATGATGTCACAGTATACAATAAGTGGCATATCTCAGTGATGTCATTTGAGATGTCATCAGTGATGTCATGACTGATATCACTGACCATGTCATAAGTGATGTAATATGTGACGTCATCAGCAGTGCATTGCGGGGGCGCGAGTTATAGTTAGCTGAACTAACTATAACGGGGGAATTTCAATTGTTTTGTATGAGTGAAATGTCCAGGTAACTATAACATGTGTGAAACCTATGGTTTTTACAGTGAATTTCCAAGGTTTTTTAAATGCTAATTCCTAACTATAACGTGTGTGAAACCTATGGTTTTTTCAGTGATTATATATATATATATATTACCTACTGGCGGTCGCCAGTAGGTATACATAGTTAGGACCTAGTTTCCATAGGAAATCCGCAACATTCTATTGGGAATAACTTTGGCGGCGGTTGATGAATTTCCGCAAATTTCTCAAAGAAGATGGCCTGCTCCGATCTGCTGCTTCCCTGAAAGTTTGGGGGGGATTTGTCAAGTGGGGGCTGAGAAAGGGGGGTCCCAAAACATGTTTTCCCCATGTTAATTTCCATAGGACGTTTAGTCACGGCTACAGCCCGAATCGCAGAACGGAATTACACCAAACTTGGCAAAATGGTAGGGACTGGTGCTCAGTAGGTCCTTTTGTTTAAATGTTGTAAATCCCTCCAGTAGTTCCTGAGAAAATCAAAAGAGAAACAATGTATATATCTATAGCAGCTTACTGTAAGATTACTGTAAGCTTACTGTACTCTGTACCTTTCTGAGCACGAGCTGAATGCTAATTGGCTGTCAACTGTCTGTCAACACTCCAAACCAGAAAGTGTTGACAGCCATCTTGTGCCTCGGTAGACTGAGACACAGAAAAGCAGAAAAACAAACGTGTAGAACTCAAAAAGGGGGCAGGGTTTAAGCACCCTGACCCACTAGGCCTGCTCAGGGGGTGCCCCAGGCCCAAAAATATATAGCAGCGGGATGCCTGGCTTTCACCTTGCGGATACCCTGCCGGGGTTATCTCACAGGGGAATACCAGGACGGGTTCCCTAAGCAAGCGCTTAGAAACCACTTGGTGATTTGCGCTATATAAATTCCTGTACATTTACATTTACATATATTTTTTAGGCCTGGGGGTCCTTGTGGGACCCCCTGAGCAGGCCTAGGGGGTCAGGGTGCTTCTACCCTGCTCCCTTTGCGTGTTTTGCACCTTTGTTTCACTGCTTTCTTGTGCCTTGGTTCTACCGAGGAACAAGATGGCTGCCAACACTTCCTGGTTTGGAGTGTTGACAGACAGTGGCAGCCAATCAGCATGCCTTCCCGAGAAAGCTGCATGCTCATTGGCTGTTCACACTTCTAACCAGGAAGTGTTGGCATCCATCTTGTGCTCGATAGACCGAGGCACAAGAAAGCAGAAAAACAAATGTGAAGAACCCAAAAAGGGGGCAGGATAGATGCACCCTGACCCCCTAGGCCTGCCCAGGTGGTCCCACAAGGACAAAAAAAGGCCCACATTTTTTATTTAAAAAACCTGGTCTGTTTTTAAAAAAATTAGCCCCTGGGGGGACCAAATTGCGGGGGCATAGTGAAAAAGAAGTGTGGGGGGTCCACAATCCCCCCCACACTTCCCCGGGGACCACCGCCCACGGGGCAGAGCAACACAGCCACTTGGCACATACTGGAGGCTCCTGGTGGGCTAGTTGGCACCCAGGGACCCCATATAAGCAAGGGGAATTAGTTCCTACTCTGCACACATGCCAGGGGTTGCGCTGCAGAGAGGTGTAAAAAAGGGTGTGGCCTCATTACACCTCTCTGCAATGCAGCCCCCTTGCTTATACTGGAGGCTCCTGGTGGGCTAGTTGCCCCCCAGGGACCCCCAGTATTCAAGGGGAATTAGTTCCTCCTCTGCAAACACGCCAGGGGTTGCGCTGCAGAGTGTTGTAAAAAGGGGGCGTGCCCTCTGAACACCTGCCTGCAAAAATTTAGTAAATCAGTATAAAAAAAAATGTATACATTTAAAAATTGTCATTTAAAAAAACGTCAAAATTCAATGAAAAAACCATAGGTTTCAGGCTTTATATGGTTAGGAATTAGCATTTAAAAAACCTTGCAAATTCAATTAAAAAACAATAGGTTTCAGGCCTTATATAGTTAGGAATTAGCATTTAAAAAACCTTGCAAATTCACTGAAAAAACCATAGGTTTCAGGCCTTATATCGTTAGGAATTAGCATTTAAAAAACCTTGCAAATTCACTGAAAAAACCATAGGTTACAGGCCTTATATAGTTAGGAATTAGCTTTTAAAAAACCTTTGAAATTCACTCAAAAAACTATAAGTTTTAGGGGTGTTATAGTTAGCTGGACATTTCACTCATACAAAACCATTGAAACTGCTACTATATAGTTAGTTGTACTAACTTTATTTCGCGCATCCGCAATGCACTGCTGATGATGTCACATATTACATCATTCATGACATGGCCAGTGACATCACTGATGACATCTGAAATTACATCACTGATGACATCATCCATGTGACAATCAAATATACCTCCTCACACACTAGTATAATCTTTCATCACTCACTGTAAAATAGAAAGTGCCATATTTGAAACCATTGACACACCAATAGAAATTTCTAAACACCCTCTCAGTGAACAACTGTTATAACAAGTAGTCTCAACCTCATATACCCACTGAATGAACTATTCACAAATTTTTTGGCAATCACACCCCCCCACCAAACCATATAGACATTCATTTACCCATACACATACTAAGTTAAGAAAACAATAACAAACATAGTCTTTAACATAGCAATTAAGACAAAGCAATAAAGACTTTCACACAGTTTAGTAACTACACAATATATATGGTGTGACTCTACAAATTAGTCAAGGAAACAATCAATGACACTGTTACTAAATCCACCATCCACACATTTATTTTATATATCCACTCATTCTTCAATGCAAAGTAGTGTATTTATAATACATATTTAAATATCAAAGCAAACCACATTCACTAGATGATGTCATCAGTGATGTCATTTGAGATGTCATTTGAGATGTAGTTGTTGACAGAAAGATTGAAGAATGCTATTTAGTTACAGATAACAGAATCTGAGGACATAGAATTGTATTTGTGATAAGGAAAACAGTGTTGAATGTAATGCAGTCCTTAATGTAGAATGAACGCTCAATTGAAGTTATGAAATGTGCTGTCTGCAGTGTAGATTGAAGGCAGTTGTTGAGACAAAAGATTGAAGAATGCTATTTAGTTACAGAAAACAGAATCTGAGGACATAGAATTGTATTTGTGATAAGGAAAACAGTATTTAATGTGATGCGGTCCTTAATGTAGAAGGAAAGCTCAATTGAAGTTGTGAAGTCTCTGTCTGCAGTGTAGATGGAAGGCAGTTGTTGAGACAAAGATTGAAGATTGCTATTTAATTACAGATAACAGAATCTGAGGACAGAGTAGAATTGTATCTGTGATAAGAAAAACAGTGTTGAATGTAATGCGGTCCTTAATGTGGAAGGAAAGCTCAATTGAAATTGTGAATTCTGCTGTCTGCAGTGTAGATTGAAGGCAGTTGTTGATACAAAGATTGAAGAATGCTATTTAGTTACAGATAACAGAATCTGATGTCACTGTAGAATTGTCTCTGGCTTAAGGAAAACAAGGCTGAATACAACGCTGTCCTTAATGTAGAAGGAAAGCTACATTGAAGGTGTGAACGCAGCTGTCCGTAGTGTAGATTGAAGGCAGTTGTTGACACAAAGGTCGATGAATACCATTTAGTCACAGATAATAGAATCTCAGGATACAGTATAATTGTGTGTGCCTTAAGGAAAGCATGGTTAAATGTAATGCTGTCCAGAGTAGAATTGTATCTGTGATAAGGAAAACAGTGTTGAATGTAATGCTGTCCTTAATGTAGAAGGAAAGCTGAATCCAAGTTGTGAACCCAGCTGTCTGCAGTGTAGATTGAAGGCAGTTGTTGACAGAAAGACTGATGAAAGCTATTCGGTATAATTTGTTAACCATTGACCATACTGGCTCTTTTGGTACACTTTTATTAAGCTTTTTATTATTCATGAACGGCAGGAAGTGCGCAAATTACCCACTGCCATTGATGAGTAATAGTTACGAAGAAGGCTTGATAAGGTGTCTGCACTTTGAATTTTAAGAAAAATAATTGATAAGGCCAGCTAAGAAAGGCAGGAAGTGCACAAATTTCCCACTGCCTTCTGGCAGTGCATTATCTACATGAAAACGGCTTGATAATGGGACTTGAGTTTGAATCAGAATATGAAATTCAAGAGTATTTGATAATCCCAGCCAAGAAATGCAGGAAGTGTTCAAATTTCGCACTGCCATCGGCTGGGTTAGTAGCTATAACAAAAAGGTTCGATAAAGTGGCCTGCATTTTGAATATGGATATGTTATAGAAGAATAGTTGTTAACCATAGCTAAGAAAGGTAGAAAGTCGGTGCGTGTGTGTATGTGTAGATGTTTTGTTGATTGAGTGGAAGATGAATAATGTAAAAAAAGAAGAAAGGTTGAAAGTGTGCAAATTACCCACTGCCATTCACGGGTAGTAGTTACCAAGTAGGCTTAATAAAGTGCCTGTCCTTTCAATTTGTATTGCAAGAAGGATAATTGATAACCGCAGTCAAGAAAGGCAGCAAGTGTGCAAATTTCCCACTGCCTTCGGCTGGGGTAGTAGCTACAACAAAAAGGCTTGAAAAAGGACCTTGACTTTGAATCAGAATATGACATTGAAGAGTAATTGATAACCCCAGAGAAGAAAGGCAGCACATTTCTTACTGATTTAGGCTGGGGTAGTGTTACTATAAAAAGGCTTGATAGAGGGTTTGCATTTTGAATAGGAATATGAAATAGAAGAACAGTTGAGAACCATAGGTAAGAAAGGCGGCAAATCATTGTGTGTGTGTGTAGTTGTTGTGTTGATTGAGTGGAAGATGAATAATGTGAAAAAATAAGAAAGGCTACAAATGTGGAAGTTATCCACTGCCATTTACGAGTAGTAGTTACAAAGAAGACTCAATAAAGGGTTTGTACATTCAATTAGGATAAAAAAATAGAAGATTTGATTACCATAGACCATACTGGCTCTTTCTTTAATATTGGTAGACTTTCATTAAGGATTTTATTCTACATGAACTGCAGGAAGTGCACAAATTATCCACTGCCATTGATGAGTAATAGTTATGAAGAAGGCTCAATAAAGGGCCTGCACTTTGAATTCCAATTTGAAGAAAAATAATTGATAAGCCCAGCTAAGAGAGGCAGCAACTGTGCAAATTTCTCATTGCCTTCTGGCCGCGCAATATCTACATGAAAAAGGTTTGATAAAGGGACATGAGTTTGAATCAGAATATGAAATTGAAGAGTATTTGATAATGTCAGCCTAGAAAGGGAGGAATGAGTTATAACGGGGTATACCCTAAGAACTCTCTGACCTGGGTCAGTTAAGTAGATACGAAAAAAAAGTGGTCAGAGTCTATTGATTAACAAAAACCCAATGGCTCTTATGAATATTGTCATTTGTAAATTATCAACATTCCATCCATGTAGTGCAAAACACTTTTTTAATTTAAATTGAAGCACTTTGTTATCTCGATACTTAGTATAATTCAATAAGTACCGGAAATTGTGAAATCAAAATTAAACATTTGAGAAAGAATTGTTTCAATTACTTCATTGAATCAGACAAGCAATTAAAGACGTAAATATCATTTAGTGCATACAAAAAACTTTCATGTGTAGTAGAGCATTACATACATTAGCGCCATTATGACATATCGACGCGCTCAAGGTGATGAGGAAAAGAGGTAGTTAGATGGGATGGGTGTGATTGGGTATAAGGTGGGGTCTGGGTAAAGGTTGTTGTGACCATAAAACAATCACAGTGGTATTCAGTACTGCCTTTACAGTCTTATTAAGATCAGTGGTTCCAAGTAGCTCTTTAACATAGGATCTGTATTACTCCATTAGTTCTTCCTATGGTTAGAGAATAGGTATGGTCTACGTTTCGACCCCCGGTTTAAGGGTTGGTTGAAGCCTCATGCTGGGGTCTTCTTCAGGACATTAAAGAACAGGAGCGCCTATGGATAATACAATTAGAATGAATGTATCTGACCTCTCATAAGAATCATAACTGCACTGGGATAGAGTAAATAAATTGAGATTCTTACTTAATGTAAGGCCGACCAGTGGCCATTAAAAATGGACCTTCCTCAGTTCCTATGTGGACAGATACCTGCAATTGTTTAAAAGAGGGATCAGTGTTACTGTCGAGTAACAAAGCAACCCTATCTGCATTTGGATTGACGAGAAATAGCAAAGGGGCACTTACTGGGACATCGTGGCTTTCAAATCAGCATATTTAATGTTTCTGCTTCGTAATGTGTCCAATGGAGACCCTGTGCAGGTGCGCGAACAAATCTCGCAGCCCTCGGGGTTCTGGAGGACAAGAACATAGTTAGAAAATAAGTCGGAATGTTACTTAAAAAACTCTCATGGCCTAAAACATCATGAGAGGTAGCTCAAAAAGTTACACGTAACATTCGCTCTGAGGTACCCAGTTAGGAGATGGCCGTGTAGTTTGGTGCGTACAAGTTTTTTCTCTAACCGTTCTAATTTATTGATCTTCTCATTAAGCGAAAAGTAAACTGTAGTGATGTTTGTTGAGAGGAAAGCCGTCCCAATCTCCCCCCCAATAAGATCTCTAATGTGGTCTTCACTATAAGAGAGGGTTTCAGATTCAAACATGATAATACCCTCAATCTAATCCTTGTGCGTTAATGCAAGTATAGTTAAGCAAAACCCTCGCAAGACAGCTCTTGCACATAGAGTGGTGAGTTATAACGGGGTATACCCTAAGAACTCTCTGACCTGGGTCAGTTAAGTAGATACGAAAAAAAAGTGGTCAGAGTCTATTGATTAACAAAAACCCAATGGCTCTTATGAATATTGTCATTTGTAAATTATCAACATTCCATCCATGTAGTGCAAAACACTTTTTTAATTTAAATTGAAGCACCTTGTTATCTCGATACTTAGTATTATTCAATAAGTACTGGAAATTGTGAAATCAAAATTAAACATTTGAGAAAGAATTGTTTCAATTACTTCATTGAATCAGACAAGCAATTAAAGACGTAAATATCAATTTAGTGCATAGAAAAAACTTTCATGTGTAGTAGAGCATTACATACATTAGCTCCATTATGACATATCGACGCGCTCAAGGTGATGAGGAAAAGAGGTAGTTAGATGGGATGGGTGTGATTGGGTATAAGGTGGGGACTGGGTAAAGGTTGTTGTGACCATAAAACAATCACAGTGGTATTCAGTACTGCCTTTACAGTCTTATTAAGATCAGTGGTTCCAAGTAGCTCTTTAACATAGGATCTGTATTACTCCATTAGTTCTTCCTATGGTTAGAGAATAGGCATGGTCTACGTTTCGACCCCCGGTTTAAGGGTTGGTTGAAGCCTCATGCTGGGGTCTTCTTCAGGACATTAAAGAACAGGAGCGCCTATGGATAATACAATTAGAATGAATGTATCTGACCTCTCATAAGAATCATAACTGCACTGGGATAGAGTAAATAAATTGAGATTCTTACTTAATGTAAGGCCGACCAGTGGCCATTAAAAATGGACCTTCCTCGGTTCCTATGTGGACAGATACCTGCAATTGTTTAAAAGAGAGATCAGTGTTACTGTCGAGTAACAAAGCAACCCTATCTGCATTTGGATTGACGAGAAATAGCAAAGGGGCACTTACTGGGACATCGTGGCTTTCAAATCAGCATATTTAATGTTTCTGCTTCGTAATGTGTCCAATGGAGACCCTGTGCAGGTGCGCGAACAAATCTCGCAGCCCTCGGGGTTCTGGAGGACAAGAACATAGTTAGAAAATAAGTCGGAATGTTACTTAAAAAACTCTCATGACCTAAAACATCATGAGAGGTAGCTCAAAAAGTTACACGTAACATTTGCTCTGAGGTACCCAGTTAGGAGATGGCCGTGTAGTTTGGTGCGTACAAGTTTTTTCTCTAACCGTTCTAATTTATTGATCTTCTCATTAAGCAAAAAGTCAACTGTAGTGATGTTTGTTGAGAGGAAAGCCATCCTAATCTCCCCCCCAATAAAATCTCTAATGTGGTCTTCACTATAAGAGAGGGTTTCAGATTCAAACATGATAATACCCTCAATCTAATCCTTGTGCGTTAATGCAAGTATAGTTAAGCAAAACCCTCGCAAGACAGCTCTTGCACGTAGAGTGGTGAGTTATAACGGGGTATACCCTAAGAACTCTCTGACCTGGGTCAGTTAAGTAGATACGAAAAAAAAGTGGTCAGAGTCTATTGATTAACAAAAACCCAATGGCTCTTATGAATATTGTCATTTGTAAATTATCAACATTCCATCCATGTAGTGCAAAACAATTTTTAAATTTAAATTGAAGCACCTTGTTATCTCGATACTTAGTATTATTCAATAAGTACCGGAATTTGTGAAATCAAAATTAAACATTTGAGAAAGAATTGTTTCAATTACTTCATTGAATCAGACAAGCAATTAAAGACGTAAATATCAATGTAGTGCATAGAAAAAACTTTCATGTGTAGTAGAGCATTACATACATTAGCTCCATTATGACATATCGACGCGCTCAAGGTGATGAGGAAAAGAGGTAGTTAGATGGGATGGGTGTGATTGGGTATAAGGTGGGGACTGGGTAAAGGTTGTTGTGACCATAAAACAATCACAGTGGTATTCAGTACTGCCTCTACAGTCTTATTAAGATCAGTGGTTCCAAGTAGCTCTTTAACATAGGATCTGTATTACTCCATTAGTTCTTCCTACCACATTAGAGATCTTATTGGGGGGGAGATTGGGACGGCTTTCCTCTCAACAAACATCACTACAGTTGACTTTTCGCTTAATGAGAAGATCAATAAATTAGAACGGTTAGAGAAAAAACTTGTACGCACCAAACTACACGGCCATCTCCTAACTGGGTACCTCAGAGCGAATGTTACGTGTAACTTTTTGAGCTACCTCTCATGATGTTTTAGGCCATGAGAGTTTTTTAAGTAACATTCCGACTTATTTTCTAACTATTTTCTTGTCCTCCAGAACCCCGAGCGAGATTTGTTCGCGCACCTGCACAGGGTCTCCATTGGACACATTACGAAGCAGAAACATTAAATATGCTGATTTGAAAGCCACGATGTCCCAGTAAGTGCCCCTTTGCTATTTCTCGTCAATCCAAATGCAGATAGGGTTGCTTTGTTACTTGACAGTAATACTGATCCCTCTTTTAAACAATTGCAGGTATCTGTCCACATAGGAACCGAGGAAGGTCCATTTTTAATGGCCACTGGTCGGCCTTACATTAAGTAAGAATCTCAATTTATTTACTCTATCCCAGTGCAGTTATGATTCTTATGAGAGGTCAGATACATTCATTCTAATTGTATTATCCATAGGCGCTCCTGTTCTTTAATGTCCTGAAGAAGACCCCAGCATGAGGCTTCAACCAACCCTTAAACCGGGGGTCGAAACGTAGACCATACCTATTCTCTAACCATAGGAAGAACTAATGGAGTAATACAGATCCTATGTTAAAGAGCTACTTGGAACCACTGATCTTAATAAGACTGTAAAGGCAGTACTGAATACCACTGTGATTGTTTTATGGTCACAACAACCTTTACCCAGTCCCCACCTTATACCCAATCACACCCATCCCATCTAACTACCTCTTTTCCTCATCACCTTGAGCGCGTCGATATGTCATAATGGAGCTAATGTATGTAATGCTCTACTACACATGAAAGTTTTTTCTATGCACTAAATTGATATTTTCGTCTTTAATTGCTTGTCTGATTCAATGAAGTAATTGAAACAATTCTTTCTCAAATGTTTAATTTTGATTTCACAATTTCCGGTACTTATTGAATAATACTAAGTATCGAGATAACAAGGTGCTTCAATTTAAATTAAAAAAGTGTTTTGCACTACATGGATGGAATGTTGATAATTTACAAATGACAATATTTATAAGAGCCATTGGGTTTTTGTTAATCAATAGACTCTGACCACTTTTTTTTCGTATCTACTTAACTGACCCAGGTCAGAGAGTTCTTAGGGTATACCCCGTTATAACTCACCACTCAATGTGCAAGAGCTGTCTTGCGAGGGTTTTGCTTAACTATACTTGCATTAACGCACAAGGATTAGATTGAGGGTATTATCATGTTTGAATCTGAAACCCTCTCTTATAGTGAAGACCACATTAGAGATCTTATTGGGGGGGAGATTGGGACGGCTTTCCTCTCAAGAAACATCCCTACAGTTGACTTTTCGCTTAATGAGATGATCAATAAATTAGAACGGTTAGAGATAAAACTTGTACGCACCAAACTACACGGCCATCTCCTAACTGGGTACCTCAGAGCGAATGTTACGTGTAACTTTTTGAGCTACCTCTCATGATGTTTTAGGCCATGAGAGTTTTTTAAGTAACATTCCGACTTATTTTCTAACTATGTTCTTGTCCTCCAGAACCCCGAGGGCTGCGAGATTTGTTCGCGCACCTGCACAGGGTCTCCATTGGACACATTACGAAGCAGAAACATTAAATATGCTGATTTGAAAGCCACGATGTCCCAGTAAGTGCCCCTTTGCTATTTCTCGTCAATCCAAATGCAGATAGGGTTGCTTTGTTACTCGACAGTAACACTGATCCCTCTTTTAAACAATTGCAGGTATCTGTCCACATAGGAACCGAGGAAGGTCCATTTTTAATGGCCACTGGTCGGCCTTACATTAAGTAAGAATCTCAATTTATTTACTCTATCCCAGTGCAGTTATGATTCTTATAAGAGGTCAGATACATTCATTCTAATTGTATTATCCATAGGCGCTCCTGTTCTTTAATGTCCTGAAGAAGACCCCAGCATGAGGCTTCAACCGACCCTTAAACCGGGGGTCGAAACGTAGACCATACCTATTCTCTAACCATAGGAAGAACTAATGGAGTAATACAGATCCTATGTTAAAGAGCTACTTGGAACCACTGATCTTAATAAGACTGTAAAGGCAGTACTGAATACCACTGTGATTGTTTTATGGTCACAACAACCTTTACCCAGTCCCTACCTTATACCCAATCACACCCATCCCATCTAACTATCTCTTTTCCTCATCACCTTGAGCGCGTCGATATGTCATAATGGAGCTAATGTATGTAATGCTCTACTACACATGAAAGTTTTTTCTATACACTAAATTGATATTTACGTCTTTAATTGCTTGTCTGATTCAATGAAGTAATTGAAACAATTCTTTCTCAAATGTTTAATTTTGATTTAACAATTTCCGGTACTTATTGAATAATACTAAGTATCGAGATAACAAGGTGCTTCAATTTAAATTAAAAAAGTGTTTTGCACTACATGGATGGAATGTTGATAATTTACAAATGACAATATTCATAAGAGCAATTGGGTTTTTGTTAATCAATAGACTCTGACCACTTTTTTTTCTTTCGTATCTACTTAACTGACCCAGGTCAGAGAGTTCCTAGGGTATACCCCATTATAACTCACCACTCTATGTGCAAGAGCTGTCTTGCGAGGGTTTTGCTTAACTATACTTGCATTAACGCACAAGGATTAGATTGAGGGTTATTAACATGTTTGAATCTGAAACCGTCTCTTATAGTGAAGACCACATTAGAGATCTTATTCGGGGGGAGATTGGGACGGCTTTCCTCTCAACAAACATCACTACAGTTTACTTTTCGCTTAATGAGAAGATCAATAAATTAGAACGGTTAGAGAAAAAACTTGTACGCACCAAACTACACGGCCATCTCCTAACTGGGTACCTCAGAGCGAATGTTACGTGTAACTTTTTGAGCTACCTCTCATGATGTTTTAGGCCATGAGAGTTTTTTAAGTAACATTCCGACTTATTTTCTAACTATGTTCTTGTCCTCCAGAACCCCGAGGGCTGCAAGATTTGTTCGCGCACCTGCACAGGGTCTCCATTGGACACATTACGAAGCAGAAACATTAAATATGCTGATTTGAAAGCCACGATGTCCCAGTAAGTGCCCCTTTGCTATTTCTCGTCAATCCAAATGCAGATAGGGTTGCTTTGTTACTCGACAGTAACACTGATCCCTCTTTTAAACAATTGCAGGTATCTGTCCACATAGGAACCGAGGAAGGTCCATTTTTAATGGCCACTGGTCGGCCTTACATTAAGTAAGAATCTCAATTTATTTACTCTATCCCAGTGCAGTTATGATTCTTATGAGAGGTCAGATACATTCATTCTAATTGTATTATCCATAGGCGCTCCTGTTTTTTAATGTCCTGAAGAAGACCCCAGCATGAGGCTTCAACCAACCCTTAAACCGGGGGTCGAAACGTAGACCATACCTATTCTCTAACCATATAACTAATGGAGTAATACAGATCCTATGTTAAAGAGCTACTTGGAACCACTGATCTTAATAAGACTGTAAAGGCAGTACTGAATACCACTGTGATTGTTTTATGGTCACAACAACCTTTACCCAGTCCCCACCTTATACCCAATCACACCCATCCCATCTAACTACCTCTTTTCCTCATCACCTTGAGCGCGTCGATATGTCATAATGGAGCTAATGTATGTAATGCTCTACTACACATGAAAGTTTTTTCTATGCACTAAATTGATATTTACGTCTTTAATTGCTTGTCTGATTCAATGAAGTAATTGAAACAATTCTTTCTCAAATGTTTAATTTTGATTTCACAATTTCCGGTACTTATTGAATAATACTAAGTATCGAGATAACAATGTGCTTCAATTTAAATTAAAAAAGTGTTTTGCACTACATGGATGGAATGTTGATAATTTACAAATGACAATATTCATAAGAGCAACAATAAGGTTCAATAAAGGGCCTGTTCTTTGAATACGGATATGAAATAGAAGAATAGTGGATAACTATAGCCAAGAGAGGCTGCAAGTAGGTGTGTGTATGTGTAGATGATGTGTTGATCGAGTGGAAGATGAATAATGTGAAAAAATAAGAAAGGATGCAAGTGTGGAAATTATCCACTGCAATTCATGAGTAGTAGTTACCAGGAAGGGTCAATAAAGGGTCTGTAGTTTGAATTAAGATAAGAAACAGTAGATTTGATAAACATAGAGCATAGTGGCTCTGTTTTAATATTGGTAGACTTTTGTTAAGCTTTTTATTATACATAAACGGTAGGCAGTGCACAAATTACCTACTCATTGACGAGTAACAGTTACCAAAAAGGTTCAATAAAGGGCATGCACTTTGAATTTGAATTTTAAGAGGAATAATTGATAAGTCCACTTAAGAAAGGTAGCAAGTGTGCAAATTTCCCACTGCCTTCTGGCCGTGCAATTTTTACATGAAAAAGTCTTGATAAAGGGACATGAGTTTGAATTAGAATGTGAAATTCAAGAGTATTTGATAACCCTAGGGAAGAAAGGCAGCAAGTGTGCAAATTTCCCACTGCTTTTCGGCTGGGGTAGTAGCTACAACAAAAAGACTCAAAAAAGGACTTTGAATCAGAATATGAAATTGAAGAATAATTGATAATCCCTGGCAAGAAAGGCAGTAAGTGTGCAAACTTCCCACTGTCTTTGGCCGGGGTAGTAGCTACAATAAAAAGGTTCGATAAACGGCCTGCATATTGAATCTGGATATGAAATAGATGATTAGTTATCCAGAGCAAAGAAAGGTAGAAAGTAGGTATGTGTGCGTGTACATGATATGTTGATTAAGTGGAAGATAAAAAGGTGAAAAATAAGAAAGAGCAGACGATCAAACTACCCACTGCTTTGTAAAGAAAGTGGGTGTTTGGTTTTATAGTCCATTACACAGAGTGTGCGTCGGATTGTGCAGTGGGAGCCTGAGAAATGGGTATCTCTTCTAAGGACTTTAGTGAGTGCACAAATTACACACACTGTGCGGTAGAAAGGATGCAAAAATGGATGCAAGTGTACAAATTACCCACTGCCATTGATGGGTAGTAGTTATGAAGAAGGTTCAATAAAGGGCCTGAACTTTGAATTACTTCAAGAATAATTGACAATCCCGGGGAAAAAAATCTGCAGGTGTGCACATTTCCCACTGCTTTCGGCCAAAAGTAGTAGCTAGAACAGAAATGCTCAATAAAGGGCCTCAGTTCATCAGTTATTTCATACACATCAATTTTCTCGTTAGCAGTGTCGGAATTCATTTGTTTTAAAGTTTCAACATAATTTAATGCTTCTAGAAAGTGTGTATCAAAGTTTTCGTCTTTGAAAGCATAGCTCATGTCTGGAGCACTAATTTCCCCTCTTCACTCTCATTGCCTGTGATAAATACGATTAGTTCTTGAATTACACTCAAGGTAATATTCAAAATCTCCTCAGTATGAGGCTGTTCTCTTTTCATAATTTTTTCTTTATGTTGTTGCTCCTTGTATAAAAATATAAACAGTTAATTTTATCAGTTTTCATAATATATAAATACAAAACTAGCGTTTTCACCTATTTTTGGTTTTCAAAAAATATTATATAAAGACCATTATCTAATAACATTTCATTAGTAGACTTTTACTCATTGACAAATGTATATAAATCTAATAACTTATAAGGATATAGTATTTCTTATTTTTCCTTAAATTTTGAAATCAGTCATTCCTTATGACTTTAGGAAAAGGCTCAGGCTGGTATAGCAAAATACAGTACTAAAAAGTTTAGAATATGTCTAGTCACCTTAGCCATTCCAAAATAGTATTGTTTCTACTTTGGTTACAACAAAAAGGCTCGTTAAAGGGCATTAGTTTAAATCAGAATATAAAATTCAAGGATAATTTATAAGCCTAGCCAAAAAAAGACAGCAAGTTGGTGTGTGTTATATGTAGATGATGTGTTGATTGAGAAGATAAAAAAGGTGAATATTTAGAAAGACTGCAGAGGTGCAAAGTACCCACTGCTTTGTCAGGGAAGTGGATGTTTGGTTTCACACCTCATTATACAGATAGATTGTCGAATTTCGTAGTGGAGTCTGAGAAATGACTAAAACATGAAATGAAGGAATGTAAGTGTACTAAGTTACCACTGCGGCGGTAGGGCTGATAAATTACAAAAACCGGGTCCATTTCAGGGACTCCATTTTGAATTACAATAATACTTGGCAAGGGCAGCAAGAATTGTAGTAGGTAGGTGTATTTGAGGTAGTGGATGTAGAATAAGGTGAAAAGGAAGAAAGGTAGCAGAAGTGGAAAGAACCATGGGGCAAATTACCAAGCAATAGCGATAGTTATCGCTAATGCTTGGTTAGAGACAAAAATTTACCGCTGAGCTGCGGCGATTTTTATCGCAGATAAACCTTGGTATTACCAAGGTTTATCGCAAATGCAATAAAAATCGGCCGCAATGCATGAATATCGCTGAAAAGTCAGCGATATTCATGCATTACCAAGCTAATGCTCTTAGCCATGTTATCCACCTACCATTGGATAACATGGCTAAGAACTGCTCAGGGCAGGAGATAGCGATGTTAGCGACTGTTTCCAGTCGCTAACATCTTGGAACGCCCGCTTTGCATGTCATTAGTGATAAATATCACTGACATGCAAAGTGGGGCCCAAGATGGTCGCTATCTCCTACTAGCTGTCGCTAACTGGTGTTAGCGACAGCTAGGTAATAGGGAGATAATTTTATCTCCGCTTTCTTGGCTTTCAAAGCCAAAAAAGCGGAGATAAACCCCCTTGATAATATGCCCCCTACTGTCTTGTAAAGGAAATGGGTGTTTAGTTTTCCAGAACATTACAGAGTGTTAGTTGGATTCTGCAGTGGGAGCGTAAGAAACGGTTGTTAACCATAGGCAAAAAAGATAGAAAGTAGGTGTGTGTGTGTGTTTACGTGTAGATAATGTGTTGATTGAGTGCAAGATGAATAATGTAAATAATAAGAACGGCTGCAAGGTCACCAAGTACATAAAGAGCAGCTCTCTAAACATGAAGTCGTACAAAATGAAGGTAGTCATCCTCAGACCTACCCTCTCAGCCTCGGATGACTTACGCTAGCGGAGTACATTGTGGACAGTACCAGCACCTATCAAGCATGTGCAAAACCTAGGATTCATCCTAAACTCCTCCCTTCGTATGTGTAAGCAAGTCTACACCATCTCCTCGTACTGCTATAACACCCTCCACATGCTCTGGAACATTTACAATTGGATCGTAAACAAAATTAAAAGAGTGACACAGTCCTTCATGAGCAGCAGACTACACAGTGGCTAAACACTGTATGTAGGAATTCCAGTCAAACATGTACAACAGTTACAACAAGTCCAAAAGACCTCCACCTGAGTGATTATCAATGTCCTCTGCTGCAGCCACATCATTCACCACCTGATACACCTACACTGTCTTAATACCAAGAATAGGATCATCTTCAAGCTGCTCACCCTCACTTATAAAATACTCTATAACACCAGAGTAATCTACCTTAACAGTAGTAATCCTAAAAAAGCTAAATGTTGATCTAAAATTTTGACTTTAAAAATACTAGGTAACATTTTGGTAACTCTTTAGGCAAACGTTGCTTATAAACTAATTGGCTAACATTGCAATGTATCCAAGCTTTCAGTGATTTTAAATAAACAGTGTAATGTCCAGATGTTGTAGAAGGTCCATTATGAAAAATAATTGCAACAGTTACAAAAGTTCTTCCTGATATTGAAACTTGACCAGCTACAACATTTTTAATTAAAATTTCCAATATTGTTATTGGCTGCAAAAGAGCAAATTACCTAGTGTGTTTAGTTGGGGAAGTAGTTACAACAAAAAGGCCGGATAAAGGGCCTTGTCTTTGAATTTGAATATGAAATTGAGGAATAATTGATAACCCAAGCCAAAAAAAGCCAGCAAGTAAGTGTGAGTACGTGTGGATGGTGTCTAATTCAAGTAGAAGATGATTTAAGTGAAAAATAAGAAAGGCTGCAGATATGCAAACTACTCTCTGCCTTGTCAGGGAAGTGGATCTTTCGATATCCTTTTTATTATACAGAGAGGGAGTCGTATTCCGCAGTGGGAAGCTGAGAAATGACTACCACATCTAAGGAAGCAAAGCAAGTGTACTAAGGTCCCACTGTGGGCCGTAGAGTTTAAAAATAAGAACACCCGACCCTTTTCATGGTCTCTACTTTTAATTAGAATTATAGTTGGGAAAGACAGTCAAGAAAGGCAGCAGGTAGGTGTGTTTGTGCTAGTGGATACAGAATAAGGTAAAAATTAAGAAAGACAGGAGATGTGGAAACTACAGATGGCTTTGTAAAGGAATGAGTGTTTAGTTTTGTAGTCCATTACACAGACTGTGCGTCGGCTTCTGTTTGTTGTTTTTGATGAGGTTGATAGACTGTTTCGCGTAACACAAAAGTTATTCGCAATAAATGCATAGAAATTTAAGTTTACCAAATTGAAGATCAATATGTGAGTATGGACTGTTTGCTGAAGATGCTGTTGCAGTAGTTGATGTGCTTGATGCAGCAGGAAGTTGGTTGTTCTGCAATCTCTGTGTTATAGTGAAGCTAAGTTGTTGGGGTGCAAGTTGTTTAAGTTTTTTACTATATTTGCTGTGCCAAAGGAGGATTTTTTGGATTGATCACACCTTGAAAGAGTTGTTTGGTAAATTTAACAGGTTACTAATGGTTGGTGTGTTTCAGTTAGTATGTGTGTGGACTTTGCTGCAATCTTTAAGGGACACATTAGAGCTTTCATAATACAGAAACACTTTGTACTTAGTGACGTCCAATTCTATTTTGTGAGGAACTGTTGAATTCTACATCCGCCTTTAAAACTAGTGGGAGGGTAGAATTTTAAAGTGTTTGATAGGTTACACTACATGTGTGCATGGAGCTAAAGAAAACTTAGCATGGTTATGCATGGGCATCGTTTCACAGAAAAAATAGCATTCAGGATTGTAAAAGCTTGAGATAGTAATCTTATTAGAGTTGGAGCAGAGTTCCTGTAACATTGAGACCTAATTTTCTTTTTGAAATTCAGCAATTATTTTGTTTACCTGTTGAAATAAACATTTACATGTTCCTCTTTGAAGGTCAAGAAGCAACACCGCTCCTCTACCAATATTGTTCTAAAACGTCTAAAAGGTAGTGGTAATTCCACTGTCACCAAGGTAGATATCTGACAATAGAATGAATGATATTTTTACACCACTATTTCATAGTCCTAATGCAAAAGGAGTGTTTAGACTGAACAAAATGATTTTTTTTACATATATAGCCAGTAACAGGTGAGTATGATTTACATTTCCTTTTATGGATTGAAGGTGGTCATCTGCTGCTATCGAAACATTGGGCCTGTTGAAAAGAAAGTAAAAAGTAAGTTGTAATTAATATTGCATGGTTTAAAGATGAATAGCTTTTTGAAATAAAAACTTTATATGTATTTACATGGTAAACATAGTTCCAGGGTCAGAATGGCCTTTTGAGTTTGTGCAAACCCACTATCTTCCATGTTTTATGCGTTTTTAAGAACTCTTCTCTAATCTTTTGTTATAGTGAAGAATGTTGGAAATTTCTTTCCGACAATGGCAGACATCAACGTTCTTTCTGAGTTGGGAAAAAAGGTGTTGGAGGAAAAGTGAATTTGTAAACATTCAGATTTTCGCATGAGCAAATCTACACATGCAAATTTGCTCATGCTAAAATATAGTTCACAAATGTTTGCTAGGAGCACTATTTCTTGTCCTACTTGTGTAAATTTTTGGGAATTCACAAAAGCTGTATAGCTGCACTTAATGCTAGAACATATTCCATGGGTGCACTTTTGAGACTTTCTTGAATAATTGGGCCCCTAATTTGGTCTGGCATTAACCGTGACCTTTTGCTTTCATTACATTTCTCTCTCTCTCTCTCTCTCTCTCTCTCTCTGTTCCCTCCACTCTCATCCACTCTGCTGTCTCTCCTGTCTCTCTCTCTCTCTCTCTCTCTCTCTGTCTCTCTCTCTCTCTCTGTCTTTGTATCGAATGGTTTCACTGTGAGTCACAGCATTATGCTGTTTCACAAGGAGTATATCAGCACACAAAGTAGTTTTGTTCAGTGCCAGTAACTACTGTGGAAGCTTGTACTTTTTAAAACCAAAAATATTTTTTGCTTTTACCAAAGTTTTTTATAATAGTGAGGGGGCAGCAGCTTACATGGCAATTAAGTTTTACAGACACAATGCCAAAACGAGTCACACAATGACAAAAGTAAAAAGGTGACTATCAATTTCAGACCTACTGTGTTTGCCAATAGTTGTTGAATTTTGTTTCCCATAATCTTATTGAAAGTAGTTACAGAGATTTTCCATAATGAATATTTTTGGGAAATACTAGCATGGATGAACACGTTATTAAATGATGCTGAAAAAAAATGGTAACAGAAATGTTATAGTAGTTTAGCAAAATGTTTTTTTTCCTGCTTTCTCTTTTTTATGAACATTTTATTTTGAAAGTAAAGTATTATCAAACTTGCTTTTAGGCTTCTGCAATTATTTCTGTCAAATCTCAGAGTATTGTGGGAGCAGTATACATAGTCTCATAGTGCTAAACTTTGGAAGTGTGTGTACACTTTTTTTACTACAGAAACTGTCAGTAGTACAGTCTGAGTTTACAACATTTATTTGGAAGAGTCACTCTAACTGATAATAGTGCATCGGGCTATAGGAATTACACATCCTTGATGGTGCATAGTCAGCTTTCAAATAAAGTGTACGCAACTCAGAAAAGATTCTTACCATAAAGTATAAGTTGCTGAAGCTTTTTGGTTGCAGACACCACAATACTTTTCAATAGACTGTAAATGTAAAAAATATGTGTATTAGGGAATCATAATAGCAATGCTAACCATTGAAAAGGTAGTGTGCAAAATAAATGGTATCCTTGAAACCCTCTTTTGTATTTACAAATATTTTAAAGAAGTTGCATCAAGCAAAAAAATGGTGGCAAACGGGCAGATTCTCTGAATCTTTCTATTTGTGACCGGTATTAAAAATCGCAATTAAGGAATCTCTAAATTGAGATTCCTTAAATTGCGATTGCATATAAGCAGCCACGGTGCGTGCAGGGCGTTACGCTGGGCGGTGACGTCAGGCAGAGAAGGGGCAGGGTGAGGGTTGTAAAATGCGGGATATGGACAATGTCAGGTAAGTGCCGAAAAAAATGAATGAAACGAAATTTGTTTTATTTATTTCTTTGGTACTTACCTGAGATCGTCCATATCCTGCATTTTACAACCCCCCACCCTGCCTCTCCTCTGCTTGATGTAACCTCCGGGCGTAACGCCCTTCACGAGCCAGGCTGCAGACATCACCGCCTGGCGTAACGTCCTGCACAAGCCGTGGCTGCCAATTACATTCGTTTAGACTTACAAGTATTCGAAGAAGAATACAGGCTTGGGAGTGTCACGTGACGCAGTAATAAATATTAAAACTAATGGGAGAATTAGGAGGGAGCAAATACGATGAACCAGAAAGCATATATTCCAGGAAAATAAAGCAAAGCAGAGCTGGAAGTGCCACGTGATGGATAGAAAGAAACATTTGCACAATAACTCTCTGCCTACAACTTGGTTAGCAAGAAAGGACACTTTATTAAGACAGGTGCTAATTAAGTTCTAATCAAACATCTTGCAATTCATTATTTAATAAACCAAAAATTCCTTCAACTTATCTTAGCATCCTTATGAAAGATGAAACCCCCACCAAGTTAACCCAAACAAACTCAGGAGCATCTGACTCTTGTTGATACCCCCCTACTTTCCTTTAACTGCCCTTTGAGGTTGGACCGACCCGCTCCAGGCTGCCCACCTCCCAGAAAAAGCACCTACCAACTAAAATTGAACCTAGACCTGTCTTAGCGTGGCAACCAGGAATAATCAGATTCGGCAGTACCCAAAGCACATAAAAGAACAAATAGGACCTGAAAGAGCAAGAGGGTGGGTGGGGCAAAAACAACCTTTGCCACCCGGCACCCCTGGCACAGTTCCTTTTCGCCCTTTCTACCCCTATTCATCCCTTTTCCCTTCCGCTCCAACTAGCTAATCACCCCCCCTTGCACCGGTGGCCAGTTCCCTTGCGCGAACCAACTCAGGGGAGAGAGCGCCTCGCGCATGGCTCCCCCAGGGTCCTCCCTTATACTATGTACATAGAAAATTATTGAGGGGTAGGAGGGACACGTGATGCAGAAAAGAATACCATCATGAACATACAATAAAAATAACACATTGTAAAGCACGTGACACACTTCAAAAATAGGATACAGAAATTCATGGAAGATCAATTTATAAAAAAAGGAGTGCTTTTAGGATCAACAAAGGAAGATCAATAAGAACAGAGGCCTGGGACCAGGGCCGGACTGGGAACCAAAACCGTCCCTGGCAAAGTGCTCGGCCGCCCCCGGGAGCAGGGGCGTTGGGGGTACAACCAAGCTCTTAGGCGGGGCCAGTTTTTGGCCGATTTTGTTACAGGTCCGATTTTGCAGCTATGCTTCAAAAACAGCCCTGCAACAAAATCGGCCCCCAGGGGCCCAAAACCGCCCCCCACTCCTGCGGCGTGTCGGGGGATTGCCTGTGCCCGCAACGGCCAGTCCGGGCCTGCCTCGGACAGCCTTGTGACGCAGAAAAAGAAAATATCATGATGAACGAACAATTAATAACGATAGAGGCCTAAGCACGTGGCGTAGTACAGAAATACGACACAGAAATTTATGGACGCATAATTTATTAAGTTAGAGGTGTATAGGACTTTGTGACGCAGATAGAAACTTTTGCACTATGTGCATACAATTTTAAACCATTAAGGGGTAGGAGAGCCATATGATGGAGAAAAAAAAGCATCATGCATATACAATTTACAGAAGAGTCTGATGTTGTGACGGTTTCTCTTACCTTTGCTTCTGTCGTCTTTTGTCGTGTCTTCAAAGGCTGCGGTTTCGCTGTGTCGGGGGTGTTTTGGGTGCGGGCGCCGCCGCCTCCGCACCTATGGTATTGTGGCTGGGCGGCAGCAGTAGTCACACCACGTCGAGTGTCAGGAGTCCTCCTCCGCTCGATCTGTGAGTTTGTAGTAACATCGATGACAACACTCTGCATGTTACCGCAGCACAGGCAGGCAAAAGAGAGAGTGCTCACGTCAGTGTTCGTATTATATGGCAACCGCGGGGGCTGAGCAAACCAAGCCCAGGAGCATCATTGGTTGCATTTTTGTGGTGTATAAGAATTATGGCCTTGGGGGACATCACATTGGCTAATGTTTTGGTTTCCAGGCTTAGTGATAGCAAGCATGCTAGGTGGTGACATGTGGGGAGTGTGGGCAGGCGTGCCCCGCGCATGTGCAAGTGTGAGTGTGTGCACCAACAATTAACAACAGAGAGAGATGGGGAGGTGTTATTATGTGCGCAGAGGCAGGCCCAGAATCGGATCTCCAATGAGTGACTACTTCTAATCATTCTCGTTAGCGTGCCCTGTGCTGTGATTTGTCACTGAGAGGATGATCGCACCATACATGTACTGCTAATGATAGTCAGCGTGTAACTGCGCATACAGTAAGAATATGGTTTGGCGTTACGCATCGCATCAAAGGTTAAGTGTGACGTCATGAACGGCGCCCTGTATGCGAAAGGCGCCAATGTTTCTACATGGTTAAAAACATATATTTATATATTTAATGTACATAATAAGGGAAGATATTATTTGGGAAATCGATGATTTTTTTTTTACAGTTTTAACAATCAAATATTGCTTTTAAAAACAATTACACAAATCGCGGTAGAAGATCATGCGTACTGGTATTGAAACAGCTGCGTAAGCGCATCATAAGCATACGTGAAGTCATGAGACTTTAAAAGGAGAGATTTGATTGGTTCATAAGTTTTCCTATTGTAACTTTTGACCGTTCCGTCCCATTATAATCATTCGACTTTGACTTTCTAAGAAGAATCATTTCTTCTCACAATTTTTTCAAATAGAAGGAAGATCATTATAAGAGCAATGGACTCACCTTCCAGCAGTTCTTCAGAGGGAGGTTTCATTCCTGAAGAACCTCCAAAGAAGAGGAAAGAAGCTCTAATTTGGCAATGTTTTACTTTTCCAGAAGGGCAAAACAAGGTTAATGCTCCAAAAGTAACCTGTAAAATTTGCCAAACAACTCTTTCAAGGGGTGATCCATCTAAAAAATACTCCTTTGGTACGGCAAATATGGTGCGACATCTGAAAAACATGCACCCCAATAACTTTGCTCGAGCTGCAAAACGGAAGTTGCAGGAGAACCCACCAGCTTCTGCACCAAGCACATCAACTTGATCCTGATTTTGCTGACGTTAAAATTGTATGCATTCATTGAGATAGACTTTTATGTTATAGGGAGCAGTCTATTGATCTGATGAAACGCAGGATGCAGGAGCATCAATGTCCTCGAAATTAGGTTTTTTTTTTTCTTTTCATTCTTTTGTTGCTATTTGAACCTTTTTGGGTTCCAGTTCTATTTTGTTTAGTTTAAAAAAAACTTGTTGACAAAACACAAAAGAAATTGAAAAGTAAAAACAGAAAAAAACAGTTCTTTCTAGAACTACCTTCACTGGTCAAAGAAAGAACTATATTTCTATGTTAGTGTGTATAAGTTTGTCAGAATGAATGTGTAGTTTATAAATGAATGAATGAATATATTACTAGTGTATGGAGAATGTGACAGTGCAGAACTTTACGGAAGTGCTACAGTATAAATCGATAGGGTGTTTACCTATAGTATACTGTAGTATGTCCGAAGCACTTGAATTTAACATATGTACATAAATATGTTACAAGTCTCTGCTTCAATTTGCGCTGCTGGTGAAACTATGTGGGAGAATTTGTATTTGTGAGGAGCGCATTTACAATCCGCTTGTGCCTCTTTTACACAGCCGTTGCATCACTTTTGTGACACTGCGGTGGTGCAAAAGATGTGCCATGGTGTGTTGTATTAAGAATGTGATTACATTGTAAAGCCCTGTGCCAGAAGGAGGCTTTCTTGTGCAGGAAGGGGTGCAGCAACGCCTCCTAAAAGTGACTGAGTTAAATGTATAACATTTAATTCAGTTAGTTTTGATCTTATGCTGCGTCAAAACCTTGCATATGCTTGGAGCAGGTGTAAGGATTGACACAGCATTGTGAGCATACGGCCCGAGAGCTTTGCAGGAGTTGTGTTATGTTTGTATTCGAAGTCAAGCAATAATTAATCCCAAAAATATTTTGCAATTTAGTTTTGTTAGTATTTCATAATAAGAATATGAAATATAATCTAAAAAATAAAATAAATATACATATTTATATTAAAAATATAAGAAATTAGTATAAAAAGAAAGACATGATAATTAATACATTTATAAATTATTATTTACAAAACCTTTGACATTGACTGAAAAAATCATAGGTTTTAGGCACATTATAGTTAGGAATTAGTATTTAAAAAACCTTAGAAATTCACTGAAAAAACCATAGGTTTCAGCCACGCTATAGTTAGGAATTAGCATTTAAAAAAACTTAGAAATTCATTGAAAAAACCATAGGTTTCAGCCATGTTATAGTTAGCTGGACATTTCTCTCATACAAAACCATTGAAAATTCTCCGTTATAGATAGTGTCATTTGAGATGTCATGAGTGATGTAATGAGTGATGTCACTGACCATGTCATGAGTGATGTAATATGTGACGTCATGAGCAGTGCATTGCAGGTGCATGAGTTATAGTTAGCTGAACTAACTATAACGGAGGAATTTCAATGGTTTTGTATGAGAGAAAGGATGTGGTACAGCATAAATCTATAAGGTGTTTACCTATAGTATACTGTATTATTTCCAAAGCACTGAAATGTAACATATGTATATAAATATGTTACAACTCTATGGGCCAGATGTAGGTAATCTTAATTTACCTACTCTTAAATACCGAATCCTACCAATTCAATATTTAAGAGTAGGTAAATGGGATGTAGGTAATTTCTCTTTTGAAATTACCGAATCGGTATGATTCAGTAATTTTACCGAATCGGTATTTACTGATTCGGCAATTGCCATTGATTCCTATGGGCCTTGAGGCCCATAGGAATTAATGTCAATTACCGAATCAGTAAATACCGATTCTGTATAATTACTGAATTGTCAAGGGTGACAGGGTGTCACTTTGACACCCTGTTGCACCCCTGATTCTGGCTTGTGTGCCAGAATCAGGCTTGTGTGCCATACATGCCCTTAGGGCATGTATCTGTGCCACATGGCACAGATGTACATGCACAGATGTGCATGTACACAGGAATTCGTTATTTACCACCAAATAGTATTTGGTGGCAAATCACAAATTCTTAAGGGCCTGTGGCACTGTGTTCATTGCCACCTACATCTAGATTTACTAATTCGGTAAATTTACCGATTCGGTATTTTACCGAATCGGCAAATTTACCGAATCGGTATATTTACCGATTTTGTAAAATTTAGGGCCCTACATATCAAACACCAAATACCGGTCGGTAACGGCCAAAAACAGCTGTTACCAACTGGTACTTGGTTTCCTACATCTGCCTCTATGCTTCAATTTGCACTATTAGTAAAACTGCATGAATTAATTTGTATGTATTAAGGGTAATTTATAATAGCCTTGTGTGTCTTTTATTCAACTATTGCTTCACATGCGTGATGCAACAGTGGTACAAAAGATATACCATTAAGTATGCTTTTTACAATCTGATGTACTTGCAAAGTGCATCATATTGTAAAACAATACACAAAAACAAGGCTTTCCTGCATACATAGGAATGTACAAATGCAGGAATACCACCTAAAAATAAATAAGTAAAATGTATAATGTTTCATTCAGTCACTCTTGAATGTATACTACGTAAAAAACCTGCACTGGTTTGCAAAACAAAACAAAGATGTGTAAACAAAAGGGAAGAGGTGTGAGAAACAGACAGAAGGAAGTGCACTGGGGGAGGTGGAGTGCCAATAAATGAAGGCTTACTGACACTTAAGAAATGGATAACAGAGTGAAGGAAGGAAAATAAGATCAAACAAAAAAAATAAAGAAAGAGGGAAACTGGCTGAGGTAAGGAGGAGGAGTGGTAGAAAGAGAAAACAAACAAGATTAAGTGCAAGGGAGATAGATGTAGAGAGAGAGAGAGCAAGGGACTGAGAAAGAGTGAGACAGTTATTCTGTCACAATAACAGAGTGATAACAATCTTATTTTTGTTTCCCATACTTACCCTATAAATAATAAAAACGTAGACACTGTTGCGAAAAAAGTTTTTTATTTGTTATACTTACCTTCTAAGATATAAAAAAGTTAACGAAATTATTAAAAAAAATATAATATCTGTAAAACACAAGAAAAAAATAAATTGTAATGCATACAATGTATATTTCACAATACAAGAAAGAAGGAAGAAGATTAAGAGACGGGAAAGTTAGATAGCACACGCAGAGGGACAGATGCCACAGGTAGAGGGTAAGATGGTGCAGGCAGAGAGTGAGATAGAACAAGTAGAGGGTGAGATGGTGCAAGCAGAGGTTAAGATGACACAGGCACAAGCATATATTGTGCAAACAGAGGGTAAGATGGCGCACACAGAGAGAAACATGAAACACCCAAAGGACGACATAGCACAGTCAAAAGAGAGTTGGAAATGAGCGTGACACAAGGGGGGTGACGACACAGAGGGAGTGAAGAAAGAGTGAGAGAAGGGGACTGAGTGAGGGAGCAAAGAAAGATAAGTGATGGAGTTTGGGTGAGTTCAAGAGAGTGAGTGTGAGTGAAGGGCAGTGAGACAGTGAAGGGACAGAGGGAGTAAGGCTAACAGAGAGACAGTAAAGGAAGAGAAGTGGGGATGTCAGAGTTCAGAGGGAGTGACAGAAGGAGTAAGTGAAGTGCAGTAACATGAGTGAGGGAAAGTTAATGAGTAAGGGAGCAAGGAAGGAAAGAGAGGTGAATAGGAGTGAAACAGATGGACTGAGAAAAGGTAAGTGGGGGAGAGAAGAAAGGGGAAGGGTCAATCTGTGATAAAAACAATCTGAAACATATATGTTTACATTAGGACTGTTTCTGAATTAATGAGAAGGATGTAAGCAGACATTGCCATTTGTACTTGAGGATTATATCAGAATACTACAGTGGCAGACTGTGTATAAAACTGTGCAAACAATAGCATTACTCTCTGCACCAGAATAATTAAAGTAAAATTAAATTGTGACTCCAATGTGAAAATACAAACAAGACCCTAAATGTTGTCCTTTGTTTTTATCACAGATTGACCACGTTTATTGAATTGTTTTGTACCCCCTTTCTTTGCTGCTCCCTGCATACATGCCCTGACGAAGGTGCCGCCGCAGAAAGGGCAGGGCACCGAAACGCGCGTCGGCGTTGTGACCACCTGTTCTGTTAATAATACCTTCAGAACTACCTCAGAGTATTTGTTGTGCGATGGGTGTTGAGGCTCGTGTATTATGTGCACTGAATGAGTGGTTTGAATGTTTGCTATGGTTGTGAAATTGGATGAATGATGAGAGGGTGCATTAGGGGGTATATATGTTGAATTGTTTATATTTGATTTCATGATTGAATTGTATATATATGCTAAGCAAGATGTTTTTATATGTGTTTGATACCAGCTATATATGTTAAAAAATGAAAATAAAATTGTACATTTATCTTCAAACTGTGGTGAGAATCTAAATGTGTTGACCGTGGTCCAGTGAGCTCAAAGCTGTGTACTTTTTGATAAAGTTGGGAGCCCACAGATTGAAATATATAGGGCAGACTCTCTTCTTCAATGTGGTCCTAATTTCCTCCCCTGCCAGTCTGCCCTACATCCTCCTCAGGGGGCCCCTATTTGTTTTGGTGATGGAAGGATAGACAGAAAGAGAAAAAAAAAGTTTTTTTGTCAGTTGTACTTACCTTATAAATGAAATATCTGTGGAATCGAAAAAACAAATCAGTTATAATATATTATTCACAATACAAGAGACAAGGCAGGAGAATAAAAGTCACAAAAGGGTACTTACAAATAAAGTAAAAGATGAAAAAACAAAAAGGGAAACAAAGGAATGGTGAAGGACAAAAAGAGGGAAATAGAAATGAAGAGAGAGCAAACAACAAACCGGATAATGAGGAGGATAGATTCAGAGACACAGAAGGAAAGATAAATGAACTGAAAATTAGTAAGGGACTAAAGGAATGTAAGTTAGCAAAACTAAATGAGGAAAGAGGAGTAAGGGAAGGGAAATGAGGGAGAGGCAAGGGGGAGTGAGTGGGGTGCGTTAACGACAGTGAGGGATAGAAGGTGACTGAGGGTGACTGAACGGAACTGACAGAGTGATGGGACAGAGGAAGTCAGGGTAAGAGAGAGGAAGTGAGGGAAGAGGAGAGAGGAAGTAAGACGACAGAGGGATTTTTGAGAACATGTGTTTAAAGTGGAGTAAGGTGAGTGACAAAAGGAAAATTAGTGAGGGAGTGAAGGAAGGAAAGAGAGGTGAAGGGGAGTGAAGCAGATGGACTGAGAGAAGGTAAGTGGGGGAGAGAAGAAAGGGAAAAGGGAGTGAAGGATGGGGAATAAGGGGTACTGAGGGAAGCGTACTAAGGAAATGGGGTTGAGGTGCGTGAGAGAAGGACAGTGAGGTTGAAGAAAGAAAAGTGATAGTGGGTGGATAAAGTTGAATGAGCCTGACACAATAGGAGTAAATGATTGAGAAGACACAGGGAGTGAAGGAAGGAGTGAAAGAAGGGGACTGAGTAAGGGATCAAAGAAAGGTAAATGAGGCAGTGTGGGTGAGTTAAAGAGAGTAAGTGTGAGGGAAGAGGAGTAACAGAGTGAGGTGATGAAAGGAGTGAGGCTAAGAGAGAGGGAGTGATGGAAAAGGATAGAGAAAGTAAGAGGACAGAGGGAGTTTTGAGAAGGTGTGTTTGAAGTGGAGTAAGGTGAGTGACAGAAGGGGAATTAGTAAGGGAGCAAAGGAAAGAAAGAGAGGTGAAGGGGAGTGAAGCAGAGGGACTGACATAAGATTAAAGGGTGAGAAGACTAAGAAGAAGGGGAGTGAAGTATGGAGAATGAGGATAAGTGATGGAAGTACAGTAAGGGGGCAGGGGTGAGGTAGGGTAAGAGAATGACAGTAAGTTTGAGGAAGCAGATGTGATACAGGATGAATAAAGGTGGGTGAGCATGAGACATGGGGAGTAAAAGAGTGAGGAGATAGAGGGATTAAAGGAAAGAGTGAGAGAAGGGGACTAAGTGAAGGAGCAAAGAAAGGTCAGTAACGAAATGTGGATGAGTTGAAGGGAGTGAGCATTAGAGAAAGGGAGTCAGAAAGTGAAGGGATAAGGGCAGTGAGGTTAAGAGACAGAGCGTGAGGGAAGGATAGAGAGAAACAGAAATTAAAAAGTAATGAAAATTTACTTTTTTATTAGTCGTACTTACCTTATAAATGTAAAATCTGTGGAAGAGAGTAAACAAATCAGTTATATTATATATTTCACAATACAAAATACAAATTAACTTCTACAACATGTTATATGGTGTATTTTTGCTGTGCTCAGAATATATTGATTTTCACTAAAAACAGTGAGTTCAATACTACTCATCATATCACAGCGGGCAAAAAAAACACAATCAAAATGATTGTGTTTAAAAAAAACCATACAACTTAGAAAAAGCATATTTTAAATGTTTTCTTCCAAACAGCAATTTCTAACATACAGTATCTCATTATTATACTCTCAAACTAAAGTGATATAGAAACATATATTAACCACATTTACCCGAAATACGTATTCTACATTTACATACCTTTCCACATGGCCAAATGGTATACAGAAAGTCCTCTTTTTGGAAATTACTTAATAGGGGTTTTAAACTTCCATTTACTCGACTTTCTGAATGAAAAGCTCCAAAATCTATTTCATCACCTAACACTAGTTATATTTGCACCGCTGACTCACTCTTGATTAACATTTCCTATAATACTGATATCACTCACTATGTGATACACTTACTCTACCTCTATGACAACTCAAAGGTTACTAATTATCTTGATCACTTTCACTCACAAACTAATTTTGAACGACACACTTACTTTTATTAACGGCTCCAATCTTCATTGTCCAATTACTTTCTCTAAAATGTTGGTTCTAAAAACACTAGGTAAGAATTTCTTAAGTCAAAAGGCAAACGTTGTTTGAAAATCAATTGCCTATCATTACAAACTTATGTAAAAACATATATTATCAACATTTACCCGAGAAACTCATTTTTCATTGGCATACTTTCCCACATGGCCAAATAGTACGTACAAATTCCTTGGTTTTGAAAATACTTAATACTACTCTTGACCTTCCATTTCCCGACCTTCTGCATGAAAAGCTCCAACGTCTTTTGTAACACCTAACAATATTTACATCTCCACCCAATGATGTGTATCATGTCCATAAAACATTAAACAACCAGAAAAATATCAGAATCTCTACATTATATACTATCCTGATGACTAACTTTTATTAACTGTTCCAATCTTTCTAGGCCAATAACTTTTCCTAAAATTTAGGTTGTAAGAACACTAGGTAAGAATTTTTTAAGTCAAAAGGCAAACGTTTTTTGAAAGTCAAAAATGTATCATTACAATAAGTCCAGGCTTTTTTGACATTTTAAATACGCTGTATAATGTTCAGAAGTTGTAGAAGGACCATCATGGAAAATAATTGCTACAGTTACAAAGGTTCTTCCTGAAAGTGATAATTGAGAAGCCACAACGTTTTTAATTAAAGTTGTTAATTTAGTTCCATCAGGTCTACATCGTAGGAACATTAAAATGACATACTGTCCATAACTTTGTATAAATAATGTTGATAGCATTGCAGAGTTA
This sequence comes from Lissotriton helveticus, assembly GCF_964261635.1. Taxonomy (NCBI): domain Eukaryota; kingdom Metazoa; phylum Chordata; class Amphibia; order Caudata; family Salamandridae; genus Lissotriton; species Lissotriton helveticus. Next base: position 120,636,385 of record NC_136059.1, read on the forward strand.
CATTTCTCAAACACAGTATTCAACAAACAACAAAATCTTTGTTCCTGATTTTCAACAATCTGTTCTTGCAAACTTTGGAGAAAAAAAACATTAACCACTACATTTGCTTAGCAGTTGACACCAGAACTGTTCTCAAATTGAAATCAAACAATAACTTCAACAGAATCCTCTTTGTTTCCGCTTACAATTACTGGTTCATCTACTTTTCTTCTTTTTGCTACAGCCTCGCTACAATTTTTCAAATTTTTTCTTTTTCGGCCTACCACACGCTTTTCAAATAGAGGATATTGAGGTAAATTTGGAGCATACTCTCATCTTAACCTATTATATTCCTTTACACAATTTAGATCTGCACTAATCTTTGTCTCATCAAAATCAATCAAGTACAATCCAGATAAAGTTCTGACTCGAGATAAAGCAACATATGCCATACCCTCCTTGAGACAGAACTGCCAATATTCACCAAAGCACTATCTACACTTAAACCTTGAGATTTATGAATAGTTACTGCATATGCCAAAGAAACAGGAAACTGTTTTCGGCGCACATATAAATCTTTCACAAGCAAAAATCGAGCAGAACAACGACTAAACTGTTGTACTTCTTCAATTCCATCAAATTTAATTTTCAAAAATTCAATTCCATCTCTATTTCGGTAATTCACAAAATCAACCACATGACCCATTGCTCCATTTACTAAACCTCTTTGCACATGTAAATTCCGTCGTAAAATTATACGACAATTTAAACATGCATATAGAGTCTTTTCAAAACCAGCAGTTTTAGATATTGTCTTCTCTAAAGAATCCAACTTTGATTTCAGCTTCCAGTTTCACAATCTCTTGATTTTCTAACTCTAACATTTTGTTGTTGAAGACTGAACATTCTCGTAGAGTTGGCATCAATCATATTAGAGTTTTGTTTTCAGCAATGTTCTTATAGATATTCTCTGGGAGAATATTTTCATTTGGAAACAAATTTGAAATTAATCGTGCCTGTAAAGCTTCTTTGCCATGTTCAGTTACTTTTCCAATTCTTACATCTTGTAAAATGTTTTTGTAATCTTCATCCTTTGCCTGTCGCATATTTTGACGCAGTTCTGCATATTTCAAATATAACCAGATAATTACATTTCCGATGCTTCCTAGGCACTTTCTGGTATCTTCATGCGTAAGCAATTGAAAGACTGGTTGTCCTTTCACTGGAGTTAGCTGCAGTAGATCTCCAAAAACAATCATGTGTTTGCCTCCAAATAACACATCATACTCTGTTTTAAGAATTTGTTGCATTCTTAAATGCACAAAAGCAAGCATGACATTTGATACCATGCTTACCTCATCTATGATAAGAAGTTTCATTTTCTTCAGTACTCTGGAAACTTCACAACAAGCTTCACCAGATAGCTTGTGGTATTGTAATTTATTATCATGCTCTACTGGCAGCATCAATAAATGATGTAAAATAATTACTTTAATGTTATGTGCTGCCAAGCCAGTTGGAGCAGTAACAACACAAGACAGTGATGACTCTGTTCTTTTCTGCAGATAAGTTGCAATTGCTTTAATCAGAAAACTTTTCCCAGTTCCTGCTTCTCCACTCACGTACAGTCGGACAGGTTCAAATGACGTACATGAGCCTTCTTTTTTATCATGACATAAACCATGCTCAATCTGTTCTGTAACTTCATCATATATTTCTTTCTGCTCCACGTTTAGTTGTTTTTCCAAATCTTCTAAGTTAACTACATCCTCCTGAGCTTGTTCCATTGCTCTTTCCACCTCATCCATGGCAGTGGCAGCTTTATTTTGGATAAGTGGTCCTCCTAGTGGATCCTGACTCAACAAAGCAGAACTCTGACTATCTAGAGAACTGTCTCTAGCAATCTCTGCTGCAATGGAAGATTCTTGCTGTATTTCATCGTTCAACACTTGCAGATAATTTGAAACAACAGGACATTCCATGGTATCCTTGGTTGCATTGAAAGAATCTTCATAACTGAGAAAATATCCAAGTAGTTCCTCTTCTGTACGCCATGGCTTAAAGAGTTGCAAAAGAGCTAAATATTAAAATTCCCTTTTGTCAGGAGATTCACAACTCAATTTTCGATGATTAATCAAATGTCCTTTTCTTTGCTTCACCAGACATCCTTCGCATCCAATTCCAGCATATACTCCTTTATTAATATCTTCTGTCATATTCCTCTTAAAAGTATAGCTTTGCAGTACTTCATAGAGACAAACGTTCTCAGGATGAGTACTTCTATTTGGATAATATGTATCCAACATGTTTGTCTTCAAAATATTTGTACTGTTTGGTTCAAACTCCGCCAAATACTCAATTTCTTGTACAGACTTCAAAACTCGGTTTCGTGTTGCAGCAAGACCTAGACTCACCCAAATGATAGATCTAGATTTGGCATACAGACTTGCTGATGATAACCGATCTGAACATTCATATTCTCTAATTTCTCGATGCGACAACATCTTCAGACTGTAACTGTATAATTTCTTACTTAGGCTCTTTTCGTGAGAAATTTCCTCCCACAGTTCTGTCTTCTCTGATTTTGTTATGTAAGATGTTACATATCGAGCCACAGCAATAGAGTTGTCAGCAACATATTGAATATCCATGTTAGCATTCCACATGGACACAATTACTGGATTGTAGTCATTTATGTATTTGGACTCTTCATTTCTTTTCAAGTTGTACGTATTTTTTGGTGATTTTCTTGTCACAGTATGTCGCAGTGAAGACATAAAATTGTTCACTCTTCCTTTTGACATTACTGGTCGTGGAAATCCAAAACTACATTTTGTGCAGAACTTCTCCTTGGATTTGAACTTTCGACAACAGAATTTTCCACAGCGATGGGTTTGAAAGCGTAAGACTTGATGTCGTAAATTGTCTTCTTCTGTACTTTTCAGGACAACACATGTGGAATACTGTTCAATGAAACTCATCACTGTGTCATCCAAATCTGTTCCAAATTTGGGAGCATCTTTGATCCATAGCAGTATATGTATGTGAGGAGCACCTCTTGCTTGATACTCCTTTCTCCAAAAGAAATCCAAAACCTCTCCAAGTGGAGGATTTTTTTAGTTTGTGATGAAAGACATCATAGCTTCAAATCTATGATTAAAATACCTACAAACATTAACTGGATCCAAAGAGCACAGTTCTCCTGGTTTCTTGAATAGTATATTCCTTATGTTTGCATTTGCATCTCAAAGAAATTCAAGTAAGTCTTTCCAGGCATACTCAGCACAGCTAAGAGTGAGGAACCATGTAGGAGTTCCTAAGTTTCTTAGCATACATTTAAATTCCCCATGACGACGGTACCAATACTCATTAGTACCACGCTGACATGCCATGAGATTGATTAGATGAGATTCCAACATACTGTCTTGCTCTTGGACTTTATCCATAAAGTCCCTTGCCGAAACATTTTGAAGATGTACTCCAGATTTCAGTATATGGTTTACAGCATAGGAAAATCCAGACAAGTCACTCTCAAACAGAAGATGAAACAAATATGGAATGCATTGGCGAAATCTTGGATCTTCTGCATATAATCTTAAAGTCCGGTATTCCGACGCAGGAATTTGAACAGGTCGCTCATCATATCTTCCACCTTGACCTGCTGGAAACAATTGAGGAAAACAATGAGCTTCCAAGCTTTCTTCCCATACACTTATGGGACTTCCTTTGGCTTCTTTCATTTGGAACAACGCAATAGCATTCCCCATTACTTCTTTGGAATGCACAGGATGAACACTATAATGCTCATAAATCTGTTCACTTTTAGACACATCTACATTTTCAATCTGTCTAGCTGAGGAATCACTGTCCTCTTCTACAGTAGTTTCCTCTTCTCCTACATATACATTTTTTGTTGTACTGATTGTTTTTTACTAAATACAACGTTGCCTTTTTAACTTTCCTAACATCCACTAATTCTTGTCAGATTGTCTTACTCTTTGTAGGAACGCCATTAACTATAATAACCAGAGGTTCCTCTTCCACTTTTTCTACACCAATGGTGTCAATATTTTTCTTGAAATCTAAAGGCAAATAAACAACTCTTTCCTTTAATCCTCCCTGTAAATCTGAATTAGGCAATGTCCCTGTCTTAGGCTCCATGCGAACAATAGCCTGAAAAGGATGCACAATTTGAATCAGAATAGACTCATAAGTATTTAAATCCATCAATTCAGACGGAATACTTACTAACTCAAGATTATTATGTACAGCTCTAGCAGGCATTCTGTTTTCATTTAATTTATTATAACAATATTTACAAATACGTAGATCAGAACCCAAATCAAAACACTTCTCAACCAACAAATAAGTTGCAAAATCCTTCCACTCATTATTATTTTCCTTTTCACTTTTTACATATAAATCAACTAACCGAGTCTGATTCTTATAATGAGTTCGCCGACAACACACACAAGAAAAATTAGGCCTTTCATGATCTTTGGACTGGGTAAGAGTGGTCTGCTTAATTCAGACACTCTGTTCATCACCACCCCCTTTTCTGTATCGTTTTTGGCCACTATAGGTGTGGCAGGGTATACTCAGACATGAGTCCCTTTCTCACTGCTCCATCAGGATTCAAGCAAGCCGGGCCGAAGAGGCTGAAATGCCAGAAACCGGTCCCCGGTAGCTTGTCTCCTTTCTGGTGAAGAATTGGCTTGGTAGTTTGGTCTGCCCTGTTCCCATGATGCACTGGGCCAGGGACAGTCTAATTTGCATATAGCCAGGTTCTGAGCTGGGATGGGGCAGTGAGATAAATAACGGTGATGGATCAAGCCCTGATCTTTGGACTGGGTAAGAGTGGTCTGCTTAATTCAGACACTCTGTTCATCACCACCCCCTTTTCTGTATCGTTTTTGGCCACTATAGGTGTGGCAGGGTATACTCAGACATGAGTCCCTTTCTCACTGCTCCATCAGGATTCAAGCAAGCCGGGCCGAAGAGGCTGAAATGCCAGAAACCGGTCCCCGGTAGCTTGTCTCCTTTCTGGTGAAGAATTGGCTTGGTAGTTTGGTCTGCCCTGTTCCCATGATGCACTGGGCCAGGGACAGTCTAATTTGCATATAGCCAGGTTCTGAGCTGGGATGGGGCAGTGAGATAAATAACGGTGATGGATCAAGCCCTGATCTTTGGACTGGGTAAGAGTGGTCTGCTTAATTCAGACACTCTGTTCATCACCACCCCCTTTTCTGTATCTTTCACTTGAAATGACCTTAAACTTTGTGATTTCATGATCAAAATTTTCAGTACTTACAATCTGTACATTCTCCTTCACATTACTTTCTATTACTATTCACCAAAGTAACAAAACTCTATTTCTTCACAAATCTTCTTCACATCTAATTCAGATCCATGCAAAAGAGCACTGTTTAACTGTTTTAGCTTAAGTTCTGGACTTTTTGCATAATACAACCTTCTCACTATTTTCCTCACTTTAGTTTGATGCACTGCTAACATCTTAAAAGGGTGAAAAGTACTCTGACATACTTTTCTAGAAAGACAAGCCAGTGAATGACCATGCAAACCTGTTTTTCCCTCACTCTGTAAGGATCTAAGTCTTGCAACATCTTCATCTTTTGTTTAAGACTTTTCCTACTATATGTACGTAAGAAATTGCAAAACAAATTATTAGAATCCTGTCGCACACTACAAATACTACTACAATTCCAAGTATACACCAGAGCCTTGGGACGTCTCCCTAAAACTTCATCAGCTAATACCTCATCTGCATTTCTAGGCATAATTTTTTCTTTTTCAACCGGACAACCGTCCTTCACCTCATATGCTCGACCACTGGTGTCAACTGCATGCACCAAAACATTATCTTGAAAGTAACTCTCTTCATTAAAAAATGGCTCACAACTTGAACTATGCTTCCATTCTCACAAAAAAATCACAAAAATTAGTCCGATTAATTACTCTTTTCCACCTATATTTCGATTTCAAATCATTGATTGCCTTGTCTAGTGTGCGAATTCTATTGATTACTAAAATATACATCTTTCTCTTCACTTCAAAAGCCTGATCAACAAACTTTTCTATTCTTTTCTTTTCCTTGTAAAAAGCTGTTTCCTTTTATAGTTCTTAAGATTTTTTAATAAATTAAAAACTACTCTGTTACGAAACATTCGTCTACGAATGTCAATAAACTGATTTGTCCTACGATTACCATACACACTATCATCTCCTCGTACCATTATACAATTTTTTGGGACGCTCTGCATTTTCTTTTTTTTTTGCATTTGTTTTTTTTTCCGTAGGAAAACTTTCTGGCCATTTTGTGCATTTTGTGAATTTCCTTAAAAAATCCTTTCTTTGCTTACCAGGAGCATTTTTTTTTTCTCTGAAGATTGTCTTTTGGATGATTCTTCTAATTCAGTCCTCTTGGTCAATAAAGCTTGCTTATAAAGTTTTCTTTTCCGGTCCTTAGAAGGCATATTCAATTATGGCTCTGTAGATATTTACAATCTGTTGAAAAGAAAAATGTGACATATTATGGACCACTACTAAAACAGCACATAGCAATTACATTAACTAAACAAAATGATTTAAACACTAGTTCACAACTTAAGTAAGTATATAGCGCAGCAAGTGTCTCTCACCAGAGTAGGAAATCATGCTCTGACTGCTGTTTCTCAGTTTATGTCAGTGCAATACAGTTTCAACATTATTCTCACTTTCTACCTATGCCATCTCTCTCTTTGTGTGTCTCATATCACTCTCTGCCTACACCATCTTCCTCTTTGCATGCCTCATCTCACTCTCTCCTTCCACCATCTCTCTCTTTGCATGTGTGTGTCATCTCACTCTCTGCCCACACCATATCTGTGTTCATGTGTGTGTCATCTCACTCTCTGCCTGCACCATCTCTCTATTTGGGTACGTGTGTCATCTCACTCTCTGCCTGCACCATATTTCTGTTTGTGTGTGTGTGTCATCCCACTCTATGCCTGCACCATCTCCCTGTTTGTGTGTGTTTTTGTGCCATATAAAATCGATTTCCATAATGCATCATTTTTTTTACCAACATTACAAAAAACATGATTCACAATGAAACAATGATGAAGCCCTATAAGCTTCCTAATGGTCCCAAGAGTGTATACTACATTAAATAAATCATTACTCACCTGAAAAAAAGCTTTGGAAGAGTTAGAACAGTCTCAGTGACACACACCAGATTTTCTTCAGCAGAATCTCTGAAATACAACATAGCATATTAGAATGCATGCTTTTCATTTTTCAAAGAAGTAATTCTAATGGTTGAGAAAAGATCATTAAAAGGAACATTTCACAGGAAAAGCTGGTATACAGAGAAGTCAAAACCCCTTGCTGAGGTATTTACAGGAAGAGAAACCTTTAACATAGATGCAGGCAGTGATTGCATGTAGAGGAATTAGGAATGGCACACAGAAAAGAATATAAAATGGATTTCACTAATGGCATCAATTGAGCAACAATATAAAAAAGAGACACATATTTACAAGCTCTTTGCGCAACTTTTAACATGGGCATTGATTGCTTGAACCCATGTTAAAGGTTGCACAAGGGGCTTGTAAATATGCCCCTTTTTTATATTGTATCTCAATTGATGCCATTACTGAAATCCATTTCATATTCTTTTCTGTGTGCTATTGTTATCACTCTCCATGCATTGACTGCCTGTACCCATGTTAAAGGTTGCACAAGGGGCTTGTAAATATGCCCCTTTTTTATATTGTATCTCAATTGATGCCATTACTGAAATCCATTTCATATTCTTTTCTGTGTGCTATTGTTATCACTCTCCATGCATTGACTGCCTGTACCCATGTTAATAGTTGCGCAAGGGGCTTGTGAATATGCCCCTCTTTTTCTTATATTGTATCTCAATTGATCCCATTAGTGAAATCCTTTACGCATCTCTCACACCATTTCATATTCTTGTCTATGTGCCATTCCTATCCCTCTGCATGCTTTTACTGCTTGCACCCAAGTTAAAGATTGCGTAAGGGGATTGTAAATATGCCTCTCTTTTTTTATATTGTTTCTCAATTGATGCCATTAGTGAAATCCTTTATGCATCTCCCACACCATTTCATATTGTCCCATTTGTGTCACTGTGCATGCATTCATTGCCTCTACCCATGTTAAAGGTTGCACATGGGGCTTGTAAATATGTCAATTTTTTTATATTGTTTCTCAATTTATGTCATTATTGAAATCCTCTTCTTATTTACAATCCCCTTGCGTCACCTTTAACAAAAAGAGAAGCATATTTACAAGCCCCCTTGCGTCACCTTTAACAAAAAGAGGAGCATATTTACAAGCCCCTTGCGTCACCTTTAACAAAAATAGGAGCATATTTACAAGCCCCTTGCGTCACCTGTCAGAAAAATAGGAGCATATTTACAAGCCCCTTACGTCACCTTTAACAAAAATAGGAACATATTTACAAAACCCCTTGCATCACAGTTAACAAAAAGAGGAGCATATTTACAAGCCCCTTGCATCACCTTTAGCAAAAACAGGAGCATATTTACAAGCCCCATGAGCCACCTTTAACAAAAATAGGAGCATATTTACAAGACCCATGCACCACCTTTAACAACAAGAGGAGCATATTTACAAGCCCCTTGCTTCACATTTAACAAAAAGAGGAGCATATTTACAAGCCCCTTGCGTCACCTTTAACAAAAATAGGAGCATATTTACAAGCCCCTTGCGTCACCTTTAACAAAAAAAGGAGCATATTTACAAGCCCCTTGCATCACCTTTAAGAAAAATAGGAGCATATTTACAAGATCTATGCGCCACCTTTAACAAAAAGAGGAGCATATTTACAAGCCCCTTGCGTCACCTTTAACAAAAAGAGGAGCATATTTATAAGCCCCTTGTGTCACCATTTACAAAAACGGGAGCATATTTACAAGCCCCTTGCATCACCTTTAACAAAAAGAGGAGCATATTTACAAGCCCTTTGCGCACCCTTTAACAAAAACAGGAGCATATTTACAAGCCCCTTGCATCACCTTTAACAAAAATAGGAGCATATTTACAAGCCCTTGCATCACCTTTAACAAAAATAGGAGCATATTTAGAAGACCCATGCGCCACCTTTAACAGAAATAGGAGAATATTTACAAGCACCTTGCGTCACTGTTAACAAAAAGAGGAGCATATTTACAAGCCCCTTGCGTCACCTTTAACAAAAAGAGGAGCATACTTACAAGCCCCTTGCGCCACCCTTAACAAAAACAGGAGCATATTTACAAACTCCTTGCGCCACCTTTAACAAAATAGGAGCATATTTACAAGCCCCTTGCGTTACCTTTAACAAAAAGAGGAGCATATTTACAGGCCCCTTGCATCACCTTTAACAAAAAAGGAGCATATTTACAAACCCCTTGCGACTCCTTTATCAAAAAAAGAGCATATTAACAAGCCCCTTGCGTCACCTTTATGAAAAAGAGGAGCATATTTACAAGCCCCTTGCGTCACCTTTAACAAAATAGGAGCATATTTACAAGCTCCATGCATCACCTTAAACAAAAAGAGGAGCATATTTACAAGCCCCTTGCGTCACCTTTAACAAAAAGAGGAACATATTTACAAGCCCCTTGCGCCACCTTTAACAAAAACAGGAGCATATTTAGAAGCCCCATGCGCTACCTTTAACAAAAATAAGAGCATATTTACAAGACCCATGCGCCACCTTTAACAAAAAGAGTAGCATATTTACAAGCCCCTTGCATCACCGTTAACAAAAAGAGGAGCATATTTACAAGCCCCTTGTGTTACCTTTAACAAAAACAGGAGCATGTTTACAAACCCCTTGCGCCACCTTTAACAAAAACAGGACCATATTTCCAAGCCCCTTACGTCACCTTTAAAAAAAAAAGGAGCATATTTACAAGCCCCATGCGTCACCTTTAACAAAAATAGGAGCATATTTACAAGCCCTTTGCGTCACCTTTAACAAAAATAGGAGCATATTTACAAGCCCCTTGCGTCACCTTTAACAAAAACAGGAGCATACTTACAAGTCCCTTGCGTCACCTTTAACAAAAAGAGGAGCATATTTACAAGCACCTCTGTCACCTTAGCATATTTACAAACTCCTTGCACCACCTTTAACAAAAATAGGAGCATATTTACAAGCCCCTAGCATCATCTTTAACAAAAAGAGGAGCATATTTACAAACCCCTTGCGCCACCTTTATCAAAAAGAGGAGCATATTAATAAGCCCCTTGCGTCACCTTTATCAAAAAGAGGAGCATATTTACAAGCCCCTTGCGTCACCTTTATCAAAATGAGGAGCATATTTACAAGCCCTTGCGTCACCTTTAACAAAAAGAGGAGCATATTTACAAACCCCTTGCTCCACCTTTAACAAAAAGAGGAGCATATTTACTAGCCCCTTGCGTCACCTTTAACAAAAACAGGGGCATATTTATAAGCCCCTTGCATCACCTTTAACAAAAAAAGGAGCATATTCACAAGCCCCTTGTGTCACATTTAACAAAAAGACGATATACCAGCATTTGAGCAAAGTTTAAGAAACAATCTAGAAAAAGAGAGACATATTTACTAGCCCAATTAAACCATTAGCACTATCTCTATACCAGCATTGAATGCAAGCATGAGAAACACTTTAAAAAGAAGTCTACCCTATAAGCTAAGAGATGCAAACTGTGAGAAAACACAGGTAACATTATGGAAAAAGGTGAACACATAATTCCTTAATTCACACAGACACTCAATGTGATCCTTGTAAAATATTTAAGCCAGACATATTGCCCAAAAACATTTAGCATGTTAAATTGTTTTAGACACAGAGCACATCCCATTTTAATGTGCACTACATCACAATGCAGAAACCTGACTCATTTTCAAAATACAACAATAATGAAGCCCAAAATGGTTGTTATGCTTCCCAATACTGCAAACAGCATTCTCTCTATATTAAATGAACCATTACTCACCTTTAAAATTGCTTTTGTAAATTTAGAACAGTGTCAAACACACAGCAGATGTTCTTAAGCAGAATCTCTGAAATGCAGCTCAGACATTGGAACCAGAAATGGCACAGTTTCCCATTAATTCTTCACACATATCTGTGGTCATAACCAATCAAATATCTTCCCACACTATTTCAAAACTAAACTAACATTTTAATTGGTTCTACATTTGCACACTTTCAAACTCACATAATATTCACCCATCCCCCTAGTGCTCATTCAGCCTGTTACCATGGTAGCTCCCACCTAACTAAGGACACAGGTAAAAAGTTCATCATGCAATGTTGCAAATGAACCCAGCAAGGGTGTTTGAGCTCTCAATATACCAGTTAAACATGTGTATTGTTCCTTTCAAAGACCTTTTCTGAACCATTTGAATAGCTTCTTTCAAAAATCAAAACTATGCACCCTAATATGCTGTTTTGCATTTTCAGAAAGCACCAATCATTTCTTAAGCTTCAAGTGCAGTGAATGTCATCTTTTTTTTCTAAACTGCACGTTTTCCAACTGCCATTTCATTTACAGCCCTCATCTGAGTACAACCAGACCTGCCTTCATGATGCCTTCAGTATGGATTGTTGGATTGTTGGACACAGACATTTTGGTCTAAGAGGTACGCAGCAAACAGAGGAATTCACAACCTTAATTTACCAAATGTGGATATTTTGTGGATTGGCCAGAGAGGATTGACATGTCACCAATTGATACCATTGGTGAAATCCTTTATGCATCTCCCACACTCTGACCTTAAAATTGTGCACTGTGGTGGAAATGATTTAGGCACATTGACTGGGGTAGGTCTGGAAATGCTTTTAAAGGACATCTTTGGACAATTGGTGTCACTTTTTCCTCAAACTGCCTTTGTCTATTCCAATATATGCCAAAGACAAAAATGGAATTGGTCCAACCAATTTTGTCCGCAGATTGAGAAAGCAAGGAAACATGTAAATAAATCTGTTTCTGCTTACATGAGAGACTATGGAATGGGTAGTATATACTACAACAACGTGCGTTACAACATGCAAGGCATATATAGGAGAGATGGTGTACATTTCACTAATGATGGGAACAGAGTCTTTCTCTGTAACATCAGACTCTGCATTGGTACTTACTTGTAGGTACAAAAAAAACAATGAACACAACAGCTCTTTTTAGAGCCTAATAACATCTAAACACTCAAATATGTTTTTTGCCTTTATTTTTTTTATTAATTTTTAAAAAGGTCCGCGCACGGAGCACTTTCCGAGCACTACGCGGACCTTTCCAATTATTTCATATTTGTTTTAAAATAATATTATTTTTGACCTTTGGAGTCCTTTAGAGGCCCCCTGAGAAGGCCTAGGGGGTCATGAACACTCAACCCTGCCCCCTTTCCACATTTTTATCTTTTATTGTTAACTTTCTTTTAAAACCACAAAATGGGGGCGTAGGGTGCGCTCTCCGAGCACTCACAGGGCACTCTCCGAGCACTTCCTGAGTGCTGACCTAGAGAATTATTATTCTTTTTTTTTAAATAAACATTATTTTTGACCTTTGGAGTCCTTTAGAGGCCCCCTGAGAAGGCCTAGGGGGTCATGGACACTCAACCCTGCCTCCTTTCCACGTTTTCATCTTTTATGTTAACTCCCTTTTAAAACCACAAAATGGCGGCGGTAGGGTGCGCTCTCCGAGCACTCACAGGGCACTCTCCGAGCACTTCCCATGCACGGACCTATAGCATTTTTTTTTTTTAAATAAGTATTATTTTTGACCTTTGGAGTCCTTCAGGGAACCCATTTCTACGTTTTCATCTTTTATTGTTCACATTCTTTTGAAACCACAAAATGGCGGCGATATTGCACTCTATACTACAAGTCTTACATCATACCACAATCACTTGGCAACTACCTCATGAATTACAAACAAACAATTCTTACTTTCTAAATATAAATTTAATCTTCAGAATTTTCAAAATTTAAAAGAACTTCCAACATTAACTGATCTGGTATTTCTTCTTCTTTCACATCTTCTGGATTCTCCTCATGAAAAGTCTGCAAAGAAATTTCCTGGCACTCTATGGTGTCCAAACATTCTACAAATTAATTATCCACAGACTGATCAAAGAATTCCATCATGTCTTCGACTCCAACATCAACTTGATTATTACTGATACTCTCCATTTCTGGTTCATTGATAATCTCAATATAGGTTGCAGAAAATTCATAATAAATTACAACGACCTCCTCATTGTGGTGATCCATTTTATATTTAAATTTTCTTGCTGTAACTTCGAAAGAAAAATGAATCACTTTAATTTATCATTTTTAGAAATACTTAATATTAAACTAGCTCTATCAAATCTTTAGTAATAAGGATAGTGCACTGCTGTTAGTGTTATAAGTACTTGAACTCTGCCTTGTTTGTTCTCCAATGCCTGCCTTATTTGTTCTCCACCTATAAAACTTAAAGAGTTTTTCCTGAAGACTTTCTAAAATGTTGAGTGTGCTTCATTGTTATTTAGTTTCGATTTGCATGTACCGAGGTTTGTTGGCTTTTGGCTCTAGGCAAACTTTAGCTCAAGCAGGAATATTCATTAGCTTAACACGTGGAACATGTGCGCTAACGTGTGCTAACCGAAAAGCTACCGACACGTGCAGCTCTGACAAGTAGGACTAGAAAAGCATCATCGGTTTCCAGAAAGACGCTTCGCTTCGTCTCGACCCAGCGTCTCTACAGCATTCCATGAAGCGCCTCCAGACCTTCGCACCCTGCAAACCCTTAATTCTTTCCTTGCCCTTCCAGTCATTCGCCTCAAGCCTCTGACCTGTTTCTTTCTCTTTCTTCCAATGCCTCCTACCTGATTCACTGCGGCTACAGATCGGCGCCTATCTTCAAGTCGGGTGAGTTCAAGCCGAGATCAGGACTTCCGGTTTTCAGCGTCGGAGCCTGAAAGAGAGCGGACTTGTGCTCCAGCAAGGCGGTCCCCATCATTTCCTCTTCCTGCGGATCAAAAAGGACAGTAAGACTTTTTTTTTGTTTAGTTAACCATACAAACAATCCTTGGCAAAGACAAACTGAACTTTTAAAAAGCGGAATCTTGTATGGTATCATCAAGAGTGGAAATATTTAAAAGGCTTGAAAAGACTGCAAACCAATATTTCCTGGACTTTGCAAAGATAATAACAGTGACTAAAACTGTTCCCATTAGAACTAAATAAGGTTCTAGGTCTTGTTATAAATGTTTAAATAAGCATTTAAACTGCATTAAGACTCAGTATATGCCCGTCATTTGTTTTTCTCTTCTTGTCTTATTTTTCATCACAGAATCCCAATTGCTACAAGAACCCTCAGAAGGCAAGGTAGGAGAGTGCAGTGTTTGCATGAAAAAAACTGATTGTTGAACTAACTCATTAATCTGTAGTTGTTTTTTCTGCTTCAAGGAACTTGTTTCATTTCAGACCTCACAACAATTGTGATTATTTCTTTTCTTCTTGAAGGTGAAATAGTTTACAGACAAATTCTAAATACCTTGCAACTACGAAGTATTTGAATGGGCTTTTCTTACTGTGGTATGTTTAGGAGTTGAATTGGAAGAAAGCCCAGAATACTTCCAGAGAAACAGAAACAGTAATCTCAGAGAAGAGATCCTGTGTTGTTTGTTTGTTTCTCTTCCACTTCCCCTTCCCTTTTGGGACTAATTGATGGTGCCAAGAGTTAATTTCCTTGTCACGCCTGTTAGGGTAGTATATAAAGACAAGGCAGCATTGGTATTTCAAAAATTACAGCAATGCAGTTACATTTACACGGTTCCCATACTATCATGCAATCTCCATGTCTTTACATTTCAATAAGGCTTAAGGATATCAGTAAACTTAACATATACCACAAAAATGTATATTACAAATCTCACTTCATACAACAATTATTTGACCACTACCTCATAAATTACATTTTTAAAAGTTCAATTTCCCAAACACATTTTATTTACTAAATATACATTTATTGTTGGGAATTTTAGAAATTTAAATCATCGTCAAACATTGTACCATTAGCAATATCAACATTGAAAATCTCCCAAAAAGAATCCTCAAACTCAATGAACTCCAAAGCTTCCATTAAATCTGAATCCAAGGATTCATCATAGAAATCCTCCATGCCATCTCCTCCATCAAATTACTCCCATCAACAGGAACATCAAAGACTGAGAGAAAAACAACAATATAAAGAGAAAAATAAAAGGAATAAGTCAAACAAAAGAATTTTTAGAAAAAAAAGGAAAAAGAACAGTGGTGGACAGAAAGGGACACAGTGAGAGAGAAAGAAAGACAGAGAGAGTAGCAAAACTTTTTTCCTATTAACTTAAACTAAACAACATAGGGGCATATTACCAAGCAATAGCGATAATTATCGCTATTGCTTGGTTAGAGATAAAAATTTACCGCAGAGATTCGGGGATTTTTATCGCAGATAAACCTTGGCAAATGCGATAAAAAACGGCCGCAATGCATGAATATCGCTGAAAAGTCAGCGATATTCATGCATTAATGAGCTAATGCTCTTAGCCATGTTATCCACCTCCCGTTGGATAACATGGCTAAGAACTGCTCATGGGCAGGTGTTAGCTCTTGGAGATATTTGCGCTTAGCGCGAATATCTCCAAAAGTTGGTAATAGGAGTTAGCAATGTTAGCGACTGTTTCCAGTCGATAACATCTTGGCACGCCCACTTTGCATGTCATTAGTGATAAATATCACTGACATGCAAAGTGGGGCCCAAGATGGTCGCTATCTCCTACTAGCTGTCGCTAACTGGTGTTAGCGACAGCTAGGTAATAGGGAGATAATTTTATCTCCGCTTTCTTGGCTTTTAAAGCCAAAAAAGCGGAGATAAACCCCCTTGATAATATGCCCCACAGATCTCCTTGCAAA
Source organism: Lissotriton helveticus (assembly GCF_964261635.1). Lineage (NCBI taxonomy): Eukaryota > Metazoa > Chordata > Amphibia > Caudata > Salamandridae > Lissotriton > Lissotriton helveticus. The sequence continues at coordinate 120,652,326 of NC_136059.1, forward strand.
TTAATATCTCACCTTCTAGAAAACTGTTGAACAGTAAATACTATGTCAATCTCACACCAGAAATTCAACTCAAAAAAATCCCTCAGAAGTGTACCTCAGACACTACAATTACAAACATTTTTCCCTCTGATTTCTCATACATATTCAGATACCCAGCCAATCAAATTTCAACACACACAAAATCAAAACCAAAGTAACATTTTAATTGGTTCAAAATGTTAACACTTTCAAACTCACATAATCTTCAACCTACACCCACTGGTCTCTATCTATTACCATACTAACTCTCCACAAAACACCTATCTAAACCCAAAGGAGAAAAAGTCACCATTCAATATTACACTTAACCAACATCTAAACACTCAAACTTGTTATTTAAATGTATGTTTTGTCTTTTTAGACCACCGTCCGCGCACGGTGCGCGGACCCCGCGATTTAAAAAAAAAAATCTTCCGGGTCCTTTAGAGACCCCATGACAAAACTTAGGGGGATTAGGAATCTCTACCCTGACCTCTAGCCTTCTGTTTATAGCTACCTTCTGCCACAACAACAAGATGGCGGACAGCACTTCCTCATCTCGACTGACTGGAATGTTGACAGTGTGAAAGATGAAAAATTAATTAGCCCTTTGAGGAAGGAATGCATTAAAATGAACCGTAGTTTTACATTAATTTCTGTGTTCCACCTGCTTGCAAATAATATGGGCCCACTAATGTAATATGGGCCCACTAATCATAAAGCAAGGCAGCTCCATAATGTACACAGGATTAAACTAAATTGTCTGAAATTCAGCTAAAACCAAATGGATTGCAAATGAAAGAGTACGTGTCCATTCTGTTGTAACTCCAACAAGTGTAATGATTTACTAACCTTCAGATTATTTGTAGAAGCTGGTTCAGCGAGTTACTTCCTAGAAATAGCTCGCTGACCTGGGAACATGTCAACCTGCTCTGCTCCTGCTTGGGTAAAATGTTTGCTCAGAATAAATACCGTGTGTGGAAATTGAACGGATAAAGCACAAAACTAGAGGATCTGCTGACCAGATCAAATAGTGCATGTTTGACAAAAACAAGATAACAGATTTAGACTCTATGTCAGGAGGCAGTAGCGTAAGAGATTGGCTAAATATTAGCATGGTCATGTGCGTCATGCATAAAGCAAATGTACACGTGGAATATTTGTGAAATGCTCACACCATGGTGTTGAAGGTAATAATTAACATGTTCAGGTTCTGAAAATTGTATAAAAGGACTGGTTTTCCTTCTGTAAAATAGATCTCTTTGCAGCTACTAGCAAATTGTCTCAACTGCAGTTCATTGGCAATAAAGAGCCACTCTTGAAGCCTTTGTGTGTGTCCATCTTACTTGCCTTTAAAAACTGTGCTTTAACAGATGGTGCCGTGACTCGCTGGGGACTGTTGGTCTCTGCAGGGGTTAAAGTACTGCGGTCCCAGGACTCTTCGGGGGCCTTCCAGTCTCGGTGCATGCTGCGCAGCTGCTGATTTGACTTTGTTTCCTACAAGGCCCAGACGAGAAGGCTCCCGTTGATAAGCCTGTGACATCAGACACCAGCAGCTTCCTTCGAGCCTTCAGGTGATTTTTTTGCCACAACAAGAAGGACGCATACAATGGTGTTACTGGTCAGTTGATCAGGTAGGTAGTGCGTAGAGCACTGAACTCAATGTTATACATTTAGTGTTGTTTTTTCTGGTACATATGAGGGTACACACTGGGATTCATTAGGGATCCCTAGGGGAGGTCTGAGGGCACCTTTAGGATAGGTGCCTGAGGAGGGCAGTCCAGACTGTGAAAGATCGTGAGGATCCCAAGGACAGAAGAGGAGCCGAGGGTGGTTACCTCAGGAGGGACCGTGGGTGGTTGCCTCCAAACAGAGCATGCCTAAAAATTCAGCTCTGAAAGATGTCTAAAAATATATGCATATGGTTAAAATAGGTTATACAACTGTGTTTTTCTAATAAAAAAAATAAAAAATAAAAAATCGAAATGCTCTGTAAACTATTTCTAAGTACCGCCAGAGGGCCTAGGGATGCCTTAGATGTCACTCAACCAACACCTCCTCGCGGTACCCCAGCATGGTACGTGGCACACAAAAAAGGGTACCCTACAGCTGTTCATCTAGATCAATGGACTCATTATACTAGGAAAAATCCTGATTTACAATGGCCAGAATATGGCATGTTTGATAGAGCTAAAATGCTTTATTGAGAAGATTGTTTAAGAGAACGTGAAAAGAAAGGGAAGAAAGTACGTTTATTACAATGGGATGCATTTCATGCATGGCAATCATATGCCACCAATAGATGGTCAGGGGAGCCTAGGACACTGAAAGGAAAAGCTATGGCGCATGATAGAGAGAATGCACAAGAAAGATATGTAACAAGTTGTAGGGAAAAACAAATGAAATAGACAAATGCTTCACAGTTCACAAACCAGTACCAGATGTTTACCCCACTCTACCTAATGCTCCCTTAGAACAGGAAGATACATAAGATCCTGTAATAGAGGCATTATTAACAACTCCACCACCATACAGTCCGCAAAGAATGCAAGCTCAGTCAGAAGAAGACACACAACCAGTTACACCACAAACTGATAAGACAACACATCTTCAACAACAAGTTACATCTAGTTCTCACACAGGTAAAAGGGGCATACAGATATCAGAAAAAGAGAAAAAAGAGGTACAAGAGTGGGTAAAAGATGTAATGAAAAATGGTACTTCTCTATGGCATACAGGAAAATGCCGCTTCCCAACTGATTTCACGCCTACACTTCAACGCAGCACACTGGAAAAACTTGATAAAAAGGCGTTTTTCTGGTTTAAAGAGTGGGAGAAATATTGGCCTGCTCAAGATGGATACCACCAACCAGACAGATTGACCCGTGCTCATGTCAATATAATATTAGCAGTACTAGATGATGTAAGGGCATCAAACACAGAAATATTAGATGCCGTCCAGATATTAGCAGAATGGCTAGATACGCTACTATTACTAGAACAGAAATGTGCAAAAATGAAAAAAAGTAAAGAGGAGGAAGGGAATACACTAACAAATTCTTGTGTTCTTTCTCCTGATCACACGATGCCTTTGCGAGAAGTACCAGGGAGTCAGCCAGCACACACTACTATTAAAGTGCACACACCATGGTCTAACTTTGAGTTACACAGGTTTGCCCTTCAGTTTCCTGATATTAGACAAGACAGAGAAGAATGGTATAGACAGACAGAAATAATACTAAGAGTTGGCACTCTCATCCTGGATGACATAGAACAAATGTTTTACATAATATTGCCACCAGACATTTGGGGAAAAATAAGAAGAGAGGATGATGACTTTTTAAAAATTAAAAAGGGAACAAGGAGAAGACATTTCAAAAGATATTAAAGAATTACCAGCCAAAATAATGGCTAAAATAAATATACTGGTACCAAGAAAACCGATTGACTGGTCAAAATTAAATGGTTGTATACAGGATACTGAAGAAAAAGTGTCTGCATTTTTCGCTAGAATACAGAAGGTGTTCACAGCCTCAAGTGGACTAGACAGTGAAAAAGAGGCAACACAAAGTGCACTTGTCTCCTGCTTTGTAAATAATTTAAGGCCTGCAATTAAGAAAGGGATTCTAGAGTACAACCCTACTTGGTCATGCAAACCACTGACAGAAATCTTGCAATTAGCACAGTATTATGAGATGCTAGGGAAAAAAGATTTGGAACTTAAAAATAACAAAATAAAGGAGTTAAAAACAAAAGTTTTGATTCAGCAGGCAAACCAGTATAGCGGCAGAGGACAAAGAGGCAGGGGGAGAGGAAGAGGCCGTGGGGGCCCACAAAGATCATTTTCGGCTCCCCCAGCAGAGCATAACACCACAAATGAGCAAACACACACACAGGGATGCTTTAATTGTGGGGAACAAGATCATTGGTGAGCTCAATGCCCACACCCAGTCAAACTGTCTCAAAGAGGGGGTGGGATGGGGAGATCAAGAGGCCGAGGAAGGAGTAGGGGGAGAGCTGGATATCAACAACAAGGACGTGACTCACAAACTGACCCAACACAGTATTCCCCCAACACTAATTTCTTTGATAATGCAGAAATACCAAAAAGGCAGGTAAATCACCCCTATGATGGGATCTATCAAGAAGGGCCCCAAGGGGAATGGGACTATTATGACCAATAGGGAGGCCCAAGAGAGTTAATACAGCGGATGGAAGTCCCTGTAGATCCCACTTGACCATATGTAAGGGGAAAGATTGAAGGTAGACCTGTGGAATTATTAATAGATACAGGGGCCACCAATTCCTCCTTTACAAAGAAAAAGTTTCCAGATGTTCCTCTCTCGGGACAAATAAATAAGTCAGTGGGATTCACCAACATACCTGTAACAAGCCCAATTTCGGCACCCTTGAAATACAGTATAGGCCCAATACAGGACACCCATTCATTTCTGATATCAGAAAAATGTGCATTTAATTTGTTGGGATTGGACTTGCTAAAATAAATAAATGCAACAATTAAGTGTAGGGCAGATGGAGTTTTCTTGGAAGTAGATGGGCCGATGACAGAGGAAATAGACAACTGTTTACTGTCAATAGGAATAAAAAATATACCAGCACACATAATGGATCAGATCGATTCGAGAATTTGGGCAAGACATAAAAATAACAAAGGGAGAATGAACATAACACCTGTAACAATTACAGTCAAACAGAATGTGAAATTACCAAGGATACCACAGTACAGAATAGGTCCAGAAGGCCTAAAGGGGTTGCAGGATATAGTAACTGACTTGCTAAAAGAAGGGATTGTGAAAGAAATAACAGGCAGTTCTTGCAACAGCCCTATTCTACCGGTACAGATTCATAGTTGATCTCAGAGAAATAAATAAGATTGTGGTGCCACAGTTCCCGGTTGTCCCAAATGTAGTATCAATATTGTCAACATTGTCACCAGAAATTGCATATTTTTCAGTGGTTGATTTGAAGAATACCTTCTTCTCAATTCCAGTAGATAAGGGTAGCATGTACCTCTTTTCATTCTCTGTAGGCGGGAGAACTTTCTGTTTCCGTCGAATACCACAGGGGTTCACAGAGAGCCCGAGTATTTACAATCAGGCCTTGAAAAGAGAACTAAATACATTCAATTTATCACCCCATTCTGTGCTAATACAGTACATAGATGACCTGCTGATTGGCAGCACCTCTGAGACACAATGTACAACTGACACTAATAATTTGTTGAATTTCCTAGCTGAACGTGGTCACAATGTTTCCCCAGAGAAAATACAATTTGTTCAACAGGAAGTGTCCTATTTAGGACACATCCTGTCGAAAGGGCAGAGAAGATTGGATGATAAGCGCATTAAATTGATTCTACAGACACCAGTGCCATGCACCCAAAAACAGGTGCGAGCCTTTCTGGCATGGCCAGTTATTGTCGACATTGGATTGCTAACTTTTCCTTGCTTTCAAAACCTTTATTGGCCCTGACCCACAAGGACACGCCCAAAAGCCTTCAGCGGTTGCCAGAACATGAACAAAGCTTCCTTGCCATTAGGCAAGCTCTCTGCTCTGCTCCTGCTTTAGGCCTACCAGACTATTCTAAGTCTTTCCCACTCTATGTTCATAAGTCTGACGGGTGTGCTCTTGGGGTTCTCTGCCAGCAGTTCGGTGACCACAAAAGACCATGCGCATATTTCTCTGCCACCTTGGATACTGTAGCCAAGGCTTTACCTTCCTGTATACGATCGGTTGCAGCAACTGCTCTATCACTACAACGTGCAGAAAGCATAATAATGGGACATGAAGTTGATGTGTTTGTTCCACATGCTGTGGATCTGATACTGAATAAGACACGTACTCAACACCTTACTAATGCCAGGCTCACGCAGTATGAGATCTGTTTGTTTGCAGCACATGTAACACTGCACAAGTGTATTGTTCTAAACCCTGCCACTCTGTTACCTGTTCCCACTGATGATCTAGTGGACTCAGACCATGATTGTATTTTATTAACTGAGGAACAAACCAAGGGTAGAATAGATATGACTGATACACCCTATGCAGATGCTGAAGTAGAATTGTGGGTGGATGGGTCCTGCCTTAGAACAGAGGATGGCAATACATCAGCAGCCTATGCAGTTGTAACAAATGAAACTGTAGTTGAGTCCTGTAAGATACCCGAGTTGTCCGCACAAGCAGCAGAGCTTGTGGCACTCACACGAGCTTGTGAGTTATCTGTAGGAAGATGTGTTAACATATTTACAGACAGTCAATACGCCTTTAATGTGGCACATTCCTTTGGAAGACTCTGGAAGGAAAGAGGTTTTATTACCTCACAAGGCACAAAGATACAGCACGGAGTGCTTATCACCAAATTACTTAACTCCTTGGCACTTCCAAAGAAATTGGCCATATTTAAATGCAGTGCTCACAAAAAGGTGACAGACAAAGTAGGCCAGGGAAATGCATTTGCTGATACGACAGCAAAACAGACAGCACAAAGTCATTCAGCATTAGTATTAACAGCCCAAGAATTACCTCAAGAAGTGAAGTCACTAGATCTAACAACTGAAGGTGTGAGACTAATGCACCAAGGAGCAACAGCAGAAGAACAGATGAGTTGGTCAAAGAATGGGTCTTTTGTTCAAGGATGCTGGATGAATGAGACCAAGGAGAAATAAATGTTACCAGATAGAATGGTCTACTCCATGTGCCTGGCCATGCATGGCCCGGCCCACATATGCAGGGATGGCATAGTCAATTGTATGGACAAATTCTGGGTGAACAAGAACATAAGGAAAACAGCACAAGAGATATGTCAAACATGTATGGAATGTGCACAGTATAATGTGGGTAAGACTGGTCCAGTACCTAAAGGCCACTTTGAAAAACCAACAATGCCATTTGAAGCCCTGCAAATTGACTATGTGGCGATGCCACCTACAAATAAGTATAGGTATATCCTGGTGGTAGTGTGTATGTACTCAAAATGGATAGAGGCATATCAAGTGAAACATAACGATGCCATCTCCGCAGCCAAGTGCCTGATAAAGGAGCTGATCCCACGTTTTGGGGTCCCAAAAGTAATATTTTCAGACAATGGCAGCCACTTCTGTAATGAAATAATAAAATTGACATGCAAGGCTCTGGGAATACAGCAAAAAATTGCACTGTGCATATAATCCAGAGGCTGCTGGTGCAGTAGAGAGGAAAAATGGCGTATTAAAGAACAAAATAGTAAAAGTATGTGCTGACACAAAATTGACCTGGATGGATGCATTACCAATTGCCCTAATGAGCATGAGGAGCACACCAGATGCCAAGACATAACTCAGTGCACATGAAATAGTCACTGGGTTGCCAATGGTAGCTTGGGGAGTTCCAGACAAAAATGCCTCGCCTATGATGACAAATGAATTGTTGAATGATTACTGCATGTCACTTACACGTACTCTTGCTTCTGTCAACCAGCAAGTGAAGGGGACCTTTCCAGAGCCACTGCAGGTCGAGGGGCACAAGTTCAAGCCCGGAGACTGGGTACTCATCAAATCATTCCAGATGTTCAACTGTCTCCAAACTCGCTGGAATGGTCCACAGCAAGTCCTGCTCGACACAAAGACTGCAGTAAAGTGCACCAACAACAAATCCTGGATCCACGCCAGTCATATCAAGAGGGCCCCCACTGAGATGGCATCCAGTCAAGACACAGGTCAGCAACACACGCCAGCACCAGAACCGATCAAAGAGGAAAAAAGGTAAAATTTGAGGTCAACAAAGAAGAAGGAGATGAAATGTCAGTAATACTTGTAATTGATCCTCTACAAGAGATAGACGAAGTGTTACTGCTAGACCTTATCCTAACAGATATTTTAACAACAATTTTTGACTTTGATAATAGTGGTGAAGAAAATAACGAAAGCGCACTCATTTACCTTCAGGAGATATTCGATGAATTGGAATATCAATTAATGCGAGATTCAAACAGTACAGCATTACAAGAAGCCTTAGGTAGAATACTTTCAGACTGAGAAAAATTTGACTAAAAATATATTGCACACTACCACCAAGGGTAATAGCTCCTTTGAATAACATAAAAAATGTACAACAAGTCATCAGGGAATGATTAGTATAGAGAGAAATTCAAGAAGCAAAAAGTGTGCCAGTCCAGCATTGAGTAGATGTACTGATCCAGGAGGTATTTGCGAGTCCTCGTGCCACTGCAAAGTGCCCGTGCCACTGCAGCAAATAGTAGATGAACTGATCCAGGAGGTATTTGCGAGTCCTCCTGTCACTGTGAGCACCCGTGCTGCTGCAGCAACCAGCAAAGAACTTTTTCCAGGTCGTCAAGACAGCTAGCTTTAGAAAGCTTCCTTTGGGGTGAGGTGCAGTGGACACTCCTGTGAAATTAAGTGCGGCTGCACTACCAATTGATATACATGACCAAAGGGTCGTGCATTACCAGAATTGCATGCATATCTTTGGGAGGCGGGAAGTACCAAGACATTCTCAAAGGCCATCTGAAATATTAACGAATAACTGTTCCCAATATATTGTGTACTACAGCCTCACCTTATATGTGTTCATGCTTTTAGTATGTTTAGGATATTTTATAGTAAAAATTCACAGTGGTAATTCACAGCATAGTTTCATTAATAACACTACATCTAATTAAGGAACGTATAGGAATAGAGAGTGATGGATAGGAAATATACAGCTCTAAAAATGAAAAAAAAAATGGTACAAGTCTAACATGTGCATACCTGGGGTAATATTCTGTCTGTTATTGCTAGCATTGATTACTGTGTACCTATTGGATGTGTTCTATCCCATAGAACAGCTGGTCCCAACACCAACACCACCTGCTACCATACCTGAATACACTTTGTCACCTGAAGAAATAGCCCACAGAGAAGACATGCACCATAATTCCTTTGTGACTTTGTTGCATCACACCAATAAGATATTAACAAGGGGAAATTGCTGGATATGTTTGCAATTCCCAGCTTCTATAGATCAAAGTTTGCCCCTGGTTCAAGTTCCATTGCCTTTTGCAGCATCCTGTTATGCTATTTACATAATGATAGTAAAAATAGAGATAATAGCTGTTTTAGAGAATTTAAAGAAAAGCACTTCTGGTGCAGGGGCAACTACGGCTCCGCCTGCAGGAACATTATATAACAAATATATGGCAGATATTCTGACACTGGGAAATTGCACGGAGGTAGTAGAACAGAATGCAACATTTCCCCTGTCTGACATCTTTACCCCGCTCTTCCCAACTCAGAATACAAGCACTGGAATAGTAGGCCCATCAAAAGAGGCAAACAAGAATATACCATTTTGAAGTTAAAATTAAGACTGCACAACGCAATAGGGAGTATTTGTATTAGAAGTAATGGGATATATCAGGTGGGCAACAGTTCAAATTGTAACATTACATTCGAAATGACAGCCGGAAATAATAGCATTCAGCTTTACGTAGGTGACTCAATTTATTTTATGTGTGGTGAAAGGGCTTATATATGGCTTCCAACTAATTGGGGTGGATGTTGTCATGTGATGTTGTACACAAAAGAAGTATGAAGGGACATGCAAAGACACGCGCCACAGCGAGGCATGAGTAGTGTGGATCAAAGAGATACAGCAGCAGAAATAGCAGGTGATATATTTAAAGGAGTAATACCATGGATTGGCCCAGCTATAAATTCCAGGGATATACGCAGATTGTCCAGGCTACTAGAAGCAACAATAAATAAAACAACAAGTATACTTGAAAATATTACAGTAGAGCTTCAAGCTGTGAGATTAGTTTCCTTACAAAATCGGATGATTCTTGACATGATGTTAGCGGAAAGGGGAGGAGTCTGTGCAATTATAGGGGCGTCCTGCTGCACCTATGTCCCCGATTCCTCTGTTACGGTAAGGGAAGCAATAAAAAGACTGCATCATATAGGTGTAGAAGCACATAGGGATTCCGGCACATGGGATATAGGAGGTTCACTTTGGAGTTGGTTGAGTGCATGGGGTTGGAATATAGGAGTGGTGTTGATAACAACATTCCTATTATTAATAGGCTGTTGTCTATGTATTAATTGCCTGCCAATGTGCTGTCAACTATTGGGACAACTGACCAAATGTCCAGTACAAATATCAAAGGAAAATGATAAAATACTGATGCAAATAGTAACAACTGAATTGATGCATATAGACATTTCTGACAATGATAACTATGCACAATATAAATATTGAATATTCCTATGCTTCAAGATGAAATTATTTTAAACTAAGGTTCAAAGGGTCATTTGTGAAATATGAAAAATTAATTAGCCCTTTGAGGAAGGAATGTATTAAAATGAACCTTAGTTTTACATTAATTTCTGTGTTCCACCTGCTTGCAAATAATATGGGCCCACTAATGTAATATGGGCCCACTAATCATAACGCAAGGCAGCTCCATAATGCACACAGGGTTAATCTAAATTGTCTGAAATTCAGCTAAAACCAAATGGATTGCAAATGAAAGAGTACGTGTCCATTCCGTTGTAACTCCAACATGTGTAATGATTCACTAACCTTCAGATTATTTGTAGAAGCCGGTTTAGCGAGTTAGTTCCTAGAAATAGTTTGCTGACCTGGGAACATGTCAACCTGCTCTGCTCCTGCTTGGGTAAAATGTTTGCTCAGAATAAATACCGTGTGTGGAAATTGAACTGATAAAGCAGAAAACACGAGGATCTGCTGACCATATCAAATAGTGCATGTTTGACAAAAACAAGATAACAGATTTAGACTCTAGGTCAGGAGGCAGTAGCGTAAGAGATTGGCTAAATATTAGCATGGTCATGTGCGTCATGCATAAAGCAAATGTACACGTGGAATATTTGTGAAATGCTCACACCATGGTGTTGAAGGTAATAATTAACATGTTCAGGTTCTGAATATTGTATAAAAGGACTGGTTTCCCTTCTGTAAAATAGATCTCTTTGCAGCTACTAGCAAATTGTCTCAACTGCAGTTCATTGGCAATAAAGAGCCACTCTTGAAGCCTTTGAGTGTGTCCATCTTACTTGCCTTTAAAAACCGTGCTTTAACAACAGACGTCCAAAAGCCAATCAGAATTCGGCTCGCGCACGCTTGGGTCCGCGCACAGTGCAAGGACCGTGCAAGGACTGTGCATGAACCGTGCGCGGACGGTGTCTACTGGAGTGATTTTCACCAAATATAGCAAAGGCACATCTCCATACCAGTCCCTACCATTTTGCCAAGTTTGGTGTAATTCCATTCAGCCGTTCGGGCAGTAGCCATGTCTAAAGTTTCCTATGGAAATGAACATGGGAAAAACACGTTTTGGGACCCCCCTTTTTTCACGGCCCCCGCTTGACGAATCCCCCCAAACCGCTGAACAGAATTACGCCACACTTTGCAAAATTGTAGGGACAGGTATGCAGATGTGCCTTTGCTATATTTGGTGAAAATCCCTCCAGTAGTTCCTGAGAAAATCAAAAGAGAAAAAAATATATATCTATAGCAGCTTACGTGTAAGCTTACTGTAAGCTTACCTTTCCGAGCACGAGCTGCATTCTGATTCACTGCCAATGTCTGTCTACACTCCAAACCATAAAGTGTTGCCATCCATCTTGTGCCTCGGTAGACTGAGGCACAGGAAAGCAGAAAAACAAACGTGTAGAACTCAAAAATGGGGCACTGTAGAAGCACCCTGACCCCCTAGGCCTGCTCAGGGGGTCCCACAAGAACCCCCGAGGCAAAAAAAGAAAATTGTTTTCAAAATTCAAATTCTTCATCCAAGAAGTGTTGGCAGCCGTCTTGGGACCAATATACATGATAGCACCTCATTAAAAAGCATTGCAGTTAATAGAAGGTTTTAGGACTTTAGTTACATTATGAATCATTTGTTGATGGTACCATACTCATTTTAGGAATTGTGGTGTGTTCTAAGGTGATTTTACCATGTGAAAAAGCCTTCTGCTGGGATATCATGAATCATGTTTGAAAGAAAACTATTATCTCATGCTTTTCCCACAGTGGTTTGGAAGGAGATCTGTAAGCTACCCTGAAAGCATATTTAATTCTGTAAATTCACATTATCTTTCTCAGTCATGTGAGAATGAAGTCTGACATTCTCAGTAAAACATGTACATCCAACAAGGACAGAGACTGTCAGTTGATTCCTTTGTGTTCTACAGCAGCCTCCTAGAGTGTTCTAAAGAACAACTAGAGCGCTAACAGTCCTACTTATGAAGTACTGGGTTTTTCGGAACCCAGCGGTGCCAAGAGTACACCCTAAGACTTCGGGTCCTTCCTGTTTCAGACTACAGAAACTCACAGTCTTCTAGGTGAAGTCAAAGATCGAATTTATTGGCTGCAACCAAGTAACAGGTATCCTAGAAGTACAACACGGTGTATATTCTCAGGAGACTGCTCAATCTTACAAAGCCAGCCTTCTCTTTGTATACAAAATATTATGCTTTAGGCAAACATTCCTTATTTTACAGTTGACCATTCACATGTTTTCACTACAAAGAAAAAGCAGAGTCATGATGACAAGCCCATATTTCAGTTTGTCCAGCCCACAATCAATTTCCCGGCGAGGCCCAGTATTTTCATCAGATATCGACGGACCCCCAATAAAAACGGGCACTTCCTCCTTGTAAAGCAGGTCATAAAGTAGGAAACAGGGACAGGTGTGTGCAAGATTAGGCATGGTTTGTGTGCGATGAAAGGTTTATGGCTTGCTGTGCCTTGATACTATCTCGTTCGGCCACTGGGAAAGGAACTGAACGAACAGGTTTGGCTTCAGGCAGTGGAGTCAGCTTGCCCAGGTCACAGGGAAGTCAGCAAAGGTGTACGTGTCCTTCAGATTCCTTTTTGGCCTTAGTCATCGGCCTATGTGAGGGCAACACACAAAATGGCTGCCGTACACAAAATGGAACCCGAGGGTTCAGGACGGGAAATACGGTTTCAGGGTGATTTCGTCACTCGAATATGACGAAAATGCTTGTGCATGATATGCTAGTCATTCTCGGTCTGCTGATACCGAAATTGTCATGGTATGACGATGTTTATGACACGGGTCCAGAATTTTCAGTACCACAGACCGTCCTTTTGCCCTTACATAGGCAATTAACCTACACTCGCGCTAATCTGAGTCCAGGTCTATATTCATAAAGTCACTGAGATGTTGCTGTAGCATCATCCTATTACTTAGTTCGTCCCTCGATACAGGTTTCCGTACACACGATGTAGCACAGAGGCCACATATTGCAGGAGCACACTGTACGCACAGACAGAACAGGAAAAGAATGGCTAAGATCATCCCAATGACCATCAGAATTTTCCATTCACAGGCGGATATCAGTTCCCAGAACTAGCCCATCAATGACCAATCTCCTTTATCCGCATGAATAGATTCGTAAATCTTATGCAGTATGGATATGGCCTGGTACACTGTTGGAGCGTTATCTGGAATGAAAACACAGCAACTCGATTGGATCACTCTACATACCCCACCTCGGTCTGCAAGTATGACGTCTAACGCGACCCTGTTCTGAAGGGTCATAAGACGATCCAACTGGAGCTCAGCAGTCAAGTTACTAAGGGCACCGGCAGTTTCAACTACGGTGGATTCAACCACCCTCGTCAATTGCATAATGTTCCTGCTGTTAACCATGGGTCCCCAAAACGGCAGAAAACCCTTCACGAAGTCTCCAAGTTCTTGTTCTGCAGTGTCTTCTTTACTGAAGACACCTCTAACTATCCTTGTCTTATGGTAATCTGCCGCAGCTGTGTAGGTGGGAGGCAACAGGAACGAAACAAAACATGTGCCCGAAAAGTCAGGGGGCAACCATGTATAGGCTCTATCATGGCAGATGAAATAGGTACCCTTAGCTGCTAGGAACGAAGGGGAAGTCTGGGACGCAAAAACATACGTTTCAGTGCAGGTACTCTCCCCTAACTGAGCTCTGGGATTTTTGCCATTACCTTGCAGACATAGGTGACCCTGATGGGGTACAATCCAAATCGGGGAAGATCTCTTAGCTTGCTGTTTCTCACTCAGAGTAACTCCATATCCGGTCACGGTCCATCCTATATATACTAGTGTCTCATCTCTCGGGATAGTCTCATAGGAAATATCTTCCCTAATCATATCTACTATACCCTTAACTAGAGCACTATTCTTAGGATTATCTTTCACAGAACGTAGGGGGTAGACTTCATGTGCGTAGATGAACATTGTTCTGTATGCCCACACAGAACCATTATGGCTGAAAGGCAGGACCAGATAAGGGATACCTTTTTCCGTTCTGTGAGGCATAAGACCACACACCCAACAGTTAGCCGTGTTCATTACTAGTTGGTGTTGGTGCAAAAGCTGAACGAAAGAGTTATTAATAAACTCTAATCTCCTAGCGGATTCATGTTCAGGAAGAGGGTGAAAAGAATGCGAGGAAACAGTAGAAGGAGGTATGGGCCGTGTAGTGGGCGCAAATGTCACTTGAAAAGAGAATAAAACATATCCTATTAAAAACATCATTACACTGAACAACATAAACATGCATAATATCAAAAAGCGTTTCTTGGTCATCATTCTACATATTCTGGTTTTAAAGTTCATTGTTTTGGCAGGTCTCTCCATCTCGAAAAACTCCATCCTCTCTAAATGCTGGTCGCGATGGTAGGGTGTTCTATGCTAAGGAATGCTTCTGTCAGTCCAGGGCAACTCCCTTAGACCAACCAGAACTGTCGACCTAACGTCTTCAGCTGCACCCCAAAGACTTGGGCAACCGCGACCCTACAGCTGAACCCAGATGGTGGTTCGAAAAACAAAAATAAAAAAGTTTCTCAGATGAGAGAGCTGCACTTTAAAAAATTAGCAAAGAAAAGGAATATTTTTATTAGTCCATAGTTGTCGGCCTCAGATTATAGCGTTTCTTTCCAGGTATTGTCTGGTCCTGAAACAGGAGTTCAGGCTCTGTAGTGTCCAATCGAATTGATGGTGGCACAGCTTCTTGCAAGAGATTGTCACTTTCTTTTTCAGAAATTGTTCCTTTTACACGTGCATCACTGAAAGGCAGAAAACGAGGCACAGTTTCAGTCTCTGAGTCAGCGACACCCTCCTGGACCCACCGGTCGTACGGCAGAGGCAAAGGTACCCTCTTGCAGTGTACACCGTGGATCCAGTGCTTCTTTCCTTCCACTCGAACGGCTGATCTCGTTGAGAGAAGAACTAGATGTGGGCCGGTCCACCGGGGCTGATCATTCTTTGTTTGCTGAAAATTCTTGACCAGCACCCACGATCCATGATCGAACGGATGTCCTGGAGCTTCAGAGACCTGAGGCAGAGTATCGTGAACCTGTTGGTGTAAAACACGCAATTTAGCCGTCATTTCGTACAAATAGTCAAGCAGTACAGGGTGTTCGATCTCACTAAATTTTGTCGGCCTTGGCACTCCCCATATGTTGGCCGGACGGCCGAACACAATTTCATAGGGACTAAGTCCCACTCACGAATGCACAGTCATTCTTGTTGATAGGAGTGCTAAAGGCAGAGCGTCAGGCCATTTAAGACCAGAGCTCGCTTGAATCTTGGCTAATTTCAGTTTTAGCGTGCCATTATAGCATTCTACTAGTCCAGCTGATTGGGGGTGATTTGCAGCGTGGAATTTTTGTTGGATACCTAGCCCTTCGCATACTTTCTTCATCACTCGACCCACAAATTCACTCCCATTGTCACTCCAGACCATTCTCGGCATTCCAAATCTAGGGAAAAACTCTTTCACAAGGGCTTTAGCTGTGGATAAGGCAGTGTTGTCTTTCAAGGGATATGCTTCTACCCATCTCGAAAAGGCACAAACAACGAGTACTGATTTCAAATTGTTGCACCTTTCCATGTGGATGAAATCTAGCTGCAAAACCTCGAACGGATACGTTGGAGGCGCAAAATGACCAGCTGAAGTTGGGGTTCCCCTACAAGGATTGTATTTCAGACACACCATGCAATTTTTGACCACATTCTCTGCACACTTAGGAATTCCAGCATTTTGCCATACCGGAGCCAACAACTTACAAATCCCTTTCACACTGATATGAGCCATTCCATGGGCCATTGTAACCACTGCAAGCACATACGCATCTCTGATGCTCTGGCAATTCAACCCAACAACCATTGGCATCAATTTTACCCATACTTTCTCTCCATACACTCAATTCTTTCTCTGTAGCTTCAGCTTGAATAGACTTCACACTCTCTATCGTGTCTTCACACATTCCAACGTCACCAATCCATCTTGCAGGGCCTGCAACATACATTCGACTCATCACAACCCTTGCTGTTTCTTTTGCGACTTCGTCAGCAAATGCATTTCCATGACCAACATCATCAGTCACCTTCTTGTGTGCACTGCATTTTACAATTGCAACTTGCAAGGGCACAGTAAGTGACTCAAGAAGCTCATTCACCAACTGACCATGCTGAATCTTAGCTCCATGCGAAGTCAGAAACCCACGTTCTTTCCACAAACGTCCAAACCTGTGAGCCACACCAAATGCATACTGGCTGTCGGTATATATGATTCAAAAAGGGGGTGGTGATGGACAGAGTATCTGAATTAAGCAGAACACTCCTACCCAGTCAAAAGATCAGGGCTTGATTCATCACCGTTTTTTAGCTCACTGCACCATCCCAGTTCAGAACCTGGCTACATGCAAATTAGTCTGTCCCTGGTCCAGTGCATCATGGGAACAGGGCAGACCAAACTACCATGCCAATTCTTTACTGGAAAGGAAACAAGCTTCCGGGGACCGGTTTCTGGCATTACAGCCATCTTCGGCCCGGCTTGCTTGAATCCTGATGGTGCAGTGAGCAAGGGACTCACATCTGAGCATACCCTTCCACACTTGTGGTGGCTAAAACGATTCAAAAAGGGGGTGGTGATGGACAGAGTATCTGAATTAAGCAGAACACTCCTACCCAGTCAAAAGATCGGGGCTTGATCCATCACCGTTTTTTAGCTCACTGCACCATCCCAGTTCAGAACCTGGCTACATGCAAATTAGTCTGTCCCTGGTCCAGTGCATCATGGGAACAGGGCAGACCAAACTACCATGCCAATTCTTTACTGGAAAGGAAACAAGCTTCCGGGGACCGGTTTCTGGCATTACAGCCATCTTCGGCCCGGCTTGCTTGAATCCTGATGGTGCAGTGAGCAAGGGACTCACATCTGAGCATACCCTTCCACACTTGTGGTGGCTAAAACGATTCAAAAAGGGGGTGGTGATGGACAGAGTATCTGAATTAAGCAGAACACTCCTACCCAGTCAAAAGATCGGGGCTTGATCCATCACCGTTTTTTAGCTCACTGCACCATCCCAGTTCAGAACCTGGCTACATGCAAATTAGTCTGTCCCTGGCCCAGTGCATCATGGGAACAGGGCAGACCAAACTACCAAGCCAATTCTTTACTGGAAAGGAAACAAGCTTGAGGGGACCGGTTTCTGGCATTACAGCCGTCTTCGGCCCGGCTTGCTTGAATCCTAATGGTGCAGTGAGCAAGGGACTCACATCTGAGCATACCCTTCCACACTTGTGGTGGCTAAAACGATTCAAAAAGGGGGTGGTGATGGACAGAGTATCTGAATTAAGCAGAACACTCCTACCCAGTCAAAAGATCGGGGCTTGATCCATCACCGTTTTTTAGCTCACTGCACCATCCCAGTTCAGAACCTGGCTACATGCAAATTAGTCTGTCCCTGGCCCAGTGCATCATGGGAACAGGGCAGACCAAACTACCAAGCCAATTCTTTACTGGAAAGGAAACAAGCTTCCGGGGACCGGTTTCTGGCATTACAGCCGTCTTCGGCCCGGCTTGCTTGAATCCTGATGGTGCAGTGAGCAAGGGACTCACATCTGAGCATACCCTTCCACACTTGTGGTGGCTAAAACGATTCAAAAAGGGGGTGGTGATGGACAGAGTATCTGAATTAAGCAGAACACTCCTACCCAGTCAAAAGATCAGGGCTTGATCCATCACCGTTTTTTAGCTCACTGCACCATCCCAGTTCAGAACCTGGCTACATGCAAATTAGTCTGTCCCTGGCCCAGTGCATCATGGGAACAGGGCAGACCAAACTACCAAGCCAATTCTTTACTGGAAAGGAAACAAGCTTCCGGGGACCGGTTTCTGGCATTACAGCCGTCTTCGGCCCGGCTTGCTTGAATCCTGATGGTGCAGTGAGCAAGGGACTCACATCTGAGCAAACCCTTCCACACTTGTGGTGGCTAAAACGATTCAAAAAGGGGGTGGTGATGGACAGAGTATCTGAATTAAGCAGAACACTCCTACCCAGTCAAAAGATCAGGGCTTGATCCATCACCGTTTTTTAGCTCACTGCACCATCCCAGTTCAGAACCTGGCTACATGCAAATTAGTCTGTCCCTGGCCCAGTGCATCATGGGAACAGGGCAGACCAAACTACCAAGCCAATTCTTTACTGGAAAGAAAACAAGCTTCCGGGGACCGGTTTCTGGCATTACAGCTGTCTTCGGCCCGGCTTGCTTGAATCCTGATGGTGCAGTGAGCAAGGGACTCACATCTGAGCATACCCTTCCACACTTGTGGTGGCTAAAACGATTCAAAAAGGGGGTGGTGATGGACAGAGTATCTGAATTAAGCAGAACACTCCTACCCAGTCAAAAGATCAGGGCTTGATCAATCACCGTTTTTTAGCTCACTGCACCATCCCAGTTCAGAACCTGGCTACATGCAAATTAGTCTGTCCCTGGCCCAGTGCATCATGGGAACAGGGCAGACCAAACTACCAAGCCAATTCTTTACTGGAAAGGAAACAAGCTTCCGGGGACCGGTTTCTGGCATTACAGCCGTCTTCGGCCCGGCTTGCTTGAATCCTGATGGTGCAGTGAGCAAGGGACTCACATCTGAGCATACCCTTCCACACTTGTGGTGGCTAAAACGATTCAAAAAGGGGGTGGTGATGGACACAGTATCTGAATTAAGCAGAACACTCCTACCCAGTCAAAAGATCAGGGCTTGATCCATCACCGTTTTTTAGCTCACTGCACCATCCCAGTTCAGAACCTGGCTACATGCAAATTAGTCTGTCCCTGGCCCAGTGCATCATGGGAACAGGGCAGACCAAACTACCAAGCCAATTCTTTACTGGAAAGGATCTAGCCCTGATCTCTTGACTGGGTGAGAGTATTCTGCTTAATTCAGAGACTCTGTCCCTCACCACTCCTTGTTGTAAATATTTTTGTCGGTATATATGGTCACTTTCATTCCTTTTGACAACACACATGCTCTCGTAAGTGCAATCAACTCTGCTGCTTGAGCTGAATTATGTGGGATACGTGCAGCTTCAACAATCGTATGCAAAGTCGTAACAGCATATGCTGCAGTCGTATCACCATTCGGAAGCTTGAAGCATGAACCATCCACCCATAAGGTACCATCACACTTCACAAGAGGAGTGTCCTGAAGATCTACTCTCCCTTTCGTTTCTTCTTCTGTCCTTAGAAAACAATCATGCTGTTCTGAAACATCTGCCTCTGCTACAATCGGCAGCAACGTGGCTGGATTGAACGTGTTGCATCTCTTTATGTGCACATGACTCGCTAACAGTGTCAAATCGTAACCTGACAATCGAGCAAATTGTGCACAAACTTGTCAACGAACAACCGTTGACCACCTTCTGTACTCATATCTTGACCACTGTGGTCGATAAACGTTTCTTCAAACCTGGTGAAGAAATCAGACACTGTTTCATCTTTCTTCTGCTTACACGCAGATAATTTATCCCAATTCACACGCATCGCAGGCATTAAAGTCTTCATGTAATTAATGATCCTACCAGGAAGGTCTGCTACTAAAGGCTCGGGTTTAGCACCACCAACTTGTCGGCCATCTGCAGCACTAATATTAGCCCATGAGTCACCTAACTCCTGATCATGGTCCGCATGATGAATCTTTCCCCATAAAGGCTGTGGAACAATATTTCCAAACAACATGTCTATATCAGCTAGATTCATAATGCGTGAGCTTGCAGTCTGTGACAATTCCTTGTAATACCCTGTAGGATTTTTACGGGGATCAGGCAATGTCTGTTTAAGAGCCAAAACTTCAGCTCGTTTCCATGGAACATGTACCCAGACACACTGAAAGTGTGCCCTTACAGCATCAATATGATTAGCGACATCGGCATGAACTGCTTCCTTCCATACCGGAGGGACTTCTCTCATGGGATATTGTCTCACCTTCTTCTTAACAGAGGAATCAGACAACAATGTCGCCACTGCTCTCTCAACATCGGAACCCACAATCGTGCCTTTTGCAAACTCGAACCGTACATGGCACAAATCAGGCGAATTGGATTCCAAATCATTTCCTCTAAATCCTCACAAAGAAAAGCACACATTTTATCAAAGACATATCTCTGCTTTGGTGCTTCCCATTGATGGAAGACATGCATAACATATTCTAGCTCATATCTTATGGGGTCAGTGACCTATTTATGTGCCAAATAATCCAATGTTTCCTTCTCCCTAGAATTAGGCAATTGGCTACGTAACTGTTTACGCTCTGAAAAAGGAGTCATACTTGCTGCTCCAAAGAGAGGATATAGAAGACTAGTAACAGTGCTAGTCATTCTCTGGCGAACAGAGGGAGAAGTCGATGAAAGGATAGGCGGAAAAGCAGAGTGAGGCAAGGCAGATGCAGAGGCAGTGTCAGGAGGAATACCAGGAATGGTAGCTGATATAGTGGTCAAAGTCGTAGGAAGTAAAGGCAGAGCAGATGTCAAAGCCGGTGGCCCTTGAGGAGGCAGGACCACAGGAGTAGGAGCCACCTGAAGAGGAGCTGGCGGTTGTGGAGGAGCAGGAGGCAACACAACCGGAGGTTGCGTAACTAAAGGTTGCGGAGGTGCCGTAGCACTCTGCGCATAAGGGGGTGTCGAACTCAATAAATGTGACATTAAAGGATCTTTTTCAAGTTCTTTTGCTGCATCTTGCTGAAGAGGCGGCAAAACTGGATAACATTTATCGATCACCATTTTACGTTGCCTGTGCAACTGCTCACTCATCTGTTCTTCTTCATTATCTTTAAACTGCATAGCAGCTTGCATTATCGAGATACCCTTTTCTCTTTTATTTTTCTTCGCTAATTCAATTTCCTTCTGTTTGGCTTCCTTACGCCATAGGCGGAAAGAGTCAAACATCGCCGGCCGGGCTTTCTTCTTAAAAAGTTTAACCTCTAGATTATCTAGTATTTCCGTGTCAAAACTACCATGTCACAGGGAAGTCAGCAAAGGTGTACATGTCCTTCAGATTCGTTTTTGGCCTTAGTCATCGGCCTATGTGAGGGCAACACACAAAATGGCTGCCGTACACAAAATGGAACCCGAGGGTTCAGGACGGGAAATACGATTTCAGGGTGATTTCGTCACTCGAATATGATGAAAATGCTTGTGCATGATATGCTAGTCATTCTCGGTCTGCTGATACTGAAATCGTCATGGTATGACGATTTTTATGACGGGTCCAGAATTTTTAGTACCACACTTATTACAACGGTATGGCACACCTGAAGTCATCTTGATTGGAATAAAGTGGTAACTCTTAAAACATTTAATTTAAAAAGGAAAAAAATGAGGGGGTATATTTTGCCATAGAAAGTATGATTAGTGCTGCAGAAAGAAAAATTAGGGCACATTTTGAGTGACTTCTCAAATCCTATTCTATTTCATTAAAAGATTCTGACATGCAATCTCCCAAGATGGCCACCGGATACAAAAGAGCCCAAATGAAGCCCAACTATCACCCAGATGTAGCCCAAGTATAGCCCAATGACAGAATGTCCCAGAGTGTTCTAAAGAACAACTAGAGCGCTAACAGTCTTACTTATGACAAAAGTATGGCACACCAGAAGCCATCTTGATTGGAATGAAGTGGTAACTCTTAAAACATTTAATTTAAAAGGGAACAATATGAGGATATAATTTGCCATAGAAAGTATGATTAGTGCTGCAGAAAGAAAAATTAGGGCATATTTTGAGTGACTTCTCAAATCCTATTCTATTTCATTAAAAAATTCTGACATGCAGTCTCCCAAGATGGCCACCAGAGACAAAAGAGCCCAAATGTAGCCCAAATATCACCCAGATGTAGCCCAAGTATAGCCCAATGACAGAATGTCCCAGAGTGTTCTAAAGAACAACTAGAGCGCTAACAGTCTTACTTATGACTAAAGTATGGCACAACAGAAGCCATCTTGATTGGAATGAAGTGGTAAGTCTGAAAACATTTAATTTAAAAAGAAACAAAATGAGGGGGTTCATTTTGCCATAGAAAGTATGATTAGTGCTTCAGAAAGAAAAATTAGCGGCACATTTTGAGTGACTTCTCAAATCCTCTTCAATTTCATTAAAACATTCTGACATGCAGTCTCCCAAGATAGCCACCAGAGACAAAAGAGCCCAGATGTAGCCCAAATAGAACCCAGGTGTAGCCCAAGTATAGCCCAATGACAGAATGTCCCAGAGTGTTCTAAAGAACAACTAGAGTGCTAACAGTCTTACTTATGACAAAAGTATGGCACACCAGAAGCCATCTTGATTGGAATGAAGTGGTAACTCTTAAAACATTTAATTTAAAAAGGAACAATATGAGGATATATTTTTCCATAGAAAGTATGATTAGTGCTGCAGAAAGAAAAATTAGGGCACATTTTGAGTGACTTCTCAAATCCTATTCTATTTCATTAAAAAATTCTGACATGCAGTCTCCCAAGATGGCCACCAGGGACAAAAGATCCCAAATGTAGCCCAAATATCACCCAGATGTAGCCCAAGTATAGCCCAATGACAGAATGTCCCAATGACTGTGTGTTTCTGTAAAGTTTAAATTTGTTTTACATATTGAAGAATGAGAGGATATATAAGTGTCTGGATAAAAGATTCAGTAGGTGCGTGACTGACTGTATGATTGATTGATTAAATGTGGCTTACTGAATGCATGGGTTAGTGACTAAACTGTCTGAATGTGGGCAACAGTATGTCTGGTGTGTAAGCTACTGCATGTGTTGATCAGTAGCTATACGACAGGCTATATGTGTTATTGATTGGTTGCCCGAGTATTTGTATGGGAGACTGAGTGTGTGTGTAGGTAGCTGGCATATATAAATGACTATAGATAAGAGCCACTAATTGTGCGAGTGTCTGTATGGATCATTGTGTACTTGTATCAGTAATTGTATACCAAAGTAAGTATATGTTAGTATATGTTTGAATAAGTAAGGTGTTTTGTGTATAACTGTATAGTTGAGGAAATGGAAGTGTGATTGAATCTTTGCATGACTGACTAGATGTGTGAGTAACTCAATGGATGAGTGGCAGAATGTGAGTGTCTGTATAGGTGTTTGAGTGCAGGTGATAGTGTTGTATTGATGAGTGACTATATGTATGAGTAATTCTATGGGTAAATGAGTGGATGTGTGTATAGACCTAGGAATCAGTGTGTGCATATGTAGTAACTGGTATTGGTGTGTCAATGACTTCAAGAATGGTTGTCTGTGTTTAACACTGGGTGTATCAAAGGTAATATTAGAGTGTGAAGACATGCATCGTATTATCACATGAATGATATCATCAGTGTTGGGATCAGTGATGTCAATTGAGATGTCATCAGTGATGTCATCAGTGATGTCATTTGAGATGTCATCAGTGATGTCATCAGTGATGTCACTGACCATGTCATGAATGATGTAATATGTGACATCATCAGCAGTGGATTGCGGGTGCGCGATATATAGTTAGTGCAACTAACTATATATGGAATTTCAAAGGTTTTGTGTGAGTAAAATAAGGTTTTGTAAATGCTAATTCCTAACTATATATGGTCTATAACCTATGGTTTTTTCAGTGAATTTTCAAGGTTTTGTAAATGCTAATTCCTAACTATATATGGTCTATAACCTATGGTTTTTTCAGTGAATTTCAATGGTTTTTTAATAGCAAATATCCCAGGCCATCACCTAGCCCAACAGATGCAGTTTATTGCCCCCTACAGTAGGACCTCGCCTCACATCAAAGGAGAGGGGATTAATCAATGCCTTCACACCCCTAGATCCAACCGGTCACCAGCATTCCTGTTCCCAGCGGAATGTCCAGCTGCGCCATAGCCATCATGCTGAGATTTGGGAGGGGACCTCTACTGTAGATATCTGTGAGAACGGGCCTGAACCGGGAATTCCAAAGATGCCTTTTTGTACTTCAAAGCAATACCACGGATGTCACAAATGTAATAAAGCCATAAACTTGTGTATAAGAGGCCAGGCCTCAGAGATGCGGAGAGAGCACCTCGAGAAGATAGCCTGTTGTCTGATTTGACGTGTTCTGCTCCGTCGGATTAAACTCCTGTTTCCTGCCTTCCCGTCTCCAGCGCCTGCCTCTTTGATTGATAATATTGAATGGTATGAGAGGCGACTATCGCCGGGTAACCATAGAAAGTTCTTGGTCGACCTCGGCCCTACCTTTTTACAATTGGCGTCCCAAACATGGGGCCCATCAGTGACACGTAGATCCAGTGGGAGAGGTCCCAACGACAGAGTGAAGGACTGCAACGATCGGGAAGTGCACCTGCCCATTAGATCCTCGTCTGGCAGCCGATCATCCGAACTTCACTGGTTCCGAGCAGACCTCTCTTGAGTGAGCTACGGTCCTGACTGGGAACCATCAGGAGTGCCACAGCAATACGGAGAATAGAGGACGATCATCGGAAGACGAGAAACTGTCTATACGGTCCGGGTAAGGTCGTGTAACACGACAAATTGCGAATTGATTGTTTGATTGTTTGAAAATACTAGTATTACTCATTTGATTGTTTCTGAGAGATTCTCTGTCTACAAACAGGGACGAATAGGAGTATTCTCTCTTTGCAGATAGTGAAGGGTAGGTAACGCAGGCCTTTGCCCCCGTTGTAATCCGTCGTGCCTGCTTCCCTCTTCATTTAATTGATTGTTATCCAAGCATTTACTGTTTTGGAATTGGTTCTCTTTGGATTATTCTCTATTTACAAACAAGCACAGAGTCGCAATACTCTGTTTAGTCTTTGCAGATAGTGAAGGATAGGTAACGCAGGCTTTAGCCCCCGTTGTAATCCGTCGTGCCTATTTTTATCCCTCATTTGATTGATTGTTTGGCCGAACATCGATCGTTCGGAATTGGTTCTCTTTGGGTGATTCTCTATTCACAAATAAGCACAGAGTTGCAATACTCTGTTTAGTCTTTGCGGATAGTGAAGGATAGGTAGTGCAGACTTTTGTCCCCTTTGTAACCCGTCATGCCTATCTCTGCCCCGTTTGTTGGTAGTTGGTTCAGCCCAGACCGTTTATTAGAGGTAGATCATCCGACTCCACCGGAGGACACCGTTAATAAAAAGGACATATATATAAAATGCGGACTAGCCGCTGTATCGTGCTAGCAAACTATAACATAAAAATCGTTAGAAAAAACAAAAGGAATCGAGCAAAATCAGTAGGCCACTGATGGGATCTCTTTTTGACCTCGCTAAAATAGAAACATTAGGAACAACCCCTCATGAGAAATATGAAACTAGTGAGCGGAACCTAGCTCGACGCCATGATGGCTGCAAGACAGCTCGGCTCCGCCGCCCACCCCGCCCAAAATAACGACAAACCCTATGCAAATATTATAAATATATACAACACACCAGCAAAGTAACAGGGTAAAACATTTTATTAAATAACTATTTACATGGCAGCCTGCTGCAACATCGATCCAAATGCATGACTCTGTTCCTGTCCCTCCTTCCTTAAAGTAGCAATGTTGGGCTACTTTGGGCTACTTTTTAGTAGAATTTGGGCTTTAGAAAGTCTACAAAGGCCATCAGCCGGCGAGGTAGCATAGGTGGCGGCCTAGGGGTGGAGGACCGTTGTGCAAATAGCCCGGGGGCGACACCACGCGCCAAGGCCCGTCCCCAGGACATCCAGAGGTGATGTCCGGCAAGTTGTATGGGGGGATGCCTTGCTGATGCCGCCACCCCCCCCCCCCCACCTTCTTGTTGCCTGATCCGGCCAGCTCAATCGATCGAGCATGAGACTCTCAAACCCAGGGTCGTAGGCCCGGCCATCTTGTGGGGCGCCCGAAGGAGAGATGGCGCGGACGGCCCCCTCTCCCCTCACCCCCAGGTGGAAATTCCTCAGCTGCAGCAGGGCAACCCTTAGCGTTCACTCGCCGGTCAGCTGCATCAGGGTGACCCTTAGCGTTTCACTCGCCGGTCAGCTGCAGCAGGACAACCATTAGCGTTTCACCTGCCGGACGGCTGCACCAGGACTGCCATTGGCGTTCCACTCGGTTGGATGGCCGGGGAACCGCTCCGGTGGCCGGGGTGAAGAGCGGCTGCTGCTGCGGAAAGCTCAAAATGGCGGCCGACTCCCCGGATTTGGGCCTGGTCCACTAGAACGGCTCTGGACTACCCTGGAACTCGAATGCTTGCCTGCTCGGGCATGAGCCCCACTCTTGAAGACGTCCTCTCAGTTTTAAAGGTTCTACGAGAGTCGTTGTCCCTCGACTCCCGCGGGCTTCCGACGGGGGCAACCACCACTGTTGCTCGACTATCCCCCATGGATATACCGCTGCCACGGGTGTCCTCCGCCTTATCCACATCTGGTGCCGTGAGGGAGGCTGATTCAGTGCATCGACGGAGGGATACGCCTGCTGTCCCGCTCTCCGGAAGTGGCCACAACATTGTCACAGGATGGTAGTGCTCTCATGCTGACGCCAGTTTTTGTCCGAATTACTAAGAGACACTGTAGACTGCCAACTTGATCAGCTCCGGTGGGACCTCAGCGTGACCCGGTAGGGAAGATTTTGCCTCCCTCGCCTTTGAGTCATGGTTCATGCTGCCTGTTCTTTCTGTTGACGCTAACAAACTTTTTGAACTGCCGAAAGGGATTCTGGTCCTGCCGCTAGTTATTGGAGACATTGAACTATACTCTGTACTGTAGAAGTTACAAGAAATTAAGAATATAAATAGGGAAATTGCTATAGTTTGAAGACATTTCTGAGGATTTTGTGATTATCAAACAATTTCAGGAATTAATGTAAATTATTGCTTTCCAGGATTAGTGGTATGCATCACATTTCGGAAAGCAGAACTTCAATCTGGCGGGAATTTCTACATTCCCACTGTGACACAAATGTGCTTTTCACATGTAACTATTGTCAATGAAACACATCTGGGCTCAGGCTCACCCAGGTAAAAGGAACGTATACGCCCAAGCGTGAGATCGTCTTGACACAAACCTGACTCAAGTGTTGCTGCTGATGCTATGCAGACAAAAACTGGTTTTCAGTTTATACATTCTGCAGGATTTTTCCATCCAAGGCTGGTTGAGAGTTTGTAGAAGGATGGCTTCAGATTTTCAACATACTACTCTTCAACATTCTTCATAAATGTAAGAATGTGAGACTCACTAGGAGAACGGCCGTTTATCTTTCCTTTCAAAATGCTGCCAACAATATTTTCTGAATGGAAGACACCATCTTGTAGCATAAAGGGCTGCGTCAAGGGTGGTTTAGCCCAGAATGTCTTGTTTTCAAGTGCTCGTAATGACGAAGCCAGGACTGTGGCAGAGCGTCCAAAATCCACAAAAAACACCACTGTCAACTCTTCAATAACTTCCATCACCCATCACCGCATTTCCAAAGGAACAGCATAGCAAGCTTTCGTGGCCTTTAGAGTTTTCGGAAGCAGTTTCCCAAGACCATCACTGCAGCCATTGCAATCCAACAGAGGAACTTTTTCCAAGATCGGCATATTAACAGGGCTGCTGGTGTAATCGGGGCTCTTGCAGCCATTCAACTTAATTGAGGCTTTCACAATGACAGACCGCCCACTGAACTTCGTGCCATGACATTTACTTATAACATTCTGCTGGGTCTTCGCCGAACTGAAGTCTACAAATGCAAAGCATTTCATTCCGCTTTGACATTTCTTGACATGTAGTGGGTTGAAGTCTTTAAAGAGGTCCACAATTTGCTCCTCAGTCACATCACTTGAAAGATTCCCCAAGCCAGGCAGGTCCCACACCACTTGAAAGGACCTGCCTGGCCTCGACCAAAATGGCGCCAGTATGGGAGCGACTTGCAACTCCTTATGACGTTCTAGTTACTTAGCCTTGACGTTATGGGGGATGTATGCGGTCTTTGTGCACATGGCGGGCGGGGAAGGGTACTGACTGGGCATACGGACAACCCTATTGATGTCGGTTTTTCATTATTGATTATTGTATTATTAAAGCTTCGAAGTAATGTTACCCATGATACTCGCCCATGGTGTGCGTATGGACGATTTTATTGTAACTGATCCTGTTATACTTTCAATTATAAAATCAACCTTCACTGATCCTGCAACCGTTTGTCACGTTTAGTTGTTTCAATTAAATGGCTCGCTTGTTACATACTCCTATACCCCTGGCCTTTCCTACGCGCGGTCTGTACTACCGCCCTCGGGCGATCTATGTAAAGAACAGACTACCATTGCCGAGACACAAGGGACTGCATCTCAGAGAGATAAGTCAAGTACGTGGTTTATGCACGCTGATGTGCTTTGAACGCTGCCCCCCCCCTCTTTTCTTTTTCTGCAGGTTACATTGGAATTTCAGCTGAAGTATGGAGAAGACCTAAACCGCACCGTGTTCCACGCGAGGAAAAATAGGCTAGCTCTGTGAGATAGTACATTATATGTAGGAGCTATCTCTGGGAGCGTGAAAGATTGTATGGTATGTATGTGCGCATGGGCCCTGATTTGTACGGTATGAATGCGTATGTGTGGCGCACGACTGGGTCAATAAAAGAATGCTTTTTGTATGACTGAGGCGTTGATCGAACGGTTAATGGAATGAGAAAAATAAGCCCAAACATGGTATCCGCATGTGAAGGACGAAAAAAAATATAGCACTTTCCTTACTTAGGAACGACTCTCTCTGGAGCTAGTGAATGGGAGAGTAGCCTACACCAGAAACTTGAAGGGTTATTTCAGTACGACAAACCCGACCCCAACCGATATCCCAAATGTACACCCAAAATATTGCGCACCAGTAAATCAATTTATGTGCTGACTAAATAAGAGAAGTTGAGAGTACCCCGGGTTGGGGTTCATCCAAGATCCACCTCAGCCCAGAAATTAGGGATATTGTTATGTTTTAGATTTACCCCTTCTTCTCCCACCCTCGTAGAAAAGTCAGAATTGTACCATCGCACGTCCGACTGACACCCCTCCTTTACATCAGCTTGGATCATCATTTTCTAGATGTTGGAAGGCCCCACCATGAGTATAAGCACGACTGGACTAGTGTCCGACCAACTAAAAAAGGAGTAAGTGTTTTCGAAAACGAGGTTACCAACAAAAATTGTCTACTATTAGGAAGGAAGTAGAACAAAGAGCTCGACCCCCAAATGAATGAATTGGAATACTGAGAATACGCAACGCGCATGAAAAAGTCCTTATGCCCAAAATAGCTCTGTGTTTTGTCTTCAGTTTCCGTACTTGATGTATGTAATGTTGCAACCTGTCTGGTATTGTGTGTACGTAAATTATGAATTTATGTTTTCCCTCAGCTTGTGTTTTATACGTGAAACCGACCCGTACTGTTCTATATGTGTGTGCACTGAATAACCTATTATTATACACGTTTTTCTCTCTCTCTCTTTATGTTGTACGTGTACTAATAGCCTATTTGGTGCGCACAACGCTCTCTCCCTCTGAGGGCTCCATTGCTCCCTTTTGAATAAATGACGACACTGTACCTCGCCGGTACAGGTATAATTGGCTTTAGACACGACAGTGTTTGAACAAATTGATAGAAACAAAACGATCGTATTTTGCCATATTACTACCTCTCCTTTCTGTAAAATGTTGGAACTTAATTGGCTGAGAAAGAAAGGACAGGTAAGACGACTGATATCCCCTAATCTGACCCTTAAAAGGGAACTATATGTCAGTGGTTTTTTGTTTTAATGACTTAGTAACACCACCCTCATCATTTAGATTACCACCGCCCATTGCACAAAAGCGTACCGGGCGCTCCCTACGCAAAAAAAATGATTTTTTTGTTTTCTTTTTTTTTTGCCCCGCGGGGCCCTTTTAAAGCCTCCACATCAAACCTAGGGGGTCAGGGAGGATCTACTATGCCCCCTTATGGTAATTTCCCCCTTTGTTTTAGCCTCCTCTTGTCTCTCGATCCTACCAAGAGACAAGATGGCGGCCGCTCCGGACAGTTTAGAATGTTGACAGACACCGGAGAGCCAATCAGCTTCACTTCGCGAAGTTCCGTTACGCGTCAAGTTTGCGAACCGGGGCGCTACCCGGAGCGCTGTTACAGATATATATATTTTTTTGAACGTTAATTTATCAAAATCCACTGGAGCACATATATTGAGACCTAGCAAAGGCACATCGGGCTAACAGTCCCTACAATTTTGCCAAGTTTCATGCAAATCCATTCAGCCGTTCGGGCTAAAAGTGAGGCCAACCGCCCTATGGAAATTAACATGGGAAAAACGTGTTTTGGGACCCCCTTTTTTCTCGGCCCCCCCTTGACGAACCCCCCCAAATTTTCAGGGGCTGCTCAGACACAAAATGTTCCATTTTCCTGAAAATTTCAGCCAATTCCGTCCACAAACGCCAAAGCTATTAGACATAGAATTTTCAAAAATCCCATAGAGAAAAAATCCTAACTATATATACTTACTGGCGACCGCCAGTAGGTAATATATATATTTCTTGTACCTCCTCTTCTGTTTCATTTCCCTCACTTGCACTATTTACTATTTTTTATTTAATTTTTTAATTTTCTATTTTTTTCCCCCCACCACCATTACACTCTTTTCCTCTATATCTATCCTTTGTTCGACCTTTAAATGATATAGTAAGATGTAACATGTAAATGATGACTATAATGGTTGAACTTGGATATACTGTATATATTGTATATATTGTACATAATGCCTATTTGGCCAGTCTAATGCTTTAGCGTTGCCATAGTCGGTGACATGCCGATACACGGCGAGATCGTGATCTATAACCGACTTGGGTTTGCTTCTGCTTGAAATGCAAATAATGATGATTCATAAGCAGCCCGTGGCGCAATGGGAATCTTGAGCATTCATCTGATCTGGGATGTTGTAATTTGTATATACTCTGTAAATAGGATTCGCTGGATTCCGTGATTTGCCGATACACGGCGAGATTGCAATTTTCACTGATATTAAGTGATTGTAGGAATCTGTATAAATCAGGGGTCAGACGTGCTTGGTGGGAATAGAACCACGCATGGGAAATACCCACTTAGAAATGGCCGCTCCATTTACACAGTATATCATGGTGTCTGTTTCCCTTCACATGTGACAGGAAGTAAAGTCCGCATATAATGTGCTAGTTAACATTGCATGCATTGACACTGACGAAGGACTTACAGTCCGAAACGCGTCTGTTTATCTGTTGGAAAAAGCCGAATAAAATTGACTGAGTAACTATACCCCCGCGAGTGCGTGATCGTTTCCTTGGATGTTGGGACGGTTGGAGCTGGAATATATATATATGCATGGGGCATTTTGAATTGTCGAGGTATCGTTTTAACTCGTGGCCCGCCACCCGCTCCTCAGGCATCAGGACGCTGCTGGTTTGTAACCGCGGATTGAGACTGCTGGGTGAGGCGCTAGGAACACACTCGCGCCCCCGTACCTGGTATCCTGAGAAGTGTGTGGCCAGAAAGAAGGGGACAAAAGGCATCAATTGCAGATAACACCAAGGCTGCTCTCCTGGACAGTGAATAGACGGTATGCAGCATTATGGGACTAGTAGTCCCCAACACTAGCGCAACCCGACGTTCATTGGGCGTGAGGCTCCTGGACACTGTTAAGAGGAGCCAGCGTCGACAAGAGAACACGCCTATTGACTTTGTATCTGAGGAAGGCACACGCCGAAACCGGTCATGCACCATCGTCAATAAAAGCAACCCTTTTGAAATCCCGTGTGTGTCCCTGGTTTCTCTGTTTCTCTGTTCCGGCAGGAAGGAGTTATTGAGTTTATATATATATATATATATATATATATATATATATATATATATATATATATATATATACACTGAAAAAACCATAGGTTTTACACCAGTTATAGTTAGGAATTAGCATTAAAAAAAACTATTAAATTCACTGAAAAAACCATAGGTCTTACACCAGTTATAGTTAGGAATTAGCATTAAAAAAACCTATTAAATTCACTGAATAAACCATAGGTTTTACACCAGTTATAGTTAGCTGAAAGTCTTACTCGCATAAAACCATTGAAATTCCCTCGTTATAGTTAGTTGGACTCACTATAACTTGCGCGTGCAATGCACTGCTGATGACGTCACATATTACATCACTCATGACATGGTCAGTGACATCACTCATGACATCACTGATGACACAATCCAGTGAATGTGTGTCTTTCCGAAAAATAAATATGTGTTATATATGTATATGTAAAAGTTGATGGAAGAATAAATGTTTAAATACGTGTGTACATGGATGTTTTTAAAAAAAAATAATTGATTGGTTAACTGGCTTATTAAGTGTATCGTAGGCAACACATATATTAGTGAGTAATGTTTAAATATTTAAATATAAGGATTAGTGTTTCACTTTGTGTATAAGTGGCAGCATGGGTTGGTGAGTAGCTACATGTGTATGTATATGGGTTATTAGATGTTTGTTTTAATATCATTATGAGTGTCTATATGGTTTGGTGGGGGTATTACTTAACACATAAATGCATGAATGAATGACTCTCTCTTTGGATCTGTTTTGAAGACAGCATATGTGCAGGACTGTATGGGTGGATGAGTGTGTATATGTGTGTGTTAGTGAGTGAATGACTGTCTCACTAGTGTCTTTATCAATAACTACATATGTTTTAATTTAATTTAATCTATTATATGTGAATATTGATGTATATAAGTGAGTATATGTGAGCGTGAGGGATTGTAAGAGTTCCTGTTTAAATTAGTATGTGTTTCTATAAGTGATTGTTTAAGAGAGTAAGTATGTGTAAGTTTCCGCAGAAGAAAAGTGGTAGTATGTGTATAGCTGTATATGCAAATAAATGGATGTTCAATAGTTTATTTGCATGTGTGAGTATGTGTGTGAATAACTTTTGAATGACTGTCGGTGTGTAACAGGATGTATAGGTATATCACTACATATGATCAGTGAGTATATGTATGAGTGACTATATAGAACTGTTGGTGAATGAGTGGATGTGTATATAGATAGTGGAATTATTGAATTGGTTGTTGTAAGTGGTATGGGTATCTCTATTTTTTTGAAAATTTTACTTTCTATTTTTGAATATGTGTTTCAAGGGTTACATTACAGTGAAAGGAGGTCTCTCACTCTGTCACAAGGATGGTGTCATCAGTGATGTCATGAGTGATGTCACTGACCATGTCATGAGTGATGTAATATGTGACGTCATCAGCAGTGCATTGCACGCGCAAGTTATAGTGAGTCTAACTAACTATAACGTGGGAATTTCAATGGTTTTATGCGAGTAAAACTTTCAGCTAACTATAACTGGTGTAAAACCTATGG
Organism: Lissotriton helveticus; assembly: GCF_964261635.1. Taxonomy (NCBI): domain Eukaryota; kingdom Metazoa; phylum Chordata; class Amphibia; order Caudata; family Salamandridae; genus Lissotriton; species Lissotriton helveticus. Next base: position 120,686,037 of record NC_136059.1, read on the forward strand.
TTTTTTCAGTGAATTTAATAGTTTTTTTTAATGCTTATTCCTAACTATAACTGGTGTAAAACCTATGGTTTTTTCAGTGAATTTAATAGTTTTTTTTAATGCTAATTCCTAACTATAACTGGTGTAAAACCTATGTTTTTTTTAGTGAATTTAATAGTTTTTTTAATGCTAATTCCTAACTATAACTGGTGTGAAACCTATGGTTTTTTCAGTGAATTTCAATGGTTCTTTAATAGCATCTCTTTATAGGTATAAAAAGTGAAACATTTTAAAACGAATTTTATATTGTATAAATATGTTAATTTTTATTAATTTTTTTTTTATTTTTGACCCCAGGTCGCTCCCGGGGCGCGTACCGGTGAACACACGGGTAAGCGCAATATTACGGCGCGCCCTGGGGGAGCGTCCCGGGAGCGCTATTCCCACGAACGAAAACAACATCTTGATGTATCGCGTAGACGCGTGATGCGTCATATGACGCACAGCGTAATCGCAACCGAAAGCACGCGATCGCATACGATCGCGGAACGTCCTGACGTGCTTACGCTATGCACCCACGGGCGCGACTACGGGACACGCCCTGGGGCGCGTAGCGTAAGTGCGTCGGGTCATGTGACCTGAAAATAACACTTTCAATTGGTGCAAAACAGTTTTGGTTTCCAAATGAGTATAGCCTGGGTCTTGTGACCAGCCTGGGTCTTGTGACCTGAAAATAACACTTTCTATTAGTGCAGAACAGTTTTGGTTTCCAAATGAGTAAAGCCTGGGTCTTGTGACCTGAAAATAACACTTCTGATTGGTTCAGCACAGTTTATTTTTCCAAATGACAAAAAACCCCACCTTTCTTCCTTACACTGACTTTGTCCTTTGACTGAGGAAGACCTGTTTCATCTACAGAGACAATTCTTTTGTACTTTGAAATGGCTACTGTAGCAGCAACAGCTGGAGCATTTGCACCACCACCACCACCACAACCACCAAGAGGACCACCACAACAATACATTGGTGGTGAAGAAGAGGAGGAGGAGGAAGAGGAAGAGGAGGAGGGGAGTAGATGGCTGCCTGAACAAAATACCCCATACAAGCCAAAAGAACACATTGTATGGGAGTTTTTTTCTTTTCCAGAGGGCAAGAAAAAAGTTAATGCGGCCAAGGTAACATGTCGAATCTGTGGTGCAGAACTCTCAAGGGGCAATCCAGATAAAAAAATATTCATTTGGTAATAATACCATGATTCGGCATATGATCCGGAAGCATCCTAATAACTATTCTCGTGCAGAGATCAGGGAACTGGCCAGTCACCTCCCCCAGTGTTCAAGGACCAGCTCCAAAAGAAAGCAACTCAGTCAATCGGGACCAGAAACAACAGAGATGATGCCTTGCATACAACCACGTTTTGCTGATTTCAGAGTCACATGTAGTGAATGTGGCAAGCTCATGGCCTATGGAGAAAAGAGCGTAAAGCTCATCGTCCTTGCTGGTGACAATCACATTTGCCCCCCAAAAAAATAAGTCATTTTTTACGTTTTTTTTGTTTTTTGCTCCAGTTGAGCCATTTTCAATTCCCTTTCTCTTTGTTTCTTCCCATAAAAAATACAAAAAAAATATAAAACTGTTTTGAAAAGCCAAAAAAAGTACAAAATGTTCAAAAAACATTAAAAAAATATAAAACAACAAAAAGAAGAAAAAAACCAGTTATTTTTAGAACTACCTTTCATTTATAAAATTAAACCTATATTTTTAAAGGATCTCTGTCAATTTTTTGTCCTTAGGGTACGCGTACCGGGACGCGCCCCCCCAAAAAATGAAAAAAAATTTTTATGAAGGAGTTAGTATGAGGGAAGGACACAAAGAGAGTTATGTTAAGAGAAAAAAAGCTACAAGATGACCACAGAGGGATGTTTATTACATAGTAAAAAATAGAGAAGGTGTAATTGGATAAAAGTGAGAAAAGTAAAATGACTAAAGGAGCGAAAGAAAGGAAGAGAGAGGAAGAACACTAAAGTAGAGATAGTGTGAGACTGTGATTGGCTGTTAAAAGAAAAAGAAAGGACAGTAAAAAATGGAGAATGAAGGGTAGTGGCGGAACCGGGATAAATGAAGAACGATGAGGGAAAGTGAGAAAAGACCAGGTAGTATAAGTAAAGAGGGGTGAAAGAGGGGGAAAATTGAATTAGGATAAGACATGGGGAGTGACAAAGAAAAAGGACAAAGAGAGTAAAGGAAACAGTACCTGAATAGGCTTGAGTAAAACAGCAAAGAAAGATAAGTAATGCAGTGTGTGTGACTTATAGGGAGTCAGTGGGTGTAGGTCGGGGTGTGGGTGTGTAAGGTGTGTCTGTGGGTGTGGCTGTGTGGGTATTTTGGTGTGGATGGAGGTGAGGGTGTGTGAAATATGTGTGAGGAGTGTATGAGTGTGGGGTGTATATGTGTGCGATGTATGTGTGTGTATGGCATGTGTGTGTGTTTGAGGAGTGTGTGTGTGGGAGGATTTTGTATGTGTATGAGGTGTGTGTGGGGTGTATGTTACAGGTGTGTGTATGTGTTGGAAGGGGGATGAGGTGTATGTGTAGGAGTAAGGTAAATAATTAAGAAAAAGAGAATGAGTGAAGAAGCAAAGGAAGGGAACAGAGGGTAAGTGAAGTAAAGAAAAGGGATTGAAAGAAGTTGAATGTGAGATGGGAAATCGGAAAAGGGGAGTAAACATGTAGAATAGGAATAAGTGAGGGAAGCAGAGTAAAGACACAGGAGTGTGGTAGATTGAGAAAATGTTAGCGAGCTTAAAGCAAAGGGTGATGACAAACTACATTTTTTTAGTCATACTTACCATATAATAAATATAACTTTAATTAATTTTTTATACTACACTTTGTATCTGTGAAAGAGAGAAGAAAAAATAAGTTATAATTAGTAAAATATGTATTTTAAATGAAAAGATACAAATGAAGAGGTTAAAAATCATAACACTCTATTTAGGAATAAAGTTAGAGTGAAGAACACAGAAAAGGAAATAAAGTAAGGTAGAAGGACAAAAAGAGAGAAAAAGAAATAGAAGGTGAGCAATTTACAAAGAGTAAGGCATATAGATTCACTGACAAAGAGAGAGAGAAGAACAGAGAAATGAACTGAAGGTAAGAAAGATTCTAAAACAATGTGAGTTAGCAAAACTAAATCAGGAAACAGAAGTAAGTAAAAAGATAATGACTGAGACAGAAAACAGTCTAATTAAGGATGCATTTAGAAGAATGAGGAATAGAAGATAACTGAGAGTAAATGAAGAACAGTCATAGAGTGAAAGGATGAAGGGAGAGAGGATAATATACAACGATTGAAGAAAATGTACTGAGGAAGTTAGTAGGTAGACACACTAAGAGAAAAACTGAGTGAGATGGAGTACAATGAGTGAGAAAAGGAAATGAGTAAGAGAGCAAAAAGAAGGAAAGAGAGGAGAAGATGACTAAAACAGTGGTACTGAGAGAAAATAATTTGGTGATGAAAGTAAAGAGAAGGACATTGAAAGAAAGGAAATGAGGGATAGTAATGGAACCAGAGTAAAAGAAATGGGATGAAAAACAATGAGAGAGGAGCAGTGAAGTTATTGTAAAAGAAGTGATAGAAGGTAGATAAACACAAGTGAACATAACACAAGGAGAGTGAGGCACTGAGGACATAGAGGTAGTGAACAAAAAATAGAGAGAAGAGGTCAAAAGTAAGGAGCAAATAAAGATAAGCGAGGGAGAGTGGATGATTTATAGTGATAGACTGCGACAATACTGCTGAGTGACTTAAGAGGAATTACTAAAAGACCAAAGGAGGAAAATACGGAAAAGAGAAGTAAAGCAGAGATACTGAAAGCTGAAAAGTTATGCAAGGGAGAGAGGGGATGCACACAGTTGAAATGAGAATGAGGGGTTGTCAAAGAAGTGGAGTAAAGGAACGGGGGTTACAGAGAATGAGAGAAATACATTATAAGTGAGTAAAAAGAGCTGGAAGAGGATGGAAAAAGGAAAGTGAGTGTCAGAGAATGGGAATACAATTTAATTTACATAATCCAAAGTATAAAATAACTTGTACAACATGTTACATAGTTTATTTTTGCTGTTCTCAGAATATATTGAATTTCACTTAAAACAGTGAGTTCAAATTACTCATCATATGACAGCGGGAAAAAAAACACAATCTAAAAGATTGTGTTTTAAAAAAAAACTTAAATACTGACAAATGACAAATATACGCTAATCTTAGATTGACTTACTTTTCCTTGAGGCCAAATACTGTATCATAGAGGTCCTTTTCTCGTTGCAAAGTACTTTGCTGTTCACTTAAAAATCCATTTCATCGACTTTCTATAAGAAAAGCTCCAAGAACATCTGAAATATTTTCAATATTTTCATATACTCCTTTTTTTCAGTCATGACTCTTTACTCATTCCTGCACCTTTCCATTTGGCCAAATAGTGTCAGATGTATGAGTATATGTTCAAATTAATTCTAAGGCACTCTGAAATGACCTTTTCCTGACGTTCTGAAAGAAAGGCTCTACAACATTTTCACAATATTTAAGTATTTGTCAAACCATCTCTGACTCACTCATGTTCATCATTTTGTATAATACTAATATCACTTACTATGAGATCCACTTACAGTACCTATATGACAAGTACATTTTTTATATTGCCTGGATCACTTTTACTCAGAATATATTTTTAAACAGCAAAATAACGTTTATTAACTACTCCCGCCATCATTGGCAAATTACTTTTACCTATATTTTGGCTGTAAAAACACTAGGTATGAATTTATAAAGCCAAAAGGCAAACGTTGTTTGAAAGTCAAATGAGTGTTGTTACATTGGGTCCAACCTTTTGAAGTTTTTAAATAGCATGTGTAATGCCCTGACGTTGTAGAAGGACCGTCATGAAAAATAATAGCTACAGTTGCAAAGGTTCTTCCTGATATCGATAACTGAGAAGCCACGACATTTTTAATAGAAGTTGTCAATTTAGTTCCATCAGGTCTACACCGTTGGAACATTAAAATGACATAGTGACCATAATTTTGTAGAAATAATGTGGACAGCATTGTAGACTTACATTGGGTACACACCATATTGTGATCCGCTGCTTTAACTAGATTATTAAAAGTCACTGATTTGCAGTCTGGTAAAGTCAAATATATAAATCTTTCAGAGTCTATTCTAGTACTACTTGATGAAGCACAGTTATCACAGTCATGTTGCCATTGATAAGAAAGGTTAAAAAGATTTTTTATATCTACTCCTTCATCTTCCAATACATCAAACATATACATTAAAAATTCCTGACTATCCTGCTGAATTATCTGTGAAAATTGATTTTGACCTGAACATATGTCTAGAAGATTTCTAATATCTGAAACGCTTTCTATTTTTCCTCTATCACTACTACATTTCTCTAACACAGAATTCAATAAACAGCACAATGTTTGTTCCCGATTTTCGACAATCTGTTTTTGTAAATTTTGAAGAAAAAAAACAACATTAACTACTACATTAGCATAGCAGTTGACACCAGAACTGTTTTCAAACTGAAATCCAACAACATCTTCAACAGAATCCTTTTTCTTTCTCTTTACAATTACACTTTTATCAACTTTTTGCCTTTTTGCTGATACCTCACTGCAATTAATCTCATTTCTTCTTTTTCGGCCTACCACACGTTTTTCAAACAGAGGATATTGAGGCAAATGTGGTGCATACTCTCTTCTTTACCTATTGTATTCTTTAACACAATCTAGATCAGCACAAATCTTTGTTTAATCACACTCAATCAAATACAATCCTGATAAAGTTCTGACTCGTGATAATGCCACATATGCCATACCCTCTTTAAGCACAGAACTTCCAATGTTCACCTAAGCACTTTCTACACTTAAACCTTGAGATTTATGAATTGTCACTGCATATGCCAAACAAATAGGAAACTGTTTTCGGCGAACATATAAGTCTTTCACGAGCAAAAATCTAGCTGAACAACGACAAATTTGTTCTATTTCATCAATGCCATCAAATTTAATTTTAAAAATTTCAATTTCATCTCTATTTTTGTAATTCACAAAACCAACAACATGACCCATGGCTCCATTTACCAGACCTCTTTCAACATTTAAATTCCTTCTCAAAATGATAAGACAATTCAAACACACATTCAGAGTCTTTTCAAAACCAGCAGTTTTAGATATAGTCTTCTCTAATGAATCCAATTTTGACTTCACATTTTCAGACAAAACAATTGTTGCTCCCATATGCTCTATTTTATCTGTAGCTTCCAGTTTCACTATCTCTTCATTTTCTAAATTTAACATTTTGTGGTTGAACATGGACCATTCTTTCAGAGTTAGCATCAAACATATGGCAGATTTCTTCTTGTTAATTTTCTTAAAAATATTCTCTGGAAGAATGTTTTCATTTGGGTACAAATTTGAAATTAACCTTCCATGTAAAGCTTCTTTCCCTTGCTGACTTATTTTTCCAACTCTTACATCTTGTAAAATATTTTTATAATCTTCATCCTTTGCCTGCCGCATATTTTGAAGATGTTCTGCATATTTGAAGTTTAACCATATATTAACGTTTCCAATGCTTCCTAGGCACTTCCTGGTATCTTCATGCGTGAGCATTTTGAACACAGGTTGTCCTTTCACTGGAGTCAACTGCAGAAGATCTCCAAAAACAATAATATGTTTTCCTCCAAATAAAACATCATAGTCTGTTCTAAGAATTTCTTGCATTCTCAAATGCACAAAAGCAAGCATTATATTTGACACCATGCTTACTTCATCAATGATAAGAAGTTTCATTTTCTTCAGGACTCTCGAAACTTCGGAACACGCATCTCCAGATAGATTGTGATATTGCAATTTGTTATCATGCTCCACTGGCAGCATCAGTAAACAATGTAAAGTCATCCCTTTAATATTATGTGCTGCCAGCCCAGTTGGAGCGGTAACAACACAAGACAGCGGTGATTCAGTCCTTTTCTGCAGATAAGATGCAATTGCTTTAATCAGAAAACGTTTTCCAATTCCCGCTTCTCCACTCACGTACAGTCGGACAGGCTTAAATGATGTACATGAGCACTCTTTCTTCTCATGACTCAATCCATGTTCAACCTGTTCTGTGACTTCGTCATATATCTGTTTCTGCTCAAGGTTTAATTGTTTCACCAAATCTTCTAAATTAATTACATCCTCTTGAGCTTGCTCCATAGCTCTTTTCCCCTCATCCATGGCAGTGGCAGCTTCATTTTGGATAATTGGTCCTCCTAGTGGATCCTGACTCAATGAAGCAGAACTCTGACTGCCTTGAGAACTGTATCTCGCAATCTCTGCAGCAATTGTTGATTCTTGCTCTATTTCTTCATTCAACATTTGCAGATAATTTGGAAAAACAGGACATTCTATGGTATCCTTCGTTGCTTTAAAAGAGTCTTCATAACAGAGAAAATCTCCAAGTAGTTCCTCTTCTTCACGCCATGGTTTAAAGAGTTGCAAAAGAGCCAAATAATACAATTCTCTTTTATCTGGATTATCACAACTCAATTTTCGATGATTAATCAAATGACCTTTTTTCTGTTTCACTAGACATCCTTCACATCCAATGACAGCATATATTCCATTATTGATATCTTCCCTGATTTTCCTCTTATAAATATATCCTCGCAGAACTTCATATAGACAGGCGTTCTCAAGGTGAGGACTTCTATTTGGATAGTATGTATCCAACATGTTTGTCTTCAGAATATCTGTACTTTCTGGTTCTTTCTCCGCCAAATACTCTATCTCTTGTACAGATTTCAAAACTCGATTTCGTGTTGCAGCAAGACCTAGACTCACCCAAATGATGGTTCTAGATTTGGCATAGAGACTTGCTGACGACAATCAATCAGAACATTCATATGCTCCAATTTCTCGATGCGACAACATCTTCAGACAGTAACTGTATAATTTCTTGCTTAGGCTCTTTTCATGTGAAATGTCCTCCCACATTTCCTTCAGTTCTGTCTTTTCTTTTTTTGTGATGTAAGACGTCACATATCGAGCCACAGCAATAGAGTTGTCAGCAACGAATTGAATATCCATGTTAGCATTCCACATGGACAAAATCACTGGGTTGTAGTCGTTGATGTAATTGGACTCTTCGTTTCTTTTTAAATTGTATGTATTTTTTGGTGATTTCCTCGTCACAGAATGTCGCAGAGAAGACTTCAAATTATTTACTCTTCCTTTAGAAATCACTGGTCGTAGAAAGCGGAAACGACATTTTGTGTAGAACTTGTCCTTGTTTCTGAATTTTCGACGACAGTACTTTCCACAACGATGGGATTGAAAGCGTAAAACTCGTTGCCTTAAACTGTTTTCTTCGGTAGTTTTCAGAACAGCACATGTTGAATACTCTTCAATGAAGCTCATCACTGTCTCATCCGAATCTGTTCTAAATTTGGGTGCATCTTTAATCCATAACAACATATGTATGTGAGGAGCACCTCTCGCTTGATACTCCTTTCTCCAAAAGAAATCCAAAACCTCTCCAATGGGAGGATTTTTTTTGTTGGTAATAAAAGACATCATAGCTTCAAATCTATGATTGAAATATTTGCATACATTCACTGGATCCAAAGAACACAGTTCTCCAGGTGTTTTGAATTCTATATTTTGTATATTTGCATTTGCCTCTCGTAGAAATTGAAGTAAGTCGTCCCATGCATACTCGGCACAGCTAAGAGTGAGGAACCATGTAGGAGTTCCTAAGTTTCTTAGCATACATTTCAAATCCCCATGACGACGGTACCAATACTCGTTTGTGCCACGCTGACATGCCATGAGATTGATTAGATGAGATTCTAAAATATTATCTTGCAGATTCACTTTCTCCATAAAGTCCCTCGCCGAAACATTTTGCAGATGTGCTCCACTTTTCAGTATATGGTTTACTGCATAAGAAAGACCAGACAAGTCACTTTCATACAGTAGATGAAACAAATAGGGAATGCATTGACGAAATCTTGGATCTTCAGCATATTATCTTACAGTTCAATATTCAGATGCAGGAATTTGAAGTGGTCGATCGTCATATCGTCCACCCTGACCTGTTGGAAATAGCTGTGGAAAACAACGAGCTTCCAAACTTTCTTCCCATACACTAATGGGACTTCCTTTTGCTGCTTTCATTTGAAACAATTCAATTGCATTCCCCATTACTTCTTTGGAATGCAAAGGATGAACAGTATAATGTTCATATGTTTCTTCACTTCTAGACACATCAACTTTTTCAATTTGGCCGCCTGAACAATCACTGTCTTCATCTGCAGCTGTTTCCTCTGCTGCAACACATACATCTTTGTAATACTCATTGTTTTTGACTAAATACAACGTTGCCTTTTTGACTTTCCTAACATCCACTAAATCTTGCCAGATTTTTTTACTCTTTGTCGGAACCCCATTAACTAGAATAACTAAAGGTTCCTCTTCTACTTTTTCTATACCAATTGTATCAATATTTTTTTTTAAATCCAGAGGCAAATAAACAACTCTTCCCTTTAATCCTCTCTGCAAATCTGTGGAAGGCAATTTCCCTATCTTAGGCTCCATGCGAACAATTGTCTGAAAAGGATGGACACATTGAATCAAAATAGACTCATATGTATTTAAATCCATCAATTCACGGGGAATGTCTACCAACTCCAGATTATTATGAACAGCTCTAGCAGGCATTCTGTTTTGATTTAATTTATCATAACAATATTTATAAATACGCTGATCAGAACTCAAATCAAAACAATTCTCCACCCACAAATAAGTTGCAAATTCTTTCCACTCATAATTATTCATCTTTTCACTTTTTACGTATAAATCAACTAATCTAGCTTGATGCTTATAATGACTTCGTAGACAACACACACAAGTAAAATTTGGCCTTTCACTTGATTTCACCTCAAACCTGGTAATTTCCTGCTCAAACCTTTCTATATTTGAAATCTGTACATTGTCTTCCACATTGCCTTGAATTGCTGTGTCAATTTCTACACTGTCCTCTTTTTCACCAAAATAACAAATCTCAATTTCTTCACAAATCTTCTTCACATCTAATACAGTTCCATGCAAAAGAGCACTGTTTAATTGTTTAAGCTTCAGTGCTGGACTTTTTGCATAATACAACATTCTCACTAATTTCCTCATTTTGGTATGATGTACTGCTAACATCCTAAAATGATAAAAAACACTCTGACAGACTTTTCTTGAAAGGCAAGCCAGTGAATGCCCTTGCAAACCTGTGTTTTCTCTCACTCTGCAAGGATCTAAGTCTTGCAACAACTTCACTTTCTGCTTTAGACTTTCCTTACTATATGTACGTAAGAAATTACAAAACAAATCAATTGATTCCTGTCGCACACCACAAATACGACTACACTTCAAAGTGTACACTGGACCCTTAGTACGTCTCCCTAAACCTTCATCAGTTAACACCTCCTCTGGTTGCCTAGGCACAAGTTTCTCTTTTTCAATCGGACAACCGTCTTTCACTTCATACGCTCAACCACTGGTGTCAACTGCATGCACTAAATCTTTATCCTGGAAGTAACTCTCCTCATTAAAAAATGGCTCACAACTTGAACTGTGCATCCATTCTCCCGAAAAAAATTTACAAAAATTAGTCCGATTAATTACTCTTTTCCATCTACTGTTTGATTTGAAAACATCAATTGTCTTGTTAAGTGTCCTAATTCTATTGATTATTAAAATAAATAATTTTTTCTTAACTTCAAAAGCCTGATCAACAATCTTCTCAACACTTTTCTTTTTCTTATAAAAAGCAGCTCTCTGTTTACCTTTCCTAATGTTTTTTAACACATTTAAAACCACCCTATTGCGAAACATTCGCTTACGAATGTCTCTAAACTGATTCTGCCTTCTATTCCTATACATATTATTCTCTCCTGCTCCAGTTGTAGAGTTCTTTGAGGTTCTTTTCTATCCTTTTCAAATTTACTCTCTCATTCTCTTTTTCTACATGCTGTCCATCATTTTTTTGCGATGTACATATGTTATGTATGAAAGACTTAGTTCTCTTACCAGGAGCTTTGTTCCTGTTTTTTGAAGTATTTGTTGTGGAAGAGTGCTGTAATTCCGTTGCTCTTTTTGTTTTTTGGCGGTTATCTTGTTTTCTTAGCCTTTCCCTTGAAGGCATTTTGTCTTACTCTTGAAATCAAGATTTCAATCTGTGTTAAAGAAAAAAATAGCACACTATTACCAAACAACAAAGCAATGACAAAAACAAAACGGTCTCTTCAGGGTTACAGATCAAGTCAGGATTCTCCAGGGGTGCAGAAGAGGTGAGGCCTGTATTGAAGAGTGTAGTGGAAGACAGCTCTGTCCACAGGTACAAAGTAGGTGAGACCTGTGTCTAAGAGTCCAGTAGGGGATAGACTTCATGAAGTCTAGTCCACTGCACTCTTATACAAAGGCTTCACCACCTATGCTTCCCAGGAAAGGCCTCTCTCCCACTACAGTCTTGAACATAGACCTCACCTCCTCTGTCCCTCTGGACATGCCTCACCTCATCTCCACAATCTACTTCCTAATCTCAGGTAAATCAGGTGACATGATTGTGGAAAGATCACATTTTTTATGTAATCATGCACACACAATTTATTCTTTCTCAAAAATGTAAAACACATTAATTTGCCCTAAAAATGTTCCAGTAGTGTAATGAAAAACTTATACATATCACCTTATCTCTGTTTTTCAAATTTTATTCTAAAAAAAGATTATGAGGCCTAAGCAGGACTGCTCATGTGATGAAGCCTGTCCAGGGGAGCACAAAACGTGAGGCTTCTGTCCAAGATTGCAGTGGACAGGACTAAACTGGAGTAGTGTGCAAAAATAGATGAGCCTCATTTATAAAACCCTGTGTCAGTTTTGCACTACTGATGCGTCATTTTTGTGACGCATTGGCGACATAAAACATGTGCCTTGTTGCACCATATTTAAAAAGTGACGCATGTAGGTAGATGCGTCATTTTTTAAACCTCTGCACCACATTATACCTCTGTCAAGTGTAATGTACACAGAGGGGTCAATTCTCCACAAAAAGCCTCGTAATAGTGACGCAGTGAAATCTATGACATTTCACTGCGACACTTTTGGGACACTGTTACATCAAAATCTTGCACCTGCCTCACAATAGGCATAAGACTGAACCAAACGCTTTCACATGCAGCTTTCCCCATGATATAGGATTCTGACACCTAAGCAGCAGTGCAGATGAGATGAACCCTGTCCTGGGGAGCACAAAAGATGAGGCTTGTGTCCAAGAGTGCAGTAGACAGGACTAAACTGGAGTAGTGTTAAAAAAAGATGAACCTCATTTATGTGGCCCTGCATCACTTTTGCACTGCTGATGCGTCACTTTTTGTGACGCATCGGCGGCATAAAACATGTATCTTTTTGCGCCATATTTAAAAAGTGAAGCATGTAGGTAGATGCGCCACTTTTTAAACCTCTGCGCCACAATATACCTCTGTCAGGTGTAATGTACACAGAGGGGGCATTCCCCCGCAAAAAGCCTTGTAATAGTGACGCAGTGAAATCTATGACATTCCACTGCATCACTTTTACGACACTGTTACATCAAAATCTTGCACCTGCCTCACAGCAGGCATAAGACTGAAGCAAACGCTTTCACATGGGGCTTTCCCTATGTGATAGGTTTCTGACACCTAAGCAGCAGTACAGATGAGATTAACCCTGTCCAGGAGAGCACAAAAGGTAAGGCTTGTGTCCAAGAGTGCAGTGGACAGGACTAAACTGGAGTAGTGTCCCAAAAAATATGAACCTCATTCATGAGGCCCTGCGTTAGTTTTACACTGCTGATGCGTCACTTTTTGTGACGCATCAGCAGCATAAAACATGTATATTTTTGCGCCATATTTAAAAAGTGACGCATGTAGGTAGATGCGTCACTTTTTAAACCTCTGCGCCACAATATACCTCTGTCAGGTGTAATGGACACAGAGAGAGTGCATTCCGCCGCAAAAAGCCTCGTAATAGTGACGCAGTGAAATCTATGAGATTTCACTACATCACTTTTAGGACACTATTACATCAAAATATTGCACCTGCCTCACAGCAGGCATAAGACTGAAGCAAAGGCTTTCACATGGGGCTTTCCCCATGTGATACGATTCTGACACCTAAGCAGCAGTGCAGATGAGATGAACCCTGTCCAGGGGAACACAAAAGGTGAGGCTTGTGTCCAAGAGTGCATAAGACACGACTAAACTGGAGTAGTGTTCAAAAAAAGATGAACCTCATTTATGAAGCCCTGCGTTAGTTTTACACTGCTGATGCGTCACTTTTTGGACGCATCGGCAGCATAAAACATGTACCTTTTTGCGCCATATTTAAAAAGTGACGCATGTAGGTAGATGCGTCACTTTTTAAACCTCTGCGCCACAATATACCTCTGTCAGGTGTAATGTACACAGAAAGGGTGCATTCCCCCGCAAAAAGCCTCGTAATAGTGACGCAGTAAAATCTATGAGATTTCACTGCATCCCTTTTATGACACTGTTACATCAAAATATTGCACCTGCCTCACAGCAGGCATAAGACTGAGGCAAACGCTTTCACATGAGGCTTTCCCCATGTGAAAGGATGCATTGCTAGAGTTGCGTCATTTTTGTAATACACTCCAGCAATTCCTCACTTTTGCACTTACAAATACATCAGAAAGAGTGACTTTTCTGTAAGTCCTAGAAACATGTTGCGTTATACATTAAATATAATGCACCATTGGTGTCACAAGGAGTGCACAGTTAAAAGTGACGCATCGCTCTTTTCATAAATAAAGCTCTCAGTGTGCTTCCAAATCTGAGATAACACAGATGTCATGATTGTGAAAGCTTCAAATTATTTTACTTAATCATGCACACATTTCTTATTCTATCTCAAAAATGTAAAAGCTATTAATTTGCACCAAAATCGATTTTTCAATAACTTTTTAGAAACACAGTGCAGATCCTATATACAATCATTCCATTTCAGTCTTGAAAAGTCACTATTTTACAAAATACATTTCCTATCTCTTGCAAACATTCCTACTAAGCATTACCCCAAAAATTAAGCAAACAAACAGCAAAGAAACTCAGTCTGCTTCCCAATCTGAGGTAAAACACGTAACATGTTTGTAAAAGATTCAAATATTTTTATGTAATTATGCACACACTATTTATTCCTTCTTAAAAATGTTAAAACCATTCATTTACACTAAAATCGTTTTTCAATTACCATTTTATGAACAGAACACAGGTCCTATTTACAAGCATTCATTTTGACTACTAAAACCCATTGTTTTGCACTAAAATCGTTTTTCAATTAACATTTTAGAAACACTGCCCAGATTCTATATACAAGCATTCATTTTCACTACTAAAACCCACTGATTTGCACTAAAATCGTTTTTCAATTACCATTTTAGGAACACAACACAGGTCCTATGTACAAGAATTCATTGTCACTACTGAAACCCATTTATTTACCCTAAAATTGATTTTTAAAGTAACATTTTGGATACAGAGTGCAAGTCCTATGTACAACCATTTAACTTCACTACTGAAACATCACTATTTTACAAAATAAAAATCCTCTATTTTACAAATATAGAAACCATGTATTTTCAAAAAACATCAAGCAAACCAACAGCAAAGAAAATCAATGTGCTTCTTAATCTGAACTCTCTATCCAAATGAATCATAACTCACCTTTACAAATGCTTTAGGAGATTCAGAACAGTGTCAGATACACACACCAATATTTCTTTAGCAGAGCAAAAGGTATGTTCTCCAGGCACTGCAAACCTTAATGGCAGAGACAACCTCTCATTCTACACACATATTGCTCATGGTAACCAATCAAAACTCTTCCCTTTGTATTTTCAAACCAACACCCTTCCCCCCTCAGCCCTTTCTACATGTTACCATAGCAACTCCCTCCTCACTAAGCTCTCAGGTTTAAAAGTTTATTCTACAATGTTGCAAATCACCTCAGGAAGGATGTTTGACCTGCGAATACACCAGCTTATCTAGGGCAAGGTTTCTTTAAATGACTTTTTTTTAACCATTCAAATTACTTCTTACACAGAACACAACCATGCACCCTAACTTTCAGTTTTCAACTATCTCAATCTACCAATCATTGCTTGTGATTCAAGAGCACTGAAAGTCTCCATTTTTTTTGCAAACTCCTATTGTTCCAACTGCCATTTCTTTCCCACACTTCATCTGACAGCACCAGAATCTCCTCTCACCATGTATTCTGTCTGGATTATTGGACATAGCTATATCCACTGGGCTCAAAGGTATGCAGCTACCAGACATTTTCACAACCTTGATTTATCAAATGTGAACATCAAATGGATTGGCAAGAGAGGATTAAGATGTCACCAATTGATTCCATGGGTGAAAACCTTTTTGCATTTGCCACACCCTGACCTCTTAATTGTGCACTGTGGAGGAAATGACTTGGGCACTTTGACTGGGGTAGGTCTGGAAATGCTTTTAAAGGACACCTTTGATCATTTGATGTCACTTTTTCCACAAACTGCCTTGGTATATTCCAATATATGCCAAAGACAGAAATGGAAGTGGTCCAACCAATTTTGTCCACAATTTGAGAAAGCACGGAAACATGTGAATAAATCTGTTTCTGCTTACATGAGAGACTATGGAATGGGTTCAATATACAACAATAACTTGCGTTACAACATGCAAGATATTTACAGAGAAGATGGTGTGCACTTCTCAGATGAAGGGAATAGAATATTCCTCTTAAATTTAAGACTGTGCATTGGTACCTACTTGTAGGTACCTAAATCCGCCACAGAACCCAAAAGCTCTTTTCAGGGCTACCCTACCTCTAATCACTCCAAATGATTATCTTTTTGTAACTTTTTTCACCAAAGTACGCTCCCCGGTGGGCGTAACGGGCGCTTCCCCCGCGAAAATGTAAAAAAAATTTTTTTTTTGGCCTAAATGGGCCTCCTAAGCCCCCCTCAGAAAACCTAGAGGGTCAGGGAGTGCCTACCGTGCCCCATTATACACATTCCCAACGTTGTTTGTCCTCCATTTTCTGTCTCAAATGTACCGAAACACAAAATGGAGGACTCCCGTAGCGCTCACCGGTACGCGTACCAGGGCGCGCACCGGGAAGCGCTCCCAAAAAATGTTAAAAGTTAATTTACATAAAAACCACTGGAGACACTTTCACCAAATATAGAATAGCTCATACTACATACCAATCCCTACCATTTTCCCAAATTTGGTGGAATTCCATTGAGCCATTTAGCCTGTAGACCTCTCTAAATATCCTGAGGTAAATTACTTCACAAAAACACATCTAAAGTGTCAGAATTGACAACCAATTAAAATGTTACTTTCATTTTCTACTTTTTTTTCCTGAAATTTGATTGGTTATGTACATGAATATATATAAAGAAAGAGAGGGAAACACAGCCATTTTGACTACTACCTCCTGAAGTACATTTCAAGAAAATTTTCACTGAGAAATTAAACTGCTTTTTGAAAGGTAAGTTGTTATTTTGAAAACTGAAGTATGTTGTGCACTTTAAGTTAATTTGAAAAACTGTTTTTTTTAAAACTTTTTTTATTAAGCATTTAACATTTTTCCATACAAATACATTTCATATTACAGCACAAAAAGTTTTTTTCTTTACTTTACATATCCAGATAAATTCCATATATACCTATATATGAGAGGGAAAATCATAGTACATCATAATAACAAAGTAAATATATATAACCCAGATTTAGAAACATCTATGTACCTTACATATTGTACTTTTCTTTATATAGCCGTTGCTTGGGCCTGCGCTACGTCAGCCCTACCATTCTTCCAGCTAATCACAGGTTGCCAAATCTTCCGTCCTAATAACTTAGCTCTTCACCCCTTCCTGTCGTATATTGCTTTTTCCAAGTTATATGTAGAAAGACAGTTCGCAATCCATGTTTGGAAAGAAGGAGGCGCCTTATCCAGCCATGCCCTTGCTATACAAATTCGATAGATTGCCATTGAAACAAACAGAAATTCCACTGGTAATCCCTCTATACTTTCCCCTGCCCCCACCCCCAAAATAATTAGTACATCTGTAAGCTTCATTTTAAATTTTAGTGAAATTTCAAAAAATTCCTCAATTGCGTTTTTTAGAGTAAACAACTGTGGGCATTGAGCAAACATATGTACAATATCTGCCTCATTAGAACCACAACGAGGGCAAAGTATCCCAGTCGTTCCACCCCACTGTGCAATTCTAGCCGGTGTGTGATATAATGAGTAAATAGTCTTATAATGTTGGGACTGTAATGTAGCCGAGCAGAGCATAGTTCTACCCATATCAAGGGATGACTGAAAATCTACCGTATCGGTCCCCAACTTTTCACTCCATTTTAGGGCATATTTCCCCCTATCATCACATTTGATTACACTGAGTTCAGCATAAAGATGTCTAATTGTACAGCAGTTAGATCGTTCTATATATTCCATTGCTTTGTTTTGACCAAATCCTAGCGGACCGCCCTGCTTTTGGAAGAGAAAGCTTCTTACTTGTAAGTATTTAAAAAACTGCATCTTTCTATTCCGAATTTGGCTTGTAGCTCTCCAAATTGTAATATACTCCCCTGATTATCCAAAAGGTTACCAATCTTTACAATCCCCTTATTACTCCAGTCCTTCATAGTTGTATCCCTAAAAATGTCTCCTGGTAATGAGGTATTCGTATTTAATCTTGTATAGTTATTATACCTACCCAAACCCAAATACTTTGAGATCACCCTCCATACCATATAAGCCGCCCTTAATGTCTTAAAACGTGTATGTTTAAAGTAACTAAAGTCGATTGTATTTAAAAATCCATTCTCCGCCCCCTCACCCAATAGTGCAGAAAAGACATTAGTGAAACCTAATCTAACCTCGTTTTGCCCTAGACCACTCCCCCCAACCAACCCCCGAAAATACTGCAAGGCAGCAGCCCAATAATAAAGCCTAAAGTCTGGTGCCCCCCAACCTCCCTTTTCTCTAGATAATGTAAGATATCGATAGGCTCTCCTTGTCTTCCCCTGAGCCCATATAAGTCTGTTAAGTATCCCTTCTAATTTGTTAAACCAGTTATGGTCAAAATGTAATGGGATAGCTCTAAAAAGATACAAAAATTTCGGGAAGGTCACCATCTTTATTACATTAATACAGCCCATTAAAGACTTTAATGGGAAAACTTTTTCTGATAGTTTTATACTATCCCTCTGTTATAGTTATAGATTTTGATAGTCTTATCTTATAGTTATGGATGGATTTAGGCTTGTCTTGTATAATTATGAATTTACTTAGGCTTCATCACATACACTTTTTTATATTTCTACTTCCAGTCTGATACCATACACTACCCAAAGATAAATTCACTGTTAAAAAATCCAAACTACCTGTCTGAACTTAAACCCAACAGTGCCCTATCTCTACTGGTATATTTTTTTTATGCAAATTTCAGCACGAAAATGGAAGGAGAACAAAACGTTTCCTTTGAAATTGTCCTAGAGACGAACAATGAAGAAATCATTGAACCCAATGACTTGGAATTCATGGATGAATCACGGGACCATGAACTTTTACAATGTGTAGAATCTGTGGATTTGCTCATTCAAAATGAGGACATTTCTGACAGTCAAATGATAGAAGTTATGTTTAATTTGGAAAAAGAATCTGAAAAATAAATTTATATTTAATAATTCTAAAATTGTTTGAGACATTATTCATTGTTATATGTAATTCTTAAACTAGTAACAAATTGATTATAATGTAAAGTCAGACTTATAGTATACTGTGCAACTTTTTTGTGTTACATAGTAATTTTGCTCATAGATACTTCCTTTTTCCCACTATATTATCTCCAATGTGTATTTGACATCTCTTTTTCATCTCCTGCCTCCATGTTCTTTCTGCTTTCCTGACAGACTATGATATGGATCCCATATACCACAATAACTTCTGTAACAACATGCAAGATATCTACATCGGAAATGGTGTACATTAAATTTAAGACATGTTGGCACTTAAAACACCCAAACAACACAACAACTCTATACAGAGCTACCCTACCTCTAATCACTTTCAATTATTATTTTCCTGTTTCACTGGGTTTTCCCCGTGGTACGCACCCCGGTACGCTCCCCGGTACGCTCCCCGGTGTGCGTACCGGGCGCTCCCCCCGCAAAAATCGAAAAAAAAAATAGTAATTTTGTCCCGCGGGACCCTTTTATGGCCCCCACATCAAACCTAGGGGGTAAGGGGGGGTCTACCCTGCCCCCTTTTGGTCATTTCCCCCTTTGTTTTTTGCCACCTCTTGTGTCTCAATCCTACCGAGACACAAGATGGCGGCCGCTGCGGACTGTTTCGAATGTTTACAGACACCCGAGAACCAATCAGCTTCCCCTGCGCAAGTCGCATGGCGCGCCCGGAGCGCTCCCCGGTACGCGTACCGGGGCGCGGCTATAGATATATAAATTTTTTTGAACCTAAATTACTCAAAATCCTCTGGAGCACATATCTTGAGACATAGCAAAGGCACGTCGGGCTACCAGTCCATACAATTTTGCCAAGTTTGGTGCAAATCCATTCAGCCATTCGAGCTAAAAGTGAAACAGACCGCCCTATGGATATTAACATGGGGAAAACACGTTTTGGGACCCACCTTTTATCTCAGCCCCCGCTTCCCGGATCCCCCCAAACTTTCAGAGAAGGACCGGAGCGCCGCGAGGCAAAGTTGTTGAAAAATTCAGACAGATTCCTCAACCGGCACCAAAGTTATTCCCAAAAGAATGTTGGGAATTCCCTATGTAAATCAATCCTAACTATAACTACCTACTGGCGACCGCCAGTAGGTAACATATATATATATATATATATATATTCGCTCCAGTGTAGAAACACCAACCACACTCGCGGGGCTTCCAAACACGTTTTATTTCACCACAAGTTGCTCAATAGCTGGAAACCGGGAACACAGTCTTTGATAAAACCTGCTTCGTCTGTTGTCCTAACGCGTTTCAAAGGCGGAGGCCTTCTTCATCAGAGGAGGACGAATGTTTTTGCAGGGTAGTGGCAGGAAACACCTTCATTTATAATATTGGCACGCCCCTGGATGAGCGCAGTGCCTCATGGTGCTTGTAGTCCCGCCGTGATGTCTACTTGCAGTATTGCAACAGGTTCATGGTTACCATAGTAATGAAGTGTCCTCGTGTTGGAAACCCCTCGCCAGCCAGCCTGCGCGGTGTAAGTACTGTTGAAGAGAGGTATATGACCGTCTCCCCACAAGCTGGATGCTCGCCATCTGGACTCCTTACATCGCGCTGCATGGCGGTGCTCGGCGTTTTTGCAGTTCTGCTGCCACGCTCCATCCCCATCAAGATGCCGATCACTCTTTCGGCGGGTGCAGCAAGGAAGGTGATGGGACCTTCCAAAATATTCGCTCCAGTGTAGAAACACCAACCACACTCGCGGGGCTTCCAAACACGTTTTATTTCACCACAAGTTGCTCAATAGCTGGAAACCGGGAACACAGTCTTTGATAAAACCTGCTTCGTCTGTTGTCCTAACGCGTTTCAAAGGCGGAGGCCTTCTTCATCAGAGGAGGACGAATGTTTTTGCAGGGTAGTGGCAGGAAACACCTTCATTTATAATATTGGCACGCCCCTGGATGAGCGCAGTGCCTCATGGTGCTTGTAGTCCCGCCGTGATGTCTACTTGCAGTATTGCAACAGGTTCATGGTTACCATAGTAATGAAGTGTCCTCGTGTTGGAAACCCCTCGCCAGCCAGCCTGCGAGGTGTAAGTACTGTTGAAGAGAGGTATATGACCGTCTCCCCACAAGCTGGATGCTCGCCATCTGGACTCCTTACATCGCGCTGCATGGCGGTGCTCGGCGTTTTTGCAGTTCTGCTGCCACGCTCCATCCCCATCAAGATGCCGATCACTCTTTCGGCGGGTGCAGCAAGGAAGGTGATGGGACCTTCCAAAATATTCGCTCCAGTGTAGAAACACCAACCACACTCGCGGGGCTTCCAAACACGTTTTATTTCACCACAAGTTGCTCAATAGCTGGAAACCGGGAACACAGTCTTTGATAAATCCTGCTTCGTCTGTTGTCCTAACGCGTTTCAAAGGCGGAGGCCTTCTTCATCAGAGGAGGACGAATGTTTTTGCAGGGTAGTGGCAGGAAACACCTTCATTTATAATATTGGCACGCCCCTGGATGAGCGCAGTGCCTCATGGTGCTTGTAGTCCCGCCGTGATGTCTACTTGCAGTATTGCAACAGGTTCATGGTTACCATAGTAATGAAGTGTCCTCGTGTTGGAAACCCCTCGCCAGCCAGCCTGCGCGGTGTAAGTACTGTTGAAGAGAGGTATATGACCGTCTCCCCACAAGCTGGATGCTCGCCATCTGGACTCCTTACATCGCGCTGCATGGCGGTGCTCGGCGTTTTTGCAGTTCTGCTGCCACGCTCCATCCCCATCAAGATGCCGATCACTCTTTTGGCGGGTGCAGCAAGGAAGGTGATGGGACCTTCCAAAATATTCGCTCCAGTGTAGAAACACCAACCACACTCGCGGGGCTTCCAAACACGTTTTATTTCACCACAAGTTGCTCAATAGCTGGAAACCGGGAACACAGTCTTTGATAAAACCTGCTTCGTCTGTTGTCCTAACGCGTTTCAAAGGCGGAGGCCTTCTTCATCAGAGGAGGACGAATGTTTTTGCAGGGTAGTGGCAGGAAACACCTTCATTTATAATATTGGCACGCCCCTGGATGAGCGCAGTGCCTCATGGTGCTTGTAGTCCCGCCGTGATGTCTACTTGCAGTATTGCAACAGGTTCATGGTTACCGTAGTAATGAAGTGTCCTCGTGTTGGAAACCCCTCGCCAGCCAGCCTGCGCGGTGTAAGTACTGTTGAAGAGAGGTATATGACCGTCTCCCCACAAGCTGGATGCTCGCCATCTGGACTCCTTACATCGCGCTGCATGGCGGTGCTCGGCGTTTTTGCAGTTCTGCTGCCACGCTCCATCCCCATCAAGATGCCGATCACTCTTTCGGCGGGTGCAGCAAGGAAGGTGATGGGACCTTCCAAAATATTCGCTCCAGTGTAGAAACACCAACCACACTCGCGGGGCTTCCAAACACGTTTTATTTCACCACAAGTTGCTCAATAGCTGGAAACCGGGAACACAGTCTTTGATAAATCCTGCTTCGTCTGTTGTCCTAACGCGTTTCAAAGGCGGAGGCCTTCTTCATCAGAGGAGGACGAATGTTTTTGCAGGGTAGTGGCAGGAAACACCTTCATTTATAATATTGGCACGCCCCTGGATGAGCGCAGTGCCTCATGGTGCTTGTAGTCCCGCCGTGATGTCTACTTGCAGTATTGCAACAGGTTCATGGTTACCATAGTAATGAAGTGTCCTCGTGTTGGAAACCCCTCGCCAGCCAGCCTGCGCGGTGTAAGTACTGTTGAAGAGAGGTATATGACCGTCTCCCCACAAGCTGGATGCTCGCCATCTGGACTCCTTACATCGCGCTGCATGGCGGTGCTCGGCGTTTTTGCAGTTCTGCTGCCACGCTCCATCCCCATCAAGATGCCGATCACTCTTTCGGCGGGTGCAGCAAGGAAGGTGATGGGACCTTCCAAAATATTCGCTCCAGTGTAGAAACACCAACCACACTCGCGGGGCTTCCAAACACGTTTTATTTCACCACAAGTTGCTCAATAGCTGGAAACCGGGAACACAGTCTTTGATAAAACCTGCTTCGTCTGTTGTCCTAACGCGTTTCAAAGGCGGAGGCCTTCTTCATCAGAGGAGGACGAATGTTTTTGCAGGGTAGTGGCAGGAAACACCTTCATTTATAATATTGGCACGCCCCTGGATGAGCGCAGTGCCTCATGGTGCTTGTAGTCCCGCCGTGATGTCTACTTGCAGTATTGCAACAGGTTCATGGTTACCATAGTAATGAAGTGTCCTCGTGTTGGAAACCCCTCGCCAGCCAGCCTGCGAGGTGTAAGTACTGTTGAAGAGAGGTATATGACCGTCTCCCCACAAGCTGGATGCTCGCCATCTGGACTCCTTACATCGCGCTGCATGGCGGTGCTCGGCGTTTTTGCAGTTCTGCTGCCACGCTCCATCCCCATCAAGATGCCGATCACTCTTTCGGTGGGTGCAGCAAGGAAGGTGATGGGACCTTCCAAAATATTCGCTCCAGTGTAGAAACACCAACCACACTCGCGGGGCTTCCAAACACGTTTTATTTCACCACAAGTTGCTCAATAGCTGGAAACCGGGAACACAGTCTTTGATAAATCCTGCTTCGTCTGTTGTCCTAACGCGTTTCAAAGGCGGAGGCCTTCTTCATCAGAGGAGGACGAATGTTTTTGCAGGGTAGTGGCAGGAAACACCTTCATTTATAATATTGGCACGCCCCTGGATGAGCGCAGTGCCTCATGGTGCTTGTAGTCCCGCCGTGATGTCTACTTGCAGTATTGCAACAGGTTCATGGTTACCATAGTAATGAAGTGTCCTCGTGTTGGAAACCCCTCGCCAGCCAGCCTGCGCGGTGTAAGTACTGTTGAAGAGAGGTATATGACCGTCTCCCCACAAGCTGGATGCTCGCCATCTGGACTCCTTACATCGCGCTGCATGGCGGTGCTCGGCGTTTTTGCAGTTCTGCTGCCACGCTCCATCCCCATCAAGATGCCGATCACTCTTTTGGCGGGTGCAGCAAGGAAGGTGATGGGACCTTCCAAAATATTCGCTCCAGTGTAGAAACACCAACCACACTCGCGGGGCTTCCAAACACGTTTTATTTCACCACAAGTTGCTCAATAGCTGGAAACCGGGAACACAGTCTTTGATAAAACCTGCTTCGTCTGTTGTCCTAACGCGTTTCAAAGGCGGAGGCCTTCTTCATCAGAGGAGGACGAATGTTTTTGCAGGGTAGTGGCAGGAAACACCTTCATTTATAATATTGGCACGCCCCTGGATGAGCGCAGTGCCTCATGGTGCTTGTAGTCCCGCCGTGATGTCTACTTGCAGTATTGCAACAGGTTCATGGTTACCATAGTAATGAAGTGTCCTCGTGTTGGAAACCCCTCGCCAGCCAGCCTGCGCGGTGTAAGTACTGTTGAAGAGAGGTATATGACCGTCTCCCCACAAGCTGGATGCTCGCCATCTGGACTCCTTACATCGCGCTGCATGGCGGTGCTCGGCGTTTTTGCAGTTCTGCTGCCACGCTCCATCCCCATCAAGATGCCGATCACTCTTTCGGCGGGTGCAGCAAGGAAGGTGATGGGACCTTCCAAAATATTCGCTCCAGTGTAGAAACACCAACCACACTCGCGGGGCTTCCAAACACGTTTTATTTCACCACAAGTTGCTCAATAGCTGGAAACCGGGAACACAGTCTTTGATAAATCCTGCTTCGTCTGTTGTCCTAACGCGTTTCAAAGGCGGAGGCCTTCTTCATCAGAGGAGGACGAAGGTTTTTGCAGGGTAGTGGCAGGAAACACCTTCATTTATAATATTGGCACGCCCCTGGATGAGCGCAGTGCCTCATGGTGCTTGTAGTCCCGCCGTGATGTCTACTTGCAGTATTGCAACAGGTTCATGGTTACCATAGTAATGAAGTGTCCTCGTGTTGGAAACCCCTCGCCAGCCAGCCTGCGCGGTGTAAGTACTGTTGAAGAGAGGTATATGACCGTCTCCCCACAAGCTGGATGCTCGCCATCTGGACTCCTTACATCGCGCTGCATGGCGGTGCTCGGCGTTTTTGCAGTTCTGCTGCCACGCTCCATCCCCATCAAGATGCCGATCACTCTTTTGGCGGGTGCAGCAAGGAAGGTGATGGGACCTTCCAAAATATTCGCTCCAGTGTAGAAACACCAACCACACTCGCGGGGCTTCCAAACACGTTTTATTTCACCACAAGTTGCTCAATAGCTGGAAACCGGGAACACAGTCTTTGATAAAACCTGCTTCGTCTGTTGTCCTAACGCGTTTCAAAGGCGGAGGCCTTCTTCATCAGAGGAGGACGAATGTTTTTGCAGGGTAGTGGCAGGAAACACCTTCATTTATAATATTGGCACGCCCCTGGATGAGCGCAGTGCCTCATGGTGCTTGTAGTCCCGCCGTGATGTCTACTTGCAGTATTGCAACAGGTTCATGGTTACCATAGTAATGAAGTGTCCTCGTGTTGGAAACCCCTCGCCAGCCAGCCTGCGCGGTGTAAGTACTGTTGAAGAGAGGTATATGACCGTCTCCCCACAAGCTGGATGCTCGCCATCTGGACTCCTTACATCGCGCTGCATGGCGGTGCTCGGCGTTTTTGCAGTTCTGCTGCCACGCTCCATCCCCATCAAGATGCCGATCACTCTTTTGGCGGGTGCAGCAAGGAAGGTGATGGGACCTTCCAAAATATTCGCTCCAGTGTAGAAACACCAACCACACTCGCTGGGCTTCCAAACACGTTTTATTTCACCACAAGTTGCTCAATAGCTGGAAACCGGGAACACAGTCTTTGATAAAACCTGCTTCGTCTGTTGTCCTAACGCGTTTCAAAGGCGGAGGCCTTCTTCATCAGAGGAGGACGAATGTTTTTGCAGGGTAGTGGCAGGAAACACCTTCATTTATAATATTGGCACGCCCCTGGATGAGCGCAGTGCCTCATGGTGCTTGTAGTCCCGCCGTGATGTCTACTTGCAGTATTGCAACAGGTTCATGGTTACCATAGTAATGAAGTGTCCTCGTGTTGGAAACCCCTCGCCAGCCAGCCTGCGCGGTGTAAGTACTGTTGAAGAGAGGTATATGACCGTCTCCCCACAAGCTGGATGCTCGCCATCTGGACTCCTTACATCGCGCTGCATGGCGGTGCTCGGCGTTTTTGCAGTTCTGCTGCCACGCTCCATCCCCATCAAGATGCCGATCACTCTTTCGGCGGGTGCAGCAAGGAAGGTTTTGGGACCTTCCAAAATATTCGCTCCAGTGTAGAAACACCAACCACACTCGCTGGGCTTCCAAACACGTTTTATTTCACCACAAGTTGCTCAATAGCTGGAAACCGGGAACACAGTCTTTGATAAAACCTGCTTCGTCTGTTGTCCTAACGCGTTTCAAAGGCGGAGGCCTTCTTCATCAGAGGAGGACGAATGTTTTTGCAGGGTAGTGGCAGGAAACACCTTCATTTATAATATATATATATATTACCGACTGGCGGTCGCCAGTAGGTAGATATAGTTAGGATTTTTTCTCTATGGCATTTTTGAAAATTCTATGTCTAATAACTTTGGCGTTTGTGGACGGAATTGGCTGAAATTTTCAGGAAAATGGAACATTTTGTTCCTGAGCAGCCACTAAAAATTTGGAGGGGGTTCGTTAAGGGGGGCCGAGAAAAAAGGGGGGTCCCAAAACACGTTTTTCCCATGTTAATTTCCATAGGGCGGTTGGCCTCACTTTTAGCTCGAACGGCTGAATGGATTTCCACGAAACTTGGCAAAATTGTAGGGACTGGTAGCCCGATGTGCCTTTGCTAGGTCTTAATATATGTGCTCCAGTGGATTTTGAGAAATTAACGTTCAAAAAATATATATATCTGTAAGCGCGCTCCGGGCAGCACCCCGGTTCGCGTACCTGACGCTTAACGGAACTTCGCGAAGCGAAGCTGATTGGCTCTCTGGTGTCTGTCAACATTCTAAACAGTCCGGAGCGGCCGCCATATTGTCTCTCGGTAGGATCGAGAGACAAGATGCGGTGAAAAACGAAGGGGGAAATGAAGGAAAGGGGGCAAGGTAGACCCCTCCTGACCCCCTAGGATTGATGAGGGGGATATTAAAGTGCCCCGCGGGGCAAAACATTTTTTTGGCGATTTTTCGCCATAGAGGCGCGTCCCGGTACGCGAACCGGGCAGCTAACTGGCAGCGTAACGGGAGTCCGCCATCTTGTGTTTTTGGAGCGTCCGGTTCGCGTACCGGGTAGCGTCCCGGTAAGCGTAACAAGAGAAACAGTAAAAAAAAAAAATAATGGAATAGATTATCAAGAAAACTTTGAAAAATTGTAGGGACTGTTTGTTTGATGTGCCTTTGCAAGGCCTCAAGATATGTGCACGTGTGGATTTTGTCTAATTAAGGTTAAAAAAAATATATATATCTGTAAGCGTGCTCCGGCGCGCTTACGTTACCGGTTTTGTTTGCGCTTCAGAGCCGATACGTCACGGTTATGCGACGCGTCATGAGGCGTCTCACGTGGCTACGTGATACGTCACGTAATAAAGAATATATTTTACAGATATAGATATTAGCTTTTAAAAAACCATTGAAATTCACTGAAAAAACCATAGGTTATAGACCATATATAGTTAGGAATTAGCATTTACAAAACCTTGAAAATTCATTGAAAAAACCATAGGTTATAGACCATATATAGTTAGGAATTAGCATTTACAAAACCTTCAAAAATTCACTGAAAAAACCATAGGTTATAGACCATATATAGTTAGGAATTAGCATTTAAAAAACCTTGAAAATTCACTGAAAAAACCATAGGTTATAGACCATATATAGTTAGGAATTAGCATTTACAAAACCTTGAAAATTCACTGAAAAAACCATAGGTTATAGACCATATATAGTTAGGAATTAGCATTTAAAAAACCTTATTTTACTCACACAAAACCATTGAAATTCCATATATAGTTAGTTGCACTAACTATATATCGCGCACCCGCAATCCACTGCTGATGATGTCACATATTACATCATTCATGACATGGTCAGTGACATCACCGATGACATCACTGATGACATCTCAAATGACATCACTGATGACATCACTGATGACAACATCCAGTGACTGTATGTTTCTGTTAAGTTAAAATATGTCTTACATATTGAAGAATGAGTGGAAGTATAAGTGTCTGGACAAAGGATTTAGTAGGTGCATGACTGAATGTATGAGTGAGTGATTAAATGTGTCTCACTGAGTGCATGGGTTAGTGACTAAACTGTCTTAATTTGTACATCATTATGTATGTTGTTCTGTAAACTGCTGCATGTGTTGATCAGTAGCTATATGAGTAACTATATGGGTTATTGATTGATTGTCCAAGTATTTGTATGGGAGACTGAGTGTGTGTGTGGCTGGCTGGGAGGTATGTGACTCTGTGCAGATCAATGTGTACTTGTATCAATGATTGTATAAGAGAGTAAGTATGTGTTAGTATATGTTTGAAAATGTAAGGTGCTCTATGTTTAACTGTATAGATTAGAAAATGGAAGTGTGATTGATTCTTTACAGGACTGACTAGGTGTGTGAGTAACTCCATGGATGAGTGGCAGAGTGTGAGTGTCTGTATAGGTGTATGAGTGCATATGATAGTGTTGTAAAGATGAGTGATTGTATGTATGAATGATTGTATGGGTGAATGAGTGAATGTGTGTAGACGTAGGAATCAGTGAGTGCGTATGTAGTAACTAGTATTGGTGTGTCAATGGTTTCAAAAATTATACTCTGTATTTAACACTGGGTGTAACAGAGGTTATATTAAAATGTGAGGAGATGCATTGTATTGTCACATGAATGATATCAACAGTGATGTGGTCATTGATGTCAAATGAGATGTCATCAGTGATGTCATCAGTGATGTCATTTGAGATGTCATCAGCGATGTCATCAGTGATGTCATTTGAGATGTCATCAGTGATGTCATCAGTGATGTCACTGACCATGTCATGAATGATGTAATATGTGACATCATCAGCAGTGGATTGCGGGTGCGCGATATATAGTTAGTGCAACTAACTATATATGGAATTTCAATGGTTTTGTGTGAGTAAAATAAGGTTTTTTAAATGCTAATTCCTAACTATATATGGTCTATAACCTATGGTTTTTTCAGTGAATATATATATAGAGGCGAAACGCGTCATGGCGGCAGCGCTGGCTTCTACGAATTAAAACACTGTTCACTAGCACTCCTTGGGTCGGCTCTTTGTTGCAGTTATTCGAACTTCGCTGTTTTGGTGTGACAAGATTCGCCACATATATATATATATATATATATATATATATATATATATACCCTCCTGCGGTCGCCAGTAGGTAGTTATAGTTAGGACGTAGATTCCATAGGAAATCCACAACATTCTATTTGGAATAACTTTGGCGCTGGTGGGTAATTCGTCAAGTGGGGACCGAGGAAAAAGGGGGGTCCCAAAACGTGTTTTCGCCATGCAATTTTCCATAGGGACCTTTAGCCAGGGCTACAGCCCGAACGGCTGAACGGAATTACACCACATTTGGCAGAGAGGTAGAGTTTGGTTCTCAGATTGTGCTTTTCATTAAATGGTGTAAATCCGTTCAGTAGTTTCTGAGAAAATTACAAGTAAAATCATAGCGCTATCTAGAGACAGAGTTCTACATACATACGGAGATCCGTTCAATTACGAGCGTGAGCTGCATGCTGATTGGCTGTCAACTGTCTGTAAACTCTCGAAACCAGGAAGTGTTGGTGGCCATCTTGTGCCTCGATAGAACCAAATCACAAGAAAACAGTAAAACAAAGTTGAGAAATAAGGAAAGGGGGCAGGGTAGAAACATTCTGACCCTATAGGGTTGCTCAGGGGTCGTACATGGATGTTTAGGCTCTATTTTACAAAACAAAAATCACGGGGTACGCTTACGGAAATCCATACAATCACAAGCAGGAGCTGCATGCTGATTGGCTGTCAACACTCCGAAACTAGGAAGTGTTGGCAGCCATCTTTAATTTTGAAGCATGCGGGGTGATCACAGCTCTCCTACATGCTTTGGGGACCGGCACCTTACTAGGGCAGTAATATTTAAAATAGGGGGGTCCGTGATGGCACCGATTTCCCAGCCCCGGGAACTTCCAGTACTCAGGGTTTTTTAAAAAGAAAAATTGTGGCGTACGCGTACGGAAATCCGTACAATTACGAGCACGACCATTGACTAATGTTGAGGATAGCGAAGGTCCTGTTTATTGTTTTTTATGAGGTTGATAGACTATTTCACGTAACACAAATGTTCATGAGTACCATTTTACAGGTTACTAATGGAGCATTAAGCTTTTTTTGCCCTTCAGGGAAATTAAATAACTTCCAAATTAGAACTTTTTTCTTCTTCGTTGGAGGCTCTAAAGGAATGAAATCTCCTTCTGAAGAATAGGTGGAAGATGAGTCCATTGCTGTTACTATGGTGTTCTTTCTTCTATTTGGCAGGATTCTAAGAAGAGATGGTTCTTATTAGAAAGTCAAAGTAGAATGAATAAAATGGGAGGGATCTTTCAACAGTTGGTGTAGGATGTGTTATGAAGCAATACACTAACATAGATATACTTACTGGCTCTTTTTCAGATAAAGATTCAATTTCTTGTACAGATTAAAGTACTCGATTTCATGTTGCAGCAAGACCTAGACTCACCCAAATGATTCTTCTTGATTTGGAGTAAAGATTTCCAGATGATAAGCCATCTGAATATTTATATACGCTCCAAAATGTAACTATATAATTTCTTACTTAGACTCTTCTCATGGGAAATCTCTTCCCACATCTCCTTCAATTCTGTCTTTTCTGATTTTGTTAGGTAGGATGTTACATATCGAGCAACAGCAATGGAATTGTCTGCAACATATTGAATGTCCATGTTAGCATTCCACATGGATAAAATTACTGAGTTGTAGTCATTTATGTATTTTGATTCTTCATTTATTTTTAAGTTGTAGGTATTTTTTGGAGACTTTCTTGTGATAGTATGTTGCAAAGATGACATAAAACTGTTCACCCTTCCTTTCAATATTACAGGACGTGGAAATCCAAAATGACATTTGGTCTAGAATTTGTCCTTAGATTTGTACTTTTGACGACAGTATTTCCCACAACAATGGCTTTGGAATCGTAAGACTTGTCTTAAGTTCTTATCTTGTGTACTTTTGGGTATATCACATGTAGCATATTCTTCAATGAAAGACATCACAGTATCATCTGACTCACTTCAAAATTTGGGAGCATCTTTGATCCATATTAGAATATGTATGTGAGAAACACCTCTCGCTTGATACTCCTTTCTCCCCAAAAATATCAAAACCTCTACAAGTGGAGGATTTTTTTTTTATTGGTGATAAAAGACATCATAGCTTCTAATCTGTGATTGAAATACATGCATACATTAACTGGATCCAAAGAGCACAATTCTCGAGGTGTCTTGTTTTCAAAATTTAGTATATTTGAATTTGTGTACTCAAGAAATTGTAGTAAATCATCAGCACAACTTAGAGTAAGGAACTATGTAGGAGTTTCTAAGTTTCTTAGCATACATTTTAGTTCTCCATGACGACGGTACCAGTACTCATTACTAACATGCTGACATGCCATGAGATCAATCAGGTGAGATTCCAAAATATTATCTTTCTGCTCTACTTTATCCATAAATTCCTTTGCCGAAACATTTTGCAGATGTACTCCTGTTTTCAATATATGGTTTTCTGCATAAGAACGTCCAGAAAAATCACTCTCAAACAAAAGATGAAACAAATCTGGAATACATTGTCAAAATCTTGGATTTTCTGCATACAATATTGATGTCTGGTATTCCTGTGGGAAACAACTGAGGGAAACAACAATGTTCCAAGCTTTTTTCCCATACACTAATGGGACTACCCTTTGCTTCTTTCATTTGGAATAACTCTATAGTATTCTCCATCACTTCTTTAGACTGAAGTGGATGAACACTGTAATGTTCGTAGATTTCTTCAGTTCTGAAAACATCCAGTTTTTCAATTTGTCCAGATGGCAAGTCACTATCTTCTACTACAGTTATTTTTTCTTTTCCCCATACACATTTTTGTAATATTGATTTTTTTAGAAGATACAAAGTTGCCTTTTTCACTTTCCTAATATCCACTAATTCTTGCCAGATTGTCTTACTCTTAGTAGGAATGCCATTGACAAGAATAAATAAAGGTTCATCCTCTACATTTTCGACACCAATTGTCTGTGTTTTAAGTAAACCAAGATTGTATTGAATGTTTTCTGTAGTGCCAGCGCTCTTGGTATATAGTTGTAAACTGTACTGAGCGGAGAATTGATTGAAGGCACTTCTCAGGACACATAGTGAAGAGACATTTACATTGAAAGCTGAATTGAAGTTGTGAACCCCGCTGTCTGTAATGTAGATCAAAGGTACTAATCGATACAAACATTGATGAATGCTATTTTGAACAGTTAACAGAATCTGAGGACAGAGAACAATTGTCACTGCCTTAAATAAAGCAAGGCTAGATCCAATGGTGGCCTTAATGTAGAAGGAAAGTTGAATTGAAGTTGTGAACCCGGCTGTCCGGTCAATACGGTCACATGGTGATGATTTGTGAGTTAGTAATACGTTTGGCTCTGAGCTTGAACGTACCCTGTGATGATGTGTGGTTGGGGTGAGGTACAGTAATTGAAGTAATGTCTTTTGTTGATTGAATTCTGCATCAATTCCATTCAAAAGGGATAGTATGTCTCACTGTGACATAAAAGTGTTCACTCTTGTTAGTGATGATTTATTGTGCGCTGAGTAAGTAGTATCTTTGGCGGTGAGCCTGTATGTTCCCTGTGCAGTGTAGATTGAAGGCAGTTGTTAACAGACATAGACAAATGGTTTTTGTCACTTATTTAAACAAAATGTGAGACACATATAGTAGAATTTTATCTGCATTGAATAAATGAAGGATGAATTTCCTAGTGTTCAAACTTTGAGAAAATCTGAGGATATTTTGCAATAGTCTGTGTTTTAAGTAACTCAAGATCGTATTGAATGTTTTCTGTAGTGCTGGCACTCTTGGTATCTAGTTGTGAACTCTACTGAGCGCAGAATTGATTGAAGGCACTTCTCAGCACACATAGTGTGGAAAAATGTACATGAAAAACTGAATTGAAGTTGTGAACCCTGCTGTCCGTATTCTAGATCGAAGGTACTATCGGCACAAACATTGATGAATGCTATTTTGTACAGTTAACAGAATCTGAGGACAGAGTACAATTGTCTCTGGCATAAGTAAAGCAAGGCTGGATTCAATGCTGTCCTTAATGTAGAAGGAAAGCTGAATTGAAGTTGTGAACCCGGCTGTCCGCAGTGTAGATTGAAGGTACTAATCGACACAAACATTAATGAATGCTATTTTGTACAGTTAACAGAATCTGAGGACATGGTACAATTGTCTCTGCCTTAAGTAAAGCAAGGCTGGATTCAATGATGTCCTTAATTTAGAAGGAAAGCTGAATTGAAGTTGTGAACCCTGCTGTCCACAGTGTAGATTGAAGGCTCTAGTGAGCACAGTTATAGATGAATGCTATTTGTCACATTCTTTTACAAAATCGGAAGACATAGAAATCATTAGTCTCTACCTTAAACAAAGCAAGGCTGAATTCAATGTTTTCTGTAGTACTGGTGCTCTTGGTATCAAGTTTTGAACTCTACTGACCGCAGAATAGATTGAAGCAGTTCTCAGCACAGATAGTGAAGAGAAATTTAGATCCAAAGCTGAATTCAAGTTGTGAACCCTGCTGTCCGCAGTGTAGATTGAAGGCTCTAGTGAGCACAGTTATAGATGAATGCTATTTGTCACATTCTTTTACAAAATCGAAGACATAGAATCCATTACTCTCTGCCTTAAATAAAGCAAGGCTGGATTCAATGTTTTCTGTAGTACTAGCACTCCTGGTATTACGTTATGAACTCTATTGACCACAGAATAGATTGAAGGCAGTTCTCAGCACAGATACTGAACACACATTTAGATCTAAAGCTGAATTCAAGTTGTGAACCCTGCTGTCTGCAGTGTAGATTGAAGGCAGTTGTTGACACAAAGATTGATGAATCCTATTTTGTCACAGTTAAGAGAATCTGAGGACCCTGCACAATTGGCTCTACCTTCAATAAAGCAAGGATAAATCCAATGCTGTCCTTATTGTAGATGGAAAGCTGAATTCAAGTTGTGAACCCTGCTGTCCGCAGTGTAGATTGAGGCTCTAGTGAGCACAGTTATAGATGAATGCTATTTGTCACATTCTTTTACAAAATCGAAGACATAGAATCCATTAGTCTCTACCTTAAATAAAGCAAGGCTTGATTCAATGTTTTCTGTAGTACTGATGTGACTCGTGGTATGAAGAGGTAAACTCTGTTGTTCATAGTTTATATTTGAAGGTAGTAGTTAGTACAGACATTGAGAACTGCTTCTTGTGCCATCCATTAAGAAAATTGTCTCTGCCTTACATAAATGAAGAGAGACGCAGTGTTTGCGGCGGCAGGACCCAGGAGCCGCAAGATGACCAGGAGTGCAGCTGACCCTCCCCCTTGACACCGGGGGCATTATTTTTGACCTCGCGCCTCCGGCTTTGTGGGAGATGCAGCGTTTGCTTCAGTAGGACCCATGAGCTGCAAGGGAGACTAGGAGTGCAGCTGACCCTCCCCCTTGACACCGGGGGCATTATCTTTGACCTCGCGCCTACCGATTCATGGGAGACACAGCGTTTGCGGCAGCAGGACCCAGGAGCCACAAGGAAGACCAGGAGTGCAGCTGACTCTCCCCCTTGACACCGGGACATTATCTTTGACTTCGCGCCTCTCGCTACGTGGGAGATGCAGCGTTTGCGGTGGCAGGACCCAGGAGCCGCAAGGGAGACCAGGAGTGCAGCTGACCCTCCCCCTGGACACCGGGGGTGATTTAAACAAGCATCATTTCCGGCCAAACGGGGCACGTGTGGGCGTGCGCCGGGCTAAGTCCGGGCAAAGGGCAGGCCGTCTGTGGCCATCTGGGGCCCTCATTTCATTTCATCTGCTGATTGCTGCTGCTGGCCACTAAAGGTACTGTTCATTCTAAACTTCTCTAACTTCCATTGTTGGAAGTGGGACTAAATTCCCTGCCTGCTTGATCATTTGACTATCCTTCTGCATCCCAAGGGACTGTTTGCTGCTGCTCCCTCGGAGCTTGTTAAATTCCTGTTCCCAAATTTTTACATCTATTACTAACATCATTAGTTAAGAGCTATGGGAAAACGAAAGGTTATGGAGGGTGGGGGTGCGCCCATCAGCAAAAAGGGAAAAAAATCTGAAAAACTCCCCATGCGGCCATGAACTGTGTCCTAACTAGAATTGAAGACATAGTTGCTGAGTGTGAACTAACCCTAGCCAGTGACAATTCGATGGCTACAGCCACCGATGGCCAAAGGTCCCCATGTGTTGCACCGAAGCAGAAACAAAAATGTATCCCTACCATGTTTACCAGCCAGAACCCTAGCAAGCAGAGCCCCAGCTCTTTGCAAAAAGCAGGTCCAGACCCTGATCTTACTGCCCAAAAAACATCAGAGCCATATCCCAGTGAAGGGCCGGATTAGGATCTCGTCACACTCCCATTGGTTCCATGTTTGCTCCTCTCAATTTAGACTGTGCCGTCATAGTGGAAAATTCCGGAGGGACAATGAGGGGCAATTGCGATAGAGCTAATGGGGGGGAGAACCTGGGGATAACCTATGTATGACCTCCAAGTTGGAACTTCTTGATAGGATACAAATCCTGGAAAAGCTAGTGGCAATCCTAACGGAGAAGGTGGAGGGTCTGGTAAAAGGAAGGATGACAAGGGGTCCAGAGCCCCGCACCTTCTCCATGGGGGAAACAAAAATTGCTAACCAGGCTGGTTGTGTCCCACAGAGAGTAGTGCCATCAAAAGTCCTTCCCCCAAGACCAATGATCCAAAGGGTGGTGTGAGGGTAAGTGGACCACCAGACACCTCTAGGTCTTATGCTGATTCTTTGACTCACAGTTTGGTAACAGGGCCTTCATTGGGGCAAGCTCCTTCTACGAGGCCCAAACAACCAGTGGCTAGCCACATCCCAGACGCAAACAGGTTCTCACCATCCATAGGTGCACGAGAGTTTTTACCATCCCACCCGTGGCAAGGCCAATTGTGTATATGACCCATGTTCCCAAATGAACTATGCTAGGGGGCTATAAAAGTAACAAGTTTATACACAATAAAGCTATTCATTGGTTGAGGCACACAAAGGGGTGTAGATCTATTATAAGAGACAATATGACGAGTGTAAGGAGGATAACTAGGGCTGATTCCATAACAGATTATGTGGAGGTGGAATTCTCAGATTCCACCATAGCAGAGAACCTTTTAACCCTTGACTATAGAACATCACCTCCCGATCACTCTTCTATTCAGATCCGCCGGTTTCCCCTCTCAACTCTGGTTCGTGCGCCAGAGAACTCAGGGCTGAGCCAAATTGATTGACTAGCAAGCACACACACCCTCCCCTTGGGCCCGGACCTGCACAAACCAGGTGGAAATGATCCGAGTCAGGCCCCCCCGGAATGAGCTGCCGCTGCCTCTTTGATTAGCGGGGAGCTGGCGGCGGACATGGTCGACCGACTAGAGAGAAGTCCAGCAAATGTTGAGAACTCCAGACAGAAAATAGTGGGGGTAATTCAGGTCATATCCTGGAATATAGCAGGTTTACAAAAAAACCTAGCCGACTAGGATTGGAATGATAAGGAGACATGGAGTCTGGTCCTTCTTTACAAACCGGGGTTCACTACATATCATATCCCCGCAACCACCTCAGGCAGGGGGCGCCCATCAGGGGGACTCATTATTTGATTGAACATCGAGCTGAACTGGTGAATATCAAAACACGATATCCCATCCCAGGACATTCTCCATATTTCAATTGTAGGGAATGAGGTAAATCCCAATCTGGAAATCTTCAACATCTATGCTAGAGGGTCCTCGGGTGCCCAGGCTAGTTCCACCATATCAACACTCAAGACGGAATTGTCGTCCATCAATACCAACGCAAGGATCATCGTTGCCGGTGACTTCAACTGCACCTTTGAACCCCTATGCAACGAGGGTATTTTGGGCATTGGGGACGAGGACTCCAAGTGGGCCATACCCCAACTCAGTCTGGCCCCTATTAAGAGATGGACCCAGAGAGCTGTCCAAATCAATGCCCTAACACTGGAGCATAATTTGCGAGCAGCAAATGGTAGAATCCGATCGGATCCTATGGGTGCATGTTCTTACAATAGATCTAGGTCCCCATCACGTATCGACTATATTCTATTAGATGTAGGGTCGTGGGCTGACCTTATTGACATGGAGGTGTTCCCCAGGTGCGACAGCGACCACAACCTGCTATGCATGCAGGTGAGGCGTGCACGGGATACTACATCTATTGAGCCACCTGGCCCCAGGAGGCAGTTAACAAGGCAGATATTACCCTCCAAATGCAACCGTCGTCTGAGATGGAGTAAGGTCGCCAGGCAGGAATCCACTCTGGAAAGTATTAGGGAGGCCATAAATCATAGCATCTTGGAACTCGATGACATAACGAGTCCCCCCCCAGTAGCCCCGCAGGAGTCAAAGCTTACAAAGGTTTATAAGGAGGTCATGGGGAAGGTAGGTGAGTTCTTCCTGGTCAAAGAAAATGGTGGCCGTAAGGCCCCTCGCCAGGGGCTGCACACCCTTGGTACTCCGAGGCATGTAGGATTAGGAGGCAGGAACTAACAAAAGCCCTAAGATAAAGATCAACCTAGTATAGCCGCAGCGAGAAAAATCTACTATCGGACAGTTGATATAGCCAAACATCTGTGGGAGGAAATGCATTGGCGAGATTTGAAATCTGCTGCCCATCTGAAAGACTCCACTAGATTCTGGAGCTAATTAGCATTGACACCTGAAAAGGAGTAGAACCTTTAGCAAACCATATAGTGGGGCGCCAATGGTATGAGCCCTTTTATGGCCTGTATTCCAGTGAGGTAGAGGATATACCCATTGAGCTGGCGCTAGGATCTACCCGCCCCAAGCCCCACACCCATGGGTAACTGTTTGGATTAAGAGAGGTACTATCGGCAATCACAACAATTGCCCTGGGCAAACCGCAGGCCCCAATGGTCTCCCGGGGGACCTAATGTTGCACAAAAAAAATCTTGGTCAGATTTTATTCTCCGGATTCTCAACCTCATTGCGAGTGGATACCCAATGCACGACTCTTGGACGGGTGCTGAGGTGGTGACTATTAATAAGAAAGGGGACCGGGAGGACCCTGCCAACTATAGACCGATCAGTTTGATCGATCTGGCCCAGAAAGTAGTTGGCAGGGTCCTTCTGACAAGATTGAGGTCCTGGATTGATGAGGAGGGCATTTTGTCACATTTCCAGGCTGGTTTTAGACAGGGGATTGGCACGATGGACAGGGTTTTCAGATTTCTTGCTCTCTACTGGAAGTCTGTTACAATAAAAAAGGGCAGCCTTTACATGGCATTCATCGATTTAAGAACAGCCTTTGACCTGGTCCCTCGCGCCAAGCTATGGCAGACAATGTTCGATCTTGGCACCCCCGCTCTAATCCTGGACCTCATTAAAAGGCTCCAATAGGGGAATTACGCTAGAGTGAGGTGGGGTAACGAGAGTCAACTGACTGAGAGGATAGCGGTCAAGAGAGGGGTCCGCCAGGGCTGTGTTTTGGCCCTGACGCTGTTCTCCCTATTCATCAATGGAGTGGTGGACCACTTGAGGGAGGACGGGGGCGATGCCCCAACCCTGGCAGGGGAAAAAAAACACACTTCTATTTGTGGATGACACGCTCTTGATTTCAAAAAGCCCCATGGGGCTACAAAAAGTACTTGACCGCTTCACCCAGTTTTGTGATGCCCAAAACCAAATTAATGGCCCTGGCACCATCGAAAAACTTTAAAAATGACTTTAGATTAAATGATACCCCCCTGGAGCTTGTCGAGGCCTTTGACTATCTAGGAGTGAGGATTAATAGTCGGATGACTTGGTCCTCGCACCTGGCCAAAATGGGGGCTATTTCTATTTAACAACAGATATATCAGAGGGTCTGGAAAAAGAACTCAAAAAATGCACGCCATGTAATCCAAATGTTCATTAAGCATGTGTGTAACAATCTAAGGTCATACCTGTAGTGGTCAACCAAGGATGCCCATCAGTCACCATATGGAACCATCATTTGGGATTCCAAACAAGACCAAAATCAGGAGTGCCACTATACTTTCAAAGTGAAGGGTCCAGATGTATTTAAAGGTACCCTTAACCGGTCAGATTGGTCTTATTATGGTCTTGCTACTCAATTAAGAGGATCTTAGCACACATGATACATGGGGGACTGATGTTGCAGTGCACAAAAATAAGTGTGAAAAAATAATAAGAAAAAGTGTAATTAAAATTGGATGAGAGTGTACTGATAATTTTATTCGGGTGCTACCCAAACCTCCAATGTTAAAAAGTAGTTACTGACAGTCACTATAGTATGGACTGCCTAGATGTTTTATATGGTCAACATGTTTCAGCAATTCGTGATACAATTGTCATTGAATGAATGAATGAAATAAGATTTATAATCGCGCAACTTAGCCCAGTGGGCATCAAGGCACCTAGCTCAATATCTAGCTGAGTCAGCAGGTGACAGGAACTTACTGGTAGGCTTTAATGAAACACCAAGTTTTAAGGGCTTTCCTAAAGAGATCCAGTGAGGGTTGAGATTGGATCTCCAAAGGAAATGTGTTCCATAGTTGGGGTGCCAAGATGGAAAACGCCCTACTCCCCCATCTAACCTTCCTAGAGCGTGGGACTACCAGTTGATTCAGTTCCACAGAGCGAAGACATCTGCTGGGTACATAGCGAGTAAGCAAGGACCCAAGCGCGTCAGAAGGGAATGTCATGAGGGCACTATACGTAAGGCAAAGGAGTTTAAAAGAGACCCTAAAGAAGATAGGGAGCCAATGAAGGCTCTTCCTTGCCACAGTAGCAGATGCACGCCACGGAAGGGCCAGCACGAATCGCGCAGCAGCGTTCTGCACCACCTGTAAACGCTGCAGAAGACAATTGTTGGACCCGGCGTAAAGCGAATTACAATAATACAGCCTGGAGCCAACAAGAGCAGTCATGATCTGCTTGCGTGCCTGGTAAGAAAGATAATGAAGGATTCCTTTAAGGGTCCTCATAACACCCCAACAGGTGGCGACTGTCCTGTTTACCTGAAGCTCCATAGAGAGCGAGGTGTCGAAGATGACGCCAAGATTCCTAGCAGATTGGGTGGGAGTGGGGCAGGTGCCAAGGGATGAGGGCCACCACTCACTCGATCACGCGTCCTGGTCCTTACCAAAGACCAGGTCCTCTGTTTTGTCGCCGTTCAACTTTAGGGAGTTAAGAATCATCCACTCTGCAACAAGCTGCATGCAGGACCTAAAGTTGAATGCGGATGTACTCACAGAGTGGGCCAGAGACACCATGATCTGCGTGCCGTCGGCGTACGACACCACCTCCATCCCCTGAGATCTTACTAATCTCGCGAGGGGAGCCACGTTGATATTAAACAGGGTCGGGCTTAAGGCCGATCCCTGTGGCACCCCACATTGCAAAGATTTAGCAGGGGAGAGGAAATCTCCGAGCATCACTCGCTGTTCTCTATGCTGTAAAAAAGAGTTCAGGAGACTCAGGGCCGGCCCTGTTACCCCTGCCTCCCTCAGCCGAGATGTTAAGGTTGAGGGAGACAGGGTGTCAAACGCCGCCGTAAGGTCCAACAGCACTAACACGGTAGTTTGGCCGAGATCTACTTTTTGGCGAATGTTATCTACCACCTTAGTCAAAGCAGACTCCGTGCTGTGGAACTTCCTAAAGCCATGTTGGGACCCGTCCAAGAACCCAGAAGAATCCAGGAAGATGGATAAGTGAAAGTTCAAATGAGCTTCCAACATCTTTGCAGGGGCAGGCAGAAGGGACATTGGTCTGAAATTTTTAAGAAAGCCAGGGTCCAATGAGGGCTTCTTAAGGAGAGGCCTTACTATTGCCTTCTTCCAGACCGTAGGAAAGGCGCCATGTTCCATAGCCCCATTCAGGACCATTGCTTTCTTCAGGACCGTGTCTAGTAATGGCTACTGCAAACAATAGTGATTAAAGAAACCAAAATGTGTGCTCAAAATCACAACAGATACAGACATCACCTGAATTCACTAGGTGTCCGCATCGTTTCTTTCACTCTTCCAAGTCGTGTAAAACTACTACAAGGAAATAAACACATGAAGATAGAAAACAGAAGAAATAGCGTGCAAAGTTCAGTTCATAATTTAAAAGTGTAAATTCTTTTTAAAGTCAAGTGACCATATTATGTATCACTGGCACTATGTTCGTGCATATGTCTCAATATTGGCTCTGATTTAGGAAATACCAATCTGGTACATAGAAACCATCTTACCGTACTTGTAAGAGGTCAAGACCTCACCCCACCTGGCCACGGCTCAGGAAAAGGGGAAGCACCGCTCTACAACAAAGGAGATAAATAAACAGGACTCTGTTATCCAACTCCATTGAAAAAATTTTGAATTCATCCATCCCGTGTCTGTACAACCAGTCACACGTCCATTGCCCACTCATAAGGTTTACATTTTTTTTTTTTTTTAAGTGTTGAAAAACACAGCTCTCGCGTTTTCAACAGGAGCTGAAGCAACCCGGCTGCACGAGTAAAAGACCTATTAGCGATCGTTTACAGAACCTAGAAGGCAGCGTGTCTTCAAACGGGCAAAGACGCCCGAACGAGCAGGCGTCAATCATACATTTTAAAAGATTAAGTTTGAAGAAAGAAAGGATTGTCCTTCTCCTCGCCTACCTGTCCGTCGGTACTTCACCACTCGGCATCCAAGCCGATCGGGGAGGTGCCGCGGCCGGCAGGAGCAAGGGATTATAACCCCGCGCGTGATTGGTCAAAGGACCGATCACGTGGTACGTTGTTTTGATGAGATGTGGCTGTAGATGGAAGCAGGTTCCTGATTGGTTTGACAAGGCTAGTTGTCAGCCAATCATCATGAGGCAAGCAAGATACTACCTGGCCCAACCCTGTGTAAAGGTTTTGAAGTTCACAGAGTATAACTTTATCAATAAGGGCATTTTCTTTGTGAACAAGGTGGTATATGTATAGGGAACAGATCAAGTGTTCATAGCGGCAAAAGTGCATAAGCCGAAGTGTTAACACTGCAGAAGCCGTCCATGGTACAGTGAGACAAAATGGAATTTTAACCAATGTGACCAAAGACCGTGGGGCAGGTACGGACAGGAACATTGGCGATTGTCTACATTGGTAATAGTCTGGCCAAAGCCTCTCTGAGTCAGGATATTATATAAAGTAAAGAGATGATGTGTGTGAGCGAGCCTACTGGACAAAATAGGCGAATGATTACATTATCCGCTAAGGAACACCGTCTCTCTTGGGCTTGACCATTACTTATTTATTGAGGTGTCACCAGTTTTGAAACAGTGATGTGGACATTAAATTATAGGGTTGACCAGGGTATATCATCGTTCAACCCCACACGGTTAGTTCCCAACTTAAACACCCATTTCTGTTCTTTGAGTAAGAGATATTTGGACACATCCGAAACATGTGCTGGAATATGTAGTTTTTCAATAACTGTCCACTGGAACGCCGTTGAAGGATGGCGTGCTTCGAGAAAGTGGTTTGTCAGTTTCGTTGCTTGTCTCTTGCACCTGATGGTGCTCCTATGTTCAGAGATTCTGACCCTGATTTTACGGGTCGTCATCCCTATGTACCTAAGGCCATAGGGGCAGGTGATGAGATA
Organism: Lissotriton helveticus; assembly: GCF_964261635.1. Taxonomy (NCBI): domain Eukaryota; kingdom Metazoa; phylum Chordata; class Amphibia; order Caudata; family Salamandridae; genus Lissotriton; species Lissotriton helveticus. The sequence goes on from NC_136059.1 coordinate 120,728,835, forward strand.
AACAAGATTCTCACTGTTGCAATTCGTGAATTTTGTTTGAATCCACGGCCTTGACATGCCTATGTCTATTTCTGTTGTCTTCCTTGTTTGTGGGCAAGCTTGCCTCATACCACAGGGATGATGACCAGTGACAGGCGGAAGGTCCCAGAGAGAACCCAGAGCCCTGGGTCTCTCGTCACGTGGTCGGGTGTGGACCAATCGGTCCCTGAGGTTGGGTCCTCTTTTAAATGAGAACAGTGGACTCTGAATTGAGACATGATCAGAATTGAGAATAGACCAGTGCCTTTTGACCACTTTCTGTATGCTGTTAGATAGTGTTCCAAAAGTTGTTACGAAAGTGAGCCTATCCAGAGGAGGTTTTTGGACAGAGGGTTCAAGAAGAGCCAACCGATTGTTATTCCGGGCACGCTTCAATGAACGGTGTACCAGTCTAGATGGATATTTCCTTGAAATCAATTGATCCTTCAGGGCCAGAGAGTGTGTTTTGAAAGCCACAGGATTTGAACAGTTCCTCTGGACCCGTAAAAACTGTCCATAAGGCAAGTTTTCCCATAGGGATTTAGGGTGGTGGCTGTCAAAGCATAATAAGGAGTTTTTCGCCAAAGGTTTCCTGTACAATTCTGATTGTAATCCCTCCGGAGTTGCTGTAATGAGTAAGTCCAGGAAAGCTAGTTGATCGCCACCTACTTCAATCGTGAAGCAAAGGAAATCTTTTCTGTTGTTTAACCAAACCAGGAAGTCGTTACACCTCTCTTTAGTACCCCGCCATACCACTAGGACATCATCGATGTACCTTTTCCATATTTTTATACAATCGATGAAAGGATTTGTGGTCACCAGTATGTGCTCCTGTTCAAAAGAATGAACGTAGAGATTTGCCAGACTGGGAGCGTAAACGCTCCCCATACTGGTACCTGACGTCTGGAGGTACATCGAGTTCTCAAATTGAAAGAAATAGTGTTTCATTGCCAGGGTGGCACAGGCAATGATGAAGCTAGGTGGTGTAATACTGTCTAGGTCTCTTGACTGTAGCAGAAGCTGTATGTCTTCAAGAGTCTCGTCCTGTGGAATTGATGTATATAATGCTTCTACATCAAAAGAGACAAGGAGATCTGTGGTAGCATCAAAATCAATTTCCGGCAACAGACGTAATACGTCTGTTGTGTCCTTTAGATAGGTAGGCATTTCTCGAACCATAGGGCGCAAAAAATGATCAACAAATGTTGATAAAGGTTCGAGGATGGAACCAATGCCCGAAATAATTGGGCGATCCGGAGGTGGTCTCTGCTTTTTATGCACCTTGGGTAGGGCATAAAAATATGGAGTGATTGGATGTACGGTACAAAGAAAGGTAGCCTCCTTTGGCGTGATCCATCCTTCGGACAGCGCTTCTTCAGTCATAACCAAAATTGTGGTTTTCAGTTCCTGAGTAGGATCAGTCTCCAGGAGGCGGTAGGATCTCACATCGCCCAACTGGCGTAAGCATTCAGGGGGCTATTTCTAAACACCAGCGCCTCTCCTACAGTTGACCCGTGACCCCCGCCATTAAGGTCTATGAGAGAAAAGCCTTGCCCTCATCACTATACGGAGTTTCGAGAAGGTCACAGATCTAGTAAGATCATAGAACAAGTTTTTTAGAGACTTGGTCTCGGTTCCTCCATCATCCCCACTAATCCCGCTTCGCTATGACTTGGGGAGACATCCAATAAACGAGGTGGCAAGATTTTGCCCTTTATTGTTTTGGACATGCCTCAGAAGGTGCCCGGAGTTATACCACTATGCCACTGCATTGACCGAATTATTAGAACTAGATGTGGGCCACAAGATACACTGGCTATCCAAATTGAAACAGCTAGTGGAGGATATAAGTCTGGGAGAAGCTTGGGTGAGTCAGAACCCGCCGCCCAAAGCAGTTGTAAAAAAGACCTATTGGGATTGGGTGGCCGCGGCCGCTGCAAAAAGCGGGAACCACGGTACTCTGACAGAAATCTACCTGAGCGCTAAGCCTGCGCCCAAATTAGAATCTTTCCTAGATCTTATCGAGTCCCTGAAAGACAGGGCCCTGTACCTGAAGTTCAGGTTTGTTACCCTCCCATTGAACGACTTCAGAGCAGGCTGGTCGGCACCTGAGGGGGAGTGATTTGGGGTGCTCGGGCTGTGCCTCCCCTGCGAAATCAGTCGCCCATTTCCTCTTCACCTGTCCAGCTTATGGCCATGCAAGGAGGAAATGGCTGAAACCCGTTTGTTCCAACCTGGGTTGTAGAGACCACAGGGTGGCGCAGCGTATTTTGTCATTGAAGACTTCGATCCCCAGCCTAATCTGTGGGGTGGCCAAATACCTGGGCTGCGCCTGGCTGAGGAGGATGACATTTTCTAGGATGATTCAAGCACAGGCTGTGGAACTCCCGAACGCCACCTTGTAATGTTGTGCATCTCGGTTTTTTTACGATAAATAATTTTTAACTGCTTATTGAATACATGACCAATTTGTCTATCAATGTATGAATTATGCATTATACATTATGTTTGGATCTTGCTATATATTGCACCTTTTTAAATATTGATTAATGTATTTTTAGTGGGAGAAGTTTTTCCCCTTCACCCTTTTTAAAACTTTTTTTTATACTTTTATGATATTGTATATCGAATAAAGTTATATACAATACATTAAATGAAGACTACTTTGAATGCTGTATATAGTGTAGATAGAAACATGAATTCAAGTTGTGACCCCTGCTGTCCGTAGTGTAGATCGAAGGCAGTAGTTGACACAGACATGGAGGAATGCTTTTTGTCAGTTACATAACCAAAACATGAAGACATACATCATGAAATATCTCAAAATTATTTAAATAAAGGCTGAATTTCCTACTGTTCAAACTTTAAGAAAATCTGAGGACATTGCGATATTGTCTTTGTTTTAAATAAATCAAGATTGTATTTAATGTTTTCTGTAGTGCTGGTGCTGTTGGTATTTAGTTGTCAACTCTACTGAGTGCAGTATTGATTGAAGGCAGTTCTGACCTCAGATACTGAAGACAAATTTACATCCAAAGCTGAATTGAAGTTATGAAGTCTGGTCTTTGCAATGTATATTGAAGGTAGTACTCGACACAAACATCAATGAATGCTATTTTGTTCAGTTAACAGAATCTGAGGACATAGTACAATTGTGTCTGCCTTAAATAAATTGAGACTAATATGTCATACTCTGTTTTAAGAATTTGCTGCATTCTTAAATGCACTAAGGAAAGCATTAAGTTTTATACCATGCTTACGTCATCAATAATGACAAGTTTCATTTTCTTTAAGAGTCTTCACAACAAGCATCTCCAGATAGCTTGTGGTATTTCAATTTGTTGTCATGCTCCACAGGTAGTATAAGTAAAAGATGTAATGTAGCATTGGAAATGTTAACATTTGGTCATATTTTGAATATATGGAATTTTTTACAAATATGCGACAAGCAAATGATGCCAATTAGGTAACTATTCTATAAGATATAAGAATTGGAAAAAAACTGAACATGGGAAAGACGTTTTATATATACGATTACTTTGGAATTTGTTTGCAAATCAAAATATTGTTTTTGAGTTTGTAGCTACTTTTAGAATAATTGATAACCCTAGTCAAGAAAGGCAGCAAGTGTGCAAATTTCCCACTGCCTTCGGCCGAGGTAGTAGCTACATTAAAAAGGTTCGATAAAGGGCCTTGACTTTGAATCAGAATATGAAATTCAAGAATAATTGATAACCCCAGCCAAGAAAGGCAGCAAGTGTGCACATTTCTTACTGCCTTTGGCCGGGGTAGTAGCTACAACAAAAAGGCTCAATAAAGGCCCTGCACATTGAATAGGAATATGAAATTGAACAATAATTGAAACCTGTGTCAAAAAAGGCAGCATGTAGGTGTGTGTAAGTGTGGATGATGTGTTGATTGATTGGAAGATGAATAAGGTGAAAAGCCGACCCGCACAATACACACTGCCTTGTCAGGGAAGTGGATGTTTGGATTTCTAGTCCATTGCATAGAGTGGGATTTGGATTCCACAGTGAGAATCTTGAGAAACGGCTTCCACATTTAAGTAAGCAAGCAAGTGCATAAAGTACACACTCCCGACACTGGGCGGTAGGGTTAAAAAATAACAATATTGGCCCATTTCTGGGGATTGTCATTAGAATTTCAAAATTATTCGGCAACCGCAGTAACTCTTGAGTGACTGACACAGATCCGGTAACCGAGACTGTACAAAGTTGTCTAACTCTTGGAGTGGGTGACACGCACCTGGCAACCCAGGTGGCAGACGGTGCACTAACTCTAGGAGTGACTGACATGCTGCACGCATCCGTCAACTCAGGCGGCTCACCGTGCACTAACTTTAGGAGTGATTGATGCACTCTGCAACCCAGGCAGCACTCAGTGTATCAATTTCAGGCTTGAGTGACACGCACCTGGCAAACCAGGCTGTACTATGTGAGGGGCCTGTGTTACACTCCTGCTCTCCCCTGCTGCAGTGTCTACCGGCAGATGCTGACAGGGAGAGCATGGTCGGGGTAGGTGTATATAAAGGGCCTGCACTTTGAATTACAATATGAAATATTACAATAATTGATAACCCCAGCAAAAAAGGAAAGAAGTAGGTGTATGTATGTGTAGATGATGTGTTAATTGAGTGGAAGATAAAAAATGGTGAAAAATAATAAAGGCTGTAGATGCGCAAAGTATGCACTGGCTTGTCAGGGAAGTGGATGTTTGGATTTCCAGTCCATTACACAGACTGTGCGTCGGATTCCGCAGTGGGAGCCTGAGAAATAGGTACCACATCTAAGCAAGCAATGGAAGTGCACAAAGTACAATATATTGTACATGTTTCCAAATGTTTTCAAATAAAAGCAATGAGACTGTGGGTTGAAAACCAATTATAGGTTTCAGAGCAACCGTGTTAGGACCATAGTAGTGGTGAGACAAAATGATATGCAAATAGCAATATGCTTCCGATGGGCACTATATATTCGTTTGGTAGGCGTTCATAAATGTCATCCCCTGAAAACCCTCTTTGCTATTTACGAGTATTTTAAAGAAGTAAGCTATTAAGATGACTAGCTTCCATTGGTCATAGTCGGGACACTTCAATTGCTGTAGGAAAACCCTTTAGAGACATACGAATGGTTATGTTAAATATGTAGCTTTTTTTAATTTCATAAAGAGAAATTATTTTGACAATTTTATATGTGTGCAATATAAGAAATAATAAAGAGATATATACACTTCTTTTTTAGGGAAAAGTTACCTTCAATTTAATAAAAACTATTGATTGGTCTGAATTTTCTTACTCAGTGAATCATGAATGATTGTCTTGGTTAAAGGTTTGGAAATCTATTGAAAATATTATAGAAATATGATTTTTAGTATGGAGAGTTTACATTTTATGGTACAGATGTCTACTTTAGATACATTACAAAATTAATTAAAAAATGTAGCCTTTAATTTATAAAAAAAAATTAGACAGTTTAAACTGTTACAACCAGTTATATTTTCGAACAATAACTTTAAAAACGGGATGATAAATGTTGTAAAACTTGCACTTACCAGAAGTATCCAATGACAGCCAGTATTTGTCGGACTAAGAATAATGTCCAATTTCTCAAAAGGTACCTGAGGAGTTAAAAATGCAATCATGAATAGGTTTACATTACAACCCGACTACATACGTTTAGACTTACAAGTGTTCGAAAACATGAATATCAACGCAATATATATTCAAAATAAACAAACTCCCCTTGAAAAACTTTTAAAAACATCTTACTTCTGTCATAGTCTTCTAAACGTTACTCGATTCTACTCTAAAACATTAATTCAAAAAAATTACTAACTTTCAATATTTCTTTACACCTGTAATACTGAAAAGTCATATAATAGATATGAATATTTACCCGAAAAGCAGAAGAGCGATATTTGCCCAGGAATATACATGACGAAACTGTTGCTGAGTTTGCTAAACAGTAAGGTTAAAATAAAAGGTTTTCAGTACACATATTGATGAATTATTATTGTTTATGGCTAGGTAACTGGAACATCATTACACCACACATCTAAAGTATGTCCATTAGTTAAAAAAAGGTACCCTTTAATAGATTACCTTTCACGCTCGATCCATGGTTCTGGACTTTAGTGAAACCATCAGGATATACAGTAAGGCTTCCGTAATGCTGAAACTATTGGTACTTGGTGGCATCCATTTCTATTTCAAAAAAAGATAAATGGGAAAAAAAGTGAAGAGAATTCTATGATAGATGTAAAGAACAAATTTGACAAGCACACATTCAATTACAAAGACATAAATAAGTATAAAGGTGTCTGAATTCATATTTAGTAAAACAACTGTCACTCCGTCTTCACAGCTCAATCCGCCCACGAACTTTAAGTGAGGGAGAGGAAATACCTATCATTACATGCGAGGAAGCAATTTCCTGAGCGGGAGAAAACTTATATTAACTTTGGGGTTAGGGCACGCACGATTTATAAGAATAGAGGTCTGGGAGGGCCATATGACGCAGCAATAACTATTAGAACCATGTACGCACCATTTAAAAGAATACATACCTGGGAGGGTCACGTGACGCAGTCATAAATATTAAAACTAGTGGGGGAATTAGGAGGGAGCAAACACGATGAACCATAAAGCATATATTCCACAGAAATAAAGCAAAACAGAGCTGGGAGGGCCACGTGACTCAGTAAAAAAAAATAATACTGTTATCAACGCACAATTTATAAGAATACAGGCTAAAGCACGTGACAGTTCAAAAATACGAAACAGAAATTCATGCACGCACAATTTATTTAAACAAAGGCCTAGGAGGGCTCCGTGACGCAGAAGGAAATATTATGATTAACCATATAGATCATTAAGAATAGAGGCCTGGGAAGGCCACGTGACGTAGCAATAAATATTAAAAGTCACGAGAAGATAGAAGGGAGCAAATATGATGAAGCACAAAGGATATGGCGCACAAAAATAAAGCAAGACAGAGCTGGGAGGGCCATGTTACGCAGTAAAAAAAAATAATATTATCATGCATGTACAATTTATAAGAAAAGAGACCAAAGCACGTGACACACTTTAAAAATACAACACAGCTATTGATGCATGCTCAATTTGTAAAAAAAGAGGCCTGGGAGTGTTTAGTGACACAGAAGGAAATATTACCATCATGAACAGAAGATCAATAAGAATAGAGGCCTGGGACGGCTGGTGACGCAGAAAAATATACTATCATACAGACACAATTAATAAGAATAGGGGCCTAAGCATGTGGCGTACTACAGAAATACGACACAGAAATTCATGCATGCACAATTTATAAAAATAGAGGCCTGGAGCACATTGTGACGCAGAAATAAACTTTTCTATTATTTAGCGACAATTTAAAACCATTGAGGGCTAGGAGAGCAACGTCATGCAGATAGCAAAGCACATGACACACTTTAAAAATACAACACATAAATTCATGTACGCTCAATTTATAAAAAAAACAGGCCTGGGAGTGTCCTGTGACACAGAAGGAAATATTATGATCATCAATGGAAGATCAATAAGAATAGAGGCCTGGGAAGGGTCGTGAAGCAGAGAAAAAATACCATCATGTACGCATGATTAATAACAATAGAGGCCTAAGCATGTGGCCTAGTACAGAAATATTTTACAACAAGGGGTGGTGATGGACAGAGTCTCTGAATTAAGCAGAGTACTCTCACCCAGTCAAGAGATCAGGGCTAGATCCAACACCGTTTTTTAGCTCATTGCACCATCCCAGTTTCAGAACCTGGCTGTATGCAAATTAGTCTGTCCCTGGCCCAGTGCATCATGGGAACAGGGCAGACCAGACTACAAAAGCCAATTCTTACACTGGGAAGGAAACAAGCTTCCGGGGACCGGTTTCTGCCATTTCAGGCGTCTTCGGCCCGGCTTGCTTGAATCCTGATGGTGCAATGAGCAAGGGACTCACATCTGAGTATACCCTTCCACGCTTAGGGTGGACAAAATAATTTACAACAAGGGGTGGTGATGGACAGAGTCTCTGAATTAAGCAGAGTACTCTCACCCAGTCAAGAGATCAGGGCTAGATCCAACACCGTTTTTTAGCTCATTGCACCATCCCAGTTTCAGAACCTGGCTGTATGCAAATTAGTCTGTCCCTGGCCCAGTGCATCATGGGAACAGGGCAGACCAGACTACAAAAGCCAATTCTTACACTGGGAAGGAAACAAGCTTCCGGGGACCGGTTTCTGCCATTTCAGGCGTCTTCGGCCCGGCTTGCTTGAATCCTGATGGTGCAATGAGCAAGGGACTCACATCTGAGTATACCCTTCCACGCTTAGGGTGGACAAAATAATTTACAACAAGGGGTGGTGATGGACAGAGTCTCTGAATTAAGCAGAGTACTCTCACCCAGTCAAGAGATCAGGGCTAGATCCAACACCGTTTTTTAGCTCATTGCACCATCCCAGTTTCAGAACCTGGCTGTATGCAAATTAGTCTGTCCCTGGCCCAGTGCATCATGGGAACAGGGCAGACCAGACTACAAAAGCCAATTCTTACACTGGGAAGGAAACAAGCTTCCGGGGACCGGTTTCTGTCATTTCAGGCGTCTTCGGCCCGGCTTGCTTGAATCCTGATGGTGCAATGAGCAAGGGACTCACATCTGAGTATACCCTTCCACGCTTAGGGTGGACAAAATAATTTACAACAAGGGGTGGTGATGGACAGAGTCTCTGAATTAAGCAGAGTACTCTCACCCAGTCAAGAGATCAGGGCTAGATCCAACACCGTTTTTTAGCTCATTGCACCATCCCAGTTTCAGAACCTGGCTGTATGCAAATTAGTCTGTCCCTGGCCCAGTGCATCATGGGAACAGGGCAGACCAGACTACAAAAGCCAATTCTTACACTGGGAAGGAAACAAGCTTCCGGGGACCGGTTTCTGCCATTTCAGGCGTCTTCGGCCCGGCTTGCTTGAATCCTGATGGTGCAATGAGCAAGGGACTCACATCTGAGTATACCCTTCCACGCTTAGGGTGGACAAAATAATTTACAACAAGGGGTGGTGATGGACAGAGTCTCTGAATTAAGCAGAGTACTCTCACCCAGTCAAGAGATCAGGGCTAGATCCAACACCGTTTTTTAGCTCATTGCACCATCCCAGTTTCAGAACCTGGCTGTATGCAAATTAGTCTGTCCCTGGCCCAGTGCATCATGGGAACAGGGCAGACCAGACTACAAAAGCCAATTCTTACACTGGGAAGGAAACAAGCTTCCGGGGACCGGTTTCTGCCATTTCAGGCGTCTTCGGCCCGGCTTGCTTGAATCCTGATGGTGCAATGAGCAAGGGACTCACATCTGAGTATACCCTTCCACGCTTAGGGTGGACAAAATAATTTACAACAAGGGGTGGTGATGGACAGAGTCTCTGAATTAAGCAGAGTACTCTCACCCAGTCAAGAGATCAGGGCTAGATCCAACACCGTTTTTTAGCTCATTGCACCATCCCAGTTTCAGAACTTGGCTGTATGCAAATTAGTCTGTCCCTGGCCCAGTGCATCATGGGAACAGGGCAGACCAGACTACAAAAGCCAATTCTTACACTGGGAAGGAAACAAGCTTCCGGGGACCGGTTTCTGCCATTTCAGGCGTCTTCGGCCCGGCTTGCTTGAATCCTGATGGTGCAATGAGCAAGGGACTCACATCTGAGTATACCCTTCCACGCTTAGGGTGGACAAAATAATTTACAACAAGGGGTGGTGATGGACAGAGTCTCTGAATTAAGCAGAGTACTCTCACCCAGTCAAGAGATCAGGGCTAGATCCAACACCGTTTTTTAGCTCATTGCACCATCCCAGTTTCAGAACCTGGCTGTATGCAAATTAGTCTGTCCCTGGCCCAGTGCATCATGGGAACAGGGCAGACCAGACTACAAAAGCAAATTCTTACACTGGGAAAGAAACAAGCTTCCGGGGACCGGTTTCTGCCATTTCAGGCGTCTTCGGCCCAGCTTGCTTGAATCCTGATGGTGCAATGAGCAAGGGACTCACATCTGAGTATACCCTTCCACGCTTAGGGTGGACAAAATAATTTACAACAAGGGGTGGTGATGGACAGAGTCTCTGAATTAAGCAGAGTACTCTCACCCAGTCAAGAGATCAGGGCTAGATCCAACACCGTTTTTTAGCTCATTGCACCATCCCAGTTTCAGAACCTGGCTGTATGCAAATTAGTCTGTCCCTGGCCCAGTGCATCATGGGAACAGGGCAGACCAGACTACAAAAGCCAATTCTTACACTGGGAAGGAAACAAGCTTCCGGGGACCGGTTTCTGCCATTTCAGGCGTCTTCGGCCCGGCTTGCTTGAATCCTGATGGTGCAATGAGCAAGGGACTCACATCTGAGTATACCCTTCCACGCTTAGGGTGGACAAAATAATTTACAACAAGGGGTGGTGATGGACAGAGTCTCTGAATTAAGCAGAGTACTCTCACCCAGTCAAGAGATCAGGGCTAGATCCAACACCGTTTTTTAGCTCATTGCACCATCCCAGTTTCAGAACTTGGCTGTATGCAAATTAGTCTGTCCCTGGCCCAGTGCATCATGGGAACAGGGCAGACCAGACTACAAAAGCCAATTCTTACACTGGGAAGGAAACAAGCTTCCGGGGACCGGTTTCTGCCATTTCAGGCGTCTTCGGCCCGGCTTGCTTGAATCCTGATGGTGCAATGAGCAAGGGACTCACATCTGAGTATACCCTTCCACGCTTAGGGTGGACAAAATAATTTACAACAAGGGGTGGTGATGGACAGAGTCTCTGAATTAAGCAGAGTACTCTCACCCAGTCAAGAGATCAGGGCTAGATCCAACACCGTTTTTTAGCTCATTGCACCATCCCAGTTTCAGAACCTGGCTGTATGCAAATTAGTCTGTCCCTGGCCCAGTGCATCATGGGAACAGGGCAGACCAGACTACAAAAGCAAATTCTTACACTGGGAAAGAAACAAGCTTCCGGGGACCGGTTTCTGCCATTTCAGGCGTCTTCGGCCCGGCTTGCTTGAATCCTGATGGTGCAATGAGCAAGGGACTCACATCTGAGTATACCCTTCCACGCTTAGGGTGGACAAAATAATTTACAACAAGGGGTGGTGATGGACAGAGTCTCTGAATTAAGCAGAGTACTCTCACCCAGTCAAGAGATCAGGGCTAGATCCAACACCGTTTTTTAGCTCATTGCACCATCCCAGTTTCAGAACCTGGCTGTATGCAAATTAGTCTGTCCCTGGCCCAGTGCATCATGGGAACAGGGCAGACCAGACTACAAAAGCCAATTCTTACACTGGGAAGGAAACAAGCTTCCGGGGACCGGTTTCTGCCATTTCAGGCGTCTTCGGCCCGGCTTGCTTGAATCCTGATGGTGCAATGAGCAAGGGACTCACATCTGAGTATACCCTTCCACGCTTAGGGTGGACAAAATAATTTACAACAAGGGGTGGTGATGGACAGAGTCTCTGAATTAAGCAGAGTACTCTCACCCAGTCAAGAGATCAGGGCTAGATCCAACACCGTTTTTTAGCTCATTGCACCATCCCAGTTTCAGAACTTGGCTGTATGCAAATTAGTCTGTCCCTGGCCCAGTGCATCATGGGAACAGGGCAGACCAGACTACAAAAGCCAATTCTTACACTGGGAAGGAAACAAGCTTCCGGGGACCGGTTTCTGCCATTTCAGGCGTCTTCGGCCCGGCTTGCTTGAATCCTGATGGTGCAATGAGCAAGGGACTCACATCTGAGTATACCCTTCCACGCTTAGGGTGGACAAAATAATTTACAACAAGGGGTGGTGATGGACAGAGTCTCTGAATTAAGCAGAGTACTCTCACCCAGTCAAGAGATCAGGGCTAGATCCAACACCGTTTTTTAGCTCATTGCACCATCCCAGTTTCAGAACCTGGCTGTATGCAAATTAGTCTGTCCCTGGCCCAGTGCATCATGGGAACAGGGCAGACCAGACTACAAAAGCAAATTCTTACACTGGGAAAGAAACAAGCTTCCGGGGACCGGTTTCTGCCATTTCAGGCGTCTTCGGCCCAGCTTGCTTGAATCCTGATGGTGCAATGAGCAAGGGACTCACATCAGAGTATACCCTTCCACGCTTAGGGTGGACAAAATAATTTACAACAAGGGGTGGTGATGGACAGAGTCTCTGAATTAAGCAGAGTACTCTCACCCAGTCAAGAGATCAGGGCTAGATCCAACACCGTTTTTTAGCTCATTGCACCATCCCAGTTTCAGAACCTGGCTGTATGCAAATTAGTCTGTCCCTGGCCCAGTGCATCATGGGAACAGGGCAGACCAGACTACAAAAGCCAATTCTTACACTGGGAAGGAAACAAGCTTCCGGGGACCGGTTTCTGCCATTTCAGGCGTCTTCGGCCCGGCTTGCTTGAATCCTGATGGTGCAATGAGCAAGGGACTCACATCTGAGTATACCCTTCCACGCTTAGGGTGGACAAAATAATTTACAACAAGGGGTGGTGATGGACAGAGTCTCTGAATTAAGCAGAGTACTCTCACCCAGTCAAGAGATCAGGGCTAGATCCAACACCGTTTTTTAGCTCATTGCACAATCCCAGTTTCAGAACCTGGCTGTATGCAAATTAGTCTGTCCCTGGCCCAGTGCATCATGGGAACAGAGCAGACCAGACTACAAAAGCCAATTCTTACACTGGGAAGGAAACAAGCTTCCGGGGACCGGTTTCTGCCATTTCAGGCGTCTTAGGCCCGGCTTGCTTGAATCCTGATGGTGCAATGAGCAAGGGACTCACATCTGAGTATACCCTTCCACGCTTAGGGTGGACAAAATAATTTACAACAAGGGGTGGTGATGGACAGAGTCTCTGAATTAAGCAGAGTACTCTCACCCAGTCAAGAGATCAGGGCTAGATCCAACACCGTTTTTTAGCTCATTGCACCATCCCAGTTTCAGAACCTGGCTGTATGCAAATTAGTCTGTCCCTGGCCCAGTGCATCATGGGAACAGGGCAGACCAGACTACAAAAGCCAATTCTTACACTGGGAAGGAAACAAGCTTCCGGAGACCGGTTTCTGCCATTTCAGGCGTCTTCGGCCCGGCTTGCTTGAATCCTGATGGTGCAATGAGCAAGGGACTCACATCTGAGTATACCCTTCCATGCTTAGGGTGGACAAAATAATTTACAACAAGGGGTGGTGATGGACAGAGTCTCTGAATTAAGCAGAGTACTCTCACCCAGTCAAGAGATCAGGGCTAGATCCAACACCGTTTTTTAGCTCATTGCACCATCCCAGTTTCAGAACCTGGCTGTATGCAAATTAGTCTGTCCCTGGCCCAGTGCATCATGGGAACAGGGCAGACCAGACTACAAAAGCCAATTCTTACACTGGGAAGGAAACAAGCTTCCGGGGACCGGTTTCTGCCATTTCAGGCGTCTTCGGCCCGGCTTGCTTGAATCCTGATGGTGCAATGAGCAAGGGACTCACATCTGAGTATACCCTTCCACGCTTAGGGTGGACAAAATAATTTACAACAAGGGGTGGTGATGGACAGAGTCTCTGAATTAAGCAGAGTACTCTCACCCAGTCAAGAGATCAGGGCTAGATCCAACACCGTTTTTTAGCTCATTGCACCATCCCAGTTTCAGAACCTGGCTGTATGCAAATTAGTCTGTCCCTGGCCCAGTGCATCATGGGAACAGGGCAGACCAGACTACAAAAGCCAATTCTTACACTGGGAAGGAAACAAGCTTCCGGGGACCGGTTTCTGCCATTTCAGGCGTCTTCGGCCCGGCTTGCTTGAATCCTGATGGTGCAATGAGCAAGGGACTCACATCTGAGTATACCCTTCCACGCTTAGGGTGGACAAAATAATTTACAACAAGGGGTGGTGATGGAAAGAGTCTCTGAATTAAGCAGAGTACTCTCACCCAGTCAAGAGATCAGAGCTAGATCCAACACCGTTTTTTAGCTCATTGCACCATCCCAGTTTCAGAACCTGGCTGTATGCAAATTAGTCTGTCCCTGGCCCAGTGCATCATGGGAACAGGGCAGACCAGACTACAAAAGCCAATTCTTACACTGGGAAGGAAACAAGCTTCCGGGGACCGGTTTCTGCCATTTCAGGCGTCTTCGGCCCAGCTTGCTTGAATCCTGATGGTGCAATGAGCAAGGGACTCACATCTGAGTATACCCTTCCACGCTTAGGGTGGACAAAATAATTTACAACAAGGGGTGGTGATGGACAGAGTCTCTGAATTAAGCAGAGTACTCTCACCCAGTCAAGAGATCAGGGCTAGATCCAACACCGTTTTTTAGCTCATTGCACCATCAGGGATGGGGCAGTGAGATAAATAACGGTGATGGATCAAGCCCTGATCTTTGGACTGGGTAAGAGTGGTCTGCTTAATTCAGACACTCTGTTCATCACCACCCCCTTTTCTGTATCGTTTTTGGCCACTATAGGTGTGGCAGGGTATACTCAGACATGAGTCCCTTTCTCACTGCTCCATCAGGATTCAAGCAAGCCGGGCCGAAGAGGCTGAAATGCCAGAAACCGGTCCCTGGTAGCTTGTCTCCTTTCTGGTGAAGAATTGGCTTGGTAGTTTGGTCTGCCCTGTTCCCATGATGCACTGGGCCAGGGACAGACTAATTTGCATATAGCCAGGTTCTGAGCTGGGATGGGGCAGTGAGATAAATAACGGTGATGGATCAAGCCCTGATCTTTGGACTGGGTAAGAGTGGTCTGCTTAATTCAGACACTCTGTTCATCACCACCCCCTTTTCTGTATCGTTTTTGGCCACTATAGGTGTGGCAGGGTATACTCAGACATGAGTCCCTTTCTCACTGCTCCATCAGGATTCAAGCAAGCCGGGCCGAAGAGGCTGAAATGCCAGAAACCGGTCCCTGGTAGCTTGTCTCCTTTCTGGTGAAGAATTGGCTTGGTAGTTTGGTCTGCCCTGTTCCCATGATGCACTGGGCCAGGGACAGACTAATTTGCATATAGCCAGGTTCTGAGTTGGGATGGGGCAGTGAGATAAATAACGGTGATGGATCAAGCCCTGATCTTTGGACTGGGTAAGAGTGGTCTGCTTAATTCAGACACTCTGTTCATCACCACCCCCTTTTCTAGTACAGAAATATGACACAGAAATTTATGCACGCACAATTTATAAAAAAAGAGGCCTGGAGTCCATCGTGACGCAGAAGAAACTTTTCAATTATATAGCGACAATTTAAAACCATTGAGGGCTAGGAGAGCCACGTCATGCAGAAAATAAAACCCTCATGCACGTACAATTTATACGAACAGATAGCAAACCACGTGACACACTTTAAAAATATGACACAGAAATTCATGTACGCTCAATTTATAAAAAAACAGGCCTAGGAGTTTTCCGTGACACAGAAGGAAATATTACGATCATCAATGGAAGATCAATAAGAATAGAGGCCTGGGAGGGGTTGTGACGCAGAAAAAATACCATCATGCACGCACAATTAAGAAGAATAGTGGCCTAAGCACGTGGCATAGTACAGAAATATGACACAGAAATTCATGCACGGACAATTTTGTAAAAAAAAGAGGCCTGGAGCACATCGTGACGCAGAAAGAATCTTCTATTATATAGCGACAATTTAAAACTATTGAGGGCTAGGAGAGCCACATGATGCAGAAAAAAATACCATGATGCACTTACAATTAAAAGAACAGATTCCGAAGTACATGACACACTTCAAAAATACCACACAGAAATTCAAGCACAGTCAATTTGTAAAAAAAGAGTCCTGGGAGTGTTCCGTGACACACAGAAGGAAATATTACGATCATCAACAGAAGATCAATAAGAATAGAGACCTAAGCACGTGGCGTACTACAGAAATACCACACAGAAATTCATGCATGCACAATTTATAAAAATAGAGGTCTGGAGGACCTTGTGACGCAGAAAGAAACTTTTATACTATGTACATACAATTTAAAGCCATTGAGGGCTAGGAGAGCCACGTCATGCAGAAAATAAAACCCTCATGCACGTACAATTTATACGAACAGATAGCAAACCACGTGACACACTTTAAAAATATGACACAGAAATTCATGTACGCTCAATTTATAAAAAAACAGGCCTAGGAGTTTTCCGTGACACAGAAGGAAATATTACGATCATCAATGGAAGATCAATAAGAATAGAGGCCTGGGAGGGGTTGTGACGCAGAAAAAATACCATCATGCACGCACAATTAAGAAGAATAGTGGCCTAAGCATGTGGCATAGTACAGAAATATGACACAGAAATTCATGCACGGACAATTTTGTAAAAAAAAGAGGCCTGGAGCACATCGTGACGCAGAAAGAATCTTCTATTATATAGCGACAATTTAAAACTATTGAGGGCTAGGAGAGCCACATGATGCAGAAAAAAATACCATGATGCACGTACAATTAAAAGAACAGATTCCGAAGTACATGACACACTTCAAAAATACCACACAGAAATTCAAGCACAGTCAATTTGTAAAAAAAGAGTCCTGGGAGTGTTCCGTGACACACAGAAGGAAATATTACGATCATCAACAGAAGATCAATAAGAATAGAGACCTAAGCACGTGGCGTACTACAGAAATACCACACAGAAATTCATGCATGCACAATTTATAAAAATAGAGGTCTGGAGGACCTTGTGACGCAGAAAGAAACTTTTATACTATGTACATACAATTTAAAGCCATTGAGGGGTAGTAGAGCCATATGATGGATAAAAAAATATCATCACGCATATACAATGGCTGATGTTGTGACGTCTTCTCTTACTTTTGCTTCTGTCGTCTTTTGTCGTGTCTTCAAAGGCTGCGGTTTTGCTGGGTCTGGGGTGTTTTGGGTGCGGGCGCCGCCACCTCAGCGCCTATGATATTGTGGCTGGGAGGCAGCAGCAGTGTGACACCATGTCGAGTGTCAGGAGTCCTCCTCAGCTCGAGCAATCAGTTCGTAGTAAAATCGATGACAACAGTCTGTCTGTCTTCACAGCAAAGACAGGCAAAAGAGAGCATGCTCATGTCAGTGCCCGCATTATATGGGAACCATGGGGACTGACCAGACCAAGCCCAGGGCCGTCATTGGTAGCGTTTTCGCGGTGTACAGGAATGACCACCCTGGGGGACATCCCATTGGCTAATGTATTGGTTTCTAGGCTTAGTGATAGCAAGAAAGCTAAGTGGTAGCATGTGGGGAGTGTGGGCGGGCGTGCACCGTGCATGTGCAAGTGTGAGTGTGTGCACCAACAATTAACAACAGAGAGAGATGGGAGCGGCGTTATCATGTGCGCAGAGGCAGGCCCAGAATCAATCTCCAATGAGTGACCACTTCCAATCATTCTCGTTAGCGCACTCTGAGCTCTGATTTGTCACTGAGAGGGTGATCACACCATACTTTGTACTGTTAATCATACTCAGCCGGTACCCGCGCATACGGTACGAATATGCTTTGACGTTACGCGTCGCGATGAAAGCTTCCATGTGATGTCATGTACGGCGTCCTGTACGCGAAAGGTGCCAATGTTTCTACTTGTTTAGAAACATATATTTATGTATTTAATGTACATACTAAGGGAAGACATTATTTGGGATGACTATGAAAATATTTTTTTTACACTTTTATCGTCATATATTTCTTTTAAAAACAATTACACAAATCGCGGTAGAACGTCATGCGTACTCATATCGTAAGAGCACGGTAAGCGCACCATAAGCATACACTTCCTATTGCAACTGTTGAAAGTTCCGTCCCATTATAATCATTCGACTTTGACTTTCTAAGAAGAAGCATATCTTTTGAGAATCTTGTCAAATAGAAGGACGATCACTATAATAACAGCAATGAACTCATATTCCAGCAGTTCTTCAGAGTGAGGTTTCATTCCTGAAAAACCTCCAAAGAAGAGGAAAGAAGCTCTAATTTGGAGGTTTTTACTTTTCCAGAAGGGCAAAAAAAGGTTACTGCTCCAAAAGTAACCTGTAAACTTTGCCAAGCAACTCTTTCAAGGGGTGATCCATCTAAAAAATACTCCTTTGGCACAGCAAATATGGTGAGACACATGAAGAACTTGCACCCCAACAACTTTGCTCGAGCTGCAAGGCGGAGGTTTTAGGACAACCCATCTGCTGCTACACCAAGCACATCAGCTGCTGGAGCAGCATTTTCAGCAAGCAGTCCACACTCACAAATTGATCCTGACTTTGGTGAAGTTAAAATTGTATGCATTTATTGCGATAAACTTTTGTGTTATGGGGAACAGTCTATTAACTTGAGAAAACGCAGGATGCAGGGGAATAGGTGTCCTCAATATTAGTTTTTTTTTTTCATTCCTTTTGTTCCGGTTGGACACTTTTTGGGTTCCAGTTCCATTTCTGTGGTTTAAAAAGAATTTGTTGACAAAACACAAAAAGTCAAAAAGAGCAGTTCTTTTCAGAACTACCTTCACTGGTCAAAGAAAGAACTATATTTTGATGTTAGTATGTAAACGTTTGTCAGACTGAAAGTGTAGTTCATAAATGAATGAATGAATACATTACTAGTGTATGGAGAATGTGAAAGTGCAGAACTATAAGGAAGTGCTACAGCATAAATCTATAAGTTGTTTACCTATAGTATACTGTAGTACCTCCGAAGCACTTGAATGTAACATATGCACATAAATATGTTACAAGTCTTTTCTTCAATTTGCACTGCTGGCGAAACTGCTTGGGTGAATTTGTATTAGTAAGGATTTGGATTTACAACCCCCTTGTGCCTCTTTTACACAGCTGTTGCGTCACTTTTGTGATGCAGCGGTGGTGCAAAAGATGTGCCATGGTGTGTGCTATTACCAATGTGACGCATCTGGAAGGTGCATCACATTGTAAAGCTCTGCGCCAGAAGGAGGCTTTCCTGCCCGGGGGGTGCAGCAGTGCCTCCTAAAAGGGACTGAGTGAAATGTATAAGATTTCATTCAGCCACTTTTGAGCTTATGCTGCGTCAAAACCCTGCATCTGCTTGAAGCAGGTGTAAGGATTGACACAGCATTGTGAGCATAGGGCCCCAAGAGCATTGCTGGAGCTGTGTTACGCTTGCAATCCAAGTCAAGCAATAATTAATACAAAAAAAAATTTGCCATTTAGTTTTGTTATTATTTTATAATAAGAATATGAAATATAATTTAAAAAATAAAATAAATATAAATATTTATATAAAAAATATAAGAAATTAGTATAAAAAGAAAGAAATCATAATTAATACATTTATAAATGATCATTTACAAAACCTTTGAAATTCACTGAAAAAAACATAGGTTTCACACACGTTGTAGTTAGGAATAGGCATTTAAAAAACCTTGCAAATTCATTGAAAAAAACATAGGTTTCACACATGCTATAGTTAGCTGGACATTTCTCTGATAAAAAAAAAACATTGAAATTCCCCCGTTATAGTTAGTTCAGCTAACTATAACTCGCGCGCCGGCAAAGCACTGCTGATGACGTCTCATATTACATCACTCATGACATGGTCAGTGACATCACTCATGACATCACTCATGACATCTCAAATGACATCACTGATGACATCATCCTTGTGACAGAGTGGCAGACCTCCTCTCAGCGTAATATAACCTTTAATACACACATTCAAAAATAGAAACTAACACTTTAAAAAAAATGGAGATACCAAAACCACTTACAACAACCTATTCAGTAATTCCAACATCTACATACACATCTACTGATTCACCAACAGTTCTCAGAGGCCGTGTCAGCGGAGGTGGTTAGTGGCTACCGCATCTCCCCTGTGTGTTTCCTTAATAGGGGGCTTTTCATTTTTAAATGCAGTTTCAAATATGGTACTCTGTATTTTACAGTGAGTGATGAAAGGTTATACTAGTGTATGATGAGGTGTATCAGATTGTCATGTGAATGATGTCATCAGTGATGTCATTTGAGATGTAATCAGTGATGTCATCAGTGATATCACTGACCATGTCATGAATTATGCAATATGTTACATCATTAGCAGTGCATTGCGGGCACCCAAGCTATAGTTAGCAGAACTAACTATAACAGAGGAATTTCTATGGTTTTGTATGAGTTAAATGGCCAGCTAACTATAACACTCCTGAAACCTCTGTTTTTTTTCTCTGAATGTCCACGGTTTTTTAAATGCTAATTTCTATCTATAACGTCTCTGAAACCTATGGTTTTTTCAGTAATTTCAAAGCTTTTTTAAATGCTAATTTCTAACTGTAACGTCTCTGAAACATGTTTTTTTTCGGTGAATTTCAAAGGTTTTTTAATGTTAATTTTCAAGTGTGATAGTAGTTATACCTATTTTCTACAGTTTTTTAACTGTTTATTTATAAATATTTTATTCACTGAAAAACCTTTTATATTTTTCGGAATTTTTTTTAATTCAATCCGACATATTTATGATTTTTTTTGTTTTCATTTTTTATTTTCTTTAACCCCTTCGTTGTTGATGACGGAGCGGTTCCGTCATCAGCATCAGTTGGGCTGTGCTGATGACGGAACCGCTCCATCATCAGTACAGCCCTCGGGGGAGCGCTGTCGCTCCCCCCCTGGGGCTCCGATCGTGGTGGCAGTCGTGGGGGCGGCAGCGGAAGACTTTGCGCTGCTCCCCCCGCCACCCCCGTACTTCCTGGTGATGTCAGCGCGCTGTCGCGCACGCCGACGTCATCAGGAAGTGCCAGACGCCCTGGGAGCCATTTGCTTCCAGCGTGTCGAGCAGGTAGGTCTGTTTCCTGCTCTCCGGTGGGGTGGGGAGGGCCATTACTCGGTGCCTTGAGGCATCAGGGGGGAGGACTGATGTCCCAATGCAGGGCATTCCTGGTTCAGGATCGCGCACAGCGTCGCGATCCTGCACCAGTAATGCCCCACTAGACACCAGGGATGCTTTTTTGCTGAAAAGGAAGCGACCCCTTGGGCAAGGGTCGCTTCCTGGGGCCATAATATTGCAGGTCAGACTTTTCTGCTCCCCCTGGGTCGAGATCGCTCATTTTAGCGAGCGATCTCGACCTCGACCGTTTTATTCGGGAATCTGGACCCAGGGGGGGCAGGAAAGTCCACTAGACACCAGGGATTGTGTTTTTATTAGTAAAGGAAGCAACCCCTTGGGCAAGGGTCGCTTCCAGGGCCACAAAAATGTAGTGTAGACTTTTCTGCCCCCCTGGGGGCAGATCGCCCATGTTAGCGCCCATGTTAGCGCGTGATCTGGACCCAGGGGGGGCAGAAAAGCCCACTAGTTACCTGGGATTTGTTTATAATTGTAAAGGAAGCGACCCCTTGGGGAAGGGTCGCTTCCTAGTGGCCCATAATTTTTTTTAGACTTGTCTGCCCCCCCTGGGGGAAGATCAGCTGTTTTTTTGGGCCACATCTGGACCCAGGGGGGGTAGAAAAGCCCACTAGACACCAGGGATTTTAGTATATTTATAAAGGAAGCGACCCCTTGGGCAAGGGTCGCTTCCAGGGGGCATTATAAATATTGTGTACTATTCTGCCCCCCCCCCCGGGGGCGGAGTGGCTGTTTTTTTTACAGTTTCTGGTCCCATGGGGGGATAGAAAAGCCCACTATACTCCAGGTTTTTGTTTTTTATAGGGAGCGACCCCTTGGCCAAGGGTTGCTTCCTTGGGCCCATTTGTTTTCAGTATGTTCTGCCGTGTCTTTGTTTGGCCTCTCTGCCCTCCGTAGGGTTGCTTCCAGGGGGCCCACGTTTATAATGATTTATAATCTTCCCCCCTTGGGGACAGACACCCCATTTGTGACATACCGTGTGACATAGCCTGTTGTAATGTGTGTTATTTTTGTTTCTTCTAATGTGTATTGTTTTTTTTTCTCTTTAGATTGTTGCAGTGTGCGGTTCCGTTACTGGTGGTTCTGTTGTTCTGCTGTTCCTGTAGTGCATGTGTTTGGTAAGAGACCTTTTTTTTGTTCAAATGTAATGTAATTGTTTATTTTGCAAAGTGTGTAGTAATACGAGTATGTTTGGTTTCTGTTTGTTGTGATTGTAAAACATGTTTTGCATTTGTTTTTGATGTGTGCTTCTGTAGATGTAAGTTTTTTTTTCTTCTTTCTAGTGGGATATCGTTGCCTATGTGCTGTGTCTTTGCAGAGTAGGTGCTGGTGAGTGTAGTTGTGTCTTGTAAGTGAATTGTATATTTTTTCTAAATATAGTTTTTTGTGAAAAAGTCTTACGTGTTTTATATTACTTTGCGCAGTGTTGGGGTTGTTGAGTTGTTTGTGCAGATTCCTTTATTTGTAAGGATAATGGCTAGCTGCCGGATTACTGCTCAGCAAGTTGTTGGAATGCTTTTTGATTCTTCCTCTGACCATGGTCCAGAGTCTGACTCTGATTCTGAGCCAGAGGTGGGAGGTGAAGATTCAGGTAGTGAGTTTTCTCTACACATGGCTTCATCTGATGATGAAGACACTTTGAGTGCTGATGAAGCTACATTTGGTGTGGATGATGTGCCTGTGGTTGGGGAGGACATTGCTGTGCTTGTGGTTGGGGAGGACATTGCTGTGCCTGTGGTTGCGGAGGACATTGCTGTGCCAATAGTGCGGCAAGAGACATCTGGGCTGCAGCCTGGGGCTGCTAGGATTCCAGTTGGTGTAGTGAGACAAGAGGCAGCTGGGCGGCAGCCTGCAACTGCAAGACTTGACGATGAAAGTTCTGACCTCTGGGTTGCACCAGGCATGGTGCAGCCGGCATTGCCTGAATTTACTGGTGTTCCAGGGTGTAGGGTGAACACTGAAAACTTTTTGCCTATTGATTTTTTCAAGTTGTTTATGGATGATGTGGTTTTGGCAGAGATTGTAGAGCAGACTAATTTGTATGCTGAACATTTTTTGAGGGTGAACAGTGCCAGCCTTAAGCCCCACGCTAGAGCTACCCGGTGGACTCCCACAAATTTGGAGGAGGTGAAAAAGTTTTTGGGTTTAACTTTTTTGATGGGCTTGCTTAGGAAACCATCAATGGCTTCATATTGGTCTACTAGTCCCTTGATGGCAACAGCTATATTTCCGGTAGTCATGAGTCGTGATAGGTATTTGCTTCTGCTGCGGATGATGCATTTTGTTGACAATAGTCTTGCTTTGCCACGAGATCACCCTGATTGTGACCGTCTTTTCAAGATTCGGCCTGTCATTGATCATTTGGTTGATCGATTTTCTGAGATCTTTTATCCTGGGAAAGAAATTGCAGTGGATGAGTCTTTGCTGTTGTTCAAGGGCCGCTTGGTATTTCGGCAATACATTTCTAGTAAGAGGGCACGCTATGGAATCAAACTGTATATGCTGTGTGACAGTGAGACTGGATATGTCTCTAATTTCAGAGTGTACACTGGTAAGGAATCCAGGATTAACCCCCCTGGTTGTCCGTCGACTTTTGGAGTGACTGAGAAAATTGTGTGGGAACTTGGTCGTGGATTGTTTAACAAAGGCCATCATTTGTATGTCGATAACTTCTACACTGGTGTGCGGTTGTTCAGGGAATTGGCCAAAGTGGACACTGTTGCTTGTGGCACAATCCGCTCAAACCGTAAAGGTTTCCCAAAAGAACTTGTTTGTCGAAAGCTTGCTCAGGGACAGTGCAGTGCATTACGTTGTGAGGAGCTTCTAGCTGTGAAGTTTTCTGACAGGAGAGATGTCTACATGTTGACTACAATACATGATGAAAGCACTGAACCGGTGACTGTTTGGGGTCAGGTTGCTGAAGTGCGCAAACATATGTGCATACTGCACTACAATAAGTACATGGGTGGTGTTGACAGAGTAGATCAGAGGTTGGAACCTTATGCTGCTCTTCGTAAGGCTTACATTTGGTACAAGAAGTTGGCTATCCATCTTTTCCACTTGGCAACCTTTAATGCTTTTGTTGTGTTCCAGAAATCTTGTCCCCAGTCAAAGATGACTTTTGTAAAGTTTCAGGAGTCTGTAACAGGCAGCCTTGTTTTAGTGGAACAGGCAAGTGTTCCTAGAGTTGGAGTGATGGAGGATGTTGCCACATTGAAAGATCGCCACTTTCCTGATACAATTCCTCCTACAATCTCAAAAGACTTTCCCAGTCGGAGATGTAGAGTCTGTTGGCGAAGAGGTTTGCGCAAGGAGGTTCGTATGTACTGCCCCGACTGCCCTTTAAACCCCGGGCTGTGTGTACCTGCTTGTTTTAGATTCTACCACACGCAAAATAATTTTTGGGAGTATCAATGACTGGTAAAGTGAACTGGTTGGTCTTTATTCTGTAAAACTTATTGTTCAGTTTAAAAGTTTGTATTTGTGTAGTCTTTTTAGATTTAGTTGTCGAGTTAGTATATTTGTATCAATTTGCAATTTGTTTTTGTTTCTCTTTTATTTAAAAAAAAAAAAACTAAAGTATGATGTTGGTTTGCGTGTAGTGTCCATTGTCTGACTGTGTGCATGGTTTGGCGCTTGGCTGCTGGTGTCTGTGGACTGGTGCTTGTCTGGCGGTGTCTGCGGACTGGTGCTTGACTGGCGGTGTGCGTGGTCTGGTGTTTGGTTGGTGGTGTGCGTGCTCTTGCGCTTGCCTGGTGTTGTGTTTGGATTTGTCCTTGGCTGGTGGTGTTCGTGGAGTGGTGCTTGGCTGGCGGTGTGTGTGGAGTTGCGCTTGGCTGGTGGTGTGTGTTGAGTGGCGCTTGGCTGGTCATGTGTGTGGAGTGACGCTTGGCTGGTGGTGTGCGTGGAGTGGTACTTGGCTGTCTGTGCATGGAGTGGTGCTTGGCTGGTGTTGTGTTTGTGAAGTGGTGCTTGGCTGGTGTTGTGTTTGTGGAGTGGCGCTTGGCCGGTGGTGTGTGTGGAGGGGCGCTTGGCTGGTGGTGTGCATGGAGTGGTACTTGGCTGTCTGTGCACGGAGTGGTGCTTGGCTGGCGGTGTGTGTGGAGTGGCGCTTTGCTGGATGGTGTGCGTGGAGTGGTACTTGGCTCTGTGTGTACGGAGTGGTGCTTGGCTGGTGTTGTGTTTGTGGAGTGGCGCTTGGCTGGTGGTTTGTGTGGAGGGGCGCTTGGCTGGTGGTGTGCGTGGAGTGGTACTTGGCTGTCTGTGCATGGAGTGGTGTTTGGCTGGCGGTGTGTGTGGCGTGGCGCTTGGCTTGCGGTGTGCGTGGAGTGATGCTTGGCTGGTGGTGTGTGTGGAGTGGTACTTGGCTGTCGGTGTGCGCTGAGTGGTGTTTGGCTGGCGGTGTGCATGGTCTGGTGCTTGGATGGTGGTGTGCGTGGAGTGGCGCTTGGCTGGCGGTGTGTGTGGAGTGGCGCTTGGCTGGATGGTGTGCGTGGAGTGGTACTTGGCTGTCTGTGCATGGAGTGGTGCTTGGCTGGTGTTGTGTTTGTGGAGTGGCGCTTGGCTGGTGGTGTGCGTGGAGTGATGCTTGGCTGGTGGTGTGTGTGGAGTGGTACTTGGCTGTCGGTGTGCGCTGAGTGGTGTTTGACTGGCGGTGTGCATGGTCTGGTGCTTGGATGGTGGTGTGGGTGGACTGGCGCTCGGCTGGCGGTGTGTGAGTAGTTACTTTCTGTTGGTCACTACACACACTGCTAGTTGAGTGACACTCCACACAGTCCATCATTTTGTGTAGTTGCAGTGTCAGAATTGTGGGCGTGTGAAAGTGATGGGCCCTTGAATAGCGCAGTTTGCTGGTGTGAGTGTTGAAATGTGATGGGTCCGCGGCTGGCGGTGTGAATGTTTTGTATGTGTCACGCGTACGAAAGGTGTATGAATGGCCTGTAAAGAGGTTCGTGCCTTGACGTGGCTTTACAGCTCACGAGCTGTGAGTCAGTGGTTCAGTTTATCATACTTTCAATTATACACAGTGTATTTCATTTTTGTGAAATTACTTGCGAATACAATTGTATGTACTGAATCATCACTCACCCTCGTGCCAAATCCAACCAGTATGTGTGTGTGCTTGCGGATTAGATGGGTGTGCAGTAATAATTGTTTTTTTCTCTTTCTGCACCATGTCCCTTATTGTGATTGTTGTTATGTGTTGCTTTTCCATTCGGATGATGTCAATGGTCTGGTTTGTATCAGGTATGAAATGTGCGTGAATGGCCTGTAAAACTGTTGGTGCCTTGTCGTGGCTTTACAGCTCACAAGTTGCGAGTCACTGGTTCGGTTTTTATGCATTTATTTATTGACAGAGCATTTCATTTATTTGAAATATCTTGTTAATAAAATGTTATGTACTGAACCATCACTCGCCCTCGTGCCAAATCCAACCTGTATGTGTGTGTCTTTGAGGAATAGATAGTCGTGGTAGGACATTTTTGCCGGCACTGCGATCCCACACAAAAAAGTTTGGAAAAGTGCTATTTTTACCTAATTTTAAGGTTTGCAAGGAGTTCTGGGTAGGAAAACATTGGGCACCCACGCATGCCATTCCTCCCTGGACTCCCCCGGGTGTCTAGTTTTCAGAACTGTTTGGGTTTGGTAGTTTCCAAAGAATACCACCGAGCCCCGGGCCAAAAACTCAGGTGCCCCCCCCAAAAAATCAAGGTTATATTGCTTCAGGGTATTTTAAATTCACCACCGTATGATTTGGACCTTTTCCTGTTGCAGCCACTATGCCTACCCATGCAAGTGAGGTACCGTTTTTATCGGGAGACCTGGGGAACGCTGGGTGGGAGGTAATTTGTGTGAGCCCAGTGATGCCACGCTTTCCCACACAAAAATGTGTAAAAAATCTAATTTTTTTGATCTATAATCGAGATTTGCAGGGGATTCTGGATAAAGGAACGTTGGAGGATCCGCGCAAGCCATACCTCCTTGGAAGCCCCTGGGTGTCTACTTTTCAGAAATGTGTGGGTTTGGTAGGTTTCCATAGATGGCAGTCTAGCACGGGGCCAGAAACCCAGGTAACCCCTCTTGCAAAAGCTGGTGAAATTGACAATGGTGACAATGCCAAGTCCACCAGCTTTTGCAAGAGGGGTTACCTGGGTTTTTGGCTCCGTGCGAGACGGCCATCTAGGGAAACCTACCAAACCCACACATTTCTGAAAAGTAGACACCCGGGGGCTTCCAAGGAGGTATGGCTTGCGTGGATCCTCCAATATTCCTTTACCCAGAATCCCTTGCAAACCTCATTTTTAGCTGGAAAAAAATCAGTTTTTCACACGTTTTAGTGTGGGTAAGCATGGCATCACTGGGCTCACACAAATTACCTCCCACCCAGAGTTCCCCAAGGTCTCCCGATAAAAATGGTACCTCACTTGCGTGGGTAGGCATAGCGGCTGCTTTAGGAAAAGGCCCAATTCTTACTGTGGAGACCAAAAAATTACCTTTAGCCAAACAATCTTATTTTTTGAGGGGGTCACCTGAGCTTTTGGCCCGGGGCTTGGCGGGCATCTTTGGAAACTACCAAACCCAAACAGTTCTGAGAACTAGACACCTGGGGGAGTCCAGGGAGGTATGGCATGCGTGGGTCCCACAATGTTTTCCTACCCAGAAACCCCTGCAAACCTTACATTTTGGTAAAAAAAAACACTTTTCCGTACTTTTTTGGGTGGGATCTCACTGCCGGCACAAATGTTCTACCACCCAGCGTTTCCCTTGTTCTCCCGAGTAAAATGATACCTCACTTGTGTGGGTGGGCCAATGGCATGTGACTCAGGCTGGGGGGCTTAATTTGTAAAACTTAAATACTACTTTTTTCAAAATTCATTTTTGGCGTGTTCTGCTGCACCCACACAAGTGAGGTATCCTTTTACTCGGGAGAACAAGGGGAACGCTGGGTGGTAGGACATTTTTGCCGGCACGGCGATCCCACGCCAAAAAGTTTGGAAAAGTGCTATTTTTACCTAATTTTAAGGTTTGCAAGGAGTTCTGGGTAGGAAAACATTGGGGGACCCACGCATGCCATACCTCCCTGGACTCCCCCGGGTGTCTAGTTTATTAGAACTATTTGGGTTTGCTACTTTACAAAGAATACCACCGAGCCCCGGGCCACAAACTCAGGTGCCCCCCCGCCCCCCAAAATCAAGGTAGTTTTGCAATAGGGTATTGTAAATTCACCACCGTACGATTTGAACCATTTCCTGTTGCAGCCACTATGTCTATCCACGCAAGTGAGGTACCATTTTTTTCAGGAGACCTAGGGGAACGCTGGGTGGGTGGAAATGTGTGGATCCACGCAGATTCCAGAACTTTCCACCACAGAAATGTGAGGAAAATGTGTTTTTTTGGTCAATGTTTGCAAGGTATTTTGGGTAACAGAACTTGGTGGGAGGCAGTCGAGTCACCCCATCCTGAATTCCCCTGTGTGTCTTGTTTTCCAAAATGCATAGGTTTTCTAGGTTTCCCTAGGTGCTGGCAGAGCTACGGTGCAAAAACAAAAGGTAGTCTTTTTTTCAAAACGTGCTAGATTTCACTGGGAAATTGAGGTGCGACCATGTTGCGTTTTGCGCTGTTTCATGTCGCAGCCACTATGCCTACCCACGCAAGTGAGGTACCAAATTTTTTCAGAAAATCTAGGGGAACGCTGGGTGGGTGGAAATTTGTTGATCCACGCAGATTCCAGAACTTTCGACCACAGAAATGTGAGGAAAATGTGTTTTTTTGGTCAAATTTTTAGGTTTGCAAGGGATTCTGGGTAACAAAACCTGGGGGTAGGCAGACGAGTCACCCCATCCTGAATTCCCCTGGGTGTCTAGTTTTCAAAAATGTATAGGTTTGCTAGGTTTCCCTAGGTGCTGGCAGAGCTACGGCGCAAAAACAAAAGGTAGTCTTTTTGTCCAAAACGTGCTAGATTTCACTGGGAAATTGAGGTGCGACCATGTTGCGTTTTGCGCTGTTTCATGTCGCAGACACTATGCCTACCCACACAAGTGAGGTACCATTTTTTTTGGGAGACCTGGGGGAACGCTGGGTGGGTGGAAATGTGTTGATCCACGCAGATTCCAGAACTTTCCACCACAGAAATGTGAGGAACATTTGTTTTTTTGTCAAATATTTAGGTTTGCAAGGGACTCTGGGTTTAAAAACCTGGGGGTAGGAAGACGAGTCACCCCATCCTGAATTCCCCTGGGTGTCTAGTTTTCAAAAATGTATAGGTTTGCTGGGTTTCCCTAGGTGCTGGCAGAGCTATGGCGCAAAAACAAAAGGTAGTCTTTTTGTCCAAAACGTGCTAGATTTCACTGGGGAAATGAGGTGCAACCATGTTGCGTTTTGCGCTGTTTCATGTCGCAGCCACTATGCCTACCCACGCAAGTGAGGTACCATTTTTTTTGGGAGACCTGGGGGAACGCTGGGTGGGTGGAAATTTGTTGATCCACGCAGATTCCGGAACTTTCCACCACAGAAATGTGAATAAAATGTGTTTTTTTGACAAATGTTTAGGTTTGCAAGGGATTCTGGGTAACAAAACCTGGAGGTAGGCAGACGAGTCACCCCATCCTGAATTCCCCTGGGTGTCTAGTTTTCAAAAATGTATAGGTTTGCTAGGTTTCCCTAGGTGCTGGCAGAGCTACGGTGAAAAAAGTAAAGGTAGTCTTTTTGTCCAAAACGTGCTAGATTTCACTGGGAAATTGAGGTGCGACCATGTTGCGTTTTACGCTGTTTCATGTCGCAGCCACTATGCCTACCCACGCAAGTGAGGTACCATTTTTTTCGTGAGACCTGGGGGAACGCTGGGTGCGTGGAAATTTGTTGATCCACACAGATTCCAACTTTCCACCACAGAAATGTGAGGAAAATGTGTTTTGTTTGTCAAATTTTTAGGGTTGCAAGGGATTCTGGGTAACAAAACCTGGGGGTAGGCAGACGAGTCACCCCATCCAGAATTCCCCTGGGTGTCTAGTTTTCAAAAATGTATAGGTGTGCTAGGTTTCCCTAGGTCCTGGCAGAGCTACGGCGCAAAAACAAAAGGTAGTCTTTTGTCCAAAACGTGCTAGATTTCAATGGGAAATTGAGGTGCGACCATGTTGCGTTTTGCGCTGTTTCGTGTTGCAACCACTATGCCTACCCATGCAAGTGAGGTACCGTTTTTATCGGGAGACCTGGGGGAACGATGGGTGGGTGGAAATTTGTTGATCCACGCAGATTCCAGAACTTTCCACCACAAAAATATGAGGAAAATGTGTTTTTTTGTCAAATATTTAGGTTTGCAAGGGACTCTGGGTAACAAAACCTGGGGGTAGGAAGACGAGTCACCCCATCCTGAATTCCCCTGGGTGTCTAGTTTTAAAAAATGTATAGGTTTGCTAGGTTTCCCTAGGTGCTAGCAGAGCTACGGTGCAAAAACAAAAGGTAGTCTTTTTGTCCAAAACGTGCTAGATTTCACTGGGGAAATGAGGTGCAATCATGTTGCATTTTGCGCTGTTTCATGTCGCAGCCACTATGCCTACCCACGCAAGTGAGGTACCATTTTTTTTGGGAGACCTGGGGGAACGCTGGGTGGGTGGAAATTTGTTGATCCACGCAGATTCCAGAACTTTCCACCACAGAAATGTGAATAAAATGTGTTTTTTTTGACAAATGTTTAGGTTTGCAAGGGATTCTGGGTAACAAAACCTGGGGGTAGGCAGACGAGTCACCCCATCCTGAATTCCCCTGGGTGTCTAGTTTTCAAAAATGTATAGGTTTGCTAGGTTTCCCTAGGTGCTGGCAGAGCTACGGTGCAAAAACAAAAGGTAGTCTTTTTGTCCAAAACGTGCTAGATTTCACTGGGAAATTGAGGTGCGACCATGTTGCGTTTTGCGCTGTTTCATGTCGCAGCCACTATGCCTACCCACGCAAGTGAGGTACCATTTTTTTCGTGAGACCTGGGGGAACGCTGGGTGCGTGGACATTTGTTGATCCACACAGATTCCAGAACTTTCCACCACAGAAATGTGAGGAAAATGTGTTTTGTTTGTCAAATTTTTAGGGTTGCAAGGGTGTCTGGGTAACAAAACCTGGGGGTAGGCAGACGAGTCACCCCATCCAGAATTCCCCTGGGTGTCTAGTTTTCAAAAATGTATAGGTGTTCTAGGTTTCCCTAGGTGCTGGCAGAGCTACGGCGCAAAAACAAAAGGTAGTCTTTTGTCCAAAACGTGCTAGATTTCAATGGGAAATTGAGGTGCGCCCATGTTGCGTTTTGAGCTGTTTCGTGTCGCAACCACTATGCCTACCCACGCAAGTGAGGTACCGTTTTTATCGGGAGACCTGGGGGAACGATGGGTGGGTGGAAATTTGTTGATCCACGCAGATTCCAGAACTTTACACAACAGAAATGTGAGGAAAATGTGTTTTTTTGTCAAATTCTTAGCTTTGCAAGGGATTCTGGGTAACAAAACCTGGAGATAGGCAGTCGAGTCACCCCATCCTGAATTCCCCTGGGTGTCTACTTTTCAAAAATATATAGGTTTTCTAGGTTTCCCTAGGTGCTGGCAGAGCTAGGGCTCAAAAACAAAAGGTAGTCTCTTTGTCCAAAGAACGCAAGATTTCACTGGGAAATTGAGGTGCGACCATGTTGCGTTTTGCGCTGTTTCATGTCGCAGCCACTATGCCTACTCACGCAAGTGAGGTACCATTTTTTTCGTGAGACCTGGGGGAACGCTGGGTGCGTGGAAATTTGTTGATCCACACAGATTCCAGAACTTTCCACCACAGAAATGTGAGGAAAATGTGTTTTGTTTGTCAAATTTTTAGGGTTGCAAGGGTGTCTGGGTAACAAAACCTGGGGGTAGGCAGACGAGTCACCCCATCCAGAATTCCCCTGGGTGTCTAGTTTTCAAAAATGTATAGGTGTGCTAGGTTTCCCTAGGTGCTGGCAGAGCTACGGCGCAAAAACAAAAGGTAGTCTTTTGTCCAAAACGTGCTAGATTTCAATGGGAAATTGAGGTGCGCCCATGTTGCGTTTTGAGCTGTTTCGTGTCGCAACCACTATGCCTACCCACGCAAGTGAGGTACCGTTTTTATCGGGAGACCTGGGGGGGACGATGGGTGGGTGGAAATTTGTTGATCCACGCAGATTCCAGAACTTTCCACCACAGAAATGTGAGGAAAATGTGTTTTTTTGTCAAATTCTTAGCTTTACAAGGGATTCTGGGTAACAAAACCTGGAGATAGGCAGTCGAGTCAACCCATCCTAAATTCCCCTGGGTGTCTACTTTTCAAAAATATATAGGTTTTCTAGGTTTCCCTAGGTGCTGGCAGAGCTAGGGCTCAAAAACAAAAGGTAGTCTCTTTGTCCAAAGAACGCAAGATTTCACTGGGAAATTGAGGTGCGACCACGTTGCATTTTGCACCGTTTCCTGTCGCAGGCACAAGGCCGACCCACACAAGTGAGGTACCGTTTTTATCGGGAGACAGGGGGAAACGCTGGGTGGGTGGAAATTTGTTGATCCACGCAGGTTCCAGAACTTTCCACCACAGAAATGTGAGGAAAATGTGTTTTTTTGTCAAATTCTTAGCTTTGCAAGGGATTCTGGGTAACAAAACCTGGTGGTAGGCAGTCGAGTCACCCCGTCCTGAATTGCCCTGGGTGTCTACTTTTTAAAAATGTATAGGTTTGCTAGGTTTCCCTAGGTGCCGGCAGAGCTAGGGTGCAAAAACTAAAGGTAGGCACTTTGCCAAAAAAGGGTCAATTTGTAACTGTAAAATTTAGGTGTGACCACGTTGCATTTTGCACCGTTTCATGTCGCAGCCACTATGCCTACCCACGCAAGTGAGGTACCATTTTTTTTGGGAGACCTGGGGGAACGCTGGGTGGGTGGAAATTTGTTGATCCACGCAGATTCCAGAACTTTCCACCACAGAAATGTGAATAAAATGTGTTTTTTTTTACAAATGTTTAGGTTTGCAAGGGATTCTGGGTAACAAAACCTGGGGGTAGGCAGACGAGTCACCCCATCCTGAATTCCCCTGGGTGTCTAGTTTTCAAAAATGTATAGGTTTGCTAGGTTTCCCTAGGTGCTGGCAGAGCTACGGTACAAAAACAAAAGGTAGTCTTTTTGTCCAAAACGTGCTAGATTTCACTGGGAAATTGAGGTGCGACCATGTTGCGTTTTGCGCTGTTTCATGTCGCAGCCACTATGCCTACCCACGCAAGTGAGGTACCATTTTTTTCGTGAGACCTGGGGAAACGCTGGGTGCGTGGAAATTTGTTGATCCACACAGATTCCAGAACTTTCCACCACAGAAATGTGAGGAAAATGTGTTTTGTTTGTCAAATTTTTAGGGTTGCAAGGGTGTCTGGGTAACAAAACCTGGGGGTAGGCAGACGAGTCACCCCATCCAGAATTCCCCTGGGTGTCTAGTTTTCAAAAATGTATAGGTGTGCTAGGTTTCCCTAGGTGCTGGCAGAGCTACGGCGCAAAAACAAAAGGTAGTCTTTTGTCCAAAATGTGCTAGATTTCAATGGGAAATTGAGGTGCGACCATGTTGCGTTTTGCGCTGTTTCGTGTCGCAACCACTATGCCTACCCACGCAAGTGAGGTACCGTTTTTATCGGGAGACCTGGGGGAACGATGGGTGGGTGGAAATTTGTTGATCCACGCAGATTCCAGAACTTTCCACCACAGAAATGTGAGGAAAATGTGTTTTTTTGTCAAATTCTTAGCTTTGCAAGGGATTCTGGGTAACAAAACCTGGAGATAGGCAGTCGAGTCACCCCATCCTGAATTCCCCTGGGTGTCTACTTTTTAAAAATATATAGGTTTTCTAGGTTTCCCTAGGTGCTGGCAGAGCTAGGGCTCAAAACCAAAAGGTAGTCTCTTTGTCCAAAGAACGCAAGATTTCACTGGGAAATTGAGGTGCGACCACGTTGCATTTTGCACCGTTTCCTGTCGCAGGCACAAGGCCGACCCACACAAGTGAGGTACCGTTTTTATCGGGAGACAGGGGGAAACGCTGGGTGGGTGGAAATTTGTTGATCCACGCAGATTCCAGAACTTTCCACCACAGAAATGTGAGGAAAATGTGTTTTTTTTTGTCAAATTCTTAACTTTGCAAGGGATTCTGGGTAACAAAACCTGGTGGTAGGCAGTCGAGTCACCCCGTCCTGAATTGCCCTGGGTGTCTACTTTTTAAAAATGTATAGGTTTGCTAGGTTTCCCTAGGTGTCGGCAGAGCTAGGGTGCAAAAACTACAGGTAGGCACTTTGCCAAAAAAGGGTCAATTTGTAACTGCAAAATTTAGGTGTGACCAGGTTGCATTTTGCACAGTTTCCTGTCGCAGGCAGAAGGCCGACCCACACAAGTGAGGTACCGTTTTTATCGGGACACTTGGGGTAATTCAGATTTGTAAATCATCTGTTATTACCAATTGAGCTTTCATGCATTTCTCCCTTTCAATGAAAGACATTGTGTAAAAAAAAAATCTTTTTGAAAAATGATCAATAATTCTCATGCTATTATGAGTATTCCCAATTTTGAAAATGTGCAATTATATACTGTTTCTGAACTCTATAATTTGTACCCAATTCAGAAATACATAGGTGTCTTTCATACAGATTATTCCATGTATACATTTTCCAAGACAAAGTGCTCTATACCCAGTAAATTAAAAAATACCATTGCAAGTTGCTGCTCAGTTTTTGCATCTGGGTTCGTCGGGTTCTTGGTGAAACTACAAGTCCTATATATCCCCACAACCAGGAAGTTCTAACGGATGTAACGGTATACTGCTTTCCAAGAGCTGTCAAAAATAGAAAAAGTTATAGGTGAAAACGTTGAGACAAAAGGTTGTTTTTTTCAACAAATTTTCAATTATTCCAATATCTAACTGTTAGTTTCTATAACGAAGCCTTCATGGATTTAGACAAATGACCCCTTTCTGAATTCAGGATTTTGTCTACTTTTCGAAAATGTAAAGCTTTCCAGGATCCATTATTGCTTTCAAACTCATTTCTACCATTAACTGGAAGGAGGTGGAAATCTCTAAAAATAGCAACAATAGGCTATGTCCCAGAAAAATGCCAAAACTGAGTGGAAAATTTCGGTTCTCTGACAAAAGACTGTCATTTCCTAAAAGCTGAGAAAATGGAGATTTCAGCCCCACAAACCCTTTTTTGATAACATTTTCAGGGAAAAACCCAGAGGCTTTCATTTGCAGCCCATTTTTCCAATTTTTCTGAAAAAAAACAAAAAAAATCACTATATATTGGTTAATTTCTGGGACCCCTCCAAGGGAATCCACAAACCCTGGGCGCCTTTAGAATCCACATGATGTTGGAAGAAAAGGACGCAAATTTGGCGTGGATACCTTATGTGGTCAAAAAGTTACAAGGGCCTAAGCGCGCACTACTCCAAAACGCCCAAAAAAGCCTTAGCACAGGAGGGGAAAAGGCCTAGCAGTGAAGAGGTTAAAAAAAAAGGTTTTCCAAATAGTTTTTGGGGTCGTGAACCTAAAGCGTACACATCACGGTGGGTGCGGGGATTCTGGCTGCCATTTTAGAAAAGTCTTGAAGGATCCACGTACGGTGTACGACAACTGCGGGTTTTTCAGTTACATCATATACATTTAATATTACGTGATGTGCGCGATTGGTATGCGACCAGTCTGCGACTCCTGCTCCCCCGCATTTGCAACACATGCGCATTATGGTATGAGATGCTTGCATGGTGGCGGTTACCGCGTGATGTCATATACATGCTGGGGCGCGCAGGGTGCGCAAATCCTGCAAAAAAAAAGTAGGTTCTAAAGTGATATGTATGTGTCTTTAATATACATGTTATCGCAAGAGATTATCTAGGATATTCATAAAAATAATATATTTGTACTTATAATAAACGTATATTTTTTTTTAATATATTTTCGCGAAGTCGGGTGCATGCATCGTGAGCGCAGAGTGCGCGGATCCCATATGACCTCCAAAAAAAGATTTCATTGGTTCATAACATTTCCCACTGTAACTATTGAAGGACCTCACCCATTTTAATCATTCTTGTTGGAGCATCTTTAGAGAGATATCTATTTTCCTACAAGAACACTTTTTGCTTATTTTTTTGGGTGTTTTTCAAAAAACATGAAACAAAATGTAATCTGCACAGCAGCAGGAGAAAGTAGCTTCTGAAGATGAATTCTTGCAGGAGGCACCACGTCCACAAAGGCCGGAATCTGTTTTGTGGAAATCCTTCACTTTTCCACCTGGAGAGAAGAAAGTAAATGTGAGAAATTTTACGTGCAAAATTTGGGACCGAGTCCTGTCACGAAGCAGTGAAATAAAATACTCTTGTGGCGCTGCTTCTATGTACAAACATTCTCCGGACCACACATCCTCTCAATCTTGCTCGGGAGGAAATGAGACGAGCTGCTTTGAACCCCTCGCCTGCTGTGGCAAGTACGTCTGGAGCATCCTCAGGAACAACTGCAATGGACATTAGGCCAGAATTCGCTGTTCTCAAGCAACACTGCGTGAAGTGTAAGAAACATATGCTTCGGTGAGCAGTCGGTGGATGCAGTTTATGTATTTTTTCTTTTTGGAATGATAAGTCTGTAGTATCTTGTATTGTGCCTCATGGGCACTTGTAGGTGGAACTTTACATTATGGGCATTCCAGGGTTCTTAATGGAATGTCCACTGTTTTGGCAGTTTATGCCCGATGCTCTCTGATGTCGCTGTGTACTTGACTTCCCAATAAAACTACCTTCAAACCACAACTGTGACTGCTCTCCTATACTCAAATGCTACAAAGTCATTCCAAAACTTTCCTGTTTTATTCCTTCTTTTTTGTTAATTTTTAAAAAAAAACACCCCCAAAAATTCAAAATTGTTCAAAAAAAGAAATACAAAAGAAAAAAGAAAAAAAAAGTTTTTATCACAACTACCTTATCTGGTTAAAGAAAGAACGATAATTGCATGATTCACTGAAAGAATGCATTAGTAATATGGTGAATTTATAGGTGAAGATTTATGAGGAAGTACTGAAGCGTGACACTGCAAGCTCTTTAGCTGCACTGCATTGTGACACTTCCGAACCACAGGGATGTGACATATGTACATGAATATGTTGCAACTATGTGCTTCCCTCTGCACTACTGCACAAACTGCAGCCATGTGTTGACACAGTCACACTTGCACCATGGTGCAAGGATGTCTGTGTCGTGCGGAGATTGTTGTTGTGCAGGCAGGAACACCTTCCTGCACAAAAACAATCAGTAATGGTAATTTCCTCTTTCAATGTATGCTGTGCAATGCAGCATGCAGTGAAAGAGGAAATAATTTCACACACATCTCCTTCATGTTTACAAGGAGAGGAAAAACCACGCAGGGTGGCTTTTCCTCTCCTTGTAAATATGAAGGAGTGCCTGGCGCCATCACTACATTACAAAAAGTGACGTACTGGTGGCGTAGGGTGCTTGTAAATCTGCCCCATAAGTGCTTAGGTATTGGCAGACTGATACAATAAGAACATAGTGCTGGATGGGTGATTGAAGAATTGCATGAGACTGACAGGAGGTATATTACGCTGCATGGGTACTACTTCAGTATTTAAGGAAGTGGACCAATAGTATGTATCTGCTTAGAGATTCATAGGGATTATGCACAGAATAATTTATGTGTACTTGTTTTGGTGCCTAGGTCGTTTTATTAGAATACCACAAGTAACTGGAATGATGACAGTGCTGCAAACCGAGTGAACACCTAATTTATAAGTGCTTACGTATTGGTGGATTGATAGGATAAGTAGAGATAGTGGTAGATCAGTGATTAAAGAAGTGCATGGGACAGACTGGATGATTCCTATACTGCATGAGTACTAACTGGGTATTTTGAAGAGTGTATCAATAGTATGTAGCTAGTTAGAGGTCTGCTTGGATAGTGCACAAAATATTTTAGATGTACTTGTGTTAGTAGCTAGGCCATTCCTTAAGTTCATGACTAGTAACTAGAATAATTACAGTATTACGAAGAGGGTGTATAGTGAATATATAAGTGCTTAGGTTTTTGTAGAGTAATAGGATAAGTGCATTGTGCTGGATGGGTGATTGGAGAAATGCATGGGACAGACAGGAGGATTCCTACACTGCATAGGTAAAAACTGGGTATTTAGAAGAGCGTATCAATAGTTTGTAGCTGGTTAGAGATGTGCATGCATAGTGTACAAAATATTGTACCTGCACTTGTGTTAGTGACTACACCATTCTTTATGTATGCGACTAATAACTGGAGTAATTAGAGTGTTGCAAAGAAAGTGCATGCTGCATTTATAAGTGCTAATGCATTGGTGGAGCGATAGGATACATACATAGTGCTGGATGGATGAATGGACAAGTGAATGGGACAGAACGAAGGTTTCCTAGACTGCATAGGTACTAACTGAGTATTTAAACCATTGTATCAATGCTATATAGCTGATTAGAAGTCTGCATGCTTAGTGCACAGAATATTGCAGCTGTACAAGTTTTACTGGCCAGGCCATTTCTTAGATACATGACTAGTAACTAGAATAATTTCAGTGCTGCAAAGAAAGTACATGTTGAATTTATAAGTGCTTAGGTGTTGCGGAGTGATAGGATACGTAGATAGTGCTGGATGGATCACTGGAGAAATACATGGGACAGACCGAAGGATTCCTACATTGCATAAGTATTATCTGGGTATTTAGAAGAGCGTATTAATAGTATGTAGCTGGTTAGAGGTTTACATGCATAGTGTACAAAATATGGTTCCTGCACTTGTGTTAGGGGCAGATGTATCAACCCTTTTTTTAGTCGCAAATGCTGCAATTTGCAAATAAGCAGCGTTTGCGACCAAAAAATCGAAAAATGCGATGTATGATGAAAATCGCATTGCAAAATTAAGGAATCGCAAAATTTGCGATTGCTTAATTTTGCGTCAGCATTTAAGGAATCGCAAATTGCTATTCATGAAATGCTATTTATGAACCACCAAAGTTTTACAAATTCCAATTAAGAAATCGCAAATTCAAGTTGGTGGTAAATTGCGATTTCTTTCACAAATGCACTTTTTGCCATTAGTGAAGGGGCCATGTGGCGCACACACATGCCCTTGGGGCATGTATGTGCGCCATATGTGCACACATGTAAATTTCAGGGGTGCATCAAGGTGTACTTATGACACCCTTTCACCCTTGAAATTATTCTCAATTTGCGATTCTCAAATTGTGAATCGCAAATTGAGACTAACTTCCCATTCATTTCTATGGGCCTCCTGCTATTCGCAATTAAGGAATATTAACAAATCGCTAAAAAATTGGGATTTTTTAGATACATACCATTTTGCAATTATCAAATAGCGATTCTCAAAAAATCGCTATTTGAGAATCGCAAATAGGTATTTTGATACATATGCCCCTTAGTGGCTAGGCCATTCCTTAAATATATGACTAGTAACTGGACCAATTTCAGTGCTGCAAAGAGAGTGCATGCTGAATTTATAAGTGCTCAGGTGTTGGAGGAGTGATAGAATACATAGATAGTATTGCATAGGACAGACAGGTGGATTTCTAGACAGCCTGGGTAGTACTTGACTAAGAAGCTGGTTAGACGTTTATATATATATATATATATGTATATATATATTCACTGAAAAAACCATAGGTTATAGACCATATATAGTTAGGAATTAGCATTTAAAAAACCTTATTTTACTCACACAAAACCATTGAAATTCCATATATAGTTAGTTGCACTAACTATATATCGCGCACCTGCAATCCACTGCTGATGATGTCACATATTACATCATTCATGACATGGTCAGTGACATCACTGATGACATCACTGATGACATCTCAAATGACATCACTGATGACATCACTGATGACATCTCATTTGACATCAATGACCACATCACTGATGATATCATTCATGTGACAATACAATGCATCTCCTCACATTTTAATATAACCTCTGTTTCACCCAGTGTTAAATACAGAATATAATTTTTGAAACCATTGACACACCAATACTAGTTACTACATACGCACTCACTGATTCCTACGTCTACACACACCTTCACTCATTCACCCATACTATCATTCATACATACAATCACTCATCTTTACAACACTATCATATGCACTCATACACCTATACAGACACTCACAGTCTGCCACTCATCCATGGAGTTACTCACACACCTAGTCAGTCCTGTAAAGAATCAATGACACTTCCATTTTCTTGTCTATACAGTTAAACATAGAGCACCTTACATTTTCAAACATATACTAACACATACTTACCTTGTTATACAATCATTGATACAAGTACACATTGATCTGCACAGAGTCACACACCTCCCAGCCAGCCACACACACACTCAGTCTCCCATACAAATACTTGGACAATCAATCAGTAACCCATATAGTTAATCATATAGCTACTGATCAAAACATGCAGCAGTTTACAGAACAACAGACATAATGATGCACAAATTAAGACACTTTAGTCACTAACCCATGCACTCAGTGAGACACATTTAATCACTCACTCATGCATTCAGTCATGCACCTACTAAATCCTTTGTCCAGACACTTATACTTCCACTCATTCTTCAATATGTAAGACACATTTTAACTTTACAGAAACATACAGTCACTGGATGTTGTCATCAGTGATGTCATCAGTGATGTCATTTGAGATGTCATCAGTGATGTCATCAGTGATGTCACTGACCATGTCATGAATGATGTAATATGTGACATCATCAGCAGTGGATTGCAGGTGCGCGATATATAGTTAGTGCAACTAACTATATATGGAATTTCAATGGTTTTGTGTGAGTAAAATAAGGTTTTTTAAATGCTAATTCCTAACTATATATGGTCTATAACCTATGGTTTTTTCAGTGAATTTTCAAGGTTTTGTAAATGCTAATTCCTAACTATATATGGTCTATAACCTATGGTTTTTTCAGTGAATTTCAATGGTTTTTTAATAGCAAATATCATAAGCTGTCGAATGTCAAGTACGTGGTAAGTGAAAACATTTTCGTGTTTATGCACACTGATCTGCTTTGAATGGTGCCCCCCCCCCCTCATTTCTATTAGGAGTACTCTCTCTTTGCAGATAGTGAAAGGTAGTTAACGCAGGTCTTTGCCCCCATTGTAATCCGTCGTGCCTGCTTCTCTCTCCATTTGATTCATTGTTATCCAAGTATTTACTGTTTTAGAATTAGTTCTCTTTGGTTCATTCTCTATTTACAAACAAACACAGAGTCGCAATACTCTGTTTAGTCTTTGCAGATAACGAAAAATCGTGTAAAAAAAAAGAAAAGGAATCGAGCAAAATCAGTAGGCCACTAATGGGATCTCTTTTTGACCTCGCTAAAATAGAAACATTAGGAACAACCCCTCATGACAAATACAAAACTAGTGAGATGAACTGAACTCCACACAATGATGGCTGCAAAACAGCTCGGCTCCGCCACCCACCCCGCCCAAAATAACGATAAAGAACGGCTGCCATGATTGGTTGCGGAATGACCACGACGGAGCTACGAAATGGTGCTGCTCTCATGCTAACCCCAGCTTCAGTCTGAAACATCCAGAAACACTGTAGACTACCAATTCGATCAGTTCCGGTAGCGCCCCAATGTAACCCGGTAGAGAAGAACTAGCCCTCCCCTCTTTGACTGATGGTTCTTGTTGCCTGTCCCTTCTGTTGTCATTTAACAGAACTATTTAGCCTGCTGAAAGGGGTTGTGTTCCGACCGCTGGTTGGTGGAGACATTTTGACTATATTCTGTACCTGCGTTGTCGCGTAATGCGTCATATGACGCGCCGCGTTAGCGCATCCGGAAGTCATCCGGGGCGCGCAGCGCGTAACGTAAGCATAACAAGTCATGTGACTTGTTAATAAAACTTTTCATTGGTTCATTTTACTTTTCTTATTGTAATGATGAAAGGCTTGGTCATATGACCTAAAAATTACGCTTTTCATTACTTCCGAACATTATTTTTTCTTAAATATATGTTATAATGTTCCAGGCTAATGTACTTTCCCGGAAATTTTACAACTGTCCTGCAAGTAAAATATATTCTTTTTTCGAGAAAAAGAGCGTTTCTTCGTCCCATGACGGAGCCGTTGAGCAAAAGAGGGTCGACCTGCTGTCTTAGTCGCCGATACGCCTGAATATGAGATTCTTATCGATCACTTTATGTTGCAGGAATAGAAAACACAACAGCCCTTGACCATTTATCTTTACTGCGTTCCTTCGTATTATACCTTTTACCCTTCATGTAATTGGTCTGCTTTATTTCACTTGCCTTTTAATGATTCTAAAACAGTGACTATTATTAAAAACTTTACCAATGTATATACTACTACCATGTTTTCTTTTAAAAACCTTTATTGTGAAAATTTCATTATACAAATACGAGCCTATAACCACGTGGGCCGGCCACGGAGCAAACTGTAATCGTATATGATGAATAGACATTTACACTGTAGAGGAACGTAACGGGCGGGCCATTAGGTTGCAAGAACTAAGGTGTCTAACAGTTACGGAATCGGTGGACGTACATTTTATAATTAAAATACGACAGGGCCAGTTACAATAAAATTATCTAGATATACATTTGCGGGCAAGTACCATGGGTGACGTTAATTCGAACTTTCAACAGTACAGTAATCAATAACACATCAGAACTTAATATCAATAGGGATGTCGAAATATTCAATCAATTCTCGTCCCCGCCCGCCATGTGCTTCAAAACTGCATACGTATCTCGTGATTTCAAGGTTCTGCAACCAGTACACAACAAGGAGTTACGAGTCCCATTTATTCTGGCGCCATTTTGGGCGAGGACGGGCAGGTCCAGGATATAGTCAAAATGTCTCTACCAACCATCGACTATGATGATGTTCATATGCTGTATTTATTAGAGTAACACTCATCTGTCCACATGAAATTAATTTGCCACAATCTAAACATGTCATTTTAATCTTTCCAAAGTTCTTCTAAATATTTGGGACCGTTTCCCTTGCCTCTGAAGCTCTCAGTGCCACTTCTTTGATGAATGTACTAGCAGGTCAGGGGTTCTCCTCCAAATCTCTCTTTTATGCAGCACTATAATTAATTGGTGCCACCTCTCCATATGACGATGCATGGTATAGTTACCACAACTATATTTTTTTTCGGTTCCTCTGGAGAGTTCATCGTGGCAGATGAAGCGTGTAACGTACCGGGCATTTACCTTTTTTTGCATGTACAGGAAAGGAAAAAAAAATCGAGCGTCCGAGTTCTAAGGTGTCCCAGGGCCATTTTAGTGGACCAGGCCCAAATCCAAAGAACAGGCCGCCATTTTGAGAGTCCTGTTGCAGCCGCCTGTCGCTGTAGCATCAAGAGCAGCCGAAACTCAGCTGAATGGCAACTGAAACGGTAAAGGGGCGCCCCACTACAGCAGACGAGCCAGGCCCAAATCCAAAGAACAGCTATCTCACAGGCTAATGGGGCGACCCACGCCGAGTTTCAGCATTGTAGGATGACCACACAAGTACAGCAACTTGCTAGACATCACCTCGGTGCCATCCGGATCTCGGCGCCCCACTGCAGATGAAGTGCCTCTCAACTATGAAACCACCACGGTGACATCCGGATCTTGGCGCGTTGTGCTGCCTTCGGCCTATTCGCACATCGGTCCGCTACTGACGCCATCTCACAGGCTAATGGGGCGACCCACGCCGAGTTTCAGCATTGTAGGATGACCACACCAGTACAGCAACTTGCTAGACATCACCTCGGTGCCATCCGGATCTCGGCGCCCCACTGCAGATGAAGTGCCTCTCAACTATGAAACCACCACGGTGACATCCGGATCTTGGCGCGTTGTGCTGCCTTCGGCCTATTCGCACATCGGTCCGCTACTGACGCCATCTCACAGGCTAATGGGGCGACCCACGCCGAGTTTCAGCATTGTAGGATGACCACACCAGTACAGCAACTTGCTAGACATCACCTCGGTGCCATCCGGATCTCGGCGCCCCACTGCAGATGAAGTGCCTCTCAACTATGAAATACCACGGTGACATCCGGATCTTGGCGCGTTGTGCTGCCTTCGGCCTATTCGCACATCGGTCCGCTACTGACGCCATCTCACAGGCTAATGGGGTGACCCACGCCGAGTTTCAGCATTGTAGGATGACCACACCAACTTGCTAGACATCACCTCAGTGCCATCCGAATCTTGGCATCTCAACGCCTAGTGGTATCTTCCATACAAAAAATATTGTTACGCTAC
This sequence comes from Lissotriton helveticus, assembly GCF_964261635.1. Classification (NCBI taxonomy): domain Eukaryota; kingdom Metazoa; phylum Chordata; class Amphibia; order Caudata; family Salamandridae; genus Lissotriton; species Lissotriton helveticus. Next base: position 120,773,089 of record NC_136059.1, read on the forward strand.
CTTTGGCCCCATTCGCACATCAGTCCGCAACTTAGACATCACCTCGGTGCCATCCAGATCTTGGCATCTCAGCGCCTTGTGGTGTCAGTCAGAAAATATTGTTGTGCTGCCTTCGGCCTATTCGCACATCGGTCCGCTACTGACGCCATCTCACAGGCCAACGGGGCGCCCCACGCCGACTTTCAGCATTGTAGGATGGCCACACCAGTGCGGCAACTTGCTACACACCACCTCGGTGCCATCCGGATCTTGGCATCTCAGCGCCTTGTGGTCTCTTCTACACCGGAAATATAGTAGAAAATATTGTTGCGCTGCCTTTGGCCCCATTCACACATCAGTCCGCTACTGACACCATCTCACAGGCCAACGGGGCGCCCCACGCCGACTTTCAACATTGTAGGATGGCCACAGAAGTGCGACAACTTACTAGACACCACCTCGGTGCCATCCGGATCTTGGCGCGTTGTGCTGCCTTCGGCCTATTCGCACATCGGTCCGCTACTGACGCAAACTCACAGGCCAACGGGGCGCCCCACGCCGACTTTCAGCATTGTAGGATGGCCACACCAGTGCGGCAACTTCCTACACACCACCTCGGTGCCATCCGGATCTTGGCGCGTAGTGAAGCTGCAGCAGCTGCAAATAAGCTTCAGACAGTGTTACAACCGCTGCTCAGAACTCTCAACTATGACACCACCTCGATGCCATCCGGATCTTGGCGCGTTGTATTGCCTTCGGCCTATTCGCACATCGGTCCGCTACTGACGCCGCCTCACGTGCCAACGTATTTTCTCCGCATTTTATACCCTATGCCGCATAACAGGTCATGTGACTTGTTTATAAAACTTTTCATTGGTTCATTTTACTTTTGGTTTCCTAATGATGGAAGGCTTGATCATATGACCTAAAAACAACACTTTTCATTGGATGAAAACTTTTTTTTTCCCCCAAACGATGAAAGCCCCACCTTGTTTCTGGATGTTTCAGACTGAAGCTGGCGTCACCATGAGAGCACCACCATCTCGTAGCTCCGTCGTGGTCATTCCGCGAGCAATCATGGCAGCCGCTCCCCACCAGAAGCCTGCAGGAGTCGGGGCCCCCAAAACTTTTGATGAATTCTCAAGGCGGAGGGGACGCTTTCGAGAATGGGGTCCAAGACCTAGCAGACAAGCGTCCGATTTCCAAGGTGTCCCAGGGCCATTTCAGTGGACCAGGCCCAAAAAGGAAACAGCCTGCCGCCATTTTGAGAGTCCTGTGACAGCCGCCTATCGCTGCACCGCAAGAGTGGGCGCAACTCAGCTGAATGGCGGATTTTGACACAGTGGACCAAAAGCGGACGGAATGGCAACTGAAACGGTAAAGGGGCGCCCCACTACAACAGACGAGACTCCACCTGGAGAGGCCCGTTCACGCCGCCTCCCCCGGGGCGCTCCACGCCGTTATTCGGAGCAGCATTGTAGGATACCAAAACCAGTGCGGCAACTTACTGGACATCACCTTGGTGCCATCGTTCTGCTGCCTTGGAACTATTCGCACAACAGTTTGCTACTGATGACCCACCCCCCGCGACGCCCCACGCCGTTATTTGCTGGGTGGCAACTTACTAGACATCACTTTTGTGTCATTTAGATTTCGGCGCGTTCTGCTGCCTTGGAACTATTCGCACAACAGTTTGCTACTGATCACCCACCCCCCGCGACGCCCCACGCCGGAAATCTGGACGTTGTGCTGCGTTGGGACTATTCGCACAGCCGACCGCTACTTCGTTGTTTTTCTCTAAAAATGTTTATATGTTATTACTATTTTTGTTTTCTTGTATATATTTATAAATTATTAAAGTTTTATAATCTTACTACTTTGTCGGAGTGCTATATATTTTTAATGTGACACATAATTGTAAAAACTTTGATGTACAAAGAGTCATCCCTGGAATCTTCCGCTTCACGCTCGGTCCCCTCCCCAATCACAATACAGGATGGTTTTCAGATAATAGCAACGCTTCTGCTGTGACGGATCTCATCGAGTGTGGGCCTTGATCTACTATAACTCCTTTGAAGACGGGTGATTCTTTACAGCTGTGGCCATAAACTACATCTGCAGGGCTAGCTGATAGCCTAGGACCGGCCTGGACAATCGGACACAGAGGAAAAGGAGTGTCAGAGGGTGCGGTAGTGAATAGGGCGAAAGGGAGGTGTCGGGCGGGCACAGGGTGTGATTCTCAGGGAAGAACAGCGCAGATGGGGGGAGGTTTATTACCCATGCATAAAACAGAGAGCGGGGGTGACCACTGCCTGGGGGAGATGCTTGCGAGGGTGGGGAGCCATGCTAAGGATCGACAGCGTGCACAGAGTGGATCTGGTCAAGGCATCTAAAATGGCTGCCGTGCACGACAAAAGTGTGGCATTTGAAAAAAGACAAGATGGCGCACACAATGTTTTTCAACAATTCCTGATTTCCTTCGAATCGAACGTTAACAGACGTTGGGGCATATTACCAAAGTTAAGCGATATTTATCCCTAACGATGCATTGCAAAGATTTTTTTACCGTCAGAAATTATCGCAGATAAACCTTGCTATTATCAAGGTTTATCGCAAATACGATAAAAAACGAGCGCAATGCATTAATATCGCTGAAAACTCCGCGATATTCATGCATTACCGAGCTAATGCTCTTAGCCATGTTATCCACCTCCCATTGGATAACATGGCTAAGAACTGCTCAGGGCAGCTGTTACTTTTTGGAGATATTCGCGCTTATCTCGAATATTTCCAAAAGTTGATAATAGGAGATAGCGATGTTAGCGACTGTTTCCAGTCGCTAACATCTTGGCATGCCCACTTTGCATGTCATTAGTGATAAATATCACTCACATGCAAAGTGGGACCCAAGATGGTCGCTATCTCCTACTAGCCGTCGCTAACTGGTGTTAGCAACAGCTAGGTAATACACATATAATTTTATCTCCGCGAAGCGGAGCGCTGTTACAGATATATATCTTGTTTTTGAACGTTAATTTCTCAAAATGCACTGAAGCACATATATTGAGACATAGCAAAGGCACATCGGGCTACCAGTCCCTAATATTTTACCAAGTTTCGTGCAAATCCATTCAGCCGTTCGATTATTATTATTATTTTTTTTTTTTGCCCCGCGGGGCACTTTTAAAACCTCCACATCAAACCTAGGGGGTCAGCGAGGATCTACTATGCCCCCTTATGGTCATCAGCCGTTCGATTATTATTATTATTTTTTTTTTTTGCCCCGCGGGGCCCTTTTAAAACCTCCACATCAAACCTAGGGGGTCAGCGAGGATCTACTATGCCCCCTTATGGTCATTTGCCCCTTCGCTTTGGCCTCCTCTTGTCTCTCGATCCTACCGAGAGACAAGATGGCGGCCGCTACGTACTGTTTGGAATGTTTACAGACACCGGAGAGCCAATCAGCTTCGCTTCGCAAAGCTCCGTAACGCGAAAAGTACGCGAAGCGGTGCGCTGTTACAGATATATATCTTTTTTTGAACGTTAATTTCTCAAAATCCACTGAAGCACATATATTGAGACCTAGCAAAGGCACATCGGGCTACCAGTCCCTACAATTTTGCCAAGTTTCGTGCAAATCCATTCAGCCGTTCGATTATTAATATTATTATTTTTTTTTGCCCCGCGGGGCCCTTTTAAAACCTCCACATCAAACCTAGGGGGTCAGGGAGGATCTACTATGCCCCCTTATGGTCATTTGCCCCTTCGCTTTGGCCTCCTCTTGTCTCTCGATCCTACCGAGAGACAAGATGGCGGCCGCTACGGACTGTTTGGAATGTTGACAGACGCCGGAGAACCAATCAGCTTCGCTTCACAAAGCTCCGTTGCGCGAAAAGTCCGCGAACCAGAGCGCTAACCGGTCCGCTGTTACAGATATATATCTTTTTTTAAACGTTAATTTCTCAAAATCCACTGGAGCACATATATTGAGACCTACAAAAGGCACATCGGGCTACCAGTCCCTACAATTTTGCCAAGTTTCGTGCAAATCCATTCAGCCGTTCGGGCTAAAAGTGAGGCCAACCGCCCTATGGAAAACTCAATGTTAAAAACACGTTTTGGGACCCCCCTTTTTTCTCGGCCCCCACTGGACGAACCCCCCCCAAATTTTCAAGGGCTGCTCAGAAACAAAATGTGCCATTTTCCTGAAAATTTCAGCCGATTCCGTCCACAAACGCCAAAGTTATTAGACATAGAATTTTCAAAAAACCCATAGAGAAAAAATCCTAACTATATATACCTACTGGCGACCGCCAGTAGGTAATATATATATATTCACAGAAAAAACCATAGGTTATAGACCATATATAGTTAGGAATTAGCATTTACAAAACCTTGAAAATTCACTGAAAAAACCATAGGTTATAGACCATATATAGTTAGGAATTAGCATTTAGAAAACCTTATTTTACTCACACAAAACCATTGAAATTCCATATATAGTTAGTTGCACTAACTATATATCGCGCACCCGCAATCCACTGCTGATGATGTCACATATTACATCATTCATGACATGGTCAGTGACATCACTGATGACATCACTGATGACATCTCAAATGACATCACTGATGACATCACTGATGACATCTCATTTGACATCAATGACCACATCACTGATGATATCATTCATGTGACAATACAATGCATCTCCTCACATTTTAATATAACCTCTGTTTCACCCAGTGTTAAAAAGAGAGTATAATTTTTGAAACCATTGACACACCAATACTAGTTACTACATACGCACTCACTGATTGCTACGTCTACACACACCTTCACTCATTCACCCATACAATCATTCATACATACAATCACTCATCTTTACAACACTATCATATGCACTCATACACCTATACAGACACTCACAGTCTGCCACTCATCCATGGAGTTACTCACACACCTAGTCAGTCCTGTAAAGAATCAATGACACTTCCATTTTCTTGTCTATACAGTTAAACATAGAGCACCTTACATTTTCAAACATATACTAACACATACTTACCTTCTTATACAATCATTGATACAAGTACAGATTGATCTGCACAGAGTCACACACCTCCCAGCTAGCCACACACACACTCAGTCTCCCATACAAATACTTGGGCAATCAATCAATAACCCATATAGTTACTCATATAGCTACTGATCAACACATGCAGCAGTTTACAGAACAACAGACATAATGATGCACAAATTAAGACAGTTTAGTCACTAACCCATGCAGTCAGTGAGACACATTTAATCACTCACTCATACAGTCAGTCATGCACCTACTAAATCCTTCGTCCAGACACTTACACATCCACTCATTCTTCAATATGTAAGACATATTTAAACTTTATAGAAACAAAAAATCACTGGATGTTGTTATCAGTGATGTCATCAGTGATGTCATTTGAGATGTCATCAGTGATGTCATCAGTGATGTCACTGACCATGTCATGAATGATGTAATATGTGACATCATCAGCAGTGGATTGCGGGTGCGCGATATATAGTTAGTGCAACTAACTATATATGGAATTTCAATGGTTTTGTGTGAGTAAAATAAGGTTTTCTAAATGCTAATTCCTAACTATATATGGTCTATAACCTATGGTTTTTTCAGTGAATTTTCAAGGTTTTGTAAATGCTAATTCCTAACTATATATGGTCTATAACCTATGGTTTTTTCTGTGAATTTCATTGGTTTTTTAACAGCTAATATCTGTAGCTGTAAAATGTATTCTTCTTTAAATCCAAAAATATATTTTATATGTTTATGAATAATTTTTTTTTAAAATATTTTTTTTTCTTCGTTCCCGCTTCGCGAATCGGGAAGCTTCCCGTTAGCTGACCTTGATGCCGCGAAATAGACCGCGAGCCGGTAAACGTTTCTTTACCGCAAGTGCCGCGTTAGAAAACAACATCGTGACGCCTCCCGTCCGCATGACGTTCCACGTTGTCGCGTGATACGTCATATGACGTGCTACGTTAGCGAACTGGTACGCGAAGCGAGTGCCAAAGCGCAGGTTTCTGGAAGCAAACCGGGAGGCCCTGCAAAGCGCTTAACGTAAACACAGCAAGTCATGTGACTTGGTAATAACACTTTTCATTGGTTCATTTCACTTTTGGTTTCCTAATGATGTAAGACTAGCTCATATAATCTAAAATGAACACTTTTGATTGGTTGAGAACTCTTGTTTTTCCCAAATGATGAAAATCCCTCCTTCTTTCCTCACTCTGACTTTCATCATTGTGAGAGAAAGACCCTTTGTGATCACTGAGCAATGGCTTCTTTAGTAGCTTCAGCTGGTGCTTCCCCACCACCTCCACCACATCCAAGGAAGAGTGGACCACCTGCTCAAGTTGTAATTCAACAAGAAGAAGAAGAAGAGGAACAGGAGGACGAGCACGAAGAGAGGCAGTTTTTGCCTGAGCAGCCCAAGACGTCTCACCGGAAAGAAAACTTCATTTGGCAATTTTTTAAAATTCCCAAAGGTCAGAAAAAAGTAAATGCAAGATACGTAACTTGCCTTATATGTCAAGATAGACTGTCCAGAGGGACCGACAAAAAATACAGTTTCGGAAACTACACAATGCATCGCCATATGACTAGGTGGCATCCTAACAACTACAGTGCTGCACAGTTTCGGAACGACCTAGATAATCTCCCTATTATGGCCAGAAGATCTGTTGTACCGGAAGTAACGGGACCAGAGGGCAGGGAGATGGTGCCAAATATACAAATGAGATTTGGTGAAGTAAAACACACCTGCGTATTTTGCGATGGATTCATTTCCTACGGAGAAAGAAGCATCACTCTGATCAACAGAGCTATTGACTATCATATGCAAGTTTGTCCGAAACGCCCAAAATAATAAATACTTCTTTTTTTTGTTTTGTTGCTCCTGTTGAGCCCTTTACAATGAATCGTTTTCATTGCCCCCTCCAAGAAAAACCCAAAAAAATATAAAACTGTTCCGAAAAATTCAAAAACAGTAAAAAAATGTTCAGAAAAATAAAAAAAAAAGTTCTTTTCAGAACTACCTCCCCGTTATTAAAAAATTGGTACAATATTTGGAACTGTGCCAACCTCTATTTCTCTTAGTTCGCTTCCTAGTTCGCTCGCTGGTACGCGAACTGGAAGCGAACCAAAAACAGTAAGTATAAGGGAAGGAAACACACACTTATGTTAAAAGAAAGACAGCTATAGGGGAGTAAACTAGAGATACTATTACCCATAATCCACTACTGATGATGTCACATATTACATCATTCATGACATGCTCAGTGACATCATCAGCAGAGGATTGCGGGTTTTTTGGCAACATGCCTTATCCACGGTTTAATAACGCTGCCTTTTGCTTTATATAAGTTTTCAAATTGTATGAAATATATACCAATAGGTCTTTATGAACCTTTAGGTAGTGCTTTTGTTCATGAGGTCTGGTCGCTTCCATACACATACAGATGTTTCAAAGATGATCAAGAAGTTTATCTGAATGGAGAGGAATGCACTGAGACGCCAGATCATTCACTAATGTGTAGGCACATACAGTTACACGATTCATGCAACAAACACCGACCAAATATGGCTTGCATGTTGCAAGGCACGCCAGTTCCTGCTATCATCCCCACGTTCAAGTTGTTGGAAAATGGTAGTTATTTGATGCTCAATAATGAAGATTGTTCTGAGTTAATTAAAAGTATTCCTTTTATCGTAACAGTAAGTGAACGGGTTATTTGCTGCAGAAATGTTCTATTTCCTCCCACACATGAACATAGGGAGTTTTCAATCTGGCCACAAATACCAACCTTGGGACACGTTTCAACGGCATGACAAGAATAAGAGCTCTTTTGTCTCAGAGAGAGGTGGCCTTGAGTTCGGCCCGTGAAACTTTCGTACTTCACATAGCGAACACCCGTACACAGGTTTGCCTTTCAATTTCAGCAACATGTTTCCGACTATCTTTAACGCATCCTCCACAAAATCCCTGGCACACTTTTTTAAAGTTGTTACCAGTGGTCTCGTGACTTCATTTGAGAAAATCTTTGGAGTCATCCCTGCTCCCTTTCATTGTATTTTCTGCACTCTGGTTCGTGGATTGGCATTTTTACTTGCATTACCACCGGACGCTCTTGTGCTTTTTTACATTTTTAAATATGGATGTCCCTCCTATGCAACCTCCGACCCTGCAGCTGCTGACACTGTTCCGCAATCGCATGCTAGAATATTATGGCACAATGCCGTTGGCGATATTAAGCACGGCATATGGATTATCTTTTCGGTTCTCCTACTTCACCTGTGTCCAGCCTGTATTTCACTGCCTGACCTGTGATTTCGATTGGGCCATTGATTTGTGTCTCTGCGGACCGGTTTCTCCTGACGTCGACTTTAATCAGCTGATGACTCCTATCATTACTCACGAGTTGATTTGTCCTGGCGAAAGGATTATGGCTGTGGCATTGATGCATGGACTACTTGGTCCCTGGAATTTACTGGCGGCAGCACAGTCTTTCTTGGAACAGAGCTTTCTTGAAAACCCACCGAGCTGTCCTCTGATGGTGATAGAGGATCCGGTGCTGGGAGAGCACGTATGTTCTTTTCCGCTTTTAAATTGGATGGCTGAACTGTTTTCGGATGAAGACGGTGACTTCCTATTGGAGGCTGTTGCAGCTTATTTTGCATACACAGTTATGTCATAGACCTTTTTCATGTTTGATATGCTGAGTACTAGCATTTCATTGACAATTCATTGACTTATTTGTCAAGTTTTTATTATTTACCTTGCCTATTGGCTTAAGACTCGATAAAGTACTTGGCTGTTTTATTTTTCTTTAGCATTGAATTTTCCTAGTTTTTAATGCTTTACCTTGCGGACCGTCCACATATAAACTTGCAATCTGCTCTCATGAGATGGCACTTCTATTATCTTATTCAGTTCGTTTCCGGATCATGAGGAGGTGTCATCTAGGTCCTGGATATCTTTACACCGTGTTAAGTTAGCATGGGCTCATTACCGGTTTAAACGCCATTTTTCCTTTTTTGCAACTTCTGCACACGACACTTAGTTGTTGCTTTAGCTTTCCACCTAGTAGTTCATCGTGGTTTAATAATAATAATAATAATAAAACATTTATAGAGCGCCGTTATTGGTCTACTATCTGCTTTACTTGTTAAACTATATCTGTACAGCGAGTGCTAAAGTTTCAAGAACAACACGATACAGAATTGTTATGAGGTCTGATCTCCACGACTTCATACTCATAACATAAGTGCAACTTCTGCCAATTCTGGGCATGAGGCGGGTTTTATATTGCTTTGCCGAACACACATACACAACAGTTGATGCGGTTCACATGAAGAGAGAGCTGGTGTATGCTGATGTGATTCCTTCAAATCTAAGACACTAAAGTATGGACACGCCCTAAACCAACACAAAGAGACCTTCTTAGCAAATAATATAATATGTGTATTAGGGAGGGTGAGATATAAGCAGCCGCGGGCCGTGGAGGGAGTTACGATGGGGCAGGGAGGCGGGGAGGGGGAGAAGCAGGGTGGAGCCCTCTCTACCTTGCCCCTCCCCCTCCCCGCCTCCCTGCCCCACCGTAACTCCCTCCACGGCCCGCGGCTGCTTATAAGTGTTGCTAACTCTTATTCATTTACAGCATGTTAACATACTGTCACCATTCGCTTTTTATGTACTAGTAACTATGCTGGTAATTTTGCTACTGATAATATGTGTACTTGTATTCTCCACCCTGCTTCTCCCCCTCCCCGCCTCCCTGCCTCACCGTAACTCCCTCCACGGCCCGCGGCTGCTTATAAGTGTTGCTAACTCTTATTCATTTACAGCATGTTAACATACTATCACCATTCACTTTTTATGTACTAGTAACTATGCTGGTAATTTTGCTACTGATAATATGTGTACTTTTATTATCTAAGGTACTACGCCTGAGAAGACGGCATTAGTAAATAAACATTTCAAATACACATCTGTTCTTCTTAACTCCATGTTCTGGTTTCTAAGAAATCTATAACGACCGACTGTTCATGAGTTCCACGTATCCTGAGGTACTATAAGTTCATATTCTGGATTGTCTAAACATTGAGAGTTTGTTATATCCAATGTGACACTGTACCTAGCTTGCTAAATAGTTTTTGATTACTAACGTGAGTTTTGGGACACCCTAATTCGCCGAGGTTCCAATCCTCTGTCCACAGTTCTGTGTGAGAACAGAAACCCTGCGACAGGGGCACCCCCGACCCTTGCTGGAGCTTCATCACACTTGCGATACAACTCCAGCAATGCGCCACCTTTACGGCACAGATACATCACGCATCTGTGCTGTTTTTGCCCCATGATGCGCCGCATTGTAAATGCAGCACACCATAGGTGACGGAACAGCGGCACAGAATGACTAACACATCCCTGGTGATGCGCCAGTCATCATAAATCTATCCCTATGCTTCTTATCTTGTTAGAGATGAACCGCCATATGTATCATCAAAGTTATTTGCATTTCCTAAATAGCGAACTTTAAGGAATAAATAGCGATTCTTTACCATTCCTAGTTTGCGATGAGCTATTTGCTAATTAGCCGAATGTAGCCCAATGAAGCCCAATGTAGCCCAATGTAGCCCAAAGATGGCCGCCAGACACACAAAAAAACAAATGTAGCCCAAATATCAGCCAGATGTAGCCCAACTATAGCCCAGTGACAGAATGACCAATCAGCTTCGCAAACCTCCGTTACGCGAAGCGGAGCGCTGTTACAGATATATATCTTTTTTTGAACGTTAATTTCTCAAAATCCACTGGAGCACATATATTGAGACCTAGCAAAGGCACATCGGGCTACCAGTCCCTAATATTTTGCCAAGTTTCGTGCAAATCCATTCAGCCGTTCAATTATTATTTTTATTATTTTTTTTTGCCCCGCGGGGCCCTTTTAAAACCTCCACATCAAACCTAGGGGGTCAGCGAGGATCTACTATGCCCCCTTATAGTTATTTCCCCCTTTGTTTTGACCTCCTCTTGTCTCTCGATCCTACCGAGAGACAAGATGGCGGCCGCTACGGACTGTTTGGAATGTTGACAGACGCCGGAGAACCAATCAGCTTCGCTTCACAAAGCTCCGTTGCGCGAAAAGTCCGCGAACCAGAGCGCTAACCGGTCCGCTGTTACAGATATATATCTTTTTTTAAACGTTAATTTCTCAAAATCCACTGGAGCACATATATTGAGACCTACAAAAGGCACATCGGGCTACCAGTCCCTACAATTTTGCCAAGTTTCGTGCAAATCCATTCAGCCGTTCGGGCTAAAAGTGAGGCCAACCGCCCTATGGAAATTAACATGGGAAAAACGCGTTTTGGGACCCCCCTTTTTTCTCGGCCCCCCCTTGACGAACCCCCCCCAAATTTTCAAAGGCTGCTCAGAAACAAAATGTGCCATTTTCCTGAAAATTTCAGCCAATTCCGTCCACAAACGGCAAAGTTATTAGACATAGAATTTTCAAAAAACCCATAGAGAAAAAATCCTAACTATATATACCTACTGGCGACCGCCAGTAGGTAATATATATATATATATATATATATATATATATATATATATTGCACAGCTTAATGTAGTAGTGAATTGATAGTGTTTGCCTTGCTTAATCTTACCTTGACAGTAGTGCATATCAAAAAATGCAAAACATTTTTTTCAGTTGTTTTTTATAATTTACATTTCTCAAAATGTTGTACTTTAGAATTAAGATCTGTGAAATAGAAGAAAAAGTACAGTTATAATTTTAACCTTATATCAATTATTTTGTTTGAATTTTTTGCTGTTCTCAGAATATATTGAATTTCACTATAGATAGTGATTTCAATGTTACTCATCACATAACAGCGGGCAAAAACAAACCAATCAATAAGATTGTGTCAAAAAACCCAAATCTGTGTCAAAAATATTTTCAACATAGTCAACTATCCTTGCACATTTCATAAAAACAATATCCTTAATAACATACCATATGATACAAATCACACATATATAAAATGCTTATTTCTAAGAGAATGTTGTTACTACAATTTGAAAGAACCGAAACAATAATTCAATCAACAATTCTTTATAATTTCCATTTACTCTAAATGATGTTCTTTAAAAATATATTCTGTGAGAATGTCCTAGAAAAAGTCCATCATTTACATAATACCTTTCCTCTAGGCCAAATGATATTCCTAAAATCCTTTATACTGAAATTGTTGAATAGTAATCGTGTTAATACATTTTAACGTATTCCCAATGGGCCGAATTCTGTTCTTAGATTTTTGGCTTTAAGAATATTAGGTAGGAATTTGTTAATTCATAAGGCAAACAATGTCTAAAAACTAAATGTACAGGAATTTATGTACAGGAATTCATATAGCGCAAATCACCGAGCCGTTTCTAAGCGCTTGCTTAGGGAACCCGTCCTGGTATTCCCCTGTGAGATAACCCCGGCAGGGTATCCGCAAGGTGAAAGCCAGGCATCCCGCCGCGAGGGGCCGATGTGGAGATTAAGCAAGCTATTGCCCAGAGTCGCACAGTGTGAACCCATGAATCGAGTAGGCACCGGAGCGAGAATTGTCGAGTCCATGGACATTTTAGGACTCAAGACCCTGTCCGAGCCGGGAATTGAACCCTGGTCCTGGGCTGACCTCTGCTTCCAGGTCTGCCTCCTCTAACTAGTGAGCTACACTTCTCCACTTCTAATGAGCATCATTACAATATGTCCATCCTTTATTGTATTTTAAATAGACAGTGTAATGTCTGGATGCTCTAGAAGGACCATCATGGAAAATAATTGCTACTGCTACAAAAGTTCTTCCTGATATTGATAGTTGAATTGCTACAACATTTTTAAATAAAGTTTCCAATGTTCTTCCATCAGCTGTACAACATTGTATCATTAAAATTATATATTGTCCAACTTTTTGTATAAATAATAATGATAACCTTTCGGATTTGCATTGGCTACACTCCATGTTTTGATTTGCTGTTTTAACTAGTTTGTTGAAATACACTGTTTTACAGTCTTTTATTTTCAAATATATGAATCTTTCAATGTCTATGTTAGTGGTAGAACTAAGGGGCAGATTTATGAAGGCCTTCCGCCGCCGGTGCGTCACTTTTTCCCATGTTAAAAATGACGCACCGGCGGCGCAAGTCCATCATAAATCTGCCCCCAAAAGTTCAATTTTCACATTCATGTTTCCATTTATATCTAACTCCAAAACGATTTTCAGTTTCTATTCCTTCATTTTCCAATTCTGCAAGCATATATATTGGAAATTCCAGAGCACCTTGTTGGACTTTCTGTGTAAATTGTGTAGAACCAGAACATATATCCAGAAGATTCCAAATATCAGAAACACTTTGCATTTAACTTTTATCAATTCTCATTTTTTCATAAATATAATGCAACAAGTAACAACATCTTTTTTGTCAATTTTCCATAATTTGGTGTTGCAGAGTTTCTAGGAAAAAAAACCATTTAACATTATATTAGCATAGCAGTTGATACCTTAACTATTTTCTAACTGATTCCGACAATCTCTTCAATAGTGTCCTTTTTCTTTTTACTTGCAATCTCAACAGTATCTTGATTTTTTTCCTTCTCTATAACTTCACTACAGATATTCTCATATCTTCTTTTTCAACCTACTACACGCTTTTCATATACAGGATATTCATGTAAATTGGGAGCATACAATCTTCTTAATCGATTATACTCTGTTACACAGTTTCCATCTGCATACATTTTTCTCTCATCAAAATCAATTAAAATCAATCAAATGCAATCCGGATAAAGTTCTGACTCGGGACAAAGCAACATAAGCCATACTCTTTTAAACAGGGTACTTCCAATGTTTACCAAGGCATTATCTACACATAAACCTTGAGATTTATGAATAGTCACCGCATATGCCAGAGAAAGAGGAAACTGTTTTCTACGAACATACAAATCTTTAACAAACAAAAAACAAACAATTTGTTTTACTTCTTCGATCTGATCAAATTTGATTTTCAAAATTTCTATTCCATCTCTATTTTGATAATTAACAAAATCAACAACTTTACCCATTGCTGCATTTACTAAACCTTTTTCACATCCAAATTACGCCGTAAAATTACCCGACAGTTTACACATACATATAAATTATTTTCTAAACCAGCAGTTTTAAATATAGATTTTTCTAAAGAATCCAATTTTGTTTTTAATTTTTCCTTCAAAATAATAGTGATTCTTTAATGCTCTATTTTATCGATGGCTTCCATTTTTATTATTTGTTCATTTTCTAGCTTTAAAAGTTCTTCATTGAATGTAGAACACTTGCGCAGTGTTGGCATTAAGCAGATTATAGATTTATTTTCTGCAATTTTTTAATATATGTTTTCCAGGAACTTTATTTTCATATGGAAACAAATTTGTAAGTAGTCGACTTTGCAAAGCTTCTTTGCCATGTTCTGTCAATACTCCAATTCTTATAACTTGAAGAATAGTTCCATAATAAACAAATTTTGCCTGTCACATATTTTTAATGAGTTCTTTGTATTAAAAATATGGCCAAATGTTAAAGTTTCCAAAACTTCCCAAAAACATTTTGCTGTCTTCATGTACATGTGTTTTAAATACTGGTTGTCCTTTTACGGGAGTGAGTTGCAGTAGATCTCCAAAAACTATCACATGTTTTCCTCCAAATAAGACATCGTATTCTGTTTAAAGAATTTGCTGCATTCTTAAATGCACAGAGGCAATCATTAATTTTGACACCATGCTCACCTCATCAATAATCAGAAGTTTAATTTTGTTTAGCACTCTTGAAACTTCATAGCAAGCGTCTCCAGATAGTTTGTTATATCCCAATTTATTTTCATGCTCTACAGGTAGCATTAGTAAACAATGTCATGTAATTCCTTTAATGATGTGTGCTGCCAACCCAGTTGGAGCAGTTACAATACAAGACATTCTGTTCATCAACTGTTGTTTTTGGATTTGCCACCCCGAGTGGGACGAGTATGCTCAGACGTGAGTCCCGTGTTCTCCACACCACTGGAGTCAAGCTTTCCTGGCTGATGATGGCTGATAGCCAGAAACCGGTTCTAGGATGCTTGATTCTGGTCCAGGGATGACATGTCTTAGCATGATACTGATATCTTTATTACACTTATGTTTTATGTGTATTATGTGATACATATCCGACTTCCCATATTATGCTGTTTTCTCCCTCTAGTGGTACAATTAAGCCATGTGCAGAGGAGATACAGACACCTAGGATCACAGGTGATCACGTTCCTTTTTTATCTTTTTCTTTTTTCTTTTATTATCGATTACTGTCACTTGAGCATGTTGCAGTAGCACTACTTTAGTAGTCCTGAGGAAGGCAAGGACTACTTGTTCCATCTTTGCCAAAACATGTCGACCTATACCATGTAGGCAGTTATCAGCTCAAAACTGCTGTTTTCTATTTTGTTTTTAACATTGGAGGATTGAGCAGAAAACAAAATAAAATATTTGTTGCTCCTTCACCCATTTTAACACACTTTCTTTCACTTTCACATGCACTGCAATTCCATCACCCACTAGTAGAAACATAACTAATTAACAACAGATGGGCAGCACTTCGGGCTATTTGGTTGATGAAGGATATTCCATTCTGTCCTTACCCATCACCTATAGCATGTATGGTATAAGGTCCTCAAGGAGTCCCAAATGATGAAGGGAAGTATCGAGTGGTGATTGATGGGTATCCTTATTAGATCAGGATAGGTCAGGATTAGTAAATTTCACTTTCCCTTGGTCTTTAGTCTTACTTTTGGGTTGGGTGGTCTGTGTCTCATCACATAGTTCCTTTTTCTTTTTAGACCTGTAGATACTTATATGTTTTTCATTAAGTATATAGGGATTATGTCTATGCTTGGTCTCTTAATTTTCCCTTAGGCCCCCACCTACCGTATTGTTTTTGTTGATTTGCATATGGCCATGTCTGAACAAGGGTGGTGTGGTGAGCCAAAAAACTATGGATTTAGGCCCATATCTCTGTACTGGGTTGAATGCATGACATTGTTCTGCATTCAGTCCATCAACTGTTGTTTTTGCATTTGTCACCTCGAGTGGGACGGGTATGCTCAGACGTGATGTGGTATCGAATCTCAGTCAGGCCTACCAAAGAATAGAAGTTGGCACGGAAACTAAAATATAAAAGACAAGTTTATTAAGACCTCATGAGGTGGAACCAATTCATACAGGACCCGTGGGCAATGTATGAAGTAGCACAATAGATGGAAGGCACATGGTCCTTTTATATCCACACAGGGGTTCAAAAAATAGGCGGTACACATACAAGCATGAGTTTTATGTCCATTTATGGAGATGTTACAGCACACATTCAACAAGTGGAAGGAGCTAATGATCGATCAGTTTGGAATAAACACATTCCTGAGAGTCACTAATCAAAACAGATGTAGCTTAATAGCGCATTCGCATAATTGGCGAAGACTAAAAATAGCTTGTCTCTAGGCAGAATACACAGGCAGTTAACAGAGAGTCAGGACGGAACACATGGTGAACACGAGGTAGCACATGGCTTGCAAAATGGCTGACAGAAATATAAAATGGCTTCCAAGGAACTGGCAAGTTAACATATTAAAAACGGACTGGCTTCAGCGAATGCTAACCTAATCTCTGTCAATTTACTGCAGACAACCCTTTAAGCATTTAGCCGAAGACAGCTACTTCTTTAGGATAATCTGAATATGCATCATGTACATCTATTAGCATCAATTGGGCTATTTCCTTTTGCAACATTTGTTGGGCTTTAATTTCAGTAATACTTCCTTTACAAGGAATACAGGCAGAAATGCATATGGAGCAGTTAATGGGACCACATTGTTAGCATATGCAACATATAAATAATACAGTGAATATCAAACATGGGATAGTCTGTATTTTCCAACCCCAAGTGGTAAATAGTGTCCATATCCAATTAAAAAATGTCCATGTACCAGTTTCTGAGTGAATGTCTGCAGCAATTTTATGCAATTTCGATATTGCATCATAGACTGAAGGCGAATTATCCGGGATAAATATACAACAACTACTTCCGATGATGCGGCATGCGCCACCACGGTCTGCTAACATTACATCTAGAACCATACGGTTCTGGAGCACAACAATTCTTGCCATTTGAAGTTCTATTGTAATATTTTCAAGTGCTATAGCTGTCTGATTGGAAACAGCTTCTACAACACGGGTCAATCGTCTGATCCTCCTAGTGTTTAATGCAGCTCCCACCAAGAAAAACAAGCCCAAATTAACATCTACATATTGTTGTAAGGTACTATCAGTCTGATCCACATCATCTATATCTACAGTTCTTTTAACTCTACTCATGGTGACATCGTTATACAATACAAGGTTTTTATGGTATAGTGCAGGTGCCATAAATACAGGAGGCTATAGGAAAGAGATATAACATACTCCTGACCAACCCACTGGAAGCTGATAGTATCCTTTAGTCCCACAAATGAAAAAGTAATTACGAGAAGCCGCAAAGGTACTATTGTTCACACCTTCAATTGTTAATATAATAACACATTGTCATGATTTAGGTGCCTTAGTACCTAGGACTACATATCCCAGAATGCCTGATGTGTAGTCTGTCTTCTACTCACTGTCCCTCTACCTGCTTCTGCTTCCTATAACTGTCCCTCCCAGGAAGTCGTCGGTGCTTGTCACCTGAGTTTCATTGCAGTTCCTGCTTTTTGTGGAAGCTGACTTGCCGATTCTTTAGAACCTGAGGATTCTGTGAACATTGCACCCGATACCGCTGTGGATGGGCGTTTGCCAGTTTATACATTCAGAGGGGAAACGAGATGCACAAATGCATTGTGCATTTCTGACCTTTTTTACTTGACTTCCGCTGCGAGCCGCGCTGGAAGAGCCGCGCTGGGAGAGACTCGCCGGGAGAGACGCTCTGGGAGCGGGTTAGACGTTTTCTTCCGTGTTCATTCTCGAGCGCTGGTAAAAGGTTGCCATATTCTTTGCGAACTACAGAGAGACTTTGTAAGAGTTTTTAGTGACAAAACTAACGTGATGAGCTGTTGAGAGGCTCTAGTTTTCCTTTACTTTATTGCATTCTTTTGGGCCATTGATATTCGCTGAATTTGCAAGACACCGCAGAGCTGTTGAGTGGCTCGGATGGGGTTCACAGAAATGTTGTGCCAGAATGAAGAAGCGTTGTTTCCTTGTTATTTTTGAATCTCTTGAAAACACTGTGTAACGAGCCAGAAGAGACAACGTTCGTAAGCTAAGTAGCTTCCTGCTTTATCGACTTATATCTACTGAAGGCTAAGGCTTTAGCAATCAAAGAACTGATGATTATCTGAACATTCTTTTCTTTTACCTTTGCTTTATTTTTTCCGTTTTTGTGACGTTTTATTCTTGGATGCTTGTGGCAGTTTACATAAGTGAGTGGGTCTCTATACACCTATATATATATATTGCATATGTTGGTAAGGGTATGGGGGTGTATTCATGTATGTTCCTTGTGTCTTCATGCAGGAAACTGAATGCAAACCTAACGTGTAGCTCCTATCCTGTCACCACGTGCTGTAGATGGTTTCTGGCTGCCTGTCCTTTATATTTTATTTCTCCATTTTTTCCCTTCCCCTGGTGAGGTCCTCTCTGTGGAGTGTATACTTATATGATTCACATGAGGTACCGCTCCTAGGGAAGTGAGAAACTAGCAACATCATTGCTTCTGCTGTATCTGCTTCACAAGGTTAGTCAACCTGCCTTATTTGTGACAGAGTGACAAGCCTAAGAATACTTACAGCCTGAGCGGTGGATACCAATACAGTACTAACTTCTGTATTGGAGACCCTTACAGCGTTAAGGATGGAAGTAGATGCCTTCTGAGGGGAGAACCAGGATATGAGGAATGAAATGGGTACCCTTAGACGTGAGGTTGCTGGTTTAGCCCGATCTAGTCCCACCAGTTCCAGAGGGGCCCATTAAATCAGGGACTATACATTACTACCTCCGGTACAGTCACACCCCCCCACAACCCAAGGAGTGAAAGGTCTTTCTACTATTCAAGTTATTCAACCAGTGCAACTGTCATTGGCACCTCCAGAAAAGTTCTTAGAGAACCCTAAGAAGTTTGGCACATTCTTAGGACAGTGTAAGCTGCACTTCATGTGCAAACGCACAGCATTTATGTTGTCCTATTTAGGAGGTAACGCGGCAAGTTGGTAGTTTCCTCTGATAGAAAGAAATTATCCTGTGTTATCTAACTTTGCTAATTTCTGTGATGAAATGCGCAAATTGTTTGTCCGCATAGCACATATGCTTTCCCTAGATAAGGAGCTTATCACGCTCAAACAGGGATCGCAAGATCTTTTGTCCTACATAACTAATTTTAACCGTCTTGTTATTGAAACTGATTGGCCGTCTGAAAAAAGAGTCTCCTTGTTCTACCAAGGATTGAGAGAGGAATTGAAGGATGTTCTGGCCCTCGTGGTGAATATGCCTACCACTTGTGAAGAACTAATAGATCTTACCGTGCAGCTGGATCATAGACTACAGGAACGAAAAGGCGATAAACAACGTTATGAGGTGCGTTTTCCAACATCTAGACCTAGAACTGTAATCGAAGGAACCTCGTCATCAAACGACAATACCGAGGCTATGCAGATCGGAGGGGTAAGGGGTCCTTTGAGTCCAGAGGAAAGAAACCGAAGACACAGCCAGAAACTCTGCATGTACTGCGGAAATGCAGGCCATATCATCAAAGATTGTAAATCCAAAACGAAGAGTGCTTAAAACATTCCTGTAGTGGATTACCCCTCTAATGCGTCGGGAAACGAGCATGCTCAGACAAGTTAGAGACCCCTTGTTTGAGTCAAGATGAGATGAAAGAGGTCTATCACACAGTAGCAAATACCATTCAACCTTCAGTACCCCACATGAATTTGTTTGTCACCATAAAATGGCCAGGAGAAGTGCCTGTGATGGTACACACAATGGTGGATTCAGGAGCTACAGGCAACTTCATCGGCCAACAATATGCAGAGAGACTGGGAGTCCCGTGCATAAAAAAGGAGATGCCTGAATCTGCGAATGCTGTGGATGGGTCTGATCTGACGTCTGGGCCGGTTTGTTTTCATACACGCCAACTCATTATGCAAGTAGGACAGAATCATTACAAGCATATCTACTTTGAATTAATAGATGCTCCACAGTTTAAACTGATCTTAGGGATGCCTTGGTTGACACAACACGATCCTGTAAGGAAATGGGCAGCTCGTACTATCACCCTCAGTTCAGATTATTGTATTGATCATTGTACCCTGAATCAAGTGCATGAAGAAATCAGGCTGAAAACTCGAGCAAGTGTAGGGAGAGTATTGAGTGCCAACGCTGTCTCCACCCTTCCTGAAGTCTACAATCGCTACCAGGATGTCTTCAGTGAGAAGGAAGTCAGTAAATTGCCCCCTCACAGGGAATACGTTCCCGTTATAGAACTCGAACCAGGTGCTAGCATTCCCTGTAGTAGAATAGACGCTCTAACAGAGGCTGAAAGTACCTATCTACAGCAATATCTGAAGAAGTTATTGGAGTCTGGATTCATTCGGCCCTCTACGCCCCCTGCTTCTTCACCTTTATTTTTCATCCCAAAGAAGGAAGGGGGTTTGAGAGTCTGTATTGATTACAGAGCAATCAACAGGGTAACTAGAAAGAACAGGTACCCTCTCCCTTTGATACCGGTATTGGTGGACCAGTTGAAGGATGCTAAAATATTCATCAAGTTGGATCTGCGGGGTGCATATCATCTCGAAAGAGTACGCAGAGGAGATGAGTGGAAGACAACTTTCCGCACCAAATATGGGCTCTATGAATATCAGGTCATGCCCTTCGGCCTTTGCAACGCCCCTGCAGCATTCCAGTTCTTCATGGATGAGGTATTAAGGGGCTTGCTGGATGTGTCTTGCATCGTCTATATTGACGACATTTTTGATCTATTCCACCACACAAGAAGAACATGCCAAGCATGTAGTAGAAGTTTTGGAACGACTGAAGAGACATGAATTATATGCCAAACTGGAGAAGTGTTTGTTCCATGCGACAGAGGTGGAGTTCCTAGGTTACGTCATTGGCCCAAATGGTTTACGCATGGACCAGAAGAAGATACAAGCAATCATCCAGTGGGAGTCCCCTTCCTGTGTGAAAGCTTTGCAGAGTTTCCTAGGCTTTTCAAACTTTTACAGGCGATTTATTAGGGAGTTCTCCAAGATCATACAGCCACTAACTCACCTGCTAAAGAAAGGAGCGGTCTTCCAATGGACTGGCCCTGTCGAACAAGCCTTCCAAGCTCTAAAGACCCGATTTGTTACAGCACCCATTTTACGGCATCCCGATGCAAGTCAGCCCTTCGTGATGGAAACAGATGCCTCTCATTCTATCACAAAGAAATCCTGAAACAGGCCAACTTCATCCTGTGGCTTACTTTTCAAGAAAACTGTCAAATTGCAAAGTTAACTACAGTATCACGGACACGGAATTATTGGCCACCAAAAGGGCGTGTGAGGAATGGCGACATCATCTTTTGGGGGCCAGACACACGGTGGAAATGTACACTGATCATCGGAATCTCCTCTTTCTCAAAAGTGTGAAAGCCTTAAGGCCCACAAAACGGCAAAGCTGATGCTCTTTCAAGACCAGAATCTGCACTTAAGAAAAAATCCTCAATCATTGAAGACCCTCCTATCATTCTACAAAAGGCTTCCTTTATACCATCTGCTTTGGCATTAACAAGCTCCTCTGATTTCTTGAAACAAATAGAGAAAAAAGTAGAATCCTTGGATGTACAAGCCTGGATAGCCAAAGAACCATTACAGAGAACATTAAAAGACAAACTACTCTTCAGAGATAAACAGTTGTACATACCTGAGAAAGAGCTACCGAATCAAACCTTACAATGGACTCATGATTCTTCATTAAGCGGACATATGGGCATTCAAAAGACGTTTACAGGCCGTATCTAGATATTTTTGGTGGGAGACGATACGGAAGGATACGGAAGAGTACATTTCCAGATGCCCAATTTGTACTCAAGCTAAGGCACAGCATCAACGAAGTAGTGGATTGCCACGACCCATACCAATACCCCCTGTTCCATGTCCATGGATTTCATAGTGGAAATGCCTCTCAGTTTCGGTAACAACACCATACTGGTGGTTATAGACCATCTGACCAAGATGAGTCACTTTATAGCATTGGCTAAGTTGCCCACATCAGGAGAATTAGCTACTGTCTTTTTGCAAAACATAGTAAGGTTACACGGTGTTCCCTCCATTCTTATCACAGATAGAGGGACGCAGTTCCCTTTCAAATTTTGGAAGTGAATGCATCACGACCGACTTCAACGACACCTTCGCCGCCGCCGAGCACCTCCACTTCCAGATCCACACCGACCCAAAGACGACCCTCAGAGGAACCCTCCTCTACAGACCCCCGGGACCACACACACAATTCAGCGAAGACATCACGGACTTCATCAGCCCTCACGCCCTCCCCTCCGCCAACTACATCCTCCTAGGGGACCTCAACTTCCACCTGGAGAACAACAAGAACCGCAACACCGTCACCCTGCTGGACAACCTCGCCAACCTCGGACTCAAGCAACTGGTGACCACCCCCACCCACTACGCTGGCCACACGCTTGACCCCATCTTTTCATCCAGCAAGCACATCTCCTTCAGCCACTCCACCGGACTTCACCGGACCGACCACAGCTGCGTCCACTTCAGCTTCCGAAAAACCACCAGCCACCACCACCCGCAACAGGTTCCTCACAGGAGCTGGAGCAAGATCACCGCCGACCAGCTCACTGCCTCCCTCAGTCAGAACCCACCTACCAGCACACCGGACCCCAACGAAGCAGCCTGCAACTTCTCGCAATGGCTGACCGCCTGCGCCGATGGCCTCGCACCACTGAAGAACCCCCCCAGCAAACCCAGAAGCAAGAAGGCCCCATGGTTCACCGACGAACTCCAGGACTCCAAGAAGACCTGCCGCACCCTCGAGAAAGCCTGGCTCCTCGACTGGACAACTGACAACATGACCGCCCTCAAACACGCGACCCGCAAGCACCACCAGCTCATCCGCACCACCAAGAAGAAATCACTGAAAGATCGACTGGACAACAATGCCCATGACAGCAAGGAACTCTTCAGCATCGTCAAGGAGTTCTCCAACCCCAGAACCAGCAACAACGACATCACCCCTTCACAAGATCTCTGCGACTCCATTGCCTCGTTCTTCCACCGCAAGATTGCCGACATCCACAACAGCTTCGGCACACCATCCTCGCACCCAACCGTCGAACCAATGCACCCCACTGCCACCCTCCGCACCTGGACCGCAGTGACCACCAAAGACTCAGCCCGCACGATGAACACCATCCACTCCGGATCTCCGACTGCCCCCTGCCCCCACCACATCTTCAACAAGGCCGACTCCACCATCGCACCCCAACTCCGAGACGTCATCAACACCTCCTTCGACACCGCCACCATCCCGGAGAGCTGGAAACATGCCGAGCTCAGCGCCCTACTGAAGAAACCAACAGCGGACCCCACCGACCTCAAGAACTTCCACCCCATCTCGCTCCTCCCCTTTCCTGCCAAAGTCATCGAGAAGATCGCCAACAGACAGCTTGCCAACTTCCTCGAGACAAACGGATCCCTCGACCCCTCACAATCCGGTTTCAGAGCCAACCACAGCACCGAGACCGCCCTCATCGCAGCCACCGATGACATCCGAGCCCTTCTCGACAACAGGGAAACAGCGGCACTCATCCTCCTGGACCTCTCTGCCGCGTTCGACGCGGTCTGCCACCGCACCCTAGTCCAGCGCCTCAGCAACACCGGCATCCAAGAGAAGGCACTGAAGTGGATCATCTCGTTCCTAGCTGGAAGAACACAGAGAGTCCGCCTCCCCCCATTTCATTCCGAGGCCACCGAAGTCATCTGCTGCGTCCCGCAAGGATCATCATTGAGCCCCACACTCTTCAACATCTACATGAGACCCCTCGCAGCCATCGCACGCCGACACAACCTCAACATCATCTCCTATGCCGACGACACCCAGCTGATCCTCTCCCTCACCAGAGACCCCAACACCAACAGAACCAGCCTCCACGAAGGGATGAAAGACGTCGCAGAGTGGATGAAGAACAGCCGCTTGAAACTGAACTCAGACAAGACGGAAGTCCTCATCCTTGGGCCATCACCCTCCGCCTGGGACGACTCCTGGTGGCCCCCTGCCCTGGGCACCGCCCCCAAGCCGACAGACCACGCACGCAACCTGGGCTTCATCCTGGACTCCTCCCTCTCCATGACCAGACAAGTCAACGCCGTCTCCTCTTCATGCTTTCACACCCTCCGCATGCTCCGCAAGATCTTCCGATGGATCCCGATCGAAACCAGGAAGACAGTAACCCAGGCCCTCGTCACCAGACGGCTAGACTGCAGAAACACCCTCTACGCCGGAACCACAGTCAAGCTACAGAAAAGACTACAACGAATCCAGAACGCCTCTGCCCGACTCATCCTAGACATCCCCCGACGCAGCCACATCTCCAACCACCTGAGGAACCTGCACTGGTTCCCCGTCAACAAGAGGATCACGTTCAGGCTCCTCACCCACGCACACAAGTCTCTCCACAACCTGGGCCCCAAGTACCTCAACGACCGCCTGACCTTCCACACGCCCACCCGCCAGCTACGATCCACTAGCCATGCCCTCACCGCCATACCACGCATCCGAAGAGCCACCGCCGGAGGCAGATCCTTCTCCTATCTGGCGGCCAAGACATGGAACTCCCTCCCCATCCAACTTCGGCTGACCCAGGCCCACCTCGCCTTCAGGAGACAACTCAAGACCTGGCTGTTCGAGCAGTAGCGGCCCCCTTTCCCCAAGCGCCTTGAGACCCTTCCGGGTGAGTAGCGCGCTATACAAGTATTATGATTGATTGATTGATTGGAAAGCTCTGTGTGAAATCATGAAGATGGATGCTCGTCTGTCAACAAGTTACCATCCGTAGACAGATGGCAAAACTGAAAGGCTCAATCAGACATTAGAGCAGTACCTAAGGTGTTTCACCCTTCAACAGGGTGAAGAATGGAGAACGCTCTTGTGGATGGCTGAGTTGGCCTACAATAACGCTACTCATTCATCTTTGCGATGTTCGCCCTTCTTTTGTCTTAACGGGTATCATCCCAATTTCCTACCATTTGAGCAACCAGGGCTCTCCACACATCCCACCATTCAGGAACACCATCCTCACCTCACATCCATTACACAAGATGCAAAAGTGCATTTGGAGGCAGCCAGAAACCGCGTCAAAATACGACAGAAAAAGAACCCCTGAACCAGCATTCACTCTGGGAGATAAGGTGTGGTTGAGTACCAGATATTTGAAATTTAGGGGAAATACTCATTTGCATCCTAAATTTGTCGGTCCATATCCTATTGTTGCAGTGGTCAATCCCGTGGCCATGAAGTTAAAACTCCCCTCCTCATGGCACATACACCCTGTGTACCACGTGTCCCTACTGAAACCGTATGTGCAGGGTACCACAGCTTCTGTGAGACCTCAGCCTGTGGAAATTGAAGGGGATGTTGAGTATGAGGTAAAGGCTATCCTTGATTCCAAGAGGGTGAGGGGTGTCCTGCAGTATCTGATTTATTGGAATGGGTATTGGCCTGAGGAACGCTCTTGGGAACCACGTGCCAATCTACACTGTCCATGGCTTCTGAGGCCTTTCACTCCTTGTTCCCTTCTAAACCTGGTGGACCGTCGAGACGTCAGTCAGTGAGAGGGTGTTCTGTCACGATTTAGGTGCCTTATTACCTAGGACTACATATCCCAGAATGCCTGATGTATAGTCTGTCTTCTACTCACTGTCCCTCTACCTGCTTCTGCTTCCTATAACTGTCCCTCCCAGGAAGTCGTCGGTGCTTGTCACCTGAGTTTCATTGCAGTTCCTGGTTTTTGTGGAAGCTGACTTGCCGATTCTTTAGAACCTCAGGATTCCTTGAACATTGCACCCAATACCGCTGTGGATGGGCGTTTGCCGGTTTATACATTCAGAGGGGAAATGAGGTGCACGAACGCATTGTGCATTTCTGACCTTTTTTACTTGACTTCCTCTACAAGCCGTGCTGGAAGAATCGTGCTGAAAGAGCCGCGCTGGGAGATACGCGTCGGGAGAGACGCGCTGGGAGCGGGTGAGATGTGCCCTTCCGTGTTGATTCTCGAGCGCTGGTAAATGGTTGCCATATTCTTTGTGAACTACAGAGAGACGTTATAAGAGTCGTTAGTGACATAACTAACGTGATGAGCTGTTGAGAGGCTCTGGTTTTCCTTTACTTTATTGCATTTTTTTGGGCCATTGATATTCGCTGAATTAGCAAGACACCGCATAGCTGTTGAGTGGCTCGGATGGGGTTCACAGAAATGTTGTGCCAGAATGAAGAAACATTGTTTCCTTGTTATTTTTGGATCTCTTGAAAACACTGTGTAAAGAGCCAGAAGAGACACCGTTCGTAAGCTAAGTAGTTTCCTGCTTTATCGAACTATATCTACTGAAGGCTAAGTCTTTAGCGTTCAAAGAACTGATGATTATCTGAACATTCTTTTCTTTTACCTTTGCTTTATTTTTTCCTTTTTTGTGACGTTTTATTCTTGGATGCTTGTGGCAGTTTACATAAGTGAGTGGGTCTCTATACACCTATATATATATTGCATATATTGGTAGGGGTAGGGGGTGTATTCATGTATGTTCCTTGTGTCTTCATGCAGGAAACAGAATGCAGACCTAACGTGTAATACCTACCCTGTCGGAGATTGGGGGAAGATGGCGGCTGAGTAGGAAGCTCAGCCGGAGAGCTCCCGGAGCACCCGTGATTCACTCACACAGCAGTTGGAAAAGGTTCCAGCAAACCGAAAGATAAAGAGAGGATGTTCGGTGAATAATCGAAAACTTATAATTTGTCAATCTGCCGTAACCGAGCGTCATACTTTCTCCTACCTCTTGCGGAGCATGCCCTGGAATGGTGTTTTTCCCCGGGTCTTTCCCATTCTTGTCCGTCTGCCGGGTGGCGAGTGAAGCCCAATATCCTACGCTTGGAGACCCAGAGACGGAAGGCGCAGCCGCCGTGCAGAGATCACAGGTATCTCCCAGCGGAGCAGACGGGTGTCACAGATCGGGAAAGCCGGGTAAGGCGGAGCTGGATCTCGGAATCCACACTGAGGCTGGGGAGCGTCTCCACAAGTGGAGCGCTGCAGGGAAAGCAAAGTCGCGTTGCCGCCGTGCCTCCGGAAGACTAAGGTATCAGTTCCGGGGCACGAGCGGTAGAGTCAGGGATCAGCGGCTGCTGTTACACGAGCATGCCAGCAAAGTAAAGTCTGCCCCTGTCCCAGTCCTTGTTCCAGTCCCAGCCCCAGTCTCTGTTACAAAATCGGCCACAATAAGTGGGCTCAGGGACACCTCAGAGAACACAACGGGGGAGAAAAAAGCATATAAGACCGTGTTGGACTGGAAGAAAGAGTGTAGAGGCACAAAAACAAAAGGACAAAAACTTGTTATTCCACAAAAGAACGACGAAGCAGAAACCAAAAATATCCATGGATCAGAGAGTGTTTGGGTATCAGTGAATCTGTTTCACATAGCTCAACAAACCAACATATGTTATAATTCCAGCATTTCTAACAGTCAGTCTTTTCAGCTCTGTCAGCCCAACAAACACTGTGAGCCTTGTTATTTTCCCATATTAAAAGAAAAAAATTCCAAAATCAATCAGCATATGAGTAAACTCATAAAACCAACACCGGAGGAAAAAGAGGAGGAGGTACCTCAAGAGTTAGAGAGACTTTCAGAAAAAAGTCGAGGAGAGTCTAAATCTAAAGAAGGATTAGAACCCCAGCAGCCTGGAACTCAGATCGACACAGCGAAATCCTTCTATAGTCTGCGCAATAGAAATTTTTTGAGCCAGGAGCAATTCCCTAAAGGCATTACTCCGAGAGTGAGCAGGAAAAAACAAAAAACCACATCCAAAGGTTACCTCAAAAACACTCTAGAGAAGGAGGAAAGCAATTTGGAGTCTACACAGAGATCTAAAATAAAAATAAAAGTTACTCCATCTCTGAGGTCTTACTTCAAAATTCAACAACAAGGGCTGGACTCAGAGCCTTTAACCTCCTCACAACCACAACTTGCTTCGGAAGCTCAGAAGGGGGAGAAAGAGGAGGCTACTAAACCTACAGACGCACACTCTTTCAGAAAGGAGAATCCACGGACGGTCTCACTTCGGACCGGGAAAACAAGCTCAGGTAGTGCAAAAAAAGGCAGAAAACCTAGAAACAAGAAAAAGAGCTTGGTAGAAAACAAGAGTTTGGAAGAAATCTGGAAAATCAGAGGAAGCAGAACAGAAGAGGGAACTGAAGTTCATATGGCAGAGGGGGGTACCGAGACCTCTGCTGCTGCCGCAGCAGCAGCAGCAGCACATATAACTGAAGAAGTTGAAGACAAAGAAGAAGACGATGCAAGATCTGTAAGAAACAATAAGGATACCATAAAAACCCACACAGACGAACTTCTTGAAAAAATTTGGACAGAAATGAAAGAGAAATTCTCCATTTCAGAAGCAAAGCAAAACAAAATACAGGAGGTCTGCGAGAAATTGGATAGCAAGTTAAACGCACTAGGAGATAGAGTTACGGCAGTGGAAAGTGAAGTTGTAGGCTTAGACAAAAGGGTGGAAAAAAACAGGAAGGAAATTAACTCCTTAAGATCTGAAAACAAAATCATGAATGAAAAATTGGAATCCTTGGAGAACCAAGCAAGGAAGAACAACATTAGGATACTAAATGTGCCGGAGAATCAAGAGGACAAAGACATCAAAGCATTTGTAGTGGCACTTCTGGTAGAACATTTCCCATGGGCAGACAAAGGGGTACTGGAAGAAGACATACAAAGAGTACATTAGCGCTGGGATACCCCCGGGTGACTACGCGCTCTACAAAAATAAATAATAATAATAATAATAATAATAATAACATAGAGATCCCTACGGAAAGAACAAAGAAAGAAAAACACCCAGGAAGATCTTAGTCAACTTCAAAACATATATGTTGAAGGACAGGATCTTGGGGGAAGCTTTGAGAAAAGGAACCCACAACAAAGATAGTTGGAACTTTAAAATAAGATCTGATATGTCAAAAGCCTCTCAGACCAGACAATGGGAACTGGGAAACCTAATGTCAGAACTGCAGCAATTAGGTGCCATGGTGCAGATGAAATTTCCACCATCATTACGCATCATGTGGAGGAATAAAATGCGTAATCTAAGAGAGCCAGAAGAGGTGAAAAACTTGATAAAGCAAATCAAAGATCAAGAACGCTCAGAGGAACCCCTGGGTTAAACAACCTCACACAACCTCACACAACCTCATATATAACTAAATACAACCTAAAAAAGAAAGCAAAAAGAAGAAATACATACAATCCATATCTCACTTAAGTGTAAGGTATATAACAAATATGAAGGAGCCTTAAACCAACCAATTTAACTCATTTTCTAACTGTATATAGATAAGAATCACGGGATTGGGAACGGGAAGCCGAAAGGGTTAAGAAGATAACCGAAGGAGAAGAAGATGGAGGCTTCCCCGGGGAGGGTAACTTTAAGGCACAAACCAGAAAGCATAAAATTACACGGAAAATGGTGGGGAGCAAAATAGGGAAAAAAACAAAAAATACCTAATCTGCGAAAATTCAGGACATCAGTACAAATGGGAGTGTTACATTACAAGAAATTGCAATATGTGAAAGAAATAAATGGGGAGCGCAAGTAGGGAAGTAAAGATCCTATCTTGGAATGTGAACGGTTTGAGGACAAAAAGTAGGAGGAACAAAATCCTGGAATATATCAGAACTGAAAGAAGTGAGATAATAATACTACAAGAAACTCATTTGCTAAAAGAAGAATGGGATCAAATAATTAAGAACTTATGGTGGGTAGATACTCTTATCTGCACTACACAACAATGTAATATCAAAGGAATTGCGATAATCTTTAAGAAATCCTTAAAAGCAACTGTAACCGCCTCAGAAGTGGATAGCAAAGGTAGATGGGCCACAGCTAGCGTTAAAATAGGAAATTCTCCCATCACTGTCGCAGGCTACTATGGTCCCAACTTGGATGATGCCGACCCGTTGCGAAAATTATACTCTCAGTTACTACTAGCTACCTCTCCCATAATACTGGGAGGTGATTTCAACCTAGTGATGGATTTAAAATTAGACAGATCACCACCAGGCAGACAGACTAATCTGAAAAAAATTAGACAATGGATTGGGATTTACAATAGGGATCTTGACCTGGTAGACATGTGGAAAAATAAAGGAGAAAAATTGCACCCGTTCACCTTACACAACAAAAAATTGGGTCATAAATCTAGGATCGATTTCTTTCTGATTAGTAACGAATTATCAAAGATAGTGAAAAAAGTATCCCACCTACCAGCTCACTTGTCAGATCATTCGGCAGTACAACTAGAACTACAAATTACAGAAAAAATATCTGAAAGAAGATTCACAGTTGAGAGAGCTTTGCTGGAAGACGAACAGGTAATAAGTGAGCTGGAAATTGAAACAAAAAACTTCTTTGAACTAAATGCATCAGGTACCACAGAACAAATAACTTGGGATACCTTTAAAGCTGTTATAAGGGGTAAACTTCTGAGTCTAGGGGCTCATAAAAACAAGCAACTAAAACAAGAGATCTCAGATTTGGAAAAAGACATCAACTCCCTAGATATCGCTATATCCATAGAACTAGAGGAGGTAAGGAAACAAGATCTTCTTCAAAAAAAAAGATGCAAAAAGAAAAAATTGATCACATTTTGGAAGAGAGATTGAAGAAAAAATGGGATTCCAGCAAACTAGCAAAGCATGAGTTTGGTGAAGGCTGTGGAAAATGGCTGGCATGGAAGCTCAAAACAGATCTAGCTAAAAACAAAGTGAAAAGCATAATCCCGGATGATCAAACTATTCCTAACTCTGATGAAAACATCATCAGGCAAGAATTCTGGAAATTCTTTAAAGAGCTATATACGGAGGATATAAATCCTTCAGATCAAAAGATCAATTCTTACCTGGAAGAAGCAGCATTCCTAAAGCTTACTGAAAACGAAAGAGAAGCTCTAGATAAAGAAGTCCTGGAAGATGAAGTGGCAGACGCCATTAAAAGTTTGAAAAAAGGAAAAGCAGCAGGGCCAGATGCCTTACCAAACGAACTATACATGAAACTGAAAAATCCTATACTTCCTCATATAACCAAACTAATTAATTTAATTCTTACACAACAGAAACCGATACCAGACTCCTGGAACGATGCCATAATAACAATCATCTTGAAACCCGGAAAGAACCCTGTTAAATGCGAGTCATATCGCCCAATATCATTACTGAACGCTGACTACAAAATATTCACAAAAATAATGGCAGCTCGACTAGGGAAAGTATTATCAAAACTGCTGCACCAAGATCAAAAAGGATTTATAAGAGGGAGAAATCTACATGAAGTAACACAAGAGCTACTAACTGCAATAGATATTGCAACAAACAAGAAAACTCCTCTTACCATACTTACAGTTGATGCCGCAAAGGCTTTCGATAGGGTCAATTGGACCTTTCTGGAGAAAGTTATGGTCAAAAATAACTTAGGGTCACACTTTATTCATATGGTAAACCAAATTTATAAGGATCCAAGATCTAAGGTTCTAATAAATGGCAGTCTAACTGAAAACATAAAGATAAGTAGAGGAACGAGGCAGGGATGCCCACTTTCCCCTTTACTTTTTAATTTATACATTGAACCGCTAGCGAATAAATTAAGAAACAACAAAAAAATCACTCCATTTAAATATGGCATATGGGAGAAGAAAATCGCACTTTACGCGGATGACTTAATGATTTTTACAGATGACTACCCAAAAGCCAAGGATACAATCGAGAAAGCTTTAGATACATTTGGGAAAGTTTCAGGATATCTGGTGAACCAAACGAAAACAGAGATCATGACATGGAACACTGCCTTTCAAAGCAACTACATAAAAAATGAAATCAGATACCTAGGAATTCTAGTAAATCATGATATAGAGAAGACTACAAAACGGAACTTGAATAAGGTAGCCGGAGATGTAAGAAAACTGCTTGAGACATGGGCCTCTCTACCATTGAGCTTGATTGGGAGGTCAAATATAATCAAGATGACCGTCTTACCAAAGTTCACCTTTTTATTTAATGCAATACCAATGGAGTTTGGAAAAACGGAACTAGCCCGAGCACAGAGAGACATCACAAGTTTTATATGGGCAGCGAAAGGCACGAGGATTGCTTGGAAAAAGATTAGAAGGTGTAAGAAAGATGGAGGGTTGGCCAGCCCAGACTTGGTAGAATACTGCAGAGCCTTCCAATTCAAGAATATCAAAGTACTACTAAAAAGCCATGACAACTACCCAACCTACTTGCAAGTAATTACAAAATCAGAGGATCACGCACTGTTTAAATATGGACACCCCAAGCACTTTAAAAAAATAAAACTTAAGACTTTAAGAGATGCAACAAAGATGTGGACACAAATCAGAGGTACCCTGAAAATATCATACTACAGTAAATGGGCCCCTATTTGGGACTCCCCCGGAACCCCAGAATGCCTAAAAGACATTCTCGCATCTTCACTAAAAAGAGCCAACATAAAGTATTGGGGACAAATACTAAATGGTCCGAATTTGAAAACTTGGTCAGAGCTTCAAGAGTTGACAAATAACACACTATCCAAATTTAAATATTACCAACTTTTAAGTTGGTCCAAAACTCTCCCCAGTGTAAACGGTAATGACAATCTGGAAAATGACATGGTCAAAACAACACGAGTACCAAAAGAAGTAGCAAAGTGGTACTGGGCTCTGATAACGGCCAATGACATTAACCTTAACATAGAAACGCAAATATGGGGGAAAGACATCTTAACAACAGACTTAGACTTAATTTGGGAAAAATCTGTGGCTAAATGCTGGTCAACCTTGAAATCCGCGGCCTTGAAAAGGAACCATTTGTATACAATTCATCGGGCGTACTGGACACCAAAAAAACTTTCCAAATTCAAAAATGCTGGAACAAAGAAATGTCCTAAGTGTGGAGAAGAAAAAACAGACGACATCCACATGTTTAAAAGCTGCCCCCGACTGAAAGAATTTTGGGATCAAGTTGGTAAGACCCTGAGCGCTATCCTGTCCAAACAACTAACTGTGAGTACAATTCTTACTCTCTTTGGGATTGTAGATCCAGGTAATGAGGGGGGACTCACTAAGGAACAAGAAATCTTCTCTTTGTATTAATAGTTCTTGCAAGGAGGGAAATTTGTATTAAATGGATAGTTTCCTCTTGCCCAACTCACGCAGAATGGTTGAATTCGGCAATAAGAATTAACAAACTTGATAAGTTAGGAAATGTAAGCAAGAGATTTAAATTCTGGGATAGTTTTGAAAGTTTCTTACACCCCAAATAAGAACCAAGCATAAGTCCTATGATTAAAGCGATACATCTTCTGGTAGACAAGTACGGTACTTGTCGAGTAGTCAAGCTGGCTAGCTCCCCTCGTTCCAAATCAGAAGCATTGGTATGTAACGAGTAAAGGAAACTCCTCTAAACCAACAAGAGGAAGATAAAACTCCCCAGGCAAGAGAGATCGAGGGGCAGTGTCGGAAAAGAATAAAGAGGCAGACACCTGATACTCCGTAATCATACAGTAATCGCAAGATGAGGACAAAAAAAAAAAAAATACCTACCCTGTCACCACATGCTGTAGATGGTTTCTGTCTGCCAGTCCTTTATATTTTATTTCTTCATTTTTTCCCTTCCCCTGGTGAGGTCCTCTCTGTGGAGTGTATACTTATGTGACTCACATGAGGTACAGCTCCTAGGGAAGTGAGAAACTAGCAACATCATTGCTTCTGCTGTATCTGCTTCACAAGGTTAGTCAACCTGCCTTATTTGTGACACACATTCACTTTTTCCCACTGGAATTGTCCCCAAACTACTAATACACAAGTCTGCTTTTGCTTTGGTAACAGAAATCACAAAAAGTTTGTCGATTTTAATTGTTCGTGTTCATGGTAGGGAAGAGTGAAATGAAAATGTTCAATTGGAGCTGGAGTAGTGGCAAACAAGCTGTCAAGCAGGGGCCACCTTCTCCACAAACCAAGCTGTTATTGCTATAACCACCAAGTGCAATAATGAACCCTACAGCACAAATGAATCTTTTGTTACTCATCTTCAGTGACAAGAAAAAAAACGCATGCCATTGTTCTGCTTGGGACTTAATCTGGAGTAAATAACACTGGTGCAGAACAAAGAGCTTGACGTAACTGTTGAAAAGCATTTTCACATTCATCTGTCCATGGGAGGGGCATAGGAGTGTCTTTAATCAAAAGTGCTAACAGAGGTTTCACGATGTGTTAAAACCCTAGTATCCACTGCCTACAGAATGAAGTCAAACCAATAAAAGCACAAACATCCTTCTGAGTGGAAGGTACTGGTGTGTCTAAAATAGCCTGAATGCGATCTGGTGTCAATGCACGTCCCTCCTTAGACAGAAGATGACCTAAGTAGGTCACCTTCGGTCTACAATATTGCAATTTCTTTTGTGACATTTTGTGATGGTGTGTAGCAAGGAAGGAAAGCAAAGACAAAGTACTTTCTTCACACAATTCAGGCGTATCGGCTGCCAACAAGATGTCATCGACATATTGTATGAGAGCCACTCCTTTGGGCATAACAAAAGAATCAAGTTGTCTTTTTAATGCTTGACTATAGATGCTCGGACTCTTTGTACAGCCTTGAGGTACTCTACAAAATCTGTACGATCGATTATTCAAGGTGAAACCGAACAAATATCGGCTATCAGAATGAATAGGGATCGAAAAGAAAGCGTTCTTCAAGTCTATCAAGGGAAATGTAGTTGCCGTTGGAGGAACTAAAGTAAGTAATGTCGTATCAGAAACCACAGGAAATTGTGGTACTACAATCTCGTTCACTTCCCGCAAATCAATAATGAATCTGTAAATTCTAGTATCAGTATCTTTTTTCAAAATAGGAGGAATCGAACTATTACAAACATTATAGGGGACTTCCTCCACAACCCCAACATCAATCAAATCACGAACAATGTGTGTTAGTGCTTCTTTCCCTTCTTGTGAGATTTTATATTGAGGTAAACGTGGTAGCACATCACCCTCCTTGACACTAATGTGCACTGGCGGAATAACCATCTGTCCTACATCAGTATCTGAAGTTGCCCACAATATGTTCGGAAGCGAGGCTAATGCAGTATCCTCATTAACATGGCAAAATCTTTCGATCACAGGATAATTCTTCTTCAAAATAACGCGCACTCCTTCCGGAGAACAGCGTATTGCTGGCTCTGGAATACTTGAGCATATCAAGACCCACAATATTATCTGGCGTGTTTGGTGAAAGCAAAAATGGATAAACTTATCATCATGAAATGTAATTGCTTGTGACAATGGGCTGAGGGAAGGTGTTCCATCGAACCCTATTGATGTAATGGTTGTGCCTCACAGGGGTGTCCTTGTTCCCTTCTAAACCTGGTGGACCGCCGAGACGTCGGTCGTTGAGAGGGTGTTCTGTCACGATTTAGGTGCCTTAGTACCTAGGACTACAAATCCCAGAATGCATGATGTGTAGTCTGTCTTCTACTCACTATCCCTCTACCTGCTTATGCTTCCTATAACTGTCCCTCCCAGGAAGTCATCGGTGCTTGTCACATGAGTTTCATTGCAGTTCCTGGTTTTTGTGGAAGCTGACTTGCCGATTCTTTAGAACCTGAGGATTCCGTGAACATTGCACCCGATACCGCTGTGCATGGGCGTTTGCCGGTTTATACATTCAGAGGGGAAATGAGGTGCACAAACGCATCGTGCATTTCTACGAGTAGCTCCTGTATCAACCAGAAACTGATCAATAGAACCCAAAACATGTGCTGTAATATAGGGACTACTCTGATCTATTGGAACTTCAACCGATTCCTTACCCCATCCTAGGCAATCCTATGCATAAGCAGAGTCTGGAAATTCAGAGGGCGCGCAATTAAACATTTGATACTGGTTTCGCCTGTCAAAAGTATTAAATCCATTCTGCCTTCGTTCATTAGAATCAAATCTAACGCGATCATTCGTGCCCCCTCTAGGCCCTGAATATCCCGAACGATTTCTCCTTTGTCCTCGGCCGCTTTGATTTTACTGGGCACGTAATACCGGACAATCGGAAAGCCAATGTCCGAGCTGTTTGCAGTACGCACACTGGTCAACTGATAAAGTAGAACAAGTGAAAGACAAACCATAAGATCTGCGTCTACCTCTATCATTGCCTCGAAAAGGCGGACCATAGGCTTGAGCCATCATAAC
Organism: Lissotriton helveticus; assembly: GCF_964261635.1. Taxonomy (NCBI): domain Eukaryota; kingdom Metazoa; phylum Chordata; class Amphibia; order Caudata; family Salamandridae; genus Lissotriton; species Lissotriton helveticus. The sequence continues at coordinate 120,809,714 of NC_136059.1, forward strand.
TTTTGTTTTTAGCTCTTTATTCTCATTACCTTTCGCTTCTAGCTCCTGGCTCTCATAACACTGAGCCATAGTTAAAAGAGAAACCAGAGAAGAGGTAGTCCATGAACTCTCACTAGCTTTTAGACGACAAGCTATTTCTGCTAACAAGTTAGCAACATATTTATCAACAAACAAATGTCTGCCCGTATCATCTGTTAAAGACTAGCCACTGAAATCATGGAATGCCTCCTCAAAATGCGTAAAAAAGACGGACACTGATTCATCTGTCTTTTGTTTGTACGAGGCTAATATAGTCCAGTCTATCTTTTTAGAGGGAATTATGATTTTCAATTTAACTAATATGGCTGTTGGGAGACCTAATATTAACGAACATGGTTTCTGTGCCGGTTCCCTTTCCAAATCTGCTAGTTCTATATCTTTCCAAAATGCCCCGAAAGTTACATTATCATCTGCTTTACGAATAGTTCTCCACATATCAGGGGGTAAAATAAATCCGAAAAACAAATCAATATCAGGTAATGTTATAGTACAAGAACACAAAGCACCTCAACTTCTTCATAAAAAGCTGCTGGATTTTTATGCGGATCGGGCAATGCGGTTTTAAGGGCGATAGCATAATTTTTCCCTTCGCCCTTAGGAGGAATATACAAAGGTGCGGCTTCCCGCATTGAGTTTTGCATGAATTATCATGCTCTTATCTGATCCGGAGATAGAGGCTTCTACCGTGCCGGTCTTAGATGTTTAAGCGAAAGTCTAGACAAGATATGTTTGTGTGCGAATCTGGGAGTAAGCAGTGCGTGAGCGAATGAAGCGTGACAAAGAACAACAAAATTCAGTTCATGCAAAGGACTTAGAGTTAAAGGATAAGGAAACAAAAGAATTAAAAGAACCCCTTTATCCGATTTTAAATAAACAGCAAGACGATTTCTTGCTATTAGATCGTTCTCCACCCTCGTATGTTTTCCCTTCCGCTCCTGATAAGTCCGATGAGGATTCTTCTGATACACAGGATAAACAACAAGACACTCGTTCTATGACTACCCCTGCATGCTCTGCTTAGCTTAGATCTGTTGCTCGCAAAGAGGCCTTTCATACTGCTTCTGCCCCTGATATCATAGAGGAGATAAATAGTTGGTTGGAGGAGGAGCAAGTCTATTTTTTAGAGGTATTTGCTGGAGAAGTTGTTGAGCGGTTTAGGAAATATACAAAGGTGTTTGAACCTGAGGATATAGCACAGGATTGAAAGAAAATGCGTGATGGTCTTTTTCTTTTTTCCCAGGTGAATGATTTATCAGGCGTTTGGTTAAAATAAGGGTTCATGCGGCTCGACTGCGGCTGGACCAAAAGGCAAACATACACTGCTCCACATACTGAATCTTTCGCAAATCAAATGACCCGTGCACAGGCCAACCCAACTCAGGGTCTTTCTTGGTATATTTATGCCATAACGTACTAAACATTATGGGAGAAAGACCATACTTAACATACATGTCCCTATTAGGCGTCCCTTCTGGTGGAGCTGGTTGAGCTTCGTCGATATTCAAACTGATACCGCTACAAAAGTAACACATCCTTCGAAGTGCGCTGAAAACAGGCATGCCAAAAATAAAGCAAAATATGCAGTATTATAATCAAAGTAGCGCTTAAAGTATCTACGTATGTTGCGCCGTTCAAACAAATCAAAGTAGAGAAAAATCTCCTCATTACCTGCCTATGTGGTTTGCAAAGCACATATACGTTTCCAAACACAATTCAAATGTAAGCTAACTCATACAAAAGCCACAGTAAGTGTTACTAAACTACCTTACCAATCCAAGGCATCTTACCAATCCCGGTAGTGTCCAGATTCCAACTGCCAAGTTCTTAAATTGACCAAATGGTCTCTGCACGGTGGATCAACAGAAAATATCACAGTCGAGGACTGGCAACACCTGGCTGGTCAGATCGGAAAGAAGGGTAAAATGCGTAGATGCCAAGACTCGGGTCTCCTCTGGCAGTGATCGCATCCAAAGCAAGTTTCCAAATTTTCATTTCAACCAGTCCTTCGGCCATCTGAGTCGCCGATAAGCCCTGCGTTGGTGCGCCAATTTGTGGTATCGAATCTCAAATGTCAAATGTCAAATGTCATGGTACTTATAGAGCGCACTTTCACCAGACGGTCACCTTGCGGTGTCGCCTATGCGGCTTCCTGGTGCTGTGGAACCCCTCCTGGCTTTCCCTGTGAAGTGTCCACTCCTGGGCACCCCCAGGGTGAAGCCAGGCATCCTTAGCGCTGTTGGGGCCGGTGTGGAGGCTAAGCAAGCTATTGCCCAGAGTTGCAGCATGGGGCCCGTGATTAGAATAGGCACGGAGGCGAGAATTAACAGGTCCGAGGAAATTGAGCCCAAGGCCCCGCCGAGGCAGGAATCGAACCCTGGTCCCTGGCCAGAACTCTGCATCAGGGTCTGCCGCTCTAACCATTGATCCACACTCCTCCTCTCAGTCAGGCCTACCAATGAATAGAAGTTGGCACGGAAACTAGAATATAAAAGACAAATTTATTAAGACCTCATGAGGTGGAACCAATTCATACAGCATCCGTGGGCAATGTACGAAGTAGCACAATAGACGGGAAGGCACATGGTCCTTTTATACCCACACAGGGGTTCAAAAAATAGGCGGTACTCATACAAGCATGAGTTTTATGACCATATATGGAGATGTTACAGCACACATTCAACAAGTGGGAGGAGCTATGGATCGATCAGTTTGGAGTAAACGCATTCCTGAGAGTCACTAATCAAAAACAGATGTAGCTCAATAGCGCATGCGCATAATTGGCGAAGTTTAAAAATAGCTTGTCTCTAGGCATAATACACAGGCAGTTAACAGAGAGGTAGGACGGAACACATGGTGAACACAAGGTAGCACATGGCATACAAAATGGCTGACAGAAATACAAAATAGCTTCCAAGAAACGGGCAATATAACATAATACAAACTGATTGGCTTCAGCGAATGCTAACTTAATCGCTGTCAATTTACGACAGTGAGTCCCGTGCTCTCCAAACCACTGGAGTCAAGCTATCCTGGCTGATGATGGCTGATAGCCAGAAACCGGTCCTAGGATGCTTGATTCCGGTCCAGGGATAGACAAGGCTTGGCAGTTCGGGCTGGACTGTTCCCATGAGGCACAGGGTCAAGGCTGATTTGCATATGGCCATGTCTGAACTGGGTGGTGTGGTGACTAAAAAAACGATGGATTTAGGCCCAGATCGCTGTACTGGGGTGAATGTATGACATTGTTCTGCATTCTGTCCATCAACTGTTGTTTTTACATTTTTCACCCCGAGAGGGACAGGTATGCTCAGACGTGAGTCCCGTGCTCTCCACGCCACTGGAGTCAAGCTATCCTGGCTGATGACGGCTGATAGCCAGAAACTGGTCCTAGGATGCTTGGTTCCTGTACAGGGAAGACATGGCTTGGCAGTTTGGGCTGGACTGTTCCCATGTGGTAAAGGGTCAAGACTGATTTGCATATGGCCATGTCTGAACTGGGGAGGTGTTTTGAGAAAAAAAAACGATGGATATAGGCCCAGATCTCTGTACTGGGGTGCATGTGTGACATTGTTGTGAATTCTGTCCATCAACTGTTGTTTTTGCAGTTGTTACAGCTTGACCACTGACATACATTCGGATAAGTTCAAAATATGTGCATGTTCCTTCTTTCTTTTCCTGAGGAAAACCATGGTCTATCTGTTGTTTCACTTGCTGATATATTTCTTTCTGTTCAACATTTAGTTGTTCTTCCAAGTTTCCTAAGTCCATAATATCTTCTTGAGCTTGATGCATTGCTGTTTCCACTTCGTTGATAGTGATTGCGGCTTCATTTTCAAGAATTGGTTGTTCTGGTGGATCTTCTCTTACTTGAGCAGAACTTTGACTAGCTTGAGAACTGTCTCTAGCAATCTTAGCTGCAATAGTAGCTTATTGATAAATTTCATCATTCAACATTTTGAGATAATTTGCAAAAACTGTACATTCTATGCTATATTTACAAGCATTAAAAGAAGTTGCATAGCACTGAAAATCTTCAAGTAAATCCAATTCTGTACGCCAAGGTTTGAAGAGTTGTAAAAGTGCTAAATAGTAAAATTCTCTTTTATCAGGAGTATCACAACGCAGTTTTCTGTGATTAATCTGATTTCCTTTCCTTTGTTTCACCAAACATCCTTCTGAACCAATCACTGCATATTTTCCTTAATTTATGTTTTCTGTAGTATTCCTCTTAAAAGTGCAATATTGCAGCACTTCATATAGACATATGTTTATAAGATGATGAGATCTATTTGGATAATATGTGTCCAACATATTTGTTTTGACAATATCTGTACTTTCCGGTTCATTTTCTGCTAAATATTTCATGTATAGATTTAAGTACTCAAATTCAAAACGAGCTTTATTTGATTTTAGGCACATAAAATCATAAAAGCAGGCAATCATCTCATTACAATTCATAAAAGCATTTGATTCGCTACAGTTTTTCCTGCTTTGTAAACCGTTTTGTCAGATGGCCGTAGTGCCAAGACAATACCTCACAATATATAAACTAATCGTGTATGTCCCCACAGCTTCTAAGCATTTGTAATTTTCCTCACTCGCAAAACACTTTTCAGGAAACCCGTCATCGTTGCAACGCAATAGTAACTATCCAACATCTGTAGATACAGTAGGCTGGACGACATTGTCTCCAGCCCCCCTCTTTTAATAAGTGTTTAATCCATCTATATCTTTCATTTGCATAGAATTTCCAGAATAGGTTTACATGAATCATAGTATGCGAAGAAACATTGTCACATGGACACAGGCCTAGATCCCTTGACCAGTTATTCATGTCAGGGTAACTGACCAGATGATGAAAAGACCCAAATATTAAGCGTGTTAACACATATCAATCATAACCCCGTGCAGCACAATAGATACGGTTGAATAGTACATGTTATTGTAATTATTAAGTGCTGGACCACCGTGGGCTTGTTCATTTCCAGGGCTAACCTGTTGTCCTCCCTGACATTCATGCAAACTTTTTAAAACTCCCTGAGGTTTATTGAATTCATTGTTTCTGGTTGGGAAAAATATTCTGGGTGCCCTATGTCTTGCAAAAGTTTTCAAGTATCTTAACCACGTAATCTTGTTTGCATGGTCTAATCTCATCGCATCGGTTAAGATTTCCTTATTTAACCCTGTGCTCGTAGAGGTCCAAATTATGTGCCAAAGCAGCACATGTTGTGCCTTAGATAGATCTGAAATGTATGGAAGACCTAGCTCGCTATGGCAAGTAAAAACTGAGACACTCGCAGGAGATGTCAATATGAATCTTAAAAAGAGTTTTCAGCTTGCTGAATTGATGCACAATCGTGAGGTCCCCATATACCTGCCCCAAAGAAAGCTATACTCTGGCATTTGGCATTGTAAATCTTCAAGAGGATTTCTGGCGGCTTTTTTCCCAATCTTTTAGAAAACCTTATCAATGCTGCTGTAGACTTATTGAACAGGAGACTCCTGGTTTTAATTACTTGTATCCAGGTCCCAGTATAATTAAATAAAAGACCCAGGTATGTAAATGATTTTATAAATTCTACCCTACTGCCCCCAGCTTGGAAACCTCTGCATTTTTGTTTTCCTCTGCCACAGGTAATTATAAAACTTTTCTTTGTATTCATTTTGAGACCCTGGGAGGCCATACAATTAGTATAAAATGTAAGAGCTTGCTGTAGACCAATCTGGGTGCGTGCCATAAGCACAGCATCATCAGCATAGCAAAGGGAGACACTCGGGCGCTTATGTATGTATGGCGTGTCCCTAGCGGTAGACACAAACTCCTGTTCCAATGCTATGGTGTAAAGAGTGAACACGAATGGTGCCAAAACGCACCCGTGCCTCACTCCCCTCTCCACATAGAAGGACGTTGTGTGTAGTAGCTTCTAAGTTATATTTAATTAATTATATTCTTAGAGTTTTAGAAGTCTTATAAGTTTTAGTATTCTGTATGTGTCATTGTATTCTAATGGGATCTGGGTATTCTATCTGTATCAGTTGTGCTGGTATTCATTATGATTTAACTTTGAATCCAGCTGGATGCAATCTGTGGCTTATCCATTAAAGGAAACCTATTTTAATCCTAATTGGTGTCTCTACGTTGTTACTACATTGTCCATTCTCCGTTTGACCTATATCGTACTTTGGCTGTATCCCCAGAACATAATTGTCTCAAAAACTGGATTATAGTAGAGTCGACATTAAAATCGCATAAAATGTCGCAAAATGTACTGTGTATGACACAGTGGAAAGCGGCTGTTATATCGACGAGTGCCAAATAAAGTGTCTCTGTTTTGGCCTGTGTGTACTTTCCAATTAAAATACTAGGATTAAGAGCCTGCTCGTTGATACCTAACCCAGATCTAAAGCCGTACTGTACATCACTTAAAATGTTATTATCCTCTGCCCATGTTTGTAATCTGTCTAAAACAATCTTTCCTGCCACCTTCATAAGAGAATCTAATAAAGATATTGGTGGATTGTCCCGATCTCCCTTCTTGAAGATTGGAACAATTATGGATTCAGACTCAATTTCGCGTTGCAGCAAGACCTAGACTCACCCAAATGATTCTTCTAGACTTTGAGTATAAACTTGCAGATGATAGACGATCTGAGCATTCGTACGCTCCAATTTCTCGATGGGATAACATCTTCAAACTGAAACTGTACAGTTTCTTACTAAGACTCTGCTTGTGAGAAATTTCTTCCCACATTTCTTTCAACTCCGTCTTTTCCGATTTTGTTATGTAAGATGTCACATACCGGGCAACTGCAATGGAATTATCCGCAACATACTGGATATCCATATTAGCATTCCACATTGAGAGAATAACTGGATTATAATCATTGATATACTTTGATTCTTCACTTCTTTTCAAATTGTACGTATTTTTGGAAGATTTTCTAATGATGGTCTCACAGCTGACATGAAACTGTTTACTCTTCCTTTCGATATTACTAGACATGGAAATCCAAAATGACATTTGGTGTAAAACTTTTCCTTAGACTTGTACTTTTTGACAGTATTTTCCACATTGATGACTTTGCCTTACGGTGTTTTCTTCTGTTCTTTTTGGTACAGCACATGTGACATATTCTTCAATAAAAGATAAAAAAGTGTCTTCCTAATCAGTTCCAAATTTGGGTGCATCCTTGATCCATAACACCATATGTATATGAGAAGCACCTCTAGCTTGATACTCCTTTCTCCAAAAGAAATCCACAACTTCTCCAAGAGGAGGATTCTTTTTATTGCAGATAAAAGACAGCATAGCTTCAAACCTATGATTGAAATATCTGCATACATTTACAGGATCCAAAGAGCACAATTCTCCAGGAGTCTTGAATTCAATGTTTTAAACATTTGAATTTGCTTCTCAAAGAAATTCAAGTAAATCATCCCAAGCGTTTTCAGCACAGCTTAGGGTAAAAAACTATGTAGGATTTCCTAAGTTCCTTAGCATGCATTTAAGTTCTCCATGATGACGGTACCAATACTCATTAGTACCATGCTGACATGCCAACAAATTAATCAGTTGACATTCTAAATGATCATCTCTCTGATGTACTTTATCCATGAATTCCTTTGCAGAAACATTTTGAAGATGTACTCCTGTTTTTAATATGTGGTTGACTGCATATGGAAGTCCGGACAAGTCACTCTCAAACAAATGATGAAATATATATGGGATACATTGTTGAAATCTTGGATCTTCTGCATACAATCTTGTTGTTCGATATTGTGATGCAGGAATCTGCACTGATTGTTCATCATATCTTCCACCTTTTCCAGTTGGGAACAGTTGCGGAAAACAACGAGCTTCCAAACTTTTTTCCCGTACACTCATGGGAGTCCCCTTCGCTTTCTTCATTTGGAATAATTCAATAGTATTCCCCATCACTTCTTTCGAATGAAGTGGATGTACACTATGAGAATGCTCCGAAATATCTTCCGATGGATCCCCACAGAAACCAGAAGAACAGTCACCCAGGCCCTAGTCATCAGCCGACTGGACTACGGGAACGCCCTATAGGCAGGAACCACCGCCAAACTTCAGACAAGGCTCTAGCGCATACAAAACTCCGCCACAAGACTCATCCTCGACATCCCTTGAAACATCCACATAACCACCCACCTGAGAAACCTCCACTGGCTCCCCGTCAACAAAAGGATCACGTTCAGAACACTAACCCATGCAGACAAAGTGCTCCACAACATGGACCCCGACTACCTCAACAGCCGACTCTCGTTCTGCACCCCCACCCGCCAGCTCCGCTCCACCAGCCTCGCCCTCGCCATCATCCCACGAATACGCAGAACCACCTCTGGAGGAAGATCATTCTCCTACCTGGCAGCGAAGACCTGGAACTGAATGCCCATTCACCTACGACTGACCCGTGACCATATCAGCCTCAGGAAGCATCTCAAGACCTGGCTCTTCGAGCGGTAGCAGCACCCCCTCCCCCCCAGCGCCTTGAGACCCTCACGGGTGAGTAGTGCGCTTTATAAATGCTTTGATTGTTTGATTGATTGATTGAAGTTCATACATTTCTTCTCTTTAGGACATGTCCACTTATTCAATCTGACCACTTGACGTTTCACTATCATCTCCTAAAAGTATTTCTTCTTCTTCCACATACAGATTTTTGTAGTAATCATTGTTTTTTATAAGATATAATGTTGCCTTTTGCACTTTCCTGACATCCACTAATTCCTGCCAGATTTTTTTACTCTTAGTAGGAACACCATTAACTAGAATACCTAGTGGTTCACTTTCTTCATTCTCTACACCAATAGTTTCAATATTTTTCTTTAAATCTAGAGGTAAATATGCAACTCTTCCTTTTAATCCTCTCTGTAAAGCTGTAGGTGGCAATTTACCTCTTTTAGGCTCCATACGAACAATAGCCTGAAATGAGTGCACACATTCAATCAGAATAGACTCATACATGTTTAAATCTATCAATTCTGGAGGAATAGTTACCAACTCTAGATTATTATGGACAGTTCTAGCAGGCATTTTAATCTTGTCTAATTTGTTATAACAATATTTACAAATACGCTGATCAGAACCCGAATCAAAGCAATCCTCTACCTATAAATAAGTTGAAAATTCCTTCCACTTATCATTATTTTCTCTTTCACTTTTTAAATATAGATCAACAGTCCTAGTCTGAATTTTATAGAGTCCGTTGACAAGAAATACAAGAATAATTTGGCCTTTCACATGAAATCACCTTAAACTTTATCATTTGTTCTTCCACATTTTTTGTAGTAGTATGTTTCACATTCTCTTCAACATCTACTTCTATTAATGTCTCACATTCTGGACTCTCTTTTTCAGCACCAAAGTAACAAAACTCTATTTCATCATAAACCTTTTTTACATCTGATACTGACCCATGGAAAAGAGCAATGTTCAACTCATTAAAAATTATTGCTGGACTTTTTGAGTAATACAATCATCTGACTGACTTCCGCATTTGAGAATGATGTACTGCTAACATTCTAAAATGATGAAAAACACTTTGACATACTTTCCTAGAAAGACAAGCCAGATAATGACCCTGCAAATTAGTATTTTTCTCACTCTGCAAGGATCGAGTCCTTGCACCATCTTAATCTTTTGTTTAACACTTTTCTTTACTATACTCTTGTAAGAAATTACGTACTATTATTGTAGGAGTACATACTGACTCACAGTGTTATTCCAGACAAGCATTACAATACCCTGGACTTTTGCAGGACTGACACAGTAGTCTGCAAGGGGGTAGGAGACCGCTTACATTGTGCACATTTGACTGTACTAATGTTTGTCTGAATCCTTGACTCATTCTCCAAGTGCATAGACAGTGACTGGGTTCTCAGAGTGCTAGTTGTTGACTGCAGGATAAGTATATAAGCGCTTATGTTTCAACAGAGAGATTAGATAAGTACAAGCTTCTGTCAGGATGATTGTAGGAGTGGACACATACTCACAGTGTGATTTCAGAGAAACATGACTATTCCCTGGACTTTTGCAGGACTGATTCAGTAGTCTGCAAGGGGTTAGGGGACTGCATACATTGTGCACATTTGACTGTAACACTGCTTGTCTGAATGCCTGACTCATTCACCAAGTGCATAGGCAGTGACTGAGTTGATACAGTACCAGTAGTAGACAGCAGAATACTTTTAAAACACCTACGTGTCAGCAGATAGATTAGAAAAGGACATGCCTTTGTCAGGATGATTGTAGGAGTACACACAGACTCACAGTGTGATTCCAGAAAAGCATGACTATACCATGGACTTTTGAAGGACTGACTCAGTAGTCCGCAAGGGGATAGTAAACCACATACATTGTGCACATTTTACTGTACCACAGTTGACTGGGTTCTCAGAGTGCTACTACTTTATAGCAGGAAATGTTTATAAGCACTTTTGTTTCAGCAGAGAGATTAGAAAAGGACATGCCTCTGTCAGGATGATTGTAGGAGTACACACAGACTCACAGTGTGATTCCAGACAAGCATGACAATACCCTGGACTTTTGCAGGACTGACACAGTAGTCCGCAAGGGGGTAGGAGATCGCTTACATTGTGCACATTTGACTGTACTTCTGTATGTCTGAATCCTTGACTCATTCTCCAAGTGCATAGACAGTGACTGGGTTCTCAGAGTGCTAGTAGTTGACTGCAGGATAAGTATATAATCACTTATGTTTCAGCAGAGAGATTAGATAAGTACAAGCTTCTGTCAAGATGATTGTAGGACACAGACTCAGAGTGTGATTTCAGACAAACATGACTATTCCCTGGACTATTTCAGGACTGATTAAGTAGTCTGCAAGGGGTTAGGGGACTTCATACATTGTGCACATTTGACTGTACCACTGCTTGTATGAATGCCTGATTCATTCTCCAAGTGCATAGACAGTGATCGGGTTCCTATAGTTCTAGTAGTTCACAGCAGGATACGTTTATAATCACTTATGTGTCAGCAGAGAGATTAAAAAAGGACATGCCTCTGTCAGGATGATTGTAGGAGTACACACAGACTCACAGTGTGATTCCAGACAAGCATGACTATACCCTTGACTTTTGCAGGACTGACTCAGTAGTCTGCAAGGGGTTAGAGGACTGCATACATTGTGCATATTTGACTGCACCACTGCTTGTATGAATGCCTGACTCATTCGCCAAGTGCTTAGATAGTGACTAGGTTCTCTAAGTGCTAGTAGTTGACAGGAGGATAAGTTTATAAGCACCTATGTGTCAGTAGAGAGATTACAAAAGGACATGATTCTGTCAGGATGATTGTAGCAGTGGACACAGAATCACAGTGTGATTCCAACCAAGCATCACTATTCCCTGGACTTTGGCAGAACTGAGTCAGTAGTCTGCAACGAGTTAGGGGACTGCATACATTGTGCACATTTGACTGTACCACTGCTTGTCTGAATGCCTGACTCAATCTCCAAGTGCATAGACAGTGACTAGGTTCTCAGAGTGCTAGTAGTTGGCAGCAGGATACGTTTATAAACGCTTATGTGTCAGCAGAGAGATTAGATAAGGATAGGCTTCTGTCAGGATGATTGTAGGAGTGGACACAGACTCACAGTGTGATTCCAGACAAGCATTACTATTTCCCTGGACTTTTGCAGGACTGACTCAGTAGTCTGCAAGGGGTTAGGGGACTGCATACATTGTGCACATTTGACTGTACCACTGCTTGTATGAATGCCAGACTCATTCTCCAAGTGCATAGACAGTGACTAGGTTCCTACAGTACTAATAGTTCACAGCAGGATACGTTTGTAATCACTTATGTGTCAGCAGAGAGATTCAAAAAGGACACACCCTCTGTCAGGATGATTGTAGGAGTACACACAGACTGACAGTCTGATTCCAGACAAGCATGACTATACCCTGGACTTTTGCAGGACTGACTCATTAGTGTGCAAGGGGTTAGAGGACTGCATACATAGTGCATATTTGACTGTACCACTGCTTGTCTGAATGCATGACTCATTCTCCAAGTGCATAGACAGTGACTAGGTTCTCAGAGTGCTAGTAGTTCACAGCAGGATAGGTTTTTAAATGTTTATGTGTCATCAGAGAGATTAGATAAGGACATCCTTCTGCCAGGATGATTGTAGGAGTGGACACAGACTCATAGTGTGATTTCAGACAAGCATTACTATTTCCCTGGACTTTTGCAGGACTGACTCAGTAGTCTGCACGGGGTTAGGGAACCGCATACATTGTGCTCATTTGACTGTGCCACTGCTTGTCTGAATGCCTGATTCATTCTCCAAGTTCTTAGACAGTGACTAGGTGCTCAGAGTGCTAGTAGTTGACAGCAGGATTAGATTATAAACGCTTATGTGTCAGCAGAGAGCTTAGAAAAGGACATGCTTCTGTCAGGATGATTGTAGGAGTGGACACAGACTCACAGTATGATTCCAGACAAGCATGACTATTCCCTGGACTTTTCGAGGACTGACTTAGTAGTCTGCAATGGGTTAGGGGACCGCATACATTGTGCACATTTGACTGTACAACTGCTTGTCTGAATGCCTGATTCATTCTCCAAGTGCTTAGACAGTGACTAGTTTCTCAGAGTGCTAGTACTTGACAGCAGGATAAGTTTATAAGCGCTTATGTGTCAGCAGAGTGATTACAAAAGGGCATGCTTATGTCAGGATGATTGTAGGAGTGGACACAGACTCAGTGTGATTCCAAACAAGCATCACCATTCCCTGGACTATTGCAGGACTAACTCAGTAGTCTGCAAGGGGTTAGGGGACCGCATACATTGTGCACATTTGATTGCACTACTGCTTGTCTGAATGACTGACTCATTCTCCAGGCGCATAGACATTGACTGGGTTGATGCAGTACTAGTAATTGACAGCAGGATAAGTTTACACGCACTTATGTTTCTGCAGAGAGATTTGATAAGAATATGATTCTGTCAGGATGATTGTAGGAGTGGACACAGACTCAAGGTGTGATTCTAAACAAGCATCACTATTCCTTGTACTTTTGCAGGACTGACTCAGTAGTCTGCAAGGGGTTAGAGGACTGCATACATTGTGCATATTTGACTGCACCACTGCTTGTCTGAATGCCTGACTCATTCTCCAAGTGCTTAGATAGTGACTAGGTTCTCTAAGTGCTAGTAATTGACAGGAGGATAAGTTTATAAGCGCCTATGTGTCAGTAGAGAGATTACAAAAGGACATGATTCTGTCAGGGTGATTGTAGGAGTGGACACAGACTCACAGTGTGATTCCAACCAAGCATCACTATTCCCTGGACTTTGGCAGGACTGACTCAGTAGTCTGCAACGGGTTAGGGGACTGCATACATTGTGCACATTTGACTGTACCACTGCTTGTCTGAATGCCTGACTCAATCTCCAAGTGCATAGACAGTGATTAGGTTCTCAGAGTGCTAGTAGTTGGCAGCAGGATACGTTTATAAACGCTTATGTGTCAGCAGAGAGATTAGATAAGGACATGCTTCTGTCAGGATGATTGTAGGAGTGGACACAGACTCACAGTGTGATTCCAGACAAGCATTACTATTTCCCTGGACTTTTGCATGACTGACTCAGTAGTCTGGAAGGGGTTAGGGGACTGCATACATTGTGCACATTTGACTGTACCACTGCTTGTATGAATGCCAGACTCTTTCTCCAAGTGCATAGACAGTGACTAGGTTCCTACAGTACTAGTAGTTCACAGCAGGATACGTTTGTAATCATTTATGTGTAAGCAGAGAGATTAAAAAAGGACATGCCTCTGTCAGGATGATTGTAGGAGTACACACAGACTGACAGTCTGATTCCAGACAAGCATGACTATACCCTGGACTTTTGCAGGACTGACTCATTAGTGTGCAAGGGGTTAGAGGACTGCATACATAGTGCATATTTGACTGTACCACTGCTTGTCTGAATACCTGACTCATTCTCCAAGTGCTTAGACAGTGACTAGGTTCTCAGAGTGCTAGTAGTTGCTAGCAGGATGGGTTTATAAGTGCTTATGTGTCAGTAGAGAGATTACAAAAGGACATGCTTCTGTCGGAATAATTATAGGAGTGGGCACAGACTCACAGTGTGATTCCAAACAAGAATCACTTATCCCTGGACTTTGGCAGGACTGATTCAGTAGTCTGCAACGGGTTAGGGGACCACATACATTGTGCACATTTGAATGTACCACTGCTTGTTTGAATGCATGACTCATTCTCCAAGTGCATAGACAGTGACTAGGTTCTCAGAGTGCTAGTATTTGACAGCAGGATACGTTTTAAATGATTATGTGTCATCAGAGAGATTAGATAAGGACATCCTTCTGTCAGGATGATTGTAGGAGTGGACACAGACTCATAGTGTGATTTCAGACAAGCATTACTATTTCCCTGGACTTTTGCAGGACTGACTCAGTACTCGGCAAGGGGTTAAGGGACTGAATACATTGTGCACATTTGACTGTACCACTGCTTGTCTGAATGCCTGATTCATTCTCCAAGTTCTTAGACAGGGACTAGGTTCTCAGAGTGCTAGTAGTTGACAGCAGGATTAGATTATAAACGCTTATGTGTCAGCAGAGAGCTTAGAAAAGGACATGCTTCTGTCAGGATGATTGTAGGAGTGGACACAGACTCACAGTGTGATTCCAGACAAGCATGACTATTCCCTGGACTTTTCGAGGACTGACTTAGTAGTCTGCAATGGGTTAGGGGACCGCATACATTGTGCACATTTGACTGTACCACTGCTTGTCTGAATGCGTGATTCATTCTCCAAGTGCTTAGACAGTGACTAGTTTCTCAGAGTGCTAGTACTTGACAGCAGGATAGGTTTATAAGCGCTTATGTTTCAGCAGAGAGATTAGATAAGTACAAGCTTCTGTCAGGATGATTGTAGGAGTGGACACAGACTCACAGTGTGATTTCAGACAAACATGACTATTCCCTGGACTTTTTCAGGACTGATTCAGTAGTCTGCAAGGGTTAGGGGACCTCATACATTATGCACATTTGACTGTACCACTGCTTGTATGAATGCCTGATTCATTCTCCAAGTGCATAGACAGTGATCGGGTTCCTATAGTTCTAGTAGTTCACAGCAGGATACGTTTATAATCACTTATGTGTCAGCAGAGAGATTAAAAAAGGAAATGCCTCTGTCAGGATGATTGTAGGAGTACACACAGACTCACAGTGTGATTCCAAACAAGCATGACTATACCCTGGACTTTTGCAGGACTGACTCAGTAGTCTGCAAGGAGTTAGAGGACTGCATGCATTGTGCATATTTGACTGCACCACTGCTTGTCTGAATGCCTGACTCATTCTCCAAGTGCTTAGATAGTGACTAGGTTCTCTAAGTGCTAGTAGTTGACAGGAGGATAAGTTTATAAGCGCCTATGTGTCAGTAGAGAGATTACAAAATGACATGATTCTGTCAGGATGATTGTAGGAGTGGACACAGACTCACAGTGTGATTCCAACTAAGCATCACTATTCCCCTGACTTTGGCAGGACTGAGTCAGTAGTCTGCAACGGGTTAGGGGACTACATACATTGTGCACATTTGACTGTACCACTGCTTGTCTGAATGCCTGACTCAATCTCCAAGTACATAGACAGTGACTAGGTTCTCAGAGTGCTAGTAGTTGGCAGCAGGATAAGTTTATAAACGCTTATGTGTCAGCAGAGAGACTAGATAAGGACATGCTTCTGTCAGGATGATTGTAGGAGTGGACACAGACTCACAGTGTGATCCAAGACAAGCATGACTATTTCCCTGGACTTTTGCAGGACTGACTCAGTAGTCTGAAAGGGGTTAGGGGACTGCATACATTGTGCACATTTGACTGTACCACTGCTTGTATGAATGCCAGACTCATTCTCCAAGTGCATAGACAGTGACTGGGTTCCTACAGTACTAGTAGTTCACAGTAGGATAAGTTTGTAATCACTTATGTGTAAGCAGAGAGATTAAAAAAGGACATGCCTCTGTCAGGATGATTGTAGGAGTACACACAGACTGGCTGTCTGATTCCAGACAAGCATGACTATACCCTGGACTTTTGCAGGACTGACTCATTAGTGTGCAAGGGGTTAGAGGACAGCATACATAGTGCATATTTGACTGTACCACTGCCTGTCTGAATACCTGACTCATTCTCCAAGTGCTTAGACTGTGACTAGGTTCTCAGAGTGCTAGCAGTTGCTAGCAGGATGGGTTTATAAGTGCTTATGTGTCAGTAGAGAGATTACAAAAGGACATGCTTCTGTCGGAATAATTATAGGAGTGGGCACAGACTCACAGTGTGATTCCAAACAAGCATCACTTATCCCTGGACTTTGGCAGGACTGACTCAGTAGTCTGCAAGGGTTCTGGGGACCACATTCATTGTGCACATTTGAATGTATCACTGCTTGTCTGAATGCATGACTCATTCTCCAAGTGCATAGACAGTGACTGGGTTCCCAGACTTCTAGTAGTTGACAGCAGGATAAGTTGTTAAATGATTATGTGTCATCAGAGAGATTAGATAAGGACATCCTTCTGTCAGGATGATTGTAGGAGTGGACACAGACTCATAGTGTGATTTCAGACAAGCATTACTATTTCCATGGACTTTTGCAGGACTGACTCAGTACTCGGCAAGGGGTTAGGGGACTGGATACATTGTGCACATTTGACTGTACCACTGCTTGTCTGAATGCCTGATTCATTCTCCAAGTTCTTAGACAGTGACTAGGTTCTCAGAGTGCTAGTAGTTGACAGCAGGATTAGATTATAAACGCTTATGTGTCAGCAGAGAGCTTAGAAAAGGACATGCTTCTGTCAGGATGATTGTAGGAGTGGACACAGACTCACATTGTGATTCCAGACAAGCATGACTGTTCCCTGGACTTTTCGAGGACTGACTTAGTAGTCTGCAATGGGTTAGGGGACCGCATACATTGTGCACATTTGACTGTACCACTGCTTGTCTGAATGCCTGAATAATTCTACAAGTGCTTAGACAGTGACTAGTTTCTCAGAGTGCTAGTACTTGACAGCAGGATAAGTTTATAAGCGCTTATGTGTCAGCAGAGTGATTACAAAAGGGCATGCTTCTGTCAGGATGACTGTAGGAGTGGACACAGACTCAGTGTGATTCCAAACAAGCATCACCATTCCCTGGACTATTGCAGGACTGACTCAGTAGTCTGCAAGGGGTTAGGGGACCGCATACATTGTGCACATTTGATTGTACTACTGCTTGTCTGAATGCCTGACTCATTCTCCAAGTGCATAGACATTGACTGGGTTGATGCAGTACTAGTAATTGACAGCAGGATAAGTTTACACACACTTATGTTTCGGCAGAGAGATTTGATAAGGACATGATTCTGTCAGGATGATTGTAGGAGTGAACACAGACTCAAGGTGTGATTCTAAACAAGCATCACTATTCCCTGTACTTTTGCAGGACTGACTCCGTAGTCTGCAAGGGGCTAGGGGACCGCATGCATTGTGCACATTTGACTGTACCACTGCTTGTCTGAATGCCTGAGTCGTTCTCCAACTGCATAGACAGTCACTGGGTTCTCAGAGTGCTAGTTGATGAAAAGCAGGATAAGTTTATAAGTGCTTATGTGTCAGCATAGAGATTACAAAAGGACATGCTTCTGTCAGCATGATTGTAGAAGTGGACACAGACTCACAGTGTGATTCCAAACAAGCATCACTATTCCCTGGACTTTTGCAGGACTGACTCAGTAGTCTGCAAGGGGCTAGACACTGCATACATTGTGCACATTTGACTGTAACACTGCTTGTCTGAATGCCTGACTCATTCACCAAGTGCATAGGCAGTGACTGAGTTGATACAGTACCAGTAGTAGACAGCAGGATACTTTTAAAAGCACGTATGTGTCAGCATATAGATTGGAAAAGGACATGCCTCTGTCAGGTGGATTGTAGGAGTACACACAGACTCACAGTGTGATTCCAGACAAGCATGACTATACCCTGGACTTTTGAAGGACTGACTCAGTAGTCTGCAAGGGGATAGTGAATCGCATACATTGTGCACATTTGACTGTACCACAGTTGACTGGGTTCTCAGATTGTTACTAGTTTACAGCAGGAAAAGTTGATAAGTGCTTATGTTTCAGCAGAGAGATTGGATAAGGACATGCTTCTGTCAGGATGATTGTAGGAGTGGACACAAACTCACAGTGTGATTCCAGACAAGCATGACTATTCCCTGGACTTTTGCAGGACTGATTCAGTAGTCTGCAAGGGGTAAGCGGACTGCATTCATTGTGTACATTTGACTGTACCACTGCTTGTATGAATGCCTGAATCATTCTCCAAGTGCATAGACAGTGATTGGGTTCCTACAGTACGAGTAGTTGACAGCAGGATATATTTATAAGCACTTATGTGTCAGCAGAGCGATTAGAAAAGGACATGCCTCTGTCAGGATGATTGTAGGAGTACACACAGACTCGCTGTGTGTTTCCAGACTAGCATGACTATACCTTGGACTATTGCATGACTGACTCAGTAGTCTGCAAGGGGGTAGGGGACTGCATACATTGTGCACATTTGACTATACCACTGCGTGTCTTAATGCCTGAGTCATTCTACAAGTGCATAGACAGTGACTAAGTTCTCAGAGTGCTAGTAGTTGACAGCAGGATACATTTATAAGCGCTTATATGTCAGCAGAGAGATTAGAAAAGGACATGCCTCTGCCAGGATAATTGTAGGAGTGGACACAGACTCACAGTGTGTTTCCAGACAAGCATGACTATACCCTGGACTTTACTATACCAACAACACAATTGCCACTACTGGGCTACTTTACTTTCTATTAATGGAAGAACTGTTATGAACAAAACATATCAGTCTATTATGAATAACATTACTACTTTATTTTCATAATTTTTTCTTTAGTCAAAACATTTTTTATTTTTGGAAACCATTTCTTGTGCATATACAAAATTTACAAACTATGTACAAAATTAATACAACATTGAAATGACAAACAATTTGTATATAACTGTACAACACATCCACCCAATGACTTTCTCACCACATATATTCAACTTGCATTAAAAAAAAAAAAACGACATATACCTCTGAGGTATAGGCCTATGTCAACAAAAGTAATTCATTCAACTGAGTCATTTAATATACCCTGATTTTTTTATTCTGATTTATAAAGTTGAAAACATTTTAATCAGTTTCAGTTGGAATAGATCTTAATACGTCCTAGCCACGTTTTTCTAATATTGTTGACAGTAGACCCAAAAAGGTTGACGCATTTCGAACCCCCTATTGCGGGGTTCTCCTCAGGACCAACAACATTTCTTATATATCCTGTGTTGAGTCTCTCAGGGGACTGGTGTGGGTTAGTTGAATTAGTCTGGCATACATTGTACTTAGGTTTGAAAAACCCGGTCTTTGCGTTTGTAATCGCGAAGCCGGGCTGTTTGGTGTGTGACGGGCGTACGTGTTTCTCTCGGTAAACAAGTATCCGACGATCGAAGTCTAACACGCTGTGACTTGCTTAATGCAGCGTCTTCTGATACAAGCAGCCCCGTAGCTCCACCATCCTCAGAACAATCCCGTGGTCTGCGTTGTTCAGACTTCGATCGTCCAACGATCGAAGTCTAACACGTTGTGACTTGCTTAATGCAGCGTCTTCTGATACAAGCAGCCCCGTAGCTCCACCGTCCTCAGAACAATCCCGCGGTCTGCGTTGTTCAACACTATAATACTAATGTACATATCCATACATTAAAACAATCAGTCATAATTAGCCATCCGTATTCCAAAACACACATAATACTATGCAAATTGTATATTAAACAACATTTAAACACATTACAAAAAACTGCAATAAATATTTCTTCATTAGAAAATATATCAGTAACTTCTAATTTTATGAATTATATGTTATGTTTAAAAACAAAGGCACCACATAGTACACCTCACAAAATAATAACCCACCTTTCAAATTGATTTATAGATTATGAAGTATCTGAATCACACAACAAATGTTCTTATGCACACAATGAATATAGTGCACTGCTCTTAGCAAAACTAAAAAATGGCAAAGTTTCCCTCTCATTCTGCACACATATACATGTAAATATCGAATCACATTGCTTCCCAGATTAATTCGAATTCTAAGACACATTTCTATTGGTTACACATATAAACACTTGCCAACTGACCTCTAACTGAACCAAAATTGCTTCTGGATTTTCCTAGAGTCGCGCCTGGTACGAGCATCGTAAGCGATGGAACCACAGATCCAGATGAGACTTCAAAAGAATATTTCAAATACTATTAAAAAAAATTTTCAGAACGCACTACTTCTAACTACTTCTAACTATACCAGTGACTTGGGAAATCTCACTGCAATTACATTGTACATTAATATTTATAACATTCTGCTTAATGCCTGTTACCATAGTAACAGTTCATGGAACACTAAACACACAGGTTACAAGTTCAGCACACAATGTTGCAAATTCAAACATCAAGTGTGCTAGACTGATCAAAATATCATCTTTTTTTTTTTGAATTTTTTTTTTTTTTATTGCAGGAAAAAGAAAACAACATCACATTGCGAACAAAGTTCCGAGGCAAAAAAATATTCAAACAAAGAATTTGACCAATAAATAAATAGTTGAATAAATACAGAGGATCACAATGTACATTCCCAAAGGAAATAAATCATTTTCGTTGCTGCCGGTACATATAGATCAAATAAAATTATCCCAAATTTTTTGCCTCGCTTTCAATGACTTAGTGCCCCTTAGTTTGGCCAACGAAAGTTCCATCGTGTGTATTTTATTGATAAGATTCCACCAGTCCATAATTTTGGGTGGTTCCTTAAAAATCCAAGTCCGTGCAATAATCAACCTAGCACAAGCAATAGCAATAGTAATCAAGTCTTTATGTTGGTAATTTGTATCTTGTATATCTAGCAATACTAGATGTGCCGAAAGTGTTGGAAATAGAATTTGTCTACTGTTTAGAACCGCGTTTAATTCTTTCCAAAAAGCTATGAGTGCCGGGCATTGATAAAGCATGTGTTCTATACCAGCGGCTTCTAGGTTGCATTTGGGACATTTAGTTCACTCGCTAAGAACATTTCCAGAGGTCCAACTAGCAATTCTTTGTGGAGTATAATATATTTGGGTCACTGTTCTATATAGTTGAAGCCTTAAGCTTGAGGATTGGACAACTAGGTTTATTTGTTTAAGCGAGCGTGCGATCTGGCTAGGGTTGACGTTTACACCTAGTCTATTAGTCATTTTTCGGCCAGGTTTTCACAGTCTCCTTGCTTGTGGCTACATATGTAAGCATAGCTCTTGCTAATAAGTGATTTAGTATGTTTCGAGTAGAGAAGTTTTAAGGTATCCGAGTTTTCCATTTTCTCAATTTTCATTTTATTAACCAAAAAGTCTTTCATCTGTATGTATTTAAAATACATAGTATCTCTAATTTTGTAGATTAATTTTAGTGCATTAAAACTCAAAAAACCATCCGGGCCAAATAAGTCACCTAGTGTACATATACCATGCTCCAGCCACAAGGCTGCTGCACCATCGGAAAAAAGACCTGGAAGCCCGGGACTGCCCCAAATCTGCAACTCTGCATTAAAGAATGGTATCTTGCCAAAAATCATTATTTGGTCCCAGATTCTTTTAATATGTCTCGCGGTCTTAAACTTGACTCTCTTGAAATAGTTAGGGTCATGCACACGGTACAAGAACTGATTACTATCTTGTCCCATCATAAATTGATGGAAAAATAGGACTGATCAAAATATCATCATATCATTTCTAATGTACATTTCACACATTTTTTGGTAACTAATAAGAAACATGCTTTTTAAACACAGAAACATGATGCATCCAATTTTCACTCTATAATGTTCTTAAACAACCAAGCTCTTCTCTTCTTTTTTTAAAACTGCATATTGTCAACCATTTTAGAGACCTCTTATTTTTCCCAACTGCATATTTCAACTACAGACATCTTTTGAGTGCATCCAGACCTCCCTTCAAGATGCTTGGAGTGTAGATTGTAGGACACCACTATATTTTCTGGTGCAAAAGGTATGCTGAAAGCAGAAGTATTATTTACAACAAGGGGTGGTGATGGACAGAGTCTCTGAATTAAGCAGAGTACTCTCACCCAGTCAAGAGATCAGGGCTAGATCCAACACCGTTTTTTAGCTCATTGCACCATCCCAGTTTCAGAACCTGGCTGTATGCAAATTAGTCTGTTCCTGTCCCAGTGCATGATGGGAACAGGGCAAACCAAACTACAAAAGCCAATTCTTACACTGGGAAGGAAACAAGCTTCCGGGGACCGGTTTCTGGCATTACAGCCGTCTTCGGCCCGGCTTGCTTGAATCCTGATGGTGCAATGAGCAAGGGACTCATGTCTGAGTATACCCTTCCACGCTTAGGGTGGACAAAATTATTTACAACAAGGGGTGGTGAGGGACAGAGTCTCTGTATTAAGCAGAATACTCTCACCCAGTCAAGAGATCAGGGCTAGATCCAACACCGTTTTTTAGCTCATTGCACCATCCCAGTTTCAGAACCTGGCTGTATACAAATTAGTCTGTTCCTGTCCCAGTGCATGATGGGAACAGGGAGGCAGTTATAGTTAGGACCTAGTTTCCATAGGAAATCCGCAACATTATATATTTATATGTATATATATATATATATATATATATATTCACTGAAAAAACCATAGGTTATAGACCATATATAGTTAGGAATTAGCATTTACAAAACCTTATTTTACTCACACAAAACCATTGAAATTCCATATATAGTTAGTTGTACTAACTATATATCGCGCACCCGCAATCCACTGCTGATCATGTCACATATTACATCATTCATGACATGGTCAGTGACATCACTGATGACATCACTGATGACATCTCAAATGACATCACTGATGACATCACTGATGACTACATCCAGTGACTGTATGTTTCTGTAAAGTTAAAATATGTCTTACATATTGAAGAATGAGTGGATTTATAAGTGTCTGGATGAAGGATTTAGTAGGTGCATGACTGACTGTATGAGTGAGTGATTAAATGTGTCTCACTGAGTGCATGGGTTAGTGACTAAACTGTCTTAATTTGTGCATCATTATGTCTGTTGTTCTGTAAACTGCTGCATGTGTTAATCATTAGCTATATGATTAACTATATGGGTTATTGATTGGTTGCCCAAGTATTTGTATGGGAGACTGAGAGTGTGTATGGGTGGCTGGGAGGTGTATGACTCTCTGCATAGATGTGTGAGCAGTTGATTCACTAGGTGTATGGGTTCAAAAGTGCATGTGGAAACATCTGTATGGGCGGTTGTCAAAGTAAGTACATATGTACAACACAGTACATGTGAGAGTTGACATATATAAATAACTATGCATAGGAGCCAGTGAATGTGTGAGTGGCTGTATGGATCATTGTGAACTTGTATCAGGGATTGTATAAGAGAGTAAATATGTGTTAGTATATGTTTCAATAAGTAAGGTGTGTATAACTGTATAGTTGAGGAAATTGAGGTGTGATTGATTCTTTGCATGACTGACTAGGTGTGTGAGTAACTAACAGTCTGTGAGTGTCTGTTCACACTGAGTGTATCTAAGTTTTTATTAGAGTCTGAAGAGATTCATCGTATTATCACATGAATAATGTCATCAGTGATCTCATCAGTGATGTCTTTTGAGATGTGATCAGTGATGTGATCAGTGATGTCATCGGTGATGTCATTTGAGATGTCATTTGAGATGTCATCAGTGATGTCATCAGTGATATCATCAATGATGTCATTTGAGATGTCATCAGTGATGTCATCAGTGATGTCATTTGAGATGTCATCAGTGATGTCATCAGTGATGTCATTTGAGATGTCATCAGTGATGTCATCAGTGATGTCACTGACCATGTCATGAATGATGTAATATGTGACATGATCAGCAGTGGATTGCGGGTGCGCGATATATAGTTAGTACAACTAACTATATATGGAATTTCAATGGTTTTGTGTGAGTAAAATAAGGTTTTGTAAATGCTAATTCCTAACTATATATGGTCTATACCTATGGTTTTTTCAGTGAATTTCAATGGTTTTTTAATAGCAAATATCAAAAGCTTTAAAATGTATTCTTCTTTAAATCGAAAAATATATTTAATATGTTTTTAATACAATTTTTATTTTTTATTTTTTTTATTTTTTGTTTTGCTCCCGGTCCGCGAACCGGTTAGCTTCCCGTTAGCTCAATTTGGTGCCGCGACCCGGTCCGCGAACCGGTAAACATTCCGTTTCCGCAACTGCCGCGTTAGAAAACAACATCGTGACGCGTCGCGTCAGCGTGACGTATCGCGTTGTCGCGTGAAACGTCATATGACGCGCCGCGTTAGCGTACCCGGAAGTGAACTGGTACGCGAACGAGGCGCGAAGCGCAGCTTCCCGGAAGCGATCCGGGACGCGGCGCAAAGCGCGTAACGTAAACACAACAGGTCATGTGACTTGTTAATAACACTTTTCATTGGTTCATTTCACTTTTGGTTTCCTAATGATGTAAGACTAGGTCATGTGACCTAAAAGTAACACTTTTCATTGGTTTAGAACTATTGTTTTTCCCAAATGATGAAAACCCCTCCTTCTTTCCTCACTCTGACTTTCATCTTTGTGAGAGGAAGACCTTTTGTGATCACTGAGCAATGGCTTCATTAGTAGCTTCAGCTGGTGCTTCCCCACCACCTCCACCACCTCCAAGGAAGAGAGGACCACCTGCTGAAGTTATCATTCAGCAAGAAGAGGAAGAAGAGGAAGAAGAGGAAGAGCAGGAAGAGAGGCAGTTTTTGCGTGAGGAGCCCAGGAGGTCTCATTTGAAAGAAAACTTTATTTGGCAATTTTTTAAATATCCCCGGGGCCAAAAAAAAGTCAATGCCCGGTACGTAACTTGCCTGATATGTAAGAAGGATTTGTCCAGAGGGACAGATAAGAAGTACAGTTACGGCAATTATACAATGCATCGCCATATGGATAGGTGGCATCCTATCAACTACAGTGCTGCGCAGTTACGTGACCAGCAAGATAATCCCCCTTCTGTGGCCAGAAGATCAGTTGTACAGGAAGTGACGGGACCAGAGGCGAGGGAGATGGTCTTAAATATACAGATGAGGTTCGGGGAAGTGAAACAAGTGTGCGTGCGTTGTAATCAGTTCATTTGCTACAGAGAAAGTAGCATCAATCTAATCAACAGAGCTATCGACAATCATGATTGTCCGAAACGCCCCAGACAATAAATTCTTTTTTTTTGTTGCTCCTGTTGAGCCCTTTACAATGAATCGTTTTCGTTTCCCCCCCCCCAAAAAAACCCCAAAAAATATAAAACCGTTCAAAAAATACAAAAAAAGTAAAAAAAAATCAGAAAAATAATAAAAAATATAAAACAACAAAAATAATAAAAAAAAAGTTCTTTTCAGAACTACCTCCCCTTTATAAAAAAATTGGTAGAATGTTTAGCACTCTGCCAACCTCTATTTTTTAAGTTCGCGTCCCGGTTCGCTCGCCGGTACGCGAACCGGGAGCGAACCCAAAAAAAAAAAAAAAAAAAAAAGAAGAGTACGTATAAGGGAAGGAAACAGAGAGTAATGTTAAAAGAAAGACAGCTATAGAGACTAAACCAAAGATACTGTTTAATAGATCTATTTACCGAAGAAAAGATGGAAGAGGGTTTAATTGTGAAAAACAAAATAGATAAGGAAGTGAAAGAAAAAAAGGAGAGTAGAAGAATAACAAACAAGAGTTTCTTAGAGAATGTGACTGAATGATCAAATTAAGATTAAAACATTGGAATAACAGAGAGAAAAAACTGAATGCAGAAAAGAAGAAGTAACAGAAAAGGAATGATTGAAACAGCAAAGAAATGTAAATAACATAGGGGCATATTATCAACATAGGCGATAAAAGTTTCGCTGCTTTTATCGGCAGAAAACTGCTGCTAAAGCCACTTGTGCGGCAGTTTTCTGCCGATAAAAGCAGCGATAATTTTATCACCTGTGTTGATAATATGCCCCTTAGTGTGTTTGAACTACAGGGAGAAAGCATAATGAACAAGTAGTGAAAGAGTGATGAGTCAGAGATAGTGAGAATAATAGAGACGGAGTGAGTGAACAGGAGTGAGGAACTATGAGAAGAGAGGGACTGAGAAAAAGAGTGGAAGGAGTAGAGTAATTAAGTAATAGAGAAAGGAATGAGGGAAGTAGCAAAGGCAGGAAAGTGAGGGTTAAAGAAATGAAGCAGTGGAACTAATAGAAGTTAAATGTGATAGAAATGTAACAAAAAGGGTACACAACATTTACCTTATAATTGTCGTTAACTTAGTCACTTGTTATTTTTATACTTTCAATCTGTGAAAGACAGAACAAACATTTGAAAAATATTAAAACATATATTTAAAAATTAGAAAAGACAAGGGAAAAGATTGAAGGAAAAACAGTTTTTCAACAACTTTGACACTTACAGAAGCCTCTGCTTCTCCAGGCCACTTACACAGTCCTAAAAATATACATTTTAAACTAACAGTATCTTGATGCAGATGAAGTGAGGCCTATCTTGCAACATGGTGCATCTTTTGCACTGCTACTGTCTCACAAAAGTGATGCAACGGCAGCGCAAAAGAGGCGCACAGCCATCATAAAACTGTCCCTAACATTTTAAATGATTGGTTCAGGATGACGATAAGGTGTGGCCTATCCAGAGGTTTGTTTGAGGTGAGGCCTACTCAGGGTTGCAGATGAAATTTAGAGTTGTTGAAGAGTACAGAGGAGATAATACATTTGCAGGCCTACCAATGAAGTGAGTCATGTCCACTGCACTCTTGAACAAAGGCCAAACCTCCTCTGTTTCCCTGGACAGACCTAAACTTGATCTGCACAATGTGATTCGTAATGTTAGGAAACACAGGTGATGTAATTGAAAAACGTGCAATTTCTTTTGCTCATTTCACCATCACATCACTTGTGTTTCCTTTGCTTAGGTATCTCATTGTGCAGATGTAGTCCAGCATATGAAAGAGTATGCAGAAGTGCAGCACTGCATGCAACAACTTTGACACTTACTGAAGCCTCAGCTTCTGCATGCCCCCTACACAGTCTTAATTATATACATTTTAAACTGACGGTATCTTGCTGGAGATGAACTGAGGCCTATCTTGCAACATGGTGCATCTTTTACACTGGTGCTACGTCACAAAAGTGACGGAACAGCGACGCAAAAGAGGCGCACGGCCATCATAAATCTGCACTTAACATTTTAAATGATTGTTTCAAGATGCTGATAAGGTGTAGCCTATCCAGAGATTTGTTTCAGGTAAGCCCTACTCAGGGTTGCAGATGAAATTTAGGCTTGTTGAAGAGTACAGAGGAGATAATACATGTGCAGGCCTACCAACGAAGTGAGTCATGTCCACTGCACTCTTGAACAAATGTCAGACCTCCTCTGTCTCCTGGAACAGGCCTAAACCTCATCTACACAATGTGATGTGTAATGTTAAGAAAGACAGGTAATTTAATTGAAAAACATGCAATTTTTTTTGCTCATTCCACAATCACATCACCTGTGTTTCCTTTGCTTAGGTATCTCATTGTGCAGATGTAGTCTATCATATGAAAGACTACGTAGAATGTGAGCACTGTATGCAACAACTTTGACACTTACAGAAGCCTCAGCTTCTCCATGCCTACTACACAGTTCTAAATGTATATCATAAATACAAAAAGTACAGAATTAATTATACATGTTAAATGGTTTATTTTTGCTGTTCTCAGAATTTATCAAATTTCACTAAAAACAGTGACTTGAAGGTATTCATCATATAACAGCGGGGAAAAAAAACACAATCAAAATGATTGTGTCTAAAAAACCCACATAACATAACCAATCAGAAATCAGAACTCCTTAAAAGTAACTTACTTTCCATAACGTCGAAGGATGTCCTATGAACAGCTTACACTCTGTTGTGCTGTTATTATTTTCAGCCCGCCACTTTCTGAAAGAAAAGCTCCATCGTTTTGAAAAATATGTTACATACAATAAATGACTTCTCGCTCTCTACCACACGTTTCCACAAGGCCAAATTGTGTAAGAGCCATTTATAACTCTTGGAATTCTTCTAAGCAAATCCCGTCATTTTGTATTTCCGCAACTTTGAGAAAGAAAACGTTCAAGATCACTTTCACAATCCTGGACTAGTAATATCTTACCCTTCTTGCTCACTCATGTTCTACATTTCCTATGACACTGATACTGCTTACTATGAAGCAGACTTACACTACCTCTATGACTACTACAATTATTTAATTCTCTACATCACTTTTAATCACAAAGCAATTTAAAAGAGTAGATAAAATTATATCAACCCCTTGAATCATTATAGGCCAGTTACCTACCCTAAATTCTCTTTTCTGAAAACAGAAAGTAAGAATATTTTTAAGTAAAAAGACAACATTGTATCGTAGTCAAATGGGAATCATTTCCGAAACAGCAGCTTTTTTTACATTTTCAATAAGCTGTGTAATAAGCGGATCTTGTCAAAGGACCATCATGTCATATAATAGCTGCAGTTACAAATGTTCTTCCTAAAATCAACGACTGTGTAGCCACAACATTTGTAATTAATGTTGAAGACTTACTTTCATCAGGTTTATATAGTTGGAATTTTAAAATGACATTATAACCAAAAGTTTGGACAAATAATCTAGACAGCATTGCAGACCTACATTACCTCTACTCCATGTTTTGATTGGCTGCTTGAATTAGCTTATAAAAAGAAACAGTTTTTCTGAACTCATTCAAAGTTCTGTTATTTTTCCATGACGTCAAGTGTTATGGTAAGAACACCGTTTGCTTTGGGAAATACTCTGTTGTCCTTTAACTAATCCGTGCCCACCACTTTCTGTAAGAAAACCTTCTTTTTTTCCAGGAACTATTTAAAACTCAAAAATAACTTTTGACTCTGTACTACACTTATCCTCAAGGCCAAATTGTGTAGGAGCCATTAGAACCTCTTGAAATTCCTCAGAGCAAATCCCGAGATTCCTTCCCTAAAATTTTGGTTTTAAAAACACCAGGTAAGAATTTTTAAGGTCAAAAGGCAATTTTTTTTAAAAGTTAAAACAGAATCATTGCAGAATGACCAGCCATTTCTAGACTTTAAATAAGCTGTGTAATGTCCTGATGTTATTGAAGGACCGTCATGATATATAATTGCTGCAGTTACAAAAGTCCTTCCTGATATTGACAACTGCAAAGCCACAACATTTTTAATTAAAGTTGTCAATTTTGTTCCATCAGGCCTACATCGTTGGAACATTAAAATGACATACTGGCCATATGTTCGTATAAATAATGTTGACAACATTTCAGATTTACATTGGCTACACTCCATGTTGTGATCAGCTGCTTTTACTAGCTTATTAAAGGACACTGATTTACTGTCTGGCAAGGTTAAATATATAAATTTTTCTGAGTCTACACTAGTAGTACTTGATACCCTACAGTTCTCGCAGTCATGCTGCCATTGATAAGAAAGCCCAAACAGGTGATCTACATCTACACCTTCATCATGCAATACATCAAGCATATACATTAAAAACTCCTGACAATCTTGCTGAATATTTTGAGAGAATTGTGTTTGACCTGAACATCTGTCTAACAGATTTCGAATTTCAGACACACTTTCTATTTTTGTTCTATCAGTGCTACATTTCTCTAACACAGAATTCAACAAACTGCAAAATCTTTGATCCGAATTGACCACAATCTCTTCTTTTACATTTTCTAGAGAAAACAAAACATTAACCACTACATTAGCATAGCAGTTGACACAAGAACTATTTTCAAATTGAAAACCAACAACATCTTCAACAGAATCCATTTTCTTTCTGCTTATAATTTCGGGTTCATCGACTTTTCGTCTTTTTGCTACAACCTCCCTACTATTGGTCACATTTCTTCGTTTCCGGCCTACCACACGTTTCTCAAACAAAGGATATTGAGGCAAATGTGGCACATACTCTCTTCTTAACCTATTGTATTCCTTAACACAATCTAGATCCGCACAAATATTTGTGACATCACACTCAATCAAGTACAATCCCGATAAAGTTCTAACTCGTGACAATGACACATATGCCATACCCTCCTTGAACACAGAACTGCCAATACTCACCAATGCACTGTCTACACTTAAACCTTGCGATTTATGGATTGTCACCGCATATGCCAAGCAAACAGGAAACTGCTTAGGCGAACATATACGTCTTTTACAAGCAAAAACCTAGCAGAGCAACGACCAATTAGCTGTACTTCCTCAATGCCATCAAATTTAATTTTTAAAAATTCAATTCCATCCCTATTTCTGTATTTCACAAAATCAACAACATTACCCATTGATCCATTTACCAGACCTCTTTCAACATGTAAATTCCTTCTTAAAATTATACGGCAATTTAAGCACACATTCAGAGTCTTTTCAAAACCTGCAGTTTTAGATATAGTCTTCTCTAATGAATCCAATTTTGATTTCAAATTCTCAGACAAAATAATTGTTGATCCCATATGCTCTACTCTGTCAATAGCTTCCAGTTTCACAATCTCTTGCTTTTCTAAATGCAACATTTTGTTGTTGAAGATGGCACATTCTGCAAGAGTTGGCATCAAACATATTCCAGATTTCTTCTCAGTAATTTTCTGAAAAATATTCTCAGGCACAATGTCTTGTTCTGGACACAAATTTGACAGTAATCGTGCATGTAAAGCTTCTTTCCCATGCTCGGTCACTTTTCCGATTCTAACAACTTGTAGAATATTCTTGTAATCTTCATCCTTCGCCTGATGCATATTTTCACGCAGTTCAGCATAATTGAAGTTTAACCATATATTAACGTTGCCAATGCTCCCTAGGCACTTCCTGATATCTTCATGCGTGAGCATTTTGAACACAGGTTGTCCTTTTACTGGTGTCAGCTGCAGAAGATCACCGAAAACAATGATGTGTTTGCCACCAAATAACACATCATACTCTGTTTTGAGAACTTCTTGCATTCTCAAATGCACAAAGGCAAGCATGAGATTGGAAACCATGCTTACTTCGTCAATGATAAGAAGTTTCATTTTCTTCAAGACTCTTGAAACTTCACAACAAGCATCTCCAGATAACTTGTGGTATTGTAATTTGTTATCATGCTCCACTGGCAGCATCAGTAGTTGATGCAAAGTAATACCTTTAATGTTATGTGCTGCCTGTCCAGTTGGAGCAGTGACAATACAAGACAGCGATGACTCAGTCCTTTTCTGCAAATAACATGAAATTGCTTTAATGAGGAAACTTTTTCCAGTTCCCGCTTCTCCACTCACGTACAGTCGGACATGCTTCAACGACGTACATGAGCACTCTTTCTTCTCATGACTTAATCCATGATCAATTTGGTTGGTAACCTCGTCATATATTTTCCTCTGCTCAACGTTGAGTTGTCTTTCCAAGTCTTCTAAGTTAACCGCATCCTCCTGAGCATGTGCCATGGCTCTTTCCACTTCTATCATGGCAGTGGCAGCTTCATTTTCGATAACTGGTCCTCCTAGTGGATCCTGACTCAATGAAACAGAACTCTGACTGTCCTGAGAACTGTCTCTAGCAATCTCGGCTGCAATCGTTGCTTCCTGCTCGATTTCCGCATTCAACATTTCAACATTTCTAGATATTTGAGAAAAACAGGACATTCTATGGTCTCCTTGGCGGCATTAAAAGAGTCTTCGTAACAGAGGAAATCTCCAAGCAGTTCCTCTTCTGCACGCCAAGGCTTGAAAAGTTGCAAAAGTGCTAAATAGAAAAACTCTTTTTTTTCAGGAGATTCGCCACTCAATTTTCGATGGTTTACCAAGTGGCATTTTCTTTGCTTGACGAGACATCCCTCACTTCCAATTACAGCATACACTCCTTTATCAATATCTTCTTTGATGTTCCTCTTGAATATGTAATTTTGTAGAACCTCATACAGACAAACATTCTGGAGGTGACTGCTTCTATTTGGATAATATGTATCCAACATGTTGGTCTTCAAAATATCGGTACTGTTTGGCTCCTTTTCCGCCAAATACTCAATTTCCGGCACAGGTTTCAGAATTTGATTACGCGTTGCAGCAAGACCAAGACTCGCCCAAACGATACTCCTGGATTTTTCATAGAGACTTGCTGAAGACAACCGGTCAGAACATTCGTAAGCTCCGATTTCTCGATGTGACAACATCTTCAGACTGAAACTGTACAACTTCTTACTGAGGGTCTTTTCATGGGAAATGTCCTCCCAAACATCCTTCAATTCTGTCTTTTCTTTTTTGGTGATGTAAGATGTCACATACCGAGCCACAGCCATACAGTTATCAGCCACGAACTGTATATCCATGTTAGCATTCCACAAAATCACTGGGTTGTAGTCGTTGATGTACTTGGACTCTTCATTCCTTTTCAAATTGTATGTGTTTTTAGGTGATTTCTTCATCACATTATGTCGCAGCGAAGACATCAAACTGTTCACTCTTCCTTTAGAAATCATCGGTCGTGGAAAGGCGAAACGACATTTGGTGTAGAACTTGTCCTTGTTTCTGAATTTACGACGACAGTACTTTCCACAACGATGGCTTTGGAAGCGTAGAACTTGTTCTCTTAGGCTTTTGTCCTCCTTTGCGTTTGGAACAGCACATGTAGAATACTGTTCTATGAAACTCATCACTAAGTCTTCTGGATCTGTTCCAAATGTAGGTGCATCCTTGATCCACAGCAGCATATGTATATGAGGAGCACCTCTTGCTTGGTACTCCTTTCTCCAGAAGAAATCCAACACCTCTCCAAGAGGTGGATTTTTCTTGTTCATGATGAAAGACATCATAGCTTCAAATCTATGATTGAAGTACCTGCATACATTCACTGGATCCAAAGAGCACAGTTCTCCGGGTGTCTTGAATTCGATATTTTCAATGTTTCCATTTGCCTCTCGTAGAAATTCAAGCAAGTCTTCCCAGCCATACTCGGCACAGCTGAGAGTGAGGAACCATGTGGGAGTTCCTAAGTTCCTCAGCATACATTTTAAATCACCATGACGACGGTACCAGTACTCATTAGTACCACGCTGACACGCCATGAGATTAATCAGGTGAGAATCCAAAATACTGTCTTGCACATTGACTTTATCCATAAAGTCACTCGCCGAGATGTTTTGCATCTGTATACCACTTTTCAAGATGTGGTTCACTGCATATGACAGTCCAGACAGATCGCTTTCAAACAGGAGATGAAACAAATAGGGAATGCATTGTCGAAACCTAGGATCTTCTGCATACAATCGTAAAGTCCGGTATTCAGGAGCAGGAATTTGATGAGGTCGCTCATCATATCTTCCTCCTTGACCTGTTGGAAATAGCTGTGGGAAACACCGAGCTTCCAAACTTTCCTCCCAAACACTAATGGGACTCCCTTTGGCTTGTTTCATTTGAAACAACTCAATAGCATTCCCCATGACTTCCTTGGAATGTAAAGGATGAACACTATAATGTTCATATATTTCTTCACTTTTAGAGGGTTCTACTTTCTCAATTTGACCAGCACACAAATCGCTATCCTCTTCTTCACTTACTTCCTCTTCTGCAACATATGCATTCTTATAGTACTTATTGTTTTTTTTCAAATACAATGTTGCCTTTTTGACTTTCCTAACATCCACTAAATCTTGCCATATTTTCTTACTCTTTGTCGGAACCCCATTAACTAAGATAACCAGAGGTTCCTCTTCCACTTTTTCTACTCCAATTGTATTAATGTTTTTCTTCAAATCTGGAGGCAAATAAACAACTCTTCCCTTTAATCCTCTCTGTAAATCTGATGGAGGAAATGTCCCTGTCTTTGGCTCCATTCTTACAATAGCCTGAAAGGGATAGATACTTTGAATCAAAATAGATTCATAAGTATTTAAATCCTTCAATTCAGAAGGAATCTCAACCAATTCCAGATTATTATGAACCGCTCTAGCAGGCATCCGGTTTTGATTTAATTTGTTACAACAATAAGTACACACACGTTGATCCAATCCCAAATCAAAACAATTTTCTACCATCAAGTATGTTGCAAAATCCTTCCATTCACTATTATTTTGCCTTTCACTTTTCGCATATAAATCCACTAACTTAGTCTGAATCTTATAATAAGTGCGTCGACAACACACACAAGTGAAATTAGGCCTCTCACTTGATTTCACCTGAAACGTGGCAATTTCCTTCTGAAAATTATCTGTACTGGAAACCTGTACACTATCTTCCACATTACCCTCTTCTTCTGGGTCAATTTCAACATTCTCCTCTTTACTTCCAAAGTAACAAAACTCAATTTCTTCACAAATATTCTTCACATCTATTTCAGAACCATGCAAAAGAGCAGTGCATAATTGTTTAAGCATAACTGCTGGACTCTTAGCATAACACAACATTCTAACTAATTTCCTCACTTTATTATGATGCACTGCTAGCATCCTGAAATGATGAAAAACACTCTGTCATACTCTCCTGGAAAGACAAGCCAGTGAATGACCATGCAAACCTGTCACTTCTCTCACTCTGCAAGGATCTAATTCTTGCAACAACTTCATTTTCTGCTTCAAACTTTTCTTATTAAATGTCCGTACAAAATCACAAAGCAAATTGATGGAATCCTGTCGCACACTGCAAATACTACTACACTTCCAGGTGTATACAGGTCCCTTAGGACGTCTTCCTAAAACCTCATTACCTAACACCTCTTCCACCTCTGTTGTCACAAGTTTTTCTTTTTCAACTGGACAACCATCTTTCACCTCATAAGCTCGACCACTGGTGTCAACTGCATGCACCAAATCATTATCCTGGAAATAACTCTCCTCATTAAAAAATGCCTCACAACTTGAACTATGCATCCATTCTCCTGAAAAAACTTCACAAAAATTACTACGATTAACTGTTCTCTTCCATCTACTATTTGTTTTGAAATCATAAATTGCCTTGTTTAGCTTCCTAATTCTATTGATTATCAAAATAAATAACTTTCGCTTAATTTCAAATGCCTGATCAATAACTTTCTCAAATTTTTTTTTTCTCTTATAAAAAACCACTTTCTGCTGACCTTTCTTAATATTTTTTAACAAATTGCCAATTATCCTGTTGCGGAACATTCGTCTACGAATGTCCCTAAACTGATTTTTCCTTCTACTACCATGCACAGAGTTATCTCCTGCTCTAGCAGTAACATTTTTGATTGGCCTTTCCTTTCTGTTTAAATTGGCTCTCTTTTTCTGGACTAAAACATGTTCTCTAGTGATACTTTTTTTTCTGCAAATGTTTCTTAGGAATGATTTTGTTGTCTTACCCGGAGCTTTCTTGGTGACTTGAAGAGTTTTTATTGTAGAGGACTGCTGCAACAATTTTTTAAGCTGCTGTCTTTGATGTTTTGTAGCCTTTCGGATTCTACCCTTAGACGGCATTCTCTAATTTCGAAATGATCTGCAGTTGAATCTGTGTTAAAATATAATAAAAAATGTTATTAACCACTAATACCAAACAGTAAATCAATAACAGTCGTCAAAAATTTAACACACTACTTGTCATTTTTACATAGAATAATTTTTAGTGCATTGGCAAATTTAGTAGTCACAAATAGTAGGAAAGAAATTGAATGCTTACACATTTTACCTGTGCTGTTTTATATGTGAATCTGATCTAATTTTATGAGCATATTTAACTATTTTATGAAAGACACTACACATAACCTGTTTTTGAAGTTGTGTTTAATTTTAAACGAAACGGTTTACATTTTTACTTTTTATTTCCAATAAATTTTAAAAATAAATGTTTATAGTTCCATAGGCTCAAGCAGGTCAGCTTCCCATCCTATGTCATACAATTCTGACAAATCGGCATCCTCATCATGTTCTTCATCATCCTCAGGATTTAAATCATCTAAGGGATCTACTTTTACTGACGTTTCAATGACAAGTTCAACGATAAGATCGAGATCCACGGATTGCTCATTATCACTCATGGTTGATGTTGTTGTTATCTTTAAAGAAAGAGAACAACAATGAGATGTTGCAGAGTAAGAGACAAATCTCAGAGACTATAATAGTAAAATTGTTTAACAAGAGTAACATTTTGCAGCTATTATTTAGCCATGTCCAGCGATGCTGAGGAGGTGAGGCCTATGTCCAATTTTTCAATGAACAGGACTTATCTCTTCTTAACCTTGGATAAGCCTCACCGACTCTGTGTACCCTGCTCATACTTAAATATAAAGGGGCAGATTTATGTTAACTGGCGCATCCCCGGGGATGCACCAGTTAACGTGCACCGCTGCTCTGCCACCCATGATGTGCCGCATTTACAATGTGGAGCACCAATGAGCAAAAACTGCACAGATGCGTCACGCATCTGTGCCGCAAAAGCAGCACATTGCAGGAATCACATCGTAAGCGCGACATGTCTACTGCAATGCACAGGAGCAAGCCACACATTGCATGGTGCATCACTCCTTATGCCTGTTTCAAACAGGCGTAAGGATTTGATTCAGCAATGCTATAAAGCTGACTCAGTGAAATCTTCTAAATTTCACTGTGTTAGTTTTACAGGGCTTTCATGCAAATGAATGCCCACCCTGCAACAAAACGCCTATATGAAACCTGACGCAGGTTTCATGTGGCACAGGACTCTACAGCATGACACATCTGCCTAGATGCATCAAGTTGTAAATATGTCGCAATATAGCGCATCTTTTGCGCCGCCGCTACGTCACAAAAGTGACGCACAGCGGGGCAAAAGAGGCAAACGGCTATCATAAATCTGCCCCTAACATTTTAAATGATTGATTCAGGATGACGATAAGGTGTGACCTATCCAGAGGTTTGTTTGAGGTGAGGCCTACTCAGGGTTGCAGATGAAATTTAGGCTTGTTGAAGAATACAGAGGAGATAATACATGTGCAGGCCTACCAATGAAGTGAGTCATGTCCACTTCACTCTTGAACAAAGGCCAGACCTCTTCTGTGTCCGTGGACAGGCCTAAACATCATCTGCACAATGTGATTCTTAAAGTTAGGAAACACAGGTGATGTAATTGAAAAATGTGGAATTTATTTTCCTCATTTCACAATCACATCACCTGTGTTTCCTTTGCTTATGTCTCTCATTGTGCAGATGGAGTCTAGCATATCAAAGAGTACACAGAAGTTGAGCACTGTATACAATAATTTTGACATTTACAGAAGATTCAGCTTCTCCATGCCACCTATACATTCCTAAATGTTTACAGTTTAAACGGACGGTATGTTGTTGGAGATGAAGTGAGGCCTGTCTTGCAACATGGTGCACCTTTTGCATCACTGCTGCATTGGTTTCATGTGGCACAGGACTTTACAGCATGACACATCTGCCTAGATGCATCAAGTTGTAAATATGTCGCAACATAGGAAATCTTTTGCACCGCCGCTGCGTCACAAAAGTGACGCACAGCGGCGCAAAAGAGGCACACACCTATCATAAATCTGTCCCTAACATTTTAAATTATTGATTCAGGATGACGATAAGGTGTGGCCTATCCAGAGGTTTGTTTGAGGTGAGGCCTACTCAGGGTTGCAGATGAAATTTAGGCTTGTTGAAGAATACAGAGGAGATAATACATGTGCAGGCATACCAATGAAGTGAGTCATGTCCACCTCACTCTTGAACAAAGGCCAGACCTCTTCTGTGTCCGTGGACAGGCCTAAAGCTCATCTGCACAATGTCATTCGTAAAGTTAGGAAACACAGGTGATGTAATTGAAAAATGTGGAGTTTCTTTTCCTCATTTCACAATCACATCACCTGTGTTTCCTTTGCTTAGGTATCTCATAGTGCAGATGGAGTCTAGCATATCAAAGAGTACACAGAAGTTGAGCACTGTATACAACAATTTTGACATTTACAGAAGATTCAGCTTCTTATCTTGTTGGAGATGAAGTGAGGCCTGTCTTGCAACATGGTGCACTTTTTGCATCACTGCTGCATTGGTTTCATGTGGCACAGGACTTTACAGCATGACACATCTGCCTAGATGCATCAAGTTGTAAATATGTCGCCACATAGCAAATCTTTTGCACCGCCACTGCGTCACAAAAGTGACGCACAGTGGCGCAAAAGAGGCATACACCTATCATAAATCTGTCCCTAACATTTTAAATGATTGATTCAGGATGACGATAAGGTGTGGCCTATCCAGAGGTTTGTTTAAGGTGAGGCCTACTCAGGGTTGCAGATGAGATTTACGCTTGTTGAAGATTACAGAGGAGATAATACATGTGAAGGCCTACCAATGAAGTAAGTCATGTCCACTTCACTCTTGAACAAAGGCCAGACCTCTTCTGTGTCCGTGGACAGGCCTAAATCTTATCTGCATAATGTCATTCGTGAACTTAGGAAACACAGGTGATGTAATTGAAAAATGTGGAATTTCTTTTCCTCATTTCACAATCACATCACCTGTGTTTCCTTTGCTTACGTATCTCATTGTGCAGATGGAGTCTAGCATATCAAAGACTACGCAGAAGGTGAGCACTGTATGGAACATGGCTATCTAACTCAAAGAATCAAAATCGAAATTTGCCAAGCACACATGGGGGTGTATTTACAAGGACCTTCCACCACGGGGAAATGTCTTTAAATAAAATGGGAAAAATAACATCAAAGGGACTCAAATGCCTTTTAAATATACCCCAAGCAACCTATGAAACTCTAGCACTACATATCAAGAAACCTAACTGATTTCAAAAATCGTTTTTAAACACATCATCTAAATCAATTATATACCTACATTCAAGGGGAAATAACTTAAAATGGCCTAAGACACATGAAAGCGTTTTTTTAAGGCCCTTGCACCATTTTTTGGTCACTTTTAACATGGCTATGTAACTCAAAGAATTAAAATCTAAATTTGCCAAGCACAGATGGGGGCATATTTACAAGGACCTTGCACCACGGGGAAAGGTCTTAAATTAAAATGGGAAAAATAACATCAGAGAGACTCAAATGCCTTATAAATATGCCCCAAGCAACCTATGAAACTCTAGCAGTACATATCCAGAAACCTAATTGATTTCAAAAATCATTTTTAAACACATCATCTAAATCAATTATATACCTACATTCATCGGGAAATGACTTAAAATGCCCTAAGACACATGAAAGCGTTTTTTTAAAGCCCTTGCACCATTTTTGGATCACTTTTAACATGGCTATGTAAGTCAAATAATCAAAATCTAAATTTGCCAAGCACAGATGGGGGCGTATTTACAAGGACCTTGCACCACAGAGAAAGGTCTTAAATTAAAATGGGAAAAATAACATCAGAGAGACTCAAAGGCCTTATAAATATGCCCCAAGCAACCTATGAAGCTCTAGCAGTACATATCCAGAAATCTAATTGATTTCAAAAAACGTTTTTAAACACATCATATAAATCAATTATATACCTACATTCAAGGGGAAATGACTTAAAATGCCCTAAGACACATGAAAGCGTTTTTTTACAGCCCTTGCACCATTTTTGGGTCACTTTTAACATGGCTATGTAACTCAAAGAATTAAAATCTAAATTTGCCAAGCACACATGGGGGCGTATTTACAAGGACCTTGCACCACAAGGAAATGTCTTAAAATAAAATGGGAAAAATTACATCAAAGGAACTCAAAAGCCTTGAAAATATGCCCCAAGCAACCTATGAAACTCTAGCAGTACATATCAAGAAACCTAATTCATTTCAAAAAACCTTTTTAAACACATCTTGTAAAGCAATTATATTCATACATTCATGGGGAAGTGAGTTAAAATGCCCTAAGACACATGAAAGCATTTTTGTAAGACCCTTGCACTATTTTTGCGTCACTTTTAACATGGCTATGTAACACAAAGAAACAAAATCTATTTGTAAAACACTTGACACAAAGCAACATTTTAAATACACAGCTTTCTTCATAATTTTCTCCCTAAAGCATACTATTCTCTATCTAAATTAAATGAATCTTTTCTCACCTTAGAAAATACTTTATGAGTTTCAAAACAGTCTCAGAAACACACCAATTTGTCTTTAGCAGAGCAAAAGGTATGCACTCCAGAGTCTGCAAGCAGCAATGCCACAGAAATGCTGTAATTCATCACACATATCTCCCATGTCACCCAATCAAAACTCTTCCCTCACTTTTTTCAAATCAACACCCTTCCCCGCTCTGCCCTTTCTGCCTTTTTTCCATAGCAACCACCTCCTGAAAGACCTCTGATGTTTGCAAGTTCACACAACAATGTTTCAATTGAACTCTGAACTCTCAGTACACCTGCATATCCAGTGCAATCTTTCATAAAATGATTTTTTCTTGACCATTCAAATTACATCTTTCAAAGAACTCATCCATGCACCCTAACTTTCTGTTTTCAGCAATCAAAATCCACCAATCACTGCTACTGCTTCATTAACACAGAAACTCCACAGTTTTTTTCATTTTAAACTCTTATTTTTTCAACTGCCATTTCATTGCCACACTTCATCTGACTGCAGCAGAACCTCCTCTCACCATGTTTTCTGTCTGGATTGTTGGACATAGTTACATCTACTGGGCTCAAAGGTATGCTGATAACAGAAATTTGCCTAACCTCAATTTACAAAATGTGGAAATTAAGTGGATTAGCCACAGAGGATTAAAATGTCACCAATGGATACCATTGGTGAAAACCTTTATGCATTTGCCAAAACCTGACCTGTTAATTGTGCACTGTGGAGGAAATGACCTGGGCACTTTGACTGGTGTAGGTCTGGAAATGTTTTTAAAAGACACCTTTGACCAATTGATGGCACTTTTTCCTCAAACTGCCTTGGTATATTCAAATATATGCCAAAGACAGAAATGGAGGCGGTCGAACCAATTTTGTCCACAAATTGAGAAATCGAGGAAGCATGTAAATAAGTCTGTTTCAGCTTACATGAGAGACCATGGATTGGGCTCCATGTACAACAATAACTTGCGTTACTACATGCAAGATATCTACAGAGGAGATGGAGTTCACTTCTCAGATGAGGGGAACAGAATTTTCATTCTGAATTTAAGACTGTGCATTGGTACCTACTTATAAGTACCTAAATCTACCATAAACCCAAAAGCTCTTCTCAGAGCTACCCTAACTATGATCACCATAAACAAATTTTAAATGTAAATTTTTTTTACAAATTTTCACATTTTACGCTTCCTGGAGCGCTACCTGGTACGCGCAGCGGACGCTAACCGCGCGAAAATTTTTTTAAAAATGTTTTTTTTCGCACATATGGACCTCCGCAGCCACCCTCAGAAAACCTAGGGGGTCAGGATACGTCTGCCGTGCCCCCTTCTACCCATTCTGAACATTTTTTGCCCTCCATCTTGTATCTCAATTCTACCGTAATACAAAATGGAGGACTCCCGTAACGCTGCCGGTTCGCGTACCGGGGCGCTCACCGGGAAGCGCTCATTTAAAAAAAGGTGGGAAAGTAATTTACAGAAAAACGACTGGAGACACTTTCACCAAATATATATTAACTCATACTACATACCAATCCCTACCATTTTCACAAATTTGGTTGGAATTCCATTTAGCCATTTAGCCTGTAGACCTCTCTAAATACCCTGAGGTAAATTACTTCACAAAACACATCTGAAGTGTTGGAATTGACAAGCAATTAAAATGTTACTTTCATTTTCTACTTTTTTTACCTGACATTTGATTGGTTATGTACCTGAATATATATAAAAAAAAGAGAGAGAAACACAGCCATTTTGACTACTACTTCCTGAACTACATTGCAAGATCATTTTCACTCACAACTTAAACTTGTTTTTAAAAGGTAAGATATTATTTTATAAATTTGAAAACATTTTCAGATAGTTATATACTATCCCTCTGTAAGAGTTAGACATTGAGAAAGGCTTGTTTATTATAATTATGGATTGATTTAGGTTTCTGTGGTATAATTATGAATTTACATAGGCTTTTTCACAGGCACTTTTTAATAGTACTACTTCATGCCTCAAAAGTACCTGTCTGAACTTAAACCCAACAGTGCCCTATCTTTACTGATATATTTATTTTTTATTCAAATTTCAGCACAAAAATGCAAGGAGAACAGAACGTTTCCTTTGAAATTGTCCTAGACATGAACAATCAGGTAATCATTGAACCCATTGACTTGGAATTCATGGATGAATCACGAGACCATGAACTTCTACAATGTGTAGAATCTGTGGATTTGTTACTTCATTATGATGACGGTCAAATGTGGGAAGTTATGTTCACTCAACAAGAGGACATATCGGACAGTCAAATGTTAGACGTTCTATTAAA
Organism: Lissotriton helveticus; assembly: GCF_964261635.1. Classification (NCBI taxonomy): domain Eukaryota; kingdom Metazoa; phylum Chordata; class Amphibia; order Caudata; family Salamandridae; genus Lissotriton; species Lissotriton helveticus. Next base: position 120,852,329 of record NC_136059.1, read on the forward strand.
TTTTGAAAAAGAATCAGAAAAATAAAATTATATTCAATATTAAAAAATTATTTGAGTCTTTGATCAATTTTATATGTAATTCATAAACTAGTACCAAATTGATTATAATGTAAAGTCAGACTTATAGTATACCGTGCACAATCCCCCCAAAAAATTATATTTAATAATCATAAATACTGCTACTTAAATAAAAAAAAAAAAAAAAAAAGAACAATCAATAAACATACAATATCATAGTCTATCATTCTTTTTTCCTTATGCTCCCCAGACTGCTTCCCGGTGCGCGTACCGGGCGCTCCCCACGCAAAAAAAACAAAAAATGTTCTTATTTTTTTTTTGCCCCGCGGGGCCCTTTTAAAGCCTCCACATCAAACCTAGGGGGTCAGGGAGGATCTACTATGCCCCCTTATGGTCATTTCCCCCTTTGTTTTGGCCTCCTCTTGTCTCTCGATCCTACCGAGAGACAAGATGGCGGCCACTCCGGACTGTTTAGAATGTTGACAGACACCGGAGAGCCAATCAGCTTCGCTTCGCGAAGTTCCGTTACGCGTCAGGTACGCGAACCGGGGCGCTGCCCGAAGCGCGCTTACAGATAAATTGAGATGGCATCAGTGATGTCATCAGTGATGTCACTGACCATGTCATGAATGATGTAATATGTGACATGATCAGCAGTGGATTGTGGGTGCGCGATATATAGTTAGTACAACTAACTATATATGGAATTTCAATGGTTTTGTGTGAGTAAAAAAAAGGTTTTTTAAATGCTAATTCCTAACTATATATGGTCTATAACCTATGGTTTTTTCAGTGAATTTTCAAGGTTTTGTAAATGCTAATTCCTAACTATATATGGTCTATAACCTATGTTTTTTTCTGTGAATGTCAATGGTTTTTTAATAGCAAATATCAAAAGCTTTAAATTGTATTCTTCTTTAAATCAAAAAATATATTTTATATGTTTATTAATTAAAAAAAAATGTATTATTATGTTTTGGTTTGCTCCCGGTCCGCGAACCGGGTAGCTTCCCGTTAGCTCAATTTGGTGCCGCGACTCGGTACGCGAACCGGTAAACGTTCCGTTTGCGGAACAGCCGCGTTAGAAATCAACAACGTGACGCGTCGCAGAAGCGCGACGTATCGCGTTGTCGCGTAATGCGTCTTATGACGCGCCGCGTTAGCGCACCGGCACGCGAACCGAGGCGCGAAGCGCAGCTCCCCGGAAGCGATCCGGGGCGCGGCCCGAAGCGCGTAACGTAAGCGTAACAGGTCATGTGACTTGTTAATAAAACTTTTCATTGGTTCATTTCACTTTTGGTTTCCTAATGATGTAAGGCTAGGTCATGTGACCTAAAAATAACACTTTTCATTGGTTTAGAACTATTTTTTTTCCAAAATGATGAAAGCCCCCACCTTTTTTCTCACTCTGACTTTCAACTTTGTGAAATGAAGACCTATTTTGCTTAGTAGAAAATGGCTTCAGTAGTAGCTGCAGCTGGTGCGCCCCCACCACCACCACCACCACCAAGGAAGAGAGGACCACCTCCACAGTTCCTTCCCAACACACAGGAGGAAGAGGATGAAGAAGAGGAAGAGGAAGTACAGCCAAGACAGTTTTTACGTGAAGAGCCCCGGATATCTCACCACAAAAATAGTTTTATTTGGCAGTTTTTTTCTTTTCCTCAAGGACAAAAAAAAGTGAATGCTCGCTATGTGACATGCCTCATATGCAAAGAAGATTTATCTAGAGGCACAGATAAAAAGTATAGTTTCGGCAACTATACTATGCATCATCATATGCAGAGGTGGCATCCACTTAATTACAGCATGGCAGAGATGCGTGACCTCCAAGACAACCCACCAACTCCTGTGGCCAGTACATCGGCACAGGTAACTCTGTCGGGGACAGAGGCACGGGAAACAGTGCCAAACATTCAAGAAAATTTTGTGCACATGAAGATAGTGTGTCTTTATTGTGGTAACTTACTCTCATGTGCAAATATGAGTATCAATTTGATAAACAGAGCATATGAAAACCACAAGTGCTCAAAACGCCCCAAAAAATAAAAAAAATGTTGCTCCTGTTGAGCCCTTTCTAATGCCTGTTTTTCGTTGTTTCACCCCAAAAAAAACAAAAAAAACATAAAATTGTTCAAAAAATACAAAAAAAACAAAAAATGTTCAGAAAAATAAAAAAATATATAAAACAACAAAAACATTAAAAAAAAGTTATTTTCAGAACTACCTCCCCTTTATAAAAAATTGCTAGAATGTTTAGCACTCTGGCAACCTCTATTTCTTTTGGTTCGCTTCCCGGTTCGCTCCCCGGTACGCGACCCGGGAGCGAACCAAAAAATATAAAAAAAAAAAAAAAGAGTAAGTATAAGGGAAGTAAACAGAGAGTAATGTTAAAAGAAAGACAGTTATAGGGACTAAACCAGAGATACTGTTTAATAGATCTATTTACCGAAGAAAAGATGGAAGAGGGTATAATTGTGAAAAACAAAATAGATAAGGAAGTGAAAGAAAAAAAGGAGAGTAGAAGAATAACAAAGAAGAGTATCTTAGAGAATGTGAGTGAATGTTCAAAATAAGATTAAAACATGTGGAATAACAGAGAGAAAAAACAGAAAGCAGATAAGAAGAAGTAATAGAAAAGGAATAATTGAAACAGCAAAGAAATGTAAGTAACATAGGGGCATATTATCAACATAGGCAATAAAAGTTTCGCAGCTTTTATTGGCAGAAATGTGTCGCTAAAGCCGCTTTTGCGGCAGAAAACTGCCGCTAAAGCCGCTTTTGCAGCAGTTTTCTGCCGATAAAAGCAGCAATCATTTTATTGGCTGTGTTCATAATATGCCCCTTAGTGTGCTTCAACTACACAGAGAAAGCATAATGAACAAGTAGTGAAAGAGTGATCAGTCAGAGACACTAAGAGTAATAGAGACGGAGTGAGTGAACAAGAGTGAGGAACTATGAGAAGAGAGGGACTGAGAAAAGGAGTGGAAGGAGTAGAGTAAGTAAGTAATAGAGAAAGGAATGAGGGAAGTAGCAAAGGCAGGAAAGTGAGGGTTAAAGAAATGATATATAGAAACAACAAGAGAGGAAGGGTTAACAGGACACTCCTATACCCCAGTCAAAGTATTAAGTAAACAACAAAGGAGTGACTCAAAAAAAGGAAACCAAATGAAGCAGTGGAACTAATAGTAGTTAAATGTGATAGAAATGTAACGAAAAGAGTACAAAACATTTACCTTATAATTGTCGTTAACTTAGTCACTTGTTATTTTTATACTTTCAATCTGTGAAAGAGAGAACAAACATTTGAAAAATATTAAAACATGTATTTAAAAATTAGAAAAGACAAGGGAAAAGATTGAAGGACAAACAGTTTTTCAACAACTTTGACACTAACAGTATCTTGATGCAGATGAAGTGAGGCCTATCGTGGAACATGGTGCATCTTTTGCACTGCTGTTGTCTCACAAAAGTGACGCAATGGCAGCGCAAAAGAGGTGCACAATCATCATAAAACTGTTCCTAACATTTTAAATGATTATTTCAGGATGGCAATAAGGTGTGTCCTATCCAGACGTTTGTTTCAGGTGAGGCCTACTCAGGGTTGCAGATGAAATTTAGGCTTGTTGAAGAGTACAGAGGAGATAATACATGTGCAGACCTACCAATAAAGTTCGGACCTCCTCTGTTTCCCTGGACAAGCCTAAACTTCATCTGCACAATGTGATTCGTAATGTTAGGAAACACAGGTAATGTATTTGAAAAACGTGCAATTTCTTTTGCTCATTTCACAATCACATCACTTGTGTTTCCTTTGGTTAGGTATCTCATTGTGCAGATGTAGTCCAGCATATGAAAGAGTACGCACTGCATGCAACAACTTTGACACTTACTGAAGCCTCAGCTTCTGCATGCCCCCTACACAGTCCTAATTATATACATTTTAAAGTGACGGTATCTTGCTGGAAATGAAGTGAGGCCTATCTTGCAACATGGTGCATCTTTTGCACTGCTACTGTCTCACAAAAGTGATGCAACGGCAGCGCAAAAGAGGCGCACAGCCATCATAAAACTGTCCCTAACATTTTAAATGATTGGTTCAGGATGACGATAAGGTGTGGCCTATCCAGAGGTTTGTTTGAGGTGAGGCCTACTCAGGGTTGCAGATGAAATTTAGAGTTGTTGAAGAGTACAGAGGAGATAATACATTTGCAGGCCTACCAATGAAGTGAGTCATGTCCACTGCACTCTTGAACAAAGGCCAAACCTCCTCTGTTTCCCTGGACAGACCTAAACTTGATCTGCACAATGTGATTCGTAATGTTAGGAAACACAGGTGATGTAATTGAAAAACGTGCAATTTCTTTTGCTCATTTCACCATCACATCACTTGTGTTTCCTTTGCTTAGGTATCTCATTGTGCAGATGTAGTCCAGCATATGAAAGAGTATGCAGAAGTGCAGCACTGCATGCAACAACTTTGACACTTACTGAAGCCTCAGCTTCTGCATGCCCCCTACACAGTCTTAATTATATACATTTTAAACTGACGGTATCTTGCTGGAGATGAACTGAGGCCTATCTTGCAACATGGTGCATCTTTTACACTGGTGCTACGTCACAAAAGTGACGGAACAGCGACGCAAAAGAGGCGCACGGCCATCATAAATCTGCACTTAACATTTTAAATGATTGTTTCAAGATGCTGATAAGGTGTAGCCTATCCAGAGATTTGTTTCAGGTAAGCCCTACTCAGGGTTGCAGATGAAATTTAGGCTTGTTGAAGAGTACAGAGGAGATAATACATGTGCAGGCCTACCAACGAAGTGAGTCATGTCCACTGCACTCTTGAACAAATGTCAGACCTCCTCTGTCTCCTGGAACAGGCCTAAACCTCATCTACACAATGTGATGTGTAATGTTAAGAAAGACAGGTAATTTAATTGAAAAACATGCAATTTTTTTTGCTCATTCCACAATCACATCACCTGTGTTTCCTTTGCTTAGGTATCTCATTGTGCAGATGTAGTCTATCATATGAAAGACTACGTAGAATGTGAGCACTGTATGCAACAACTTTGACACTTACAGAAGCCTCAGCTTCTCCATGCCTACTACACAGTTCTAAATGTATATCATAAATACAAAAAGTACAGAATTAATTATACATGTTAAATGGTTTATTTTTGCTGTTCTCAGAATTTATCAAATTTCACTAAAAACAGTGACTTGAAGGTATTCATCATATAACAGCGGGGAAAAAAAACACAATCAAAATGATTGTGTTTAAAAAACCCATACAACATGACAAAACAGAAATCAGAACTCCTGAAAAGTAACTTACTTTCCATGACGTCGAATGATGTCCTATGAACAGCTTACACTCTGTTGTGCTGTTATTATTTTCAGCACGCCACTTTCTGAAAGAAAACCTCCATCGTTTTGAAAAATATGTTACATACAATAAATGACTTCTCGCTCTCTACCACACGTTTCCACAAGGCCAAATCGTGTAAGAACCATTTATAACTCTTGGAATTCTTCTAAGCAAATCCCGTCATTTTGTATTTCCGCAACTTTGAGAAAGAAAACGTTCAAGATCACTTTCACAATCCTGGACTAGTAATATCTTACCCTTCTTGCTCACTCATGTTCCACATTTCCTATGACACTGATACTGCTTACTATGAAGCAGACTTACACTACCTCTATGACTACTACAATTATTTAATTCTCTACATCACTTTTAATCACAAAGCAATTTAAAACAGTAGATACAATTATATCAACCCCTAGAATCATTATAGGCCAATTACCTACCCTAAATTCTCTTTTCTGAAAACAGAAAGTAAGAATACTTTTAAGTAAAAAGGCAACATTGTATCGTAGTCAAATAGGAATCATTTACGAAACAGCAGCTTTTTTTACATTTTCAATAAGCTGTGTAATAAGCGGATCTTGTCAAAGGACCATCATGTCATATAATAGCTGCAGTTACAAATGTTCTTCCTAAAATCAACGACTGTGTAGCCACAACATTTGTAATTAAAGTTGAAGACTTACTTTCATCAGGTTTATATAGTTGGAATTTTAAAATGACATTATAACCAAAAGTTTGGACAAATAATCTAGACAGCATTGCAGACTTACATTACCTCTACTCCATGTTTTGATTGGCTGCTTGAATTAGCTTATAAAAAGAAACAGTTTTTCTGAACTCATTCAAAGTGCAGTTATTTATCCATGACGTCAAGTGTTATGGTAAGAACACCGTTTGCTTTGGGAAATACTCTGTTGTCCTTTAACTAATCCGTGCCCACAACTTTCTGTAAGAAAACCTTCTTTTTTTCCAGGAAATATTTAAAACTCAAAAATAACTTTTGACTCTGTACAACACTTATCCTCAAGGCCAAATTGTGTAGGAGCCTTTAGAACCTCTTGAAATTCCTCAGAGCAAATCCTGAGATTCCTTCCCTAAAATTTTGGTTTTAAAAACACCAGGTAAGAATTTTTAAGGTCAAAAGGCAATTTTTTTTAAAAAGTTAAAACAGAATCATTGCAGAATGACCAGCCATTTCTAGACTTTAAATAAGCTGTGTAATGTCCTGATGTTATTGAAGGACCGTCATGATATATAATTGCTGCAGTTACAAAAGTCCTTCCTGATATTGACAACTATGAAGCCACAACATTTTTAATCAAAGTTGTCAATTTTGTTCCATCAGGCCTACATCGTTGGAACATTAAAATAACATACTGGCCATATGTTCGTATAAATAATGTTGACAACATTTCAGACTTACATTGGCTACACTCCATGTTGTGATCAGCTGCTTTTACTAGCTTATTAAAGGACACTGATTTACTGTCTGGCAAAGTTAAATATATAAATTTTTCTGAGTCTACACTAGTAGTACTTGATACCCTACAGTTCTCGCAGTCATGCTGCCATTGATAAGAAAGCCCAAACAGGTGATCTACATCTACACCTTCATCATGCAATACATGAAGCATATACATTAAAAACTCCTGACAATCTTGCTGAATATTTTGAGAGAATTGTGTTTGACCTGAACATCTGTCTAACAGATTTCGAATTTCAGACACACTTTCTATTTTTGTTCTATCAGTGCTACATTTCTCTAACACAGAATTCAACAAACTGCAAAATCTCTGATCCGAATTGACCACAATCTCTTGTTTTAAAGTTTCTAGAGAAAACAAAACATTAACCACTACATTAGCATAGCAGTTGACACCAGAACTGTTTTCAAATTGAAAACCAACAACATCTTCAACAAAATCCTTTTCCTTTCTGCTTATAATTTCTGATTCATCGACTTTTCGTCTTTTTGCTACAACGTCCCTACTATTGGTCACATTTCATCGTTTCCGGCCTACCACACGTTTCTCAAACAAAGGATATTGAGGCAAATGTGGCGCATACTCTCTTCTTAACCTATTGTATTCCTTAACACAGTCTAGATCCGCACAAATGTTTGTGACATCACACTCAATCAAGTACAATCCTGATAAAGTTCTGACTCGTGACAATGCCACATATGCCATACCCTCCTTGAACACAGAACTGCCAATATTCACCAATGCACTGTCTACACTTAAACCTTGCGATTTATGGATTGTCACCGCATATGCCAAGCAAACAGGAAACTGCTTACGGCGAACATATAAGTCTTTCACAAGCAAAAACCTAGCAGAGCAACGACCAATTAGCTGTACTTCGTCAATGCCATCAAATTTAATTTTTAAAAATTCAATTTCATCCCTATTTCTGTATTTCACAAAATCAACAACATTACCCATTGATCCATTTACCAGACCTCTTTCAACATGTAAATTCCTTCTTAAAATTATACGGCAATTTAAGCACACATTCAGAGTCTTTTCAAAACCCGCAGTTTTAGATATACTCTTTTCTAATGAATCCAATTTTGATTTCAAATTCTCAGACAAAATAATTGTTGATCCCATATGCTCTACTCTGTCAATAGCTTCCATTTTCACAATATCTTGGTTTTCTAAATACAACATTTTGTTGTTGAAGATGGCACATTCTGCAAGAGTTGGCATCAAACATATTCCAGATTTCTTCTCAGTAATTTTCTGAAAAACATTCTCAGGCACAACGTCTTGTTCTTGATACAAATTTGACAGTAATCATGCATGTAAAGCTTCTTTCCCATGCTCGGTCACTTTTCCGATTCTAACATCTTGTAGAATATTCTTGTAATCTTCATCCTTCGCCTGACGCATATTTTCATGCAGTTCAGCATAATTGAAGTTTAACCATATATTGACGTTGCCAATGCTCCCTAGGCACTTCCTGGTATCTTCATGCGTGAGCATTTTGAACACAGGTTGTCCTTTCACTGGTGTCAGCTGCAGAAGATCACCGAAAACAATGATGTGTTTGCCACCAAATAACACATCATACTCTGTTTTGAGAACTTCCTGCATTCTCAAATGCACAAAGGCAAGCATGACATTGGAAACCATGCTTACTTCGTCAATGATAAGAAGTTTCATTTTCTTCAAGACTCTTGAAACTTCACAACAAGCATCTCCAGATAACTTGTGGTATTGTAATTTGTTATCATGCTCCACTGGCAGCATCAGTAGACGATGCAAAGAAATACCTTTAATGTTATGTGCTGCCAGTCCAGTTGGAGCAGTGACAACACAAGACAGTGATGACTCAGTCCTTTTCTGCAAATAACATGAAATTGCTTTAATGAGGAAACTTTTTCCAGTTCCCGCTTCTCCACTCACGTACAGTCGGACAGGTTTCAACGACGTACATAAGCACTCTATCCCTCTCATGACTTAATCCATGATCAATTTGGTTGGTAACTTCGTCATATATTTTCCTCTGCTCAACGTTGAGTTTTCTTTCCAAGTCTTCTAATTTAACCTCATCCTCCTGAGCATGTGCCATGGCTCTTTCCACTTCAATCATGGCAGTGGCAGCTTCATTTTCGATAACTGGTCCTCCTAGTGGATCCTGACTCAATGAAACAGAACTCTGACTGTCCTGAGAACTGTCTCTAGCAATCTCGGCTGCAATCGTTGCTTCCTGCTCGATTTCCGCATTCAACATTTCTACATATTTGAGAAAAACAGGACATTCTATGGTCTCCTTGGCGGCATTGAAAGACTCTTCGTAACAGAGGAAATCTCCAAGCAGTTCCTCTTCTGCACGCCAAGGCTTGAAAAGTTGCAAAAGTGCTAAATAGAAAAACTCTTTTTTTTCAGGAGATTCGCCACTCAATTTTCGATGGTTTACCAAGTGACATTTTCTTTGCTTGACGAGACATCCCTCACTTCCAATTACAGCATACACTCCTTTATCAATATCTTTTTTGATGTTCCTCTTGAATATGTAATTTTGTAGAACCTCATACAGACAAACATTCTCGAGGTGTCTGCTTCTATTTGGATAATATGTATCCAACATGTTGGTCTTCAAAATATCTGTACTGTTTGGCTCCTTTTCCGCCAAATACTAAATTTCCCGCACAGGTTTCAGAACTCGATTATGCGTTGCAGCAAGACCAAGACTCGCCCAAACGATACTCCTGGATTTGGCATAGAGACTTGCTGAAGACAACCGGTCAGAACATTCGTAAGCTCCGATTTCTCGATGTGACAACATCTTCAGACTGAAACTGTACAACTTCTTACTGAGGCTCTTTTCATGGGAAATGTCCTCCCACATATCCTTCAATTCTGTCTTTTCTTTTATGGTGATGTAAGATGTCACATACCGAGCCACAGCCATACAGTTATCAGCCACGAACTGTATATCCATGTTAGCATTCCACATGGACAAAATCACTGGGTTGTAGTCGTTGATATACTTGGACTCTTCGTTCCTTTTCAAATTGTATGTGTTTTTAGGTGATTTCTTCATCACATTATGTCGCAGCGAAGACATCAAACTGTTCACTCTTCCTTTAGAAATCACCGGTCGTGGAAAGGCGAAACGACATTTGGTGTAGAACTTGTCCTTGTTTCTGAATTTACGACGACAGTACTTTCCGCAACGATGGCTTTGGAAGCGTAGAACTTGTTCTCTTAGGCTTTTGTCCTCCTTTGCGTTTGGAACAGCACATGTAGAATACTGTTCTATGAAACTCATCACTAAGTCTTCTGGATCTGTTCCAAATTTAGGTGCATCCTTGATCCACAGCAGCATATGTATATGAGGAGCACCTCTTTCTTGGTAGTCCTTTCTCCAGAAGAAATCCAACACCTCTCCAAGAGGTGGATTTCTCTTGTTCATGATGAAAGACATCATAGCTTCAAATCTATGATTGAAGTACCTGCATACATTCACTGGATCCAAAGAGCACAGTTCTCCGGGTGTCTTGAATTCGATATTTTCAATGTTTCCATTTGCCTCTCGTAGAAATTCAAGTAAGTCTTCCCAGCCATACTCGGCACAGCTGAGAGTGAGGAACCATGTGGGAGTTCCTAAGTTCCTCAGCATACATTTTAAATCACCATGACGACGGTACCAGTACTCATTAGTACCACGCTGACACGCCATGAGATTAATCAGGTGAGAATCCAAAATACTGTCTTGCACATTGACTTTATCCATAAAGTCACTTGCCGAGATGTTTTGCATCTGTGTACCACTTTTCAAGATGTGGTTCACTGCATATGACAGTCCAGACAGATCGCTTTCAAACAGGAGATGAACAGGAGATGAAACAAATAGGGAATGCATTGTCGAAACCTAGGATCTTCTGCATACAATCGTAAAGTCCGGTATTCAGAAGCAGGAATTTGATGAGGTCGCTCATCATATCTTCCTCCTTGACCTGTTGGAAATAGCTGTGGGAAACACCGAGCTTCCAAACTTTCCTCCCAAACACTAATGGGACTCCCTTTGGCTTGTTTCATTTGAAACAACTCAATAGCATTCCACATGACTTCCTTGGAATGCAAAGGATGAACACTATAATGTTCATATATTTCTTCACTTTTAGAGGGTTCTACTTTCTCAATTGGACCAGCACACAAATCTCTATCCTCTTCTTCACTTACTTCCTCTTCTGCAACATATACATTCTTATAGTACTTATTGTCTTTTTTCAAATACAATGTTGCCTTTTTGACTTTCCTAACATCCACTAAATCTTGCCATATTTTCTTACTCTTTGTCGGAACCCCATTAACTAAGATAACCAGAGGTTCCTCTTCCACTTTTTCTACTCCAATTGTATTAATGTTTTTCTTCAAATCTAGAGGCAAATAAACAACTCTTCCCTTTAATCCTCTCTGTAAATCTGATGGAGGCAATTTCCCTGTCTTTGGCTCCATTCTTACAATAGCCTGAAAGGGATGGATACTTTGAATCAAAATAGATTCATAAGTATTTAAATCCTTCAATTCAGAAGGAATCTCAAACAATTCCAGATTATTATGAACCGCTCTAGAAGGCATCCGGTTTTGATTTAATTTGTTACAACAATAAGTACACACACGTTGATCCAATCCCAAATCAAAACAATTTTCTACCATCAAGTATGTTGCGAAATCCTTCCATTAACTATTATTTTCCCTTTCACTTTTTGCATATAAATCCACTAACTTAGTCTGATTCTTATAATAAGTGCGTCAACAACACACACAAGTGAAATTAGGCCTCTCACTTGATTTCACCTGAAATGTGGCAATTTCCTTCTGAAAATTATCTGTACTGGAAACCTGTACAGTATCTTCCACATTACCCTCTTCTTCTGGGTCAATTTCAACATTCTCCTCTTTACTTCCAAAGTAACAAAACTCAATTTCTTCACAAATATTCTTCACATCTATTTCAGAACCATGCAAAAGAGCAGTGCATAATTGTTTAAGCATAACTGCTGGACTCTTAGCATAATACAACATTCTAACTAATTTCCTCACTTTATTATGATGCACTGCTAGCATCCTGAAATGATGAAAAACACTCTGGCATACTCTCCTGGAAAGACAAGCCAGTGAATGACCATGCAAACCTGTCACTTTTCTCACTCTGCAAGGATCTAATTCTTGCAACAACTTCATTTTCTGCTTCAAACTTTTCTTATTAAATGTCCGTACAAAATCACAAAGCAAATTGATGGAATCCTGTTGCACACTGCAAATACTACTACACTTCCAGGTGTACACAGGTCCCTTAGGACGTCTTCCTAAAACCTCATTACCTAACACCTCTTCTGCCTCTGTTGTCACAAGTTTTTCTTTTTCAACTGGACAACCATCTTTCACCTCATAAGCTCGACCACTGGTGTCAACTGCATGCACCAAATCATTATCCTGGAAATAACTCTCCTCATTAAAAAATGCCTCACAACTTGAACTATGCATCCATTCTCCTGAAAAAACTTCACAAAAATTACTACGATTAACAGTTCTCTTCCATCTACTATTTCTTTTGAAATCATAAATAGCCTTGTTTAGCTTCCTAATTCTATTGATTATCAAAATAAATAACTTTCGCTTAATTTCAAGTGCCTGATCAATAACTTTCTCAATTTTTTTTTTCTCTTATAAAAAAACACTTTCTGCTGACCTTTCTTAATATTATTTAACAAATTGCCAATTATCCTGTTGCGGAACATTCTTCTACGAATGTCCCTAAACTGATTTTTCCTTCTACTACCATGCACAGAGTTATCTCCTGCTCTAGCAGTAATATTTTTGATTGGCCTTCCCTTTCCGTTTAAATTGCTTCTCTTTTTCTGGACTAAAACATTTTCTGTAGTACTACTTTTTTTTCTACAAATGTTTCTTATGAATGATTTCTTTATCTTACCCGGACCTTTCTTGGTGACTTGACAAGTTTTTATTGTAGAGGTCTGCTGCAATAATTTTTTAATCTGCTGTCTTTGATGTTTGGTAGCCTTTCGCCTTCTGTCCTTTGAAGGCATTCTTTAATTTTGAAATGATCTGCAGTTGAATCTGTGGTAAAATATAATAAAAAATGTTATTAACCACTATTAGCAAACAGTAAATCAATAACAGTCATCAAAAATTTAACACAGTACTTGTTATTTTTACATAGAATAATTTTTAGTGCATTGGCAAATTTAGAAATCACAAATAGTAGCAAAGAAATGGAATGCTTCTACATTTTACCTGTGCTGTTTTATATGTGAATCTGATCTAATTTTATGAGCATATTTTACTATTTCATTAAAGACACTACACATAACCTGTTTTTGAAGTTGTGTTTAATTTTAAATGAAACGGTTTACATTTTTACTTTTCATTTCAAATAATTTTAAAAATAAATGTTTATAGTTCCATAGGCTCAAGCAGGTCAGCTTCCCACCCTATGTCATACAATTCTGACAAATCGGCATCCTCATCATGTTCTTCATCATCCTCAGGATTTAAATCATCCAAGGGATCTACTTCCACTGACGTTTCAATTACAAGTTCAATGATAAGGTCGAGATCAACTGATTGCTCATTATCACTCATGGTTGATGTTGTCGTTATCTTTAAAGAAAGAGAACAACAATGAGATGTTGCAGAGTAAGAGACAAATCTCAGAGATTATAATAATACAATTTTTAACAAGAGTAACATTTTGCAGCTATTATTTAGCCATGTCCAGCGATGCTGAGGAGGTGAGGCCTATGTCCAAGTTTTCAGTGAACAGGACTCATCTCTTCTTAACC